>NC_057396.1:8114374-8856861 GCF_019320065.1 Cervus canadensis
CAAAAAATATATAGGATATTTTTTAAAATCTCCAGTTTATCCATAGCATCCAGGACATTGTCTGATTCAGAGTAGCATTTAATGCTTTTTTTTTTTTTTTACTGAAAGAATAATATCAACGAAAGGCTACTTGGAGATTTATATGTCAATAAACAGAGACTATCCAGTGATACAGAATGAGTTCATGATTGAAACAGCAAAGTCTTACTTTTCTTCAATTACTGCCTTTAAACATCTCCCACCAGACTTTTCTTGTCACCAGCTTACCATATATTTTAAGGTATTAAAACAAGACATGCTTTGCAACTGTAACTACTTTTTAGGTATACTAATATATCCAGCCCTGCCAAACTCAGACTTCAGTCTGTTATCCCTCATCTCCCCAGATGAGGTTTGCCCTCTGCAAGGAGACCTGAGGTAGGGGCAAAGTGGTGTTTTTGTTTTTCCCTGTCATCCTGTCTCCTCATGAATCTTTCACATGTTGTTGGAAAGATCAAAAGCAAAAATGTTAGCTGACTAACTGCTGTGATATGGTCACCGAGACTATCTATACATCAGGTAACAAACTGCTGATTCTCCGGTGCCTTACACATAATGATTCTTTAGAAACTTCTTACAAAACATTATGTTGCCTAGTTCCTGGATATGGCAATCCACTTTCTGGCTGACATTCTATTCACTTTCCCCCTACATTTATAGCCCCTAGGAGGCAACCTCCTTTTCTTTGTCAGAGGTCATCTGCTCCTATCACTTGGCATTGACTAGAATGCATCAAGATGCCTCAAGCCCAGTCACCTCTGCAGGATTACATTTGTCCCCCAGGAAGTTTGTGAACTTTTGCCCTGCTAAATGCTAGGACTCTGTGCATCATCGGTGATCTTTTCATCTTATTCAGCCTTCAAGGGTAAATCCTATTGACTTCACGGCTTTAAACAACAGGAGTTAGTTTCTATACTCTTTGTACTACACCACCCACCCTCAAAGTCTAGGGAAAGCACCTCAGGCTTTCTGAGGATTTTTCTAGCATGTTCTGCTCCATCACTCTCTTTGGAAGGAACATCTGAGTTTCTGTAGCTTAGCAAGTATTTTGCGGTGGAGTGAAAGACATGTCTCTTCTACTGGAGACACTCCCATTGCCACAAGGAGTTTCCTTGAAGCCTTCTCTATTGGTGTGAAGAGGGTATCTTTTTTTTTTCCCCTTAGTGATGGGAAGGGAAAACTCACTTCACTTCTATAAGTTTTATATAGCCTGATGATTCTTTTTAAACGTCCCTTAACTTTCCTTAAATTTCTAACTGTCTGATTGTTTAGGCAGGACTGTATTTGACCTCTTGTAGTCAATAGCTTGACTAGAAGCTGAAGCAGACCTAACAGTAACAGAAGACCTAATGGAAGCAGAGATATTAAGAAGAGGTGGCAAGGATATACAGAAGGACTATACAAAAAAGACCTTCATGGCTCAGATAACCACAAGGGTGTGATCACTCACCTAGAGCCACACATCCTGGAGTGCAACATCAAGTGGGCCTTAGGAAGCATCACTGTGGATAATGCTAGTGGAGGTGATGGAATTCCAGTTGAGCTATTTCAGATACAAAAAGACGATGTGGTAAAAGTGCTGCACTCAATATGCCAGAAAATTTGGAAAACTCAGCAGTGGCCACAGGACTGGGAAAGGTCAGTTTCCATTCCAGCCCCAAACAGAGGCAATGCCAAAGAACGTTCAAACTACTGCACAATTGCACTCGTCTCACATACTAGCAAAGTAATGCTCAAAATTCTCCAAGCTAGGTAGACTTCGAGAGTACGTGAACTGTCCAGATGTTCAAGCTGGATTTAGAAAAGGCAGAGGAACCAGAGATCAAATTGCCAACATCTGTTAGATCATCAAAAAAGCAAGAGAATGCCAGAAAAACATATACTTCTGCTTTATTGACTACACCAAAGCCTTTGACTGTGTGGATCACAATGAACTGTGGAAAATTCTTAAAGAGATAGGAATACCAGACCACTTTACCTATCTCCTGAGAAATCTGTATGCAGGTCAGGAAGCAACAATTAGAACCGGATATGGAACAATGGACTGGTTCCAAATCAGGAAAGGAGTACATCAAGGCTGTATATGGTCACCCTGCTCATTTAACTTCTATGCATATTACATCATGCAAAAGGCCAGGCTGGATGAAGTACGAGCTGGAATCCAGATTGCAGAGAGCAATATCAATAAACTTGGATACTCAGGTGACTCTATCCTTATGGCAGAAAGAGAAGAACTAAGGAGTCTCTTGATGAAAGTGAAAGAGGAGAGTGAGAAAGCTCGCTTAAAAGCCAACATTCAAAAAACGAAGATTATGGCATCTGGTCCCATCACTTCATGGCAAATACGTGGGGAAACAATGGAAACACTGACAGATTTTATTCCCTTGGGCTCCAAAATCACTGCAGATCGTGACTGCAGCCATGAAATTAAAAGACGCGTGCTCCTTGGAAGAAAAGCTATGACCAATCTACACAGCATTTTAAAAAGCAGAGACATTATTTTGCTGACAAAAATCCATCTAGTCAAAGGTGTGGCTTTTCCAGTAGTCATGTATGGATGTTAGAGTTGGACCATAAAGAAAGCTGAGCACCGAAGAACTGAAGGTTTTGAACTGTGGTGTTGGAGAAGGCTCTTGAGAGTGCCTTGGACTGCAAGGAGATCAAACCAGTCCATCCTAAAGGCAGCCAGTCCTGAATACTCATTGGAATGATTGATTCTGAAGCTGAAGCTCCCAATACTTTGGCCACCTGATTTGAAGGGCTGATAGATTAGAAAAGACCCTGATGCTGGGAAAGGTTGAAGGCAGGGGGAAAAGGGGACAACAGAGGATGAGATGGTTGGATGGCATCGCCAATTAACTAGACATGAGTTTGAGGAAGCTCTGACAGTTTGTGATGGATAGGGAAGCTTGACGTGCTGCAGTCCATGGGGTCGCAATGAGTCAGACACAACTAAGTTGACTGAACTGACTTGAGTTAATAGCATATGGATGTGTCTAGTAATATCCTTTCAAATATTGCAATACAATATCTATTCTCAATTTTGGGGTATAGTAAAAATTTTGAGATGACTAGAGAACACTATTAGAATATAGAAGAAGATTTAAAATAAAGTAGCCTAAGACATTGTGTCACAAAAATGAAGTGAGGACTCGCAAAGAAAGAAATGAGGACTTGCCCAAATTCCCATGATTTGTGGCAAAGTTGAAAGTAGTACACAGACCTCCTAATTCTAGTCTATGTCCCCAGCCCTCTGCCATGTGCTATTTTACATTCTGAAGGGAATCATTTAGAAATTCACAGGAATCTTGATTTAAAACAAGGTTCTGACCAAACAATGTAAATTCACAGAATGGAATCATTTGAGTTTATTTTTATAATCAGGTCTATTTTGCTGCTATAAAAATAAATCTTGAGGGATGGAATCCAAAACAGATTAGGTTCTTGACAATTTATGCTTCATAATGAGATTCTAGTGCATTATTTCCCCCCAATTCATTTGCATTCATTTGACAGTAACAACTGTTTGCTTCTTAAATACAATATTCCATCATAGTTTGCCATCTTCATACTAATCTATTTTTTGGTCTTTATTTCTACTGTTGGCTTCATTCTTCTCTTACATACTTCATTAACATAGCAGACAGAATGTTCTTTCATTTTATCCTCTTTTATCCCTCATGTCCAATAAGTGGAAAGTCTATTGGATGTATCCATATATTGTTTCTAACCTCCAACCTATTCTTTCCATTCTCAGTTCTACTATAACTATTGATCAATTTCTCATTTGGTAAACCCTGTTATTAAACATCCTCTGTTATTATTAAAAAAAGCATGACAAAATAAAATTTGAAATTTGTAACTATTTCTTAAGTAAAATTTTCAGAATCATAGATTTAAGGATTAGAGGAAAAATTGCTATCATCTGATCTAGCAAGCCCTTTGATGCTAAAATTATCTCTACATAATGATCATTTAGCTCATGCTTGGGAACTGACAGACTCTCCTGAGATATAGTCAATTCTAAATATCACTGAGTAACACTGACTGCTTAGAATGATCTTTTTAGACATATTAGTTTTACTTCTCATTTGACTATATTTTGATTGGTTTGCCCCACTGCATTTCTTTAGAATAAGGGTGAGCTAGTTATATATAACAAACTGTTAGCTATTTTAATATAGCAGTTGTTAGTATTAACCTTTAAAAAATCTTTATTTTGAGCTGAGATTCTGGCCTATTTGCCATGTGACAATTCTTTCTTGCTATGGGAAATAATAAGCTGATACATCTTACCAAGATATTAGCATCCTGAAAATGATACTTATGTATGATACAATAAAGGGGGAAATAGTTTTTTTTTTTTTCAAAGTCTTCGCATCTCATTTTATGCTATGAACAATTATACTTACTTGTTAGGCAATATACAAAGACAAGCTCTCAATATGCCAAATACAGAAGATAATCTACAATTGAAAGTCATTACTGTGAATCTGGATATAGTAGGGGCAGATCAAATCAGTCTATAAATTATGACCAGAATCTAGACTCAAAGTTCAATTACCAAAAAACAAACAACAAACAAACAAGCAAGAACATTTTGCCTGCCCATCCTAAGACATTTGAATACTGGAGTTCTGAATATTTTACTCATTGGTTTACAAAAATTATTCAGTAATTAATTCAGGGAAGATATTGCAAGAGGGAAGTCTTCCCTGAATCTAGTCAAAAATTACCTTAAATATTAGCTGAATCTTTTTAATTTAGTTCTCACTTCTTTAATCCCTTTTATCTTTTCTCTTATATTATGGTTTCAATTTTTTTTCCTCATCACTTTGCTTCCCTCCACTGAACTTATTGTTTATCTAGTTTCCATGATACAATCTAGCCTAGAATTGAACATTATACTACAGCCATTATTATTAACAAGTAGATCCAAAAGAGATCTAACCTCTCTCTTATTTTATTTTATTTTATTTCTCTCTCTTATTTTAAACACTGTCAATACAGCTGAAGATCACATTAGCTTCTTTTTGGTAAGCATATACCACTGTTGACTTACAATGAAATCCATAAATAAACACTGAATACTTATAGATCTAAATCCTTGTTGCTGTCTTCTTTCTTCCAGACTATTGCAATAGTAACCTACTTATTCACCCTGGTTACATTATTTCCCAAGCTCTAAAATCTATTTTCCATAGAGAACCAAGCACGATCTTTCATGCTTGTAACATGTTATCAAGTTACATCTCTCCTCTGCTTAAAATGTGATCAGATCGTTGCCTTCTATTCTACCCCTTATTATTCTTTTTGTTATATACTCTCTTCATTTATTTGGGTTTTCTCTCTTCTTCCATACTGGTTGTTATTCAAACATAGTAAGTCTATTTCATCTTGATGGACCAACACTGCTGCTGAAACACTTTCGCTCAGATATTCACCTGGTTTCCTTTCACATTTATTATTTTCAAGTGATATGACAAATAAGGGGTTAATATAAAATAATATTTTATATTATTCATGCCAAGCCTGGCTAAACATTTATCAGTTATGTTCATCCTTTCAAAAAACTAGTACTTGGTTTCATTGATCTTTTCATTGTTTTTCAGTTCTATTTTATTTATTTTTTGATCTTTATTATTTCCTTCCTTCTGCTGACTTTGGGTTTTGTGCTTCTTCTTCTAATTCCTTTAGATGATATGTCAGGCTGTTTATTTGAGACTTTTCTTGTTTCTTGATTTAGGCCTGTACTGCTATAAACTTCTGTATTAGAATTGTTTTTGCTGCATCCTGAAGATTCTAGGAGGCTTCCCACGTGGTACAGTGGTAAAGAATCCACCTGCCAATGCAGGGGATGCAAGAGATGGTGGTTGGATTGGGAAGATCCTCTGGAGGAGGAAATGGTAACCCACTCCAACATTTTAGCCTGGGAAATTCCATGGACCCTGGGGGGCTACAGTCCATGGCGCAGCAACAAGTTGGATATGACTGAACATACAACACAATACAAAGATTTTAGAAAGTTGTATTTCCATTTCCATCATCTCCATGTATTTTCTTATTTCTTCTTTGATTTCTTCATTGACCCATTTTTTTTAATAACATGTTGCTTAGTCTCCACATATACTACAAAGCTAAAATAATCAAAGCAATGGTACTAGCTCAATAATAGACACATAGATCAATGGAATGATATATAGCCCCTGAAATAAATCCACACATTATGGTTAATTAATTGATGACAAGGGAGGGAAGAAGATGCAATGGAGAAAAGACAGAATCTTAAGTAAGTGATACTGGGAAAACTGGACAGCTACATGTTAAAAAAATGAGATTAAAATATTTTTGCACATTATATATAAACATAGACTCAAAATGGATTAAAGACATAATTGTAATACCTGAAACCACAGAACTCCTAGAAAAGAAAATAGGCAGAAAATTCTCTGACATCAATTATAGCAATATACTTTGGATCTGTCTCCTAAGGAAAATTAATAAAAACAAAAATAAAGAAATGGGACCTAATTAAACTGAAAAGATTTTGCACAGTAAAGGAAACCACCAACAAAACAAAAGGACAAACTGCTGCTGCTGCTGCTAAGTCCCTCAGTCGTGTCCGACTCTGTGCGACCCCAGCTACGGCAGCCCACCAGGCTCCGCCGTCCCTGGGATTCTCCAGCCAAGAGGACTGGAGTGGGCTGCCATTGCCTTCTCCAAAGGACAGACTACTGAAAGAGAGAAAGTATTTTCAAGTGATATGACACATACAGGGTTAATATCCAAAATATATAAACAGTTCTTACAACTGAATATTGAAAAAAAATGAAAAAACTTGATTAAAAATGGGCAGAGGACTTGAAATAATGTTTACCAAAGAATATATAGAGGTGGCTAACAGGCACTTGAGAAGATACTCAATGGTGCTAATCATCAGGGAGATGCATTTCAAAACTAAGATGAGAAATCACCTCATACTTATCAAAATAACAAATGGAAATGGAAATGGCGAAGACATGGAAAAAGGACACTGCAGGTGGGGATATAAATTGTTACAGTCATTGTGGGAGATAGTCTGGGAAATTACTCAAAATACTAAAAGCAGAACTACCATATGATCCAGCAATTCCACTCCTGCGTATATATCTGAAGAAACAAAAACACTAAGTTAAAAATACGTATGAACCTCAGTGTTCATAGAAACATCATTTACAATAGTAAAGACATGGAAACAATGTGTCCATCAAAGAAGATGTGGTATGTGTATATATATATATATATATATACACACAATGGAATATTTTTCAGCTATAAAAAATTACATTCTGCCACTTGCAGTAACTTGGATGGATCTAGAGAGAATTATGGGCTTCCCTTGTGGCTCAGCTGTTAACAATTCACCTGCAATGTGGGAGACCTGGGTTCAATCCCTAGGTTGTGAAGATCCCCTGGAGAAGGGAAAGACTATCCACTCCAACATTCTGGCCTGGAGAATTCCAAGGACTGTAGAGTCCGTGGGGTTGCAAAGAGTTGGACACAACTGAGCAACTTTCAGAGAGAATTATGCCAGTGGAATAAGTCAGACAGAGAAAGTCAAATACTGTATATTATTACTTATTTGTGGAATCAAAACAAATTTTAATGAATATATATAGCAAATCAGAAATAGATTCACAGATATAAGAGAACAAACTAACAGTTACCAGAGGGTAGAGGGAAGGAAGGACGGGCAAGATTGGGGCATGGAATTAAGAGACACAAACTACTATGTATAAAATAGATAAGCAACAAGGATATATTGTACCACACATGGAAACATGGTCATTACTTTGTAATAACTTTAAATGGAATATACTATATAAAATATGCATTCACTATATTATAAACCTAAACTTTGGCCACCTGATGTGAAGAACTGATTCATTGGAAAAGATCCTAATGCTGGGAAAGATTGAAGGCAGGAGTAGAAGGGGACAACAGAGGATGAGATGGCTAGATGAGATGGCATCACTGACTCAATGGACATGAGTTTGGGTGAACTCCGGGAGTTGGCGATGGACAGGGAGGCCTGGCGAGCTGTGGACCATGGGGTCGCAAAGAGTCAGCTATAACTAAGCAACTGAACTGAACTGAACTGAAACTGCTATAATACTGTAAATCAATGACACCTCAATAAAAACATATATCCACACATCAAATGATCAGGTTAGAATCCAAACTGATTCATACCTGTTGGATGTTTTCTAACCAGAAATTAACCAAAAGCATAGCTTATGCCTCTCTTAACAGAAGAAACAAATCAAAATATTAATTTTTCCCTTTAATTAATTAAAAAATAGGTACCCTTACTTATAGAAAGTATTATGCTAGATCTTGTGTATGGAACATCAAATAAAATATATTGCCTCTGTTTTATAGAGAAGATGACCTTATAATTTTTATTTAAACATGTAAAATCACAATCACAAAATATGCAAGTACAAAAAGGAAAAGATCATCAGTTCAGTTCAACTCAGTCACTCAGTCCTAACGCTCTTTGCGACCCCAGGAACCACAGTACGCCAGGCCTCCCTGTCCATCACCAACTCCCGGAGTCCACCCAATCTCATGTCCATTGAGTCGATGATGCCATCCAACCATCTCATCCTCTGTCGTCCACTTCTCCTCCTGCTCTCAATCTTTCCCAGCATCAGGGTCTTTTCCAACGAGTCAACTATTCGCATCAGTGGCCAAAGAATTGGAGTTTCATCTTCAACATCAGTCCTTCCAATGAATACCCAGGACTGATCTCCTTTAGGATGGACTGGTTGGATCTCCTTGCAGTCCAAGGGACTCTCAAGAGTCTTCCCCAACACCACAGTTCAAAAGCATCGATTCTTCAGTGCTCAGCTTTCTTTATAGTTCAACTCTCACATCCATACATGACCACTGGAAAAACCATAGTCTTGACTAGATGGACCTTTGTTGTCAAAGTAATGTCCCTGCTTTTTAATATGCTGTCTAGGTTGGTCATAACTTTCCTTCCAAGGAGTAAGCATCTTTTAATTTCATTGCTGCAGCCACCATCTGCAGTGACTTTGAAGCCCAGAAAAATAAAGTCAGCCTCTGTTTCCACTCTTTCCCCATCTATCTGCCATGAAGTGATGGGACCAGATGCCATGATCTTAGTTTTTTGAATGTTGAGCTTTAAGCCAACTTTTTCACTCTCTTCCTTCACTTTCATCAAGAGGCTCTTTAGTTCTTCACTTTCTGCCATAAGGGTGGTGTCATCTATGTATCTTAGGTTATTGATATTTCTCCCAGCCATCTTGATTCTAGCTTGTGCTTCCTCCAGCCAAGCATTTCTCATGATGTACTCTGCATATAAGTTAAATAAGCAGGGTGACAATATACAGCCTTGACCTACCCCTTTTCCTATTTGGAACCAGTCTGTTGTTTCATGTCCAGTTCTAACTGTTGCTTCCTGACCTGTATACAGATTTCTCAAGAGGCTGGTCTGGTGGTCTGGTACTGCAATCTCTTTCAGAATTTTCCACAGTTTATTGTGATTCACACTGTCAAACACCTTGGCCTAGTGAATAAAACAGAAATAGATTTTTTTTTTTGAACTCTCTTGCTTTTTCGATGATCCAGCAGATGTTGGCAATTTGATCTCTGGTTCCTCTACCTTTTCTAAAACCAGCTTGAACATCTGTAAGTTCACTGTTCACGTATTGCTGAAGCCTGGCTTGGAGAATTTTGAACATTACTTTACTAGCGTGTGAGATGAGTGCAATTGTGTGGTAGTTTGAGCATTCTTTGGGATTGCCTTTCTTTGGGATTGGAATGAAAACTGACCTTTTCCAGTCCTGTGGCCACTTACAACCAAATTTGTCCCATATCATCACCATCTGGATGGTTCCACCATACTCTAAACCCACAGTTAGTTAAGGTCATGCCACAGCCTAGACACCATCATAAACAGATCATTAGGAATAGTTAAGTTCTCTGAAAATTTTCAGTGTTAAAACAACACTGAAAATTAAAATGGAAAGCATTTGTTTTTCAAATGCTGGGTAGGAAAAATTATTGTATTTGACACTTCTATCAAATAAATATTTCCAAATATAGAAGCTGACTAAATTTCAAGAAATCTGCAGTGAATTTGATTAGCTATTAAAAATAAGATATTCCCAAGAGCCTAAATAAACATAAGACTATATAGCACTTAACCCTTTTTTATTCTCAACAACTAGTCATGCATGTTATATTTTCAGAATTTGTATCCTGATAAACCTAAACAATTTATTTTAAATTAAGGAGAACAGAATTTTTTCCTTGCATTTCTTCTGTATCTCAAGTGTGTCCAGCTTGCCTTGGTACTCAGTGAGTTTAGCTCTCTCTCCATTTTACAGATAGAACTGATTTGTATATGAAACAAAGAGATACAAACAAGTAGCTGCTTTCTTGTTAGCAATTACTCAAATTACTGCACAGGTGGAGATCCCCTGAAGCCCATGCTAAGAGGAAGACAATCTCCACCAAAAATAAACATATTTCAGTGTTATATTACCATGGTAGAAATTTATCTCTGTATAAAAAATGATACTGTGAACAACTGTATACATGTTCCTGTGGGTACTTGATACAATACACATTTTTTGATCATTATTTAAAATAACAAAGAGAACCAATGTACATGATTAATTTTCTATTAGCAAATATTTATCATTGTTGAAATAATAATGCCAGTCCAGTTTAAGAAGCATTAGGTAACTTTTATGGTACTTTCTAGATTAAAACATACTTTGATGTATGTTGCTTTCTCCTTAACCAAAATCAAGAAATATTTTTAACATAATTTATGTAAGATGAATAACATTTAGATGACCTCATAAATCAGTTAATTCTCTGCTTAATCTCAAAAATACTGAGAACGTTTATTAATATTTATTCTCATTTCTCGAGGATGCTTAATCTGGCTTTCTTTCCTTGATGGTTTAATTTTATATCGCCCCTGGAATTACTGACAATTTTAGATAACTTTTAACATTTTCTTTGTCTTTAAGATAAAAATAACAAATAAAATTCTCTAAATTAAGAGACAGTTACCCCTCACCTGCCGCCTACCACCTTGCTCACAAGGAGAAATTAAATTGTATTCTGATTAATTACATATCTAACACCACCACTGCACAGCTGATAAGAGTCAGCTTGGTTTCCTGCACTGAGGTAGGCTCTGTTATCATCCTGACTCCCTGGGGGACCAATTCAATGTGCACATGCATAATTTCAAAATGATCATAGAGGAGCTATAATCCATTTCTCTTTCTCAACTGCCGTAGGCCAGTCAGAGTTAATATTATCAGGCACCTGTTTTCGGTAACACTTTTGTTTTCATATTTCTTTTAAAGTTCTTAGGCAGTACTCACTGACAGTGACAAAGTTCTGTGCTATTTACCACACTGCCAGTAAGAAAAGAAGAGTATTTGTATAACCTTATCAATGACAGACATTCTGTGTTCAATGGTGTATCATCCCTGTGGCAGAAAGAGCAGACTGTCACCTTTCAAATAAAATGGATTTAACCCAATGGAGGAGAATGGGGTCAAAGTAGAGAAAAAAAAAATGTTTTATTTGAGAGGTTTTTTTTTTTTTTTAAATTAATTCATTTTTTATTGAAGGATAATTGCTTTACAGAATTTTGCTGTTTCCTGTAGACAGGTCATTTTTTAAAGCAATACAGCTTATATCAAAAGCATCTGAAAGTAATCCAGGGAAAGTAACTAGATGTACTTATATAGAAGGAGGTCAGTGCAGCTTTGAGCAATGGGATTTCCCCTTTTGCCTCACCTTGATATTACCTATCATGTTGAAAGCATTGCTATGGGAGGCAGCTTTCTCATGACTCTCCCACTGGTTATCATATACGTGATGTTGGGCATGTGACAGAATCTCCCTGAGCATCATCCCTATTGAGAGTGAACAATACTTTACTTGCCCAAGAACAAGGAATTGGACCTCATGATCTCTGAGTTATTTTTAATTTAAAGATTTATAAATGAAGTAAGATGAATACAATTTTAAATTTAGAAGAGATATAGATATATTTAGCTTTGATAAATAAAATTATATATTGTCTATAACTGACAGAAATAGACTTTTGATGTTAACGAATATATGCTAGTATTGGGGAGTACAAAAACATTTTTCAAAAATCTTCAAACAAAAGAGTGTGCGTTAATGAGTCTAAGAATAGCTGCTTTCAATTAGAATTATTCTAATAATACATATTAAAAAATAAATATTTGTATATGACATGTTTTATGTGTACAATCTCCCCTAATCTCAGGGTTCTATCAGACCATTCCATTACATTTCACAGAAAGAAATCTATTTGCAATAAATATCATTGTAATAGATTTCCCCAACTGTTAAACATTTAAAAAGAAATTAAAATAATTGCTAGTCACATTTAAAAAGGAATGTAGAGATTATAAAATCCATTGAATAGACTATTCCACATAATAGAGCAGAAAAATGAAGCCCTTTAGCTTTTGTTGCTATTGTTTATTTCTTTCAACATGGAGATTTGAATGAAAAGCAATTTACAAGGAACTCTGGAATGTCAGTCAAGTTGCTTGTAAATCTGAAACCTTACCGTCTCCTCCAATCACTATCTCTACACATATTTGGAAGATGGTATATCTTTGAAGAAGCACTTTTAGAGAATACAATGACATAGATTTTGGCACAGTGAGGTTGAAATGTTGATGTTTCTTGTCACATGTATATTCATAACTAGGATTTAGTAATTAGGATTCCTCCCTCGAATGATTTCACACATTCTATGCTGAAAAGCTTAAATTTTACTGTACTTAATTAATTTCATATTGATAAAAATAGTTTGTCTGATCTTTGAAGCTTTTTTAAGCTCAGCTAATGAGGTTATTAGATCACAGTGCTTGCACTGTGACTGTTTCAGAAATAAAGATACAAAGAAATTCCTTTTTATTTACCATTGACTAATACAAGATTATTATTATTTGTATGTTAAAACATTCACAGATATCAACAAATATGAGGTAGAACTGAAGACTAGGCATGGCTATTTTTACTGTCTTAGGCACACTTAAAACCATTTTATTGAGGTATGACTGATATAAAATAAGCTGTAAATATTTAGTGCATACAAATTGATGAGTATGCAATAAGTATATACCCATGAAATCACCATCATCTATGCCATAAACATGTCCATCACCTCCAAAAGTTTTCTCCTGACTTCTTTATATTGTATTATTATTGTTTTTAATGTTGGTGTAACTGTTAGTTATTTTGTGGTAAGAGTACTTAATATCTATCCTCTTAGCAAATTTTTAAAGCATACCACTTATATGAGTAATCTAAAATCGTCAAAGTTATAGAATCAGAGTAGAATGGTAGTAACCAAGAGCTGGAGAGAGTGGGGGAAACAGGAAGTACTGGGCAAAGGGTACAAAGTTTCAATTACACAACATGCATGCTTCTTAGAGATCTACTCTACAGCACAGTGCCTATAGTTAGTGAGACGGTATTGAGTATTCTTCACAGTATGCTTTGACAGCTACTCTCTTCAAGAGATCAAATCTACTTTTCTACCCCATGAATCTGGTCTTGGCCCATGTGATTTGATTTGGTCAATGAGACATTAGTAAACATGACACTGTGGTTTGAAATATGCTTGCAAATTAGACAGTATCATATAGTCTAGACTACTGAGCGATCAGATCATGAGCAGGTCAACCACACTGCCTTTGCTAGGAGCCAGTCATCTGCAGCATGGCTGAGACCACAAATGACACCATCCAATCCTACTCTTTAGACCCTCTTGGAGACTACAGAAATTAGGTGAACCTGCCCAAACCAGAAGAAACATCAAGCTGACTTTCAGAATTGTGAAAAAGAAATTTCTGAAGTTTTTGTGTTGCTATCATTAAGTTAATAAATTTAAGGGTGGTTTGTTATGGAGTTAAACCTGGAGAAGGGCATGACAACCCACTCCAGTATTCTTGTCTGGAGAATTCCATGGACAGGGGAGCATGGCAGGCTGCAGTCCATAGGGTTGGAAAGAGTCGGACATGCTGAGTGACTAACATTTCCATTTTCAAAGCTAATTAGTGCACTATACAATAAATGCATATTTTATATACTATGTGAATTGAATTTCTGTAACCAGCATTTCTCTAGTCTTAAAACACACACACACAAATGTACAGATGTAATTCACTCCTTCCTGAACTTCTCTTTTTCAAGTTATCTGTCATTTTTTCCCTCTTTTTCTTCCTCAGTTCAGCCTCTCAGAAAACAAAAATAATAGTAATTATCTAATTTTCCTCCTGTACAAATCATTTCACATCTTGTTATTGTAAGACAGATTATCCCACTACTTTGTTAAAGATAACTTTCATTAGCATTGAAAGAAAACTCACCCTCCATCCATTTCAACCTACACCTTCTCTTGCCTCTATAGTGCATGCTTCTCAGAATTTTTTCTTTGCCTTAGGACTCATCATTATCTACATAACCCTTGGGTGATTACTTTCCTTCCCAGAGCTTCAGTTTCATCCACACTTAACTTTTAGCTCAGTCATCTTTCTTAAACATCTCCATTTGAGTGTGACACAGATACTTGAAGCTCAACACGTGCATTACTTAGTTCAGTATTTCCTCACTCCAAACTGCACTCCCTTTTTAATTAGTACCCAAGCAAATGGCAGTATCATCTACTCCATAAGCAAACAGAAAAGCTTAACTATTTCTTCTAATACAAAAGCTTTAATCATTTACCAATTTCTATACATTTTATTGCCAAAAAATTTTGAATCTCTCATCTCCTGTTGATGCCCTTCACTGTTGTCTTATTTTGGGTCTAGTTATATCAATATTTTGTCTAGATGAAACATTTAGAATGCTATTCTTAGTCCATTTTTTCCATAAGCTCATAACCGGTTCTGTTTATTAATATCTTATATCAATATTATACATTTGTTACAAATAATAGACTGGTATTGATATTTTATTTTTAACTGAAGTACGTACTTTATTCAGATTTCCTTGGTTTTTACATATTTTTTTTTTTCTTTTGCAGAATCCTATCCAGGCTCACTTATTTATTATGCCTCCTTAGCGTTCCTTTCTGTGACAGTTTCTCCAATATTCCTAGTTTTTATGACTTTGAAAATATTGAAGAGCATGGTCCAAGTGTTCCATAGAATAAAAAAATGGGATTTTTATGACATTTTTCTCCTAATCAGACTAGAGTCACATGCTTTAGGAAGGAAAACCACAGAAAGGAGGTGCCATTCTCATTACATTATATCCAGGGTAAATGCTATTTCTTCTGATACTGGCCTTATTCATTACTGGGTTGATGTAGACCTTATCAGTTTCCTCCACTGTAAAGCTAGTTTTTTAATCCCCCTTTCCCATCCTGTACATTTTGGAAACAACTCACTATGTGCAGTCCACAGTTAAAGAAGGGCGAGTTACATTCCAGCTCATTGAGAACATAGCATCTACATAAATTATTTGAAATTTACCTACATGGGAATCTTGTCTATTCTTTTAATTATTCAATCACTTATTTATATCAATATGACAGTTATTGGATATACATATATATATGGCTATAAATACATAGCTATATATATACATGGCTATAAATACTTGTGATATGTAACCATTTGTATCTACATTAAGCTAAGCATGAGTTCACACTGAAGTCTCCCAACTCTAAAGCATTATCACTTGGATCATTCCAGCCTTCTTCTCTTGCTCTTCGGTGACCTCTCACTTCAACAATGAGACAATTGGCTCCCACCATCCACCATCCATTGACTTAATTGTTCAACTCCATGTATGAGCTTTTAGAGTTGCTAATACAGAGAAATAGCATTCTTAACTAGACTACAGTCTCAAAAACAGTTTGTTTGAAAGTTATGTGGATCAGTCTCTTTTTTTCCCCCTACTCCCCTAAGTAGAGGTTGCTTCATACATTTGGAATGCATTTGTAATAGAATCTTTGTTATATTCTGCATTTCATCCTGAGATCCTCTAACCTCCTAAATTATCATTACTTTTAATTAACTTTTTATTGAAGGATAATTGCTTTACAGAATTTTGCTGTTTTCTGTCAAACCTCAACATGAATCAGCCACAGGTATACATATATCTCCTCCCTTTTGAAGCCCCCTCCCATCTCCCTCCCCATCCCACCCCTCTAGGTTGATACAGAGCCCCTGTTGAGTTTCCTGAGCCAGACAGCAAATTCCCGTTGGCTATCTATTTTACATATGGCAATGTAAGTCTCCATGTTACTCTCTCCATACATCTCACCCTCTCCTCCCCTCTCCCCATGTCCACAAGTCTATTCTCTATGTCTGCTTCTCCACTGCTGCCCTGTAAATAAATTCTGCAGTACCATTTTTCTAGATTCTGTATATATGTGTTAGAATATGGTATTTATCTTTCTCTTTCTGACTCACTTCACTCTGTATAATAGGTTCTATGTTCATCCACCTCATTAGAACTGACTCAAACGCATTCCACTTTATGGCTGAGTAATATTCCATTGTGTATAACATAAATCAAAGCAAGATCCTCTATGACCCACCTCCTAGAGTAATGGAAATAAAAACAAAAGTAAAGAAGTGGGGCCTGATTAAACTTAAAAGCTTTTGCACAGCAAAGGAAACTATAAATAAGGTGAAAAGACAACCCTTAGAATGGGAGAAAATAATAGCAAATGAAACAACTGACAAAGGATTAATTTCCAAAGTATAACAAGCAGCTCACACAAGTCAATACCAGAAAAACAAGCAACCCAATCAAAAAGTGGGAAAAAGACCTAAACAGACATTTCTCCAAAGAAGATATACGGATGGCTAACAAACACATGAAAAGATGCTCAACATTGCTCATTATTAGAGAAATGCAAATCAAAACCAAAATGAGATATTTTTAAAATTATGTACATTAAGGTTTCCTTTGTGTTATAAGTACTATTGGTTTTGATAAATGTGTGTTATTTTCCCACCATTACAGATTCACGCAGAATAGTTTTCCCAAACTGAAAATGCCTGTGCTTCCTTAACTTATTTAGTGATCCCCTGATCCCAAGCCCTGGAAATCACTGATCTGTGCACTCTCTATAGTCTTTCCCTTTCAAAAGATCATATATAGAAAAGAAACATACAGTGTTTAATCTATTCAGACTGGTTTCTTTCACTTAGCAATACTCATATAGTATTCATTCATGTGTTTGCATGCATTGACAGTTCATTTATTTTTATTACTGAGTAATATAGCATTATATAAAATTTCTACACTTTATTAACTTATTGAAGAGCATCTTGGTTATTTCCAGTTTTTGATGATGATTATTAAAGTTTCTGTAAACTTTTTGTGTGTGGGCATTTTGTGTGCCATCAATTTTAAAATCAGTCAGGTAAATCCCTGTAGTTCAGTTGCTTCATTAGAGGTAAAACTATTTAGGTTTGTAAACCCTGCGATCCTGTCTCCCAAGGTGGCAGTACCATTTTGCCTCCCTACCAGCAATTAACAAAGTTCATGTTTTCTGCATCCTCAAGAGCAACTGGCATTGTTTTTTTCTGGATCTTAGCCATTCTGATACGTATAATGGTATCTTATTATTGTTTCAGTTATGAGTGCATTTTTAATATAAAGTTGTATATCCCTATGAAAGCTGTCAAATTTTCATTGCTCCAATAGCCAGTTTTTAAACCTAACATTGTGTAAGAGTTCTATACTTCCCACTTAAACACAGAAAAAACACTCCATGCATTAAAAAATGAATAAATAGAACAAAGAGCAAACACAATCTGGATCTTATTTTTTAAATCAGTTTTGCTGGTTCAAATAACATCATCAACATAAAATATGCTTATGACCTTGATAACCTACATTATCTGTAATAACAATCAAGTCCTGTAATGTGATACTCAAACAGATAACCAGGAAAAAAAAGTGAACAAAAATAATAAAAGAATAATATATACTGAATGTAAACATTGCCAAGTACAAGGGCATTAATAAGGGCTGTACTTCTAGAATAATTTGTTTAAATAAGAAGGTGAAGGTGAAAGAAAAGTTTTGAAAATAATTATCTTTGATAAGGTATCCTTTCAAGTATATAATCAGTTTTATTTAAACAGCAGATTAATTCATGTTTTAAAAATAACTAATATATATATGCTTCGTATTAAATATAGATGATTAAAGATCAAATCTTATGTAAAAATTAGCAATGGCCTTTGTTTCTAACATTTTTGTCTTCATCTATAGTATTTGAATAGCAACTTACCTCCAAGCTCAGGCTCATTTCACTGGAAAGAACAGCACCTAGATTCCCTTATGAGCTGCAAATCTAGCCATCAGGCCATCAAGGACACCACCTCAGGCTGACAAATTTTGGCTTTCCATGACTAAGATAAAATACCTCCTTTGAAGTGACAGTTTATTGTGGGGGGGATAAGTTGGGTCAGTACATGAAAATAAAACTTTGGAGTTATATTACAATCTATCACTCTTCCTCCATCTAGCATCATCATTTTATTATTTATTAATAAAAACATTGGATACCAGTTAGAATTACAATTTTGACAAAATAACATATTGCATGGAACATACTAGAACTAAAGTAATTATGTGCTGTTTATTTGAAATTCAATCTTTAGCTGAATATGTTTTATTTCATCTTGTAAATCCACCCCCATTCCTCTCAGTTACTTTATCAGTTCAAGAGGAGAATGGTATTGACAAGAGGAAAGGGAGACCAGCTCATCAGAAAAGATGATGATACCGCACAGAAAGCACCTGATAGGATATAGTATTTAAAGAGTCCGTATCTTTTCTAAGTAACTATAACCATGATGGACCAGGGTGTTCATTTAAACTTTGAATGTCTGAAACCATTCACTTATTTCTCATGTTCTCACAATTGTCTCTACCCATATTTTATAATGATGGTTTAGATTGTAAGTTAAAGTCAATAAGATGGAATGGATACTCATTTTACTAACATTTATATGACATTTTTCTACGTACCTTATTATATGTGCAGTGCTAACAGAAGTTTAAGGGTTGTTCTATCTTCTTCTGTTGTATAGGGTGAATCATGATATAAGTTTAAATGAACACCCGAGGCTGTATTTAATGAAAACCTTTATATTTTTATTTGATACATAAGGCAGGCTTTCTTACCTGAAAGACACCCAGTGATTGACAGAAACAGAATAAGTTTCCAAGAAGAAGCCATCCTTGGTGACGAGGATTGCCTGTGTCCCAGTGTATTTAGCGGCTCTGATGTTTCTTCATTGAAAAATGCCCTGTTGAGACAGATAGTACGTTTCAAAAATTGAGAAAAGAAAATAAATGAACAAAAAGACGAACAAACAGAAACCAAAAAACTCATAATAAAGAAATAACTTCCAGTGCCAAGGTCAGATTAATATATACTTGCATATTGACAATAATAATAAAGTTTCCATTAAAATGAATGCACAACACAAAAACTTTGGAAAAGTGATAAACCTTCCCTATCACATTTATTTATATTGAATACTCCCTCACAGATAATAAAAACATCAGGTTCTAATGGGGATGATTTTCTTCTCACAGGGAATGTATAATAGCTATATTTATTATGTTAGACAAATTACCGGAGTAGAAAAATAGGGTAGAAGAACCAGTTACATTAATATATACTCCTCTAATCTAGAACATAACTAATGATCAGTTAAGCAAGTGATTTTACATATTGTGTCTGTAGCTCATCTAAACCTCCATAGGGATTTTTTTCATTTAATTATTAATGTCAACTGCCTTTGTTTATAACTACTGTGATTATCTGTACTGTATTATAGTTCCCTCTTTTTGTGAGTTATTTTCTCAGCATCCTTTGCTAGCCAGAACCTAAGGGAAATAAGAATTTTCATGAATATTTAACACTTTTTGTCTAATGCCATTTTTATAACAATAACTAGTATAGCACATTAATATCCCTTGATTCCTTTATCTGTCCTGAAACACACAATAAACATGAAAATACAAAGTTCCAGCATAAAAGTTAATCCTCAAAAACTTGAAAATGTGCACTAGAAACTCTTACAACAGACAAGCAATGTCTGAGTTTTCAGGCGTCAGTCATCGGTGTCCTTGGCCAAAAGCAACTAAATTGAGAAATAACTGTACAGTGTGTTGATTTTAAATAACAATTGCTTCTTTGCAACTGGTTCTTCCCAATAGAATTAGAATTTCAGGTCATCTCTTTCATTCAGGAAACATCTTAAAAATATAGAAAAGCATTTTTACCCTAGTTAGGTCAATTCAATATAGACAGACCCAAAGAGGGAAATCTCATTAGTGAGTCTTCCACTCAAATGTTAGTTTCATTTCATTTATATTTTAAAATCTAAGCCTTCAAGATCTACTTTAACAACAAGGTGAGGGATCACTAATGGAGAAAAAAGTTAATAAGTTATAAGACTTGCTTCATAGACACCCTCTTCAGAAAGATACTTTTCATCATTTTTTTTCCAAGTAAATATCAGAAATAAATACAGTTTGAAGCACAAAATGACCTTATCACTAATTTTTATAATTTAAAGTATTTTCATTATTTATACACTGCTTTTTACCAGAAAGGAAAGAAGAAAGTCAGCACTTCACACATAATAGAGACTTAAAGTTGTTAGAATAACAATTATGATTTATGAAAACTGCATATTTAAATTAGTGAATTATCGATCCATGACAAAATAGGTCTTTATCAAACTGTGTGAGTTCTGAGATATTAATACAGTTTTGCTTAACCTATTTTGATGAGCTCAGTCCACATCTTGAAAACTGGTACTTTCCTTCTCTATTTACAATGTCTTCTGATGTCTCAGGGCTTTCCTTGTGACTCAGCTGGTAAAGAATCTGCCTGCAACGCACAAGACCTGGGTTTGATCTCTGGGTTGGGAAGATCCTCTGGAGAAGGAAAAGGCTACCCACTCCTGTATTCTGGCCTGGAGAATTCCCTGGACTGTATAGTCCATGGGGTCGCAAAGAGTCAGACACAACTGAGCAACTTTCACTCTGACGTCTTATTACTCATCAAAATGCAAATATTTTCAGAGCATTTATATGCTGTACACTGCAAATGTCAAAGAGAAAACACACATGCATGCATACATGGTCACACACCACCCACACACATACACAGAAGTTAACCACGGGCTATGAGGCAAGTAAGGGCTTCCCTGGTGTCTCAGTGGTAAAGACTCTACCGGCTAATGCAGGGGATGCAGGTTTGATCCCTGGGTCAGGAAGATTCCCTGGAGAAGGAAATCACAGCCCACTCCAGTATTCTTGCCTGGAGAATCTCATGGACAGAAAAGCCCAGTGGCTACAGTCAGTGGAGTTGCAAAGAACTGAACATGACTTAGCAACTGAAAAACAAGATGAGGCAAATGAGCAGGGCGATGCAAGTGTAGTGTAGGCGCAGAGCTATCAGGAGAAGCACACTGGTAAGGACACAGGGTCTGGGAATAGTGCAGAAGTGTCCAGCAAAAATTCAAGGAGATATTGAGCTTAGACAAATGCCTTACTTTTGCACGGGACAGAAATGGGCACATGCATGAATAAATCCGTATCAGTCAGTGACACACTGTCAGAAAACCAACCCAGAGTGAAGGCAAAGTAAGAGGGCAGAGGACAGAGGTTATTGTTGTGAGGTTCATGAAGGCGTTGCTGATAGATGACATTAAGGTTCAGTTTTCGTTTTCAACATGGCATTACAGAAAAATCCTTATATTCCAGGCACATTTTTAAGTTTTCAAATAAGAATAGTGAATTTTATAACCAAAAGAATACATTTTATGTTAAAATTTCTTCAAAGAGAAAAATATCCTGTGTTTGTGTGTGTGGTTGTGTGGGTGTACTCATTTTCAAACATCATTGCTTGGTCTTTGGGGCTTAAACACAAAAAATGATAGTCCTTCAAAAGCTTTTCTTTTTTAAGATGGCTAACTAACAGTCTCTTTTTTGCTCATTTGCTTTCTTCTCACTCTGTCTCTCAAGTAAAATAAAAAGTAAATAAAATAATCTGAAATAAGTTTGTATATGCGTCTCTGGAAAACACATTTATTCCATGTCTTTAATAAAATACTTGTATCAAGGTAATAAAATAATGTAAATAATCAGACATACATTAATGTCCTACTACATGACAAGTTAAACTATAATCAGTTAATAAATATTACTAAAGCATATTAGGACATATATTTTAGAAATACCTTAACGGAAACTGACAGTTGTACCTTAAATTGTTATTTGTCGAGATTGAAAAGTCATAAATAATAAATTACATATGACTATTTGGATATATTCTTTTAAACAAACTTTTTAAAATAGGTTATTTCAATTTTATTATACATACCTATTTTCACTTGTGATATTCAAATAAAATGTATGAAATGACTTGTTCCTTTGCATTTTTCCCTAATTTAATGCAAATATTTGCAGGTGAAGTAAAAATAAGTAGATCATTGTATTTGTATTAGGTCATAAATTATAAATAATACATGCATTGTGCAGTTGAATGCATAGGCAAGTATTTAAAAACATCACACTTTAATTGGAGTCTGAAATAGGATTGCTAAACATATGTTATATGAAAATAAATCAAGTGACAGTATGCTGCCATGTGAATGCAAGCTAGCTTTTCTTCTTACAGACACATATAGGAAATTACCTAGTTAACGGCCTGTGTATGTGAGTGTGCATAAAGAGAGGAAGGTATTGAGAGAGAGATTTCTATCAACGTCTACCAATCTCTCTCTCTTTTACATCAAAGGTTTCCTTCAGTTTGACCTCTGACTGGTTATTCACACAGCAGTCAGAATTATGTTTTCAAACATAAATCAGGCTACATATTTTCCCTGTTTCAGTGGTTTATTCTTAAAATAAAATCCAAATTCCTCATATAGCATTCAAGGTCAAATCCAACTTGGCCCCTGCCTAACTTTCTGATTTCACCTTTGGGCATCCTAGATTCCTACCAAGCTGACTTTCTTGCTGCTCCTCATTTAGCCTTGTCCCCATAGTTTCCTTTGCCTGGACCCCTCCACTATCAGTTCTTTCCAGACTATAGAGCTTTAAGTCAGTGAAGACTCTTTATCAGGTCTTTCTCAATCCCCTTAAAATAGCCACCCCTTGCTTCCTGTCAGCCCTGTCACTGGCTTTCTTTACACTGCCCCTACTTTCTTCTTACCAATCATTAATGCTTAAAGTTGTTATATTTATTTATTTACTTTTAAATTAGCTTTTTATCCTACTGGAATGTGATATCAGTGAAAGCAAGATTTTTTTTTCTCATTCATCTTTGTAAACCCAGCATCTAGAAGAGAATCCGGTTGGTTTTAGTAGATACTCAGTTACTGTTTTGAATAATAATTATTGAATAAACTGGAACCTCTATTGAGTAAATAATTTGGCACAAACTTATACGAGTAGAAAAATTATTATCCCCTAAATTTCCATAATACTGACAACAGCTACCATGTATGAAACCCTATATATGAGGCATTATATCATGGGCTTTACTTACACAACCTCTATTAACTTGACATTACTTATTGATCAAGATAACTTTCCCAAGATCATACAACTAGTAAAAGTCAGAGCTGGGGTTGACTTACAAGCTACATCATCTCTTACAGAATTCCCGAGCTATTTCTACAAAAGTCTCAAGAAATCCCTCTTATCTGATACAATTTGGCTGGTATTAAATCAGTAAAAAATATCGTTTAAAATTTTACATGCACACATTAAATGTTGTCATTTAACTAATACTATTTAGCCTTATATCATTTGACCTATCTTATTACATAGGAATGAGATTTTTTTCTGTTTTTCAATATTCTGGTGAAAAATTTTTTATTTTATCTGAACATTATATAAGTCCTTTTAAATAGAAGTCTTCTCTGTAATACATCATATATAATTTTTTAATTTCTTTAGAGTAGTATAGGATATGTGAAGTTGTCTAATGACAGCATCCTTGAGGTTTCATTTTATACAGTTATCTCACACACACCTAGAGTATGTCATAGGTCACTCTTTATTATTTGTCCAAGACTATTAGCTTTTATTTTGTTTTGTGCTTTATCTTTTTTTAATGCTCTCATTCTTGGTACACTCATATGTCATTGATTTCCGTAATGTTTCTTTGAATTATCTGATCATATCAACATCTACAACCTCTACAAACAGATAAGACAAAATGAACCTTTGTAAGTATACAATTTACACAGTGGCAGTGAGTAAACTAGCTGTGTTTACTTAACCATCAGCTTCTAAATAGCTACAAATTATTTTCATTTAAAGGGGCAATAAAGGCTTTTATTTACTTAGCAAGTTAGAACAACAGAAATTGAGTAAGGTTCTGTTCCAATTAGCATTTGACAGGCTGGGTATAAATTTTAGTGAAAACAGTAAGATGATCAACTGTTTTTTTTGTTTTTTTTTTTCTGTGTAATTTATTCTCCACCTCAACAATGATTCTTGCTAAGGTTGAAGCTAGTGGCACTTTTGCTGGAAGATAACCTTTAACAGTTAAGTAAGGCCAGGGACTTGTAGAAAAGAACCATTAAAAAAAAAAAAAAAACTTAATGGGAAGTTGTATTCTAGATGTCCTTGAAATTTTCTAGCCCAAAGCACCTGTATGAAACAATAGAAAATAAAATGCAGCAGAAGACCTAGCAAGAAAAAATAAAACAAATGTGTGTTGGCCTTGTTATGTTTGCTATCATATATCTTTTGAGGACCAAGCAACAAAGTCAGGAGATGGATACACAGAATTCACATTTCGAAAATAATCAGCATGAATTATGACACTGTGAATCACAAGGATTATAAATTATATTTTGTATCCTGGACAAGGTGGTGGGGGTTGTAGATGGAAGACTGAGCTCATAGTGTTTACATATATTGATGGTATTATATTTTAATGGTTTTCTGTCAGTTCAGTCAGTCAGTTAGTTCAATTCAGACGCTCAGTTGTGTCCGACTCTTTGCAACCCCATGAATCGCAGCACACCGGGCCTCCCTGTCCATCACCAACTCTGACAGTTTACCTAAACCCATGTCCAACGAGTCAGTGATGCCAACCAGCCATCTCATCCTCTGTCGTCCCGTCTCCTCCTGTCCCCAATCCCTCCCAGCATCAGGGTCTTCTCCAAGGAGTCAGCTCTTCGCATGACGTGGCCAACGTATTGGAGTTTCAGCTTCAACATCTGTCCTTCCAGTGAACACCGAGGACTGATCTCCTTCAGGATGGACTGGTTGGATCTCCTTGCAGTCCAAGGGACTCTCAAGAGTCTTCTCCGACACCACAGTTCAAAAGCATCAATTCTTCAGCACTCAGCTTTCTTTATAGTTCAACTCTCACATCCATACCTGACCACTGGAAAAACCATAGCCTTGACTAGATGGATGTTTGTTGGCAAAGTAATGTCTTTTCATTTTAATATGCTATCCAGGTTGGTCACAACTTTCCTTCCAAGGAATAAGCGTCCTTTAATTTCATGGTTGCAATCACCATCTGATGTGACTTTGGAGCCCCCAAAAATAAAGTCAGCCAATGTTTCCACTGTTTTCCCATCTATTTGCCTTGAAGTGATGGGACCAGATGCCATGATCTTAGTTTTCTGAATGTTGAGCTTTAAGCCAACTTTTTCACACTCCTCCTTTTCTTTCATCAAGAGGTTTTTTAGCTCCTCTTCACTTTGTGCCATAAGGGTGGTGTCATCTGCATATCTGAGGTTATTGATATTTCTTCTGGAAATCTTGATTGCAGCTTGTGCTTCTTCCAGCCCAGCATTTCTCATGATGTACTCTTCATATAAGTTAAATAAGCAGGGTGACAATATGCAACCTTGACCTACTCCTTTTCCTATTAGGAGCCAGTTGGTTGTTCCATGTCCAGTTCTAACTGTTGCTTCCTGACCTGCATACAGATTTCTCAAGAGACAGGTCTGATGGTCTGGTATTCCCAACTCTTGAAAAATTTTCCACAATTTATTGTGATCCACACAGTCAAAGTCTTTGGCGTAGTCAATAAAGCAGAAATAGATGTTTTTCTGGAACTTTCTTGCTTTTTTGATGATCCAGCAGATGTTGGCAATTTGATCTCTGGTTCCTCTGCCTTTTCTAAAACCAACTTGAACATCTGGAAGTTCACGGTTCACGTATTGCTGAAGCCTGGCTTGGAGAATTTTGCGCATTACTTTACTAGCATGTGAGATGAATGCACTTGTGCGGTAGTTTGAGCATTCTTTGGGATTGCCTTTCTTTGGGATTGGAATGAAAACTGACCTTTTCCAGTCCTTCATCCACTGCTGAATTTTCCAAATTTGCTGGCATATTGAGTGCAACAGTTTCACAGCAAAATCTTTCAGGATTCGAAATAGCTCAACTGGAATTCCATCACCTCCACTAGGTTTGTTTCATAGAAATGGTTTTCTGTAGTATGTAGCTAATCACAATTCAGGTCTATTTTTCTCATCTAAGAATTTCTTTTGATCCCAACATATTTTAGAGATCTGTTGATCTGTCTGTGGCAAAACGTACAGGAAAGTTTTAAGGGTCAGCACTAGTCTTCTGAGACTTCAAGCCAACTTTTAATTTTATTTTTATTTAAAACACAAGGGTAGAGAAAGATATGACTCAACAGTAATTAATACTACATAGTATACTTAATGGAGACAGGGACAAGAAAAAAATAAATGACAATCACACTAGGAATTTGGTGTCAGAAATATTTTGTAATCTCTGTTGCCTGGTGATTGGTATAAGGAAAGGATGGAGGTGGAACTGTGGCTAATTGAGTCTGACACCAGCTTCCATGAAAATTCTGACAAGACTTAAGTTAGGATCAAAACAGATTTCCCTTCAGTAAGTTTGGAAGTAGTGAGGTGTTAGTTGCTCAGTTGTGTCCAATTCTGCAACCCCATGGACTGCAACCAGCCAGGCTCCTCTGTTCATGGAGTTCTCCAGGCAAGAATACTGGAGTGGGTAGCCTTTCCCTTCTCCAGGGGATCTTACCAACCCAGGGATCAAACACAGATCTCCCACATTGCAGCCAAATTCTTTACCATCTGAGCCACAACCTTGTACAGATAATATAAAATATATTATAAAATATTTTAAATGCTTCAATGAACTAATTTAAAAGGAATAACTTATTAAAGATCAAAACTAACTACAAATAGCAAGTTGAAAAATGAAGGTAACTTTCACTGTGAGACTATTCATCAAATTTCACTGAACATTAGGCTGATGTTCACAACTTCTTTGGGAGAATGGGACCAAACTCAAAGCCTAGGGCCCACATAAAATGGGTCTTCAAGTAGGAAACTCCTTGTATCTGGGATTTTGTCCATGGAATTCTCTAGGCAAAAAGTACTGGAGTGGGTAGTCATTCCCTTCTCCAGAGGATCCTCCCAACCCAGCGATCAAACCCAGGTCTTCTGCATTGCAGATTCTTTTCTGTCTGAGCCACCAAGGAAGTCCTCAAGATTATAGTGAAGGTGAATGAGAAATATCTCTCCAGAGGGATACTCTACCTAGAGAATAGTAAAGGAAAAAAACTCAGTCTTAAATCATGAGACTGAATGGAAAGGAAAACAAAGAATTCTTGGTGAAAAGTTAATAATCCATATTCACAACATATACAGGCAAACAAAACACAATAAATGAGAATCAAATGAAGCAATAAAGGTCAGAATCTGACCTGCAAAGAAATGACATTTTACTTTTCTGACACAAATCATCAATTAAATGTATTTGATCCGTTTTTAAATATAAAGACATTGGCATAATGCAAAAAAAAAAAAAAGAAAGAAATAGAGATGAAGAAATTATCTAGAAAGTAGCCAGGAAATCAATGGAAAATAAGACAAGAAGGTCAAGAGAATGAAGCATATTGTAAGAATATTTTATATACCCAAATAAATTTCCAAAAAGAGAAAAATAATAGGATGAAAAATATGGGAAGAAACAGACACTTGCTAAAATTTTCCAGAACTGATGAAATTTATCAATTTTAAAATTTATAAGAGTAGGGGAAAAAAGCAAGAAGAATTAAGACAAATTGTAGTCAAAATGCTGAACACTCAAGACAAAAAAGAGCCAGAGGTTAAAAGAATCCTTCATAATAAAAATATGAAAATCAGACTCACATTTGAGTCAACGACAGTAGCAATGGAATCTGAAAAGCATCAGAATAATGTGTCAGTAAGAAGGAGCTGTCAATCTGAATGTCTTCATTGGAAAAATGTATACTTGGGTCATCTGCCCATTTTTTAAAAATTGAGTTGTTGTGCTTGTTTGTTTGTATGGTATTGAGTTGAATGAGTTATTTATATATTTTCGATGGTGGTGGTACTTTATTGTTCAGTCGTGTCTGACTCTTTGTGACCCCAGGACCTGTAACCTGTCAGGCTGCTCTGATCATAAGATTTCCCAGGTACCAATACTGGAGTGCGTAGTCATTTCCTTCTCCAGGGGATCTTCCCAGACCAGGTGTGGAACCTGTGTCTCCCGCACTGCAGGCAGATTCTTTACTGCTGAGCAACCAGGGAAGACCAATACATTTTGGATATTAACACTTTTATAGATATGTTGTTTGCAAATATCTTATCCCATTCAGTAGGTAATTTTTTTTCATTTTGTTGAGTTTCCTTCACTGTGAAAAAGCTTTTTAGTTTGATGCAGTGCCATTTGTTTATCTTTGCATTGTTGTCCTTGCTTTAGGAGACAGATCAAAAACTATTGCTAAGATCAATGTTAAAGATCATATTGCTTATGTTTTCTTCTAGGAGTTTTACAATGT
Source organism: Cervus canadensis (assembly GCF_019320065.1). Classification (NCBI taxonomy): domain Eukaryota; kingdom Metazoa; phylum Chordata; class Mammalia; order Artiodactyla; family Cervidae; genus Cervus; species Cervus canadensis. The sequence goes on from NC_057396.1 coordinate 8,143,335, forward strand.
CAGGTTTTACATTTAAGTCTTTAATTCATTTTGAGTTAGACATTTTTCCAAAGAACATACACAGGCGACCAACAGGCATGTGAAAATATATCCAACATTGCTAATCATCAGGAAAATTTAAATAAAAACCACAATGATATATTACTTCACATCTGTCAGAGAGGCTATTAATTAAAAAGATGACAAATAGCAAGCAATGATAAGGAAAAAAAGGAAATGCTTGTGCCCTGTTGGTGGGATTGCAAGTTGATATAAGCACTGTGGAAAACACTATAGTAATTTCATAAAAAATTAAAAAGTGAACTACTATAATAGCCAGAAATTCCACTTCTGGATGTTTATCTGAAGAAAACAAAAACACTAATATGAAGAGACATATGTGCCCCCAATGATTATTGAAGCATTGTTAACAACAGTAAAGATATGAAAACAATCTAAGTGCATATAAATTGATGAATAGATAAACAAGATGTGATATATATATGTATGTGTGTGTGTGTGTGTGCAGGGCTTCCCAGGTGGCACTTGTGGTAAAGAACCTGCCTGCCAATGCAGGAACATAAGAGACATGAGTTCCATCCCTGGGTTGGGAAGATACCCTGGAGGAGGAAATGGCAACCCACCCCAGTGTTCTTACCTGGAGAATCTCGTGAACAGAGGAGCCTGGTGGGCTACGGTCCATAGGGCTTGCAAAGAATTGGATGTGACTGAAGCAACTTGGCATCATACATACATGTACATATGTTTATACATATATGTGCATATGTGTGTGTGTGTGTGTGTGTGTGTGTGTGCATATACAAATATATACAAAGTTTCCCAGGTTGCACTAGTGGTAAAAACCTGCCTGCCAATGCAGGAGATGTAAGAGACACAGGTTCAATCCCTGGGTTGGGAAGATCCCCTGGAGGCATGGCAATCCACTCTAGTATTTTTGCCTGGAGAATCTCACTGAGATAGGAGTCTGGCAAGGCTACAGTCCACAGGGTCTCAAAGAGTCAGACATGACTGAAGCAACTTAACACACACACACACACACACACACACACACACACACACATACATATTGGGAAATCTAGACAGTGTGACTGAGAAGCTATGTGTGGTCCGAGAAGGTCTTTCTGAGGAGGTGACACCCAGGATATGAACTGAACGGCATATGGTTTGGTTAAGAATGTTCTCCAAAAAAAAAAAAAAAATCCCCCAAAAAAACTAATTATATATATATATAAAACTCTGATGTATATATATCAGATAAAAATTTATATATATATATATAAAACTCTGGCTAAAAATGAAATCTTGTAATTTGCAGCAACACAGATGGATTTAGAGGGTATCATGCTAAGTGAAAGAAGTCAGAGAAAAAAATGCCGTATATAACCCCATTTAAATATGGAATCTAAACAAGCACAACAAACAAAAAAAAAAGATACCAACTCATAGATACAGAAAACAGTTGCCAGAGGTGGGGTAGGTGAGTGACATAGGTAAAGGTGATCGAGAGGTACAAACTTCCAGTTGTACAATAAATATACGATTGAGACATACAGCACAAGCAATACTGTTGATAATACTACTAACTTTGTATGGGGACAGATTGTTGAAAGACATTGAAGTATTCATTTTGTGATGCATGCAAATGTTAAATCACCATGTAGTTCACCTGAAACTAACATAAAATTTTATGTTGAAATATTTCAATAAAAAAGAAGTAATGGTCAATTTGTAACTCAAAACAGTGACACTATCTTGAAGGACATGAATTAAATAAAGTTCTTTCTACTCAACCAAAATCTAAGAGGTCAATTATATCTCAGTAAAACTGAGGGAGAAACTGAATTTTTCAAAATAAATCTTTACTGAGAAAAATAAAAAGTGATATTCATCAGATAGGGGGAAAATAATTGCAGAGGGAAGCTCCAAAATATATAAAAGGAACATAACAGAAGCTAACTCATATAATATTTACTATATGTCAGGAACTATTCTAAGTGCTTTACTTTGGGAATTTATTCAATACATAGAGCTCTATGAGATAAACCTAATATTCTCATTTTAAGGGCAATATATGTGAGGTATAAAAAAGTTAAGTAAATTTTCTAATATTACACAGCCTTGGACTGCAAGGAGATCTAACCAGTCTATCCTAAAGGAGATCAGTCCTCCGTGTTCATTGGAAGGACTGATGCTGAAGCTGAAACTCCAATACTATGGCCACCTCATGTGAAGAGCTAGCGCATTGGAAAAGACCCTGATGCTGCGAGGGATTGGGGGCAGGAGGAGAAGGGGACGACAGAGGATGAGATAGCTGGATGGCATCACCGACTCGATGGGCATGAGTTTGAGTAAACTCCGGGAGTTGGTGATGGACAGGGAGGCCTGGCGTGCTGCGATTCATGGTGTCGCAAAGAGTCGGACACTACTGAGTGACTGAACTGACCTTACAGCGTAAGCTTAAGATTTATATGCAGGTAGTCTGGGTATAGTGGAGAAGGAAATGGCAACCCACTCCGGTGTTCTTGCTGGAGAGTCCCAGGGATGGGGGAGCCTGGTGGGCTGCTGTCTATGGGATCACACAGAGTCAGACACGACTGAAGTGACTTAGCAGCAGTCTGGGTATAGAGTCCATGATTTTAAATAACACATTAGTATAGCGTGCCTGAAAAAATATTGAGCATAAAAATATGATATGAGAGAAAATTTAAGAAAAGATTGGCTTACATGTGTCTTGGAAATGATTTTTTTGCATATGACACCTTAAGCACAAGCAACAAAGTGAAAAATATACAAGCGGGACTACTTCAAACTAAACAGCTCTGTACAGCAAAAGAAGCCTTCAACAAAGTGAAAGTATTTTCCCATTTTCTTTGCAGAATGGGAAAGCATTACAAACATGTGTTTGATGAGAGGTTATATTAACTTCTCATATATACTTTGGATATTCCAAAATATATTCAAAAACTCATATATCAATAAATCAATAGCAAAAAATGCAATTAAAAAATGAAATGAGCCCAGGGTCTGAAGAAAAATTTTTCCAGAGAAGATATATGAAAGGCTAACATCTGCTCCTTATTGCCAAATTCAGACTTAAATTGAAGAAAACGGGGAAAACAACTAGACCATCCAAGTATGACCTAATCAAATCCCTTGTGATTATACAGTGGAAATGAGAAATAGATTTAAGGGACTAGATCTGATAGACAGAGTGCCTGATGAACTCTGGGCAGAGTTTCTTGACATTGTACAGGAGACAGGAATCAAGACCATCACCAAGAAAAAGAAATGCAAAAAAGCAAAATGACTGTCTGAGGAGGCCTTACACATAGCTGTGAAAAAAAGAGAAGTGAAAAGCAAAGGACAAAGGGAAAGATAACAACTTGAATGCAGAGTTCCAAAGAATAGCAAGGAGAGATAAGAAAGCCTTCCTCAGAGATCAATGCAAAGAAATAGAAGAAAACAACAGAATGTGACAGACAAGAGATCTCTTCAAGAAAATTAGAGATACCAAGGGAATATTTCATGCAAAGAAGGGCTCGATAAAGGACAGAAATGGTATGGATCTAACAGAAGTGGAAGAAATTAAGAAGAGATTAAGAAATTAACAGAAGCAGAAGATATTACGAAGAGGTGGCAAGAATACACAGAAGAACCATACAAAAAAGATATTCACAACCCAGATAACCACGATGGTGTGATCACTCACCTAGAGCCAGGCATCCTGGAATGTGAAGTCAAGTGGGCATTAGGAAGCATCACTAGGAACAAAGCTAGTGGAGGTGATGGAATTTCAGTTGAACTATTTCTAATCCTAAAAGATGATGCTGCAAAAGTGCTGCACTCAATATGCCAGCAAATTTGGAAAACTCAGCAGTGGATGAAGGACTGGAAAAGGTCAGTTTCCATTCCAATTCCAAAGAAAGGCAATGCCAAAGAATGCTCAAACTACCGCACAATTGCACTCATCTCACATGCTAGTAAAGTAATGCTCAAAATTCTCCAAGCCAGGCTTCAGCAATACGTGAACTGTGAACTTCCAGATGTTCAAGTTGGTTTTAGAAAAGGCAGAGGAACCAGAGATCAAATTAGCAACATCCACTGGATCATTGAAAAAGCAAGAGAGTTCCAGAGAAACTTCTATTTCTGCTTTATTGACTATGCCAAAGCCTTTGACTGTGTGGATCACAATAAACTGTGGGAAATTCTGAAAGAGATGGGAATCCCAGACCACCTGATCTGCCTCTTGAGAAATCTGTATGCAGGTCAGGAAGCAACAGTTAGAATTGGACATGGAAAAACAGACTGGTTCCAAATAGGAAAAGGAGTATGTCAAGGCTGTATATTGTCACCCTGCTTATTTAACTTATATGCAGAGTACATCATGAGAAACGCTGGGCTGGAAGAAGCACAAGTTGCAATCAAGATTGCCAGGAGAAATATCAATAACCTCAGATATGCAGATGACATCACCCATATGGCAGAAGGTGAAGAAGACCTAAAAAGCCTCTTGATGAAATTGAAAGAAGAGAGTGAAAAAGTTGGCTTAAAGCTCAACATTCAGAAAACTATGATCATGGCATCTGGTCCCATCACTTCAAGGCAAATAGATGGGGAAACAGTGGAAACATTGACTGACTTTATTTTTGGGGGCTCCAAAATCACTGCAGATGGTGACTGCAGCCATGAAATTAAAAGATGCTTACTCCTTGGAAGGAAAGTTATGACCAACCTAGACAGCATATTAAAAAGCAGAGACATTACTTTGCCAACAAAGGTCTGTCTGGTCAAGACTATGGTTTTTCCAGTAGTCATGTATGGATGTGAGAGCTGGACTGTAAAGAAAGCTGAGCACCGAAGAATTGATGCTTTTGAACTGTGGTGCTGAAGGAGACTATTGAGAGTCCCTTGGATTGCAAGGAGATCCAACCAGTCCATCCTAAAGGAGATCAGTCCTGGGTGTTCACTGGAAGGTCTGATGTCGAAGCTGAAACTCCAATACTTTGGCCACCTGATGCAGAGCTGACTCATTTGAAAAGACCCTGGTGTTGGGAAAGATTGAGGGCAGGAGGAGAAGGGGACGACAGAGGATGAGATGGTTGGATGGCATCACCAACTCAATGGACATGAGTTTAGGTAAACTCCAGGAGCTGGTGATGGACAGGGAGGACTGGCATGCTGCGTTTCATGGGTCACTAAGAGTCGGACATGACTGAGCAACTGAACTGAACTGACATCTACACAAAAAGAAGGACAACATCATTAAACATTAGGGAAATGCAAAATGAAATCACAGTGAAATATCTCCGCATATCTATTAAAATGGCCATCATTAAAGACAAATAACAAATGCTGGCATGGGTGTGGGAAAAACAAAATCCTTGTACACTGCTGACACGACTGTAAATTTGCATAGCTTTTAGGAAAAGAGTAGGAGGATCATAAAACCATTAGTAATAGAACCACAACATAATTCACTTCTGAGACTTATACAAAGGAAACAAAACACTAAATTAAAAAGATACTGTACCCCCATGTTCATTGTAGCATTATTTACAATAGGCAAGACATTGAAACAACCTAAATGTCCAATGATAGATGAATGGGTAAAGAAATTTATATATATACTTCCCAGGTGGTGCTAGTGGTAAAGAACCCACCTGCCAATGCAGGAAACTAGAAATATGGGTTTGATCCATGGGTCAGTAAGATCCCCCAGATGAGGAGAAGGGCACAGCAACCCACTCCAGTATTCTTGCCTGCAGAATCCCATGGACAGAAGAGCCTGACAGGCTATAGTCTTAGGGTCACAAAGAATCAGACACAGCTGAAGCGACTTAGCACAACACAGCTATATATACACACAGACACACCCACACAGACACACACATCTCACAACATATATATTACCACAATGTATACAACATATATATTACCACAATGTATACAACATATATAGGATTATTATTGATTATTATTCAGCCATAAAAGATGATGAAATTCTATTATTTTTGACAACATAGACAGACCTTGAAGACATTATGCTAAGTGAAATACATCTGACAGGAAGAAAAAAAAGTACTGTACTTATATGTGAACTCTAAAACAAGCAAGCAATAACAAACTCATAGAAAAGAGATTAGATGTGTGATTACCAGAGGCAGAGAGGGGGAAGATAAGGGGAATTAGAGGAAGTTTGTCAAAAGGTAAAAGCTCCTGATTTAAGACAAATAAGTACTGGGACTGTAATGTAAAACATGGTTACTACAGTCAACACTGTTGTCGGATATATAGGAAAGTTGTTAAGAGAGTTAATCCTAAAAGTACACCTCACAGGGAGAATTTTCTTTTGTTTCTTTCACTTTTTATTGTATCTATATGAGATGGTGGATATTAGCTGAGGCTGTTGTGGTAATCACTTCACAATATATGTAAATCAAACCATCATATCATGTGTCTTAAAGCTATACAGAGATACATGTCAATTACTTTTCAATAAAACTCCAGGAAAAAGACAATAAATGGAAAACAAATATTGTTCTAGTCAAACAACAATAATTATGACTTGTGAAGTAAAATGTGAGGCAAATCAAATTAAAATATATGAAGACAGTAGCATAAAAATCAGGACAGAAGTAAATGAAGTTATTAAATAGTTCAATAATTTATAGTCAGAAGGAACATAAGATATTAATTTTATAATTTCATAAAATGTTAATTTTCTAACTTAGCTAACAAAACAGTTATTTTAAATGTCAGAAAACAAATCTATATTCAGTATAAACATTTACCACCTTCCACTGTTGAGTAATACATAAAATTTTTCTATTTAAAAACTTCTACTCAGAATTCAGCACATGCACAGCTTGCCACATGTCCTATAAAACAGAAACCTAAATGGTTTCGGTTTTAAGATGAGAAACACTGGGCTGATGAAGCACACGCTGGAATCAAGATTGCCAGGAGAAACATCAATAACCTCAGATATGCAGATGACACCACCCTATGGCAGAAAGTGAAGAGGAACTAAAGAGCCTCTTGATGAAAGTGAAAGAGGACTGTGAAAACAGTTGACTTAAAGCTCAACATTCAGAAAACTAAGATCATGGCATCTGGTCTCATCACTTCATGGCAAATAGATGGGGAAACAGTGACTGAATTTTGTGGGGGGGCTCCAAAATCACTGCAGATGGTGACTGCAGCCATGAAATTAAAAGATGCTTACTCCTTGTAAGGAAAGTTATGACCAACCTAGACAGCAAGTTAAAAAGCAGAGATATTACTTTGCCAACAAAGGTCTGTATAGTGAAGGCTATGGTTTTTCCAGTAATCTTGTATCAATGTGAGAGTTGGACTATGAAGAAAGTTGGGGGCTGAAGAATTGATGCTTTTGAACTGTGGTTTTGGAGAAGACTCTTGAGAGTACCCTGGACTGCAAGGAAATTCGACCAGTCCATACTAAAGGAAATCAGTCCTGAATATTCATTGGAAGGACTGATGGGGAAGCTGAAACTCCAATACTTTGGCCACCTGATGAGAAATGCTGACTCATTTGAAAAGACTCTGAAGCTGGGAAAGATTGAAGGCGGGAGAAGGGTTTAACAGAGGAAGAGATGGTTGGATGGATGGCATCACCGACTCGATGGATATGAACTTGAGTAAACTCTGGGAGTTGGTGATGGACAGGGAGGCCTGGTATGCTGCAGTCCATGGGGTCACAAAGAGTCAGACACGACTGAGCAACTGAACTGAACTAATTGTTTAGTCTAACCTTTGAGGTTTTGGACAGTTTCACTCAAAGTGTGAATCTTGTCATATCATCTACTACTCCACCTCAACTATTTAGGAGCCCAGGTTACGGAAATAATTTTTCATTTGCAAGTCCTATTTGTACTGTGTATCTTCCAAAAAATGTTTGCCCACACGTTCCTAGGCATAAAATGCCTTATTTCAAATTAGCTAGGAAGGAACGAAAGACATTGTTAAATGTCTTAATTGAGGGCATGCACGTCTTAATTTAAAAATGTATTTGAAGTATTAGGCAACAGCGATATGGTCAGAATGGCTGTAGGGAGAGAGGTAGGGAATCAAATCAGTGAGTTACATAGGGCCAGATTGCAAAGTACTCATAGGTTTGAGAAAGTAGTTTGAAATGTAATAAAAACGTCATAACAAGTATAAACTATTTCTAACACACACTTTGTTTCTAAAGTTTTCACTTTCCAATAATATCTAGTTCTGCCATACAAAGTGCGCAGGGACAAATGACACTGTACAAACCGAAAAACAGACATGGAAAGGCGATGGCACTTGCATATCTCCATAATTTAACGTCAGCTTAGGGATTAGCTCTCTGGTATAGAGAGCTTCATATTATTTGCAAGTTTCATTTTCCATTTTCTACTGACAAGCAAATCTATTTTAAATTCACAGTTGTTGGAGAGTTTAAGAGAATACATTCTCACATATTTTAGGAGAGGTTCTTGTGAAAATGAATGGAACGTAAAATCTGATTTCTTCCAATAACAGGACCTCAGTGAAGGACTAAATGTAATGATGGAAAAGGAGACCTGAGTTATTGCAGCCAATCCTGGAAAACAAACAGTGAGAGCCCGTGTTCAGGGTTCCACATGGGAAGGTAGGTGAAATAAATTCTGTGTAAAAGAGTTTTAAATGCATAATTTCAGGTGCATATATTCTTTCCACCAAATGGTGGGAGGTGGCAAATATTTAAGAAGAGTAAATTTGATTTCTGATGAAATAAAGGAAACCTCTGAGAGGGAGTTGTGATGGCTTGACAGGTAGGACAGTGTAGATACTGTGGAAGCCCAAAGGATTTCGAGTCCTGAAGGTTTCCTTTACGTAACTACATGGTATGAATACGATTTTAGAGTCATTGTCTCTAGCAAGATAGATGGAGCCATTATTCATCTTGGTATTTAATTTTCTTCTAATTTATTTAAATATGAAAACAACACTCTTTTGAAGACATTTAAAATAAGCATCATTGTGCTCACTTAATCTTGGTTAAATTAAGTTTTTAATGATTCACTTAAAATTGAACCTGTATCTCCTCAGAAAATTGCACTTTGAATCATTATCGTCATCTGGCAGTTGATACCACAGGGCTAAACTGCATTTAAACAATGCCTTGTTATAGGCACATGGTTAAAATGGGAATTGTAGATAATTCCAAGGCAACATTTGAAACAGCTAATAGCAGTCCCCTCAGGAATCGTATACAATGTTCTTCATTTCCATATTAAATCCTTTCCTCTGAAATATTTAAACTCTCAAAAGACAAGTAAAATAGGGCTGATTAAAAAAAAAAAAGAAAGAAAGAAAACCAAAGAAAGAAACAAACAAAAACTTGGAAACGTATCCCATGTAATGTGTATGCATGCTCAGTCGCTCAGTTGTATCAGACTCTTTGCAACCGCACCATGCTCCTCTGTCCATGGAAGTCTCCAGGCAACAACTCTGGAGTGGGTTGCCATTTCCTAATCAAGGGGTTCTCCTTTACCCCGGGATCAACCCTGCATCTCCTGTGTCTCCTGCATTGGTAGAAATATTCTTTACCACTGAGCCACATGGGAAGCCCTCCATACAATGAACAATTTGTTATAATATATTAAGTAGCTCCTAGGTGGAATTTTACTTGCCATTCCCCAATAATGTGTAAGTGTGGTTTTCTATGTTGTTGACAGGGAACTTATAGAGAAACAGTGAGTTTAAAAAGAGCGACTACAGGGAAGTACAAGGAGGTCTTTTCAAGAAAAATTGGAGATACCAAGGAAATATTTCATGCGAAGATGGGCACAATAAATGACAGAAATGGTATGGACATAACAGAAGCAGAAGACAGTAAGAAGAAGGGGCAAGAATATACAGAAGAACTGTACAAATAAGGTCTTAATGATACAGATAACCATGATGGTGTGGTCACTCACCTAGAGCCAGACATTCTGGTGTATGAAGTCAAGTGGGCCTTAGGAAGCATTACTATGAACACAGTCAAAGTGATGGAATTCCAGCAGAACTATTTCAAATCCTAAAAAATGATGCTGATAAAGTGCTTCACTCATATGCAAGCAAATTTGGAAAGGTCAGCAGTGGTTACATAACTGGAAAAGGTCAGTTTTCATTCCAATCCCAAAGAAGGCAATACCAAAGAATGTTCAAATTACTGCACAATTGCACACAATTCACACGCTAGCAAGTTAATGCTCGAAAGTCTTCAAGTTAGGTGTCACCAGTATATGAACAAAGAACTTACAGCTGTTCAAACTGGATTTAGAAAAGGCAGAAGGATTGGAGATCAAATTGCCTGCATCAGTTGGATCATAGAAAAAGCAAGAGAATTTCAGGAAAAAAAAAAAACCAACACATATATTTCTGCTTTATTGACCATGTAAAAGCCTTTGACTATATAAATCACAAAAATTGCAGAACATTTTTAAAGAGATGTGAGTATCAAACCACTTTACCTGCCTCCTGAGAAACTTAAATGCAAATCAAGAAGCAATAGTTAGATCCAGACCTGGAACAACAGACTGATTCAAAATTGGGAAAGGAGAGCATCAAGATGTATATTGTCACCATACTTATTTAACTTCTATGCAGAGCACATCATGTGAAATGCCAGGCTGGATGAATCCCAAGCTGGAATCAATATTGCCAGGAGAAATACCATCAACCTCAGCTGATATCACCCTGATAGCAGAAAGTGAAGAAGAACAAAAGAACCTGTTGATGAAGGTGAAAGAGAAAAGTGAAAAAGCTACCTTAAAACTCAACAGTCAAAAAACTAAGATCATAGCATCCAGTCCTAACACTTCATGGCAAATAGAGCAGGAAAAATTGGAAACAGTGTCAGATTTTGGGGTGCAAAAGCCCTGCAGATGGTGACTGCAGACACAAAATTAAAAGACACTTCCTCCTTGAAAGAAAAGCTATGACAAACTTAGACTGTGGATTAGAAACCAGAGACATCACTTTGCAAACAAAGGTCCATATAACCAAAGCTTTGGTTTTTCCAGAAGTCATGTATGGATGTGAGAGCTGGACTATAAAGAAGGCTAAGTACCCAAGAATTGCCACTTTTGAACTGTGGCATTAGAGGAGACTCGAGAGTCCCTTGGGCAGCAAGGATATCAAACCAGTCCATCCTGAAGGAAATCAACTCTGAATATTCATTGGAAGGACTGATACTGAAGTTGAAGCTCTAATACATTGGAAAAACCCCTAATGCTGGGAATGATTGAGTGCAGGAAGAGAAGGGGATGACAGAGTGTGAGATGGTTGGATGGCATCACCGACTCAATGGACATGAGTTTGAGCAACCTCTAGCAGATGGTGAAGGACAGAGAAGCTTGGTGTGCTGCAGTTCATCAGGTCGCAAAGAGTCAGACACGTCTTAGGGACTGAACAACAACAGGGAATTGCAGTGGGTTTTTTATATCTCAAAACTTTAATCAGATTGATTATTACTGCTTTTTTCCCCCCATGGTAACTACTGAAAAGGGACATGATCAAGTCAATAGAGACGAGGAAGGAAAGTGAAGAAACCTAAATTCTGGACAAAGCCACGTCCCTGCCTCTCTCCCGCCTTAGTGTACTCAGTCATGGCAGCACTTGCTTTTCTAGACTCTCAAGGCCTAGCTACCTGATTTCACTAAGGTGTTTGGAGTCTCATAGCAAAATGTCTAAAACCTCCAAATGAGCATTACAGTTTCCTCACATTGTTCCCCTCAATCAAACGACTTTGAGAATTCTTAATTTTCAATTTTCTCAACATTTACTTCAGAATCAAACATTTGCTACAGTTCACATAGCTGCAAACATAAGTTATCAAGGACAAAAATATAGTTCAATTAATCCTACTCCTCCTACCAGATAATTCAGGGGAGAATATACAAGTGTCTAGAACTTGCCAGGACTATGATGTTCAGAGACTGTGTATCGCAGCCTTAGCAGACAGGGGTCCCAAGGGACTGCTTCAGTTTTTGGCAGTTGAGTAAAAATGGATTATCATAGTCTGGTGTCTGAGAGAATTGGAATGGTAACTTTTTTGTAGAGTTACATTGGAAGCTTAGTTTGTATTCAAAATATTTATAGCTACTCTAGGATAGTCTGAATCCTTAAAAAGTATTAAATTTATATATTTCTCAGACTCAAGTATAGTAATAATTTTGCACCTTTTTACATTTTAACAAGTCAACAAGATATTATTTTATTGTTTGGGGAAGATGTTCTTGAGTTTTCATATAAGTGAACTAAAAAACTTAGGGAAAAATAAGCAGATTGATTCATTTCATAATCTAAAGTAAGTAGCGTATCACATATTGCAACAGTTTTTAAACACTACCTGTTTTGAAATAATTATAGATTCACAAGTAGTTGTAAAAAAATGTACAGAAAGGCCCTGAGTCCTGTGCAGATTTTACCTCTCTTCCCCTGTTGTTAATCGCTAGCATCTTGCATAGCTATAGAACTCTAAAAACCACAGACGGTATTGGTACAGTCTAGAGAGTTTACTCAAATTTCAACACACTGCATGCTCTCATCTGCGGAGTGTGTGTGTACTTCTATACAACTTTATCACATGTGTAGTATCATGTAGGGTTTCCCAGGTGGTTTAGTGGTAAAGAAACTGCCTGCCAATGCAGGAGATATAGGTTTGATCCCTGTATGGGGAAATTCCCCTGGAGAAGGAAATGGCAACCCACTCTAGGATTCTTGCCTGGGAAATCCTATGGACAGGGGAGCCTGGTGGGCTACAGCCCAAGGAGTCACAAAAGAGTCAGACGACTTAGTGACTAAACAACAACAATGATGGGTGTCATGTAACTACCACCCCGATCAAGTGAACTGTTCCATCACCAGAAGGCATCATCATGCTACCCTTTTTAACCTCCTCTAATATTTTATAATATTTTAAGTCTAATCCCCAGAAGCCACTAATCTGTTTTCCATCTCAATAATTACATTATTTCAAGAGTGTTATATAAATAGAATCATTGGGCAGGAAACTATTTGATATTGGCTTATCACTAAGCATACTTCCCTCTAGAGGTTTGTCTAAGTTGTTGCATGTAATCCTCTGCATTGCTGAACTGCAATTTATGGTGTGGATTTATCATAATTGGTTTACCTATTCATCCACTGAAGAACATCTGGGTTGTTTCCAGTTTGGGATATTGTAAATGAAACTACTATTGACATATTTGTAAAGGTTTTTAAGTATGCATGTCTTTTTATTTCTTTGGGATAAGTGAGCAAGACTGCAACTGCTGGGTCATCTGTTAAATCCACTTTCAATTAAAAAAAATACCAAATTATTTTTTCAGAATGGTCATACATTTTAAATTCTCATCAGAAATACTGAGGGATCCATTTCTCTGTATTCTAATCAAGTTTTGGTTTTAATTATTATTATCTTTAATTTTAGCTATTCCAGTTGATACATGAAAGTGAAAATGTTTGTCACTCAGCCACACCTGACTCTTTGCAACCCCATGGACTGTAGCACCCTAGGCTCCTCTGTCCATGACATTCTCCAGGGAAGAATACTAGAGTGGGGATCCATTCCCTTCTCCAGGGGATCTTCCCAACCCAGGCATCGAACCTGGGTCTTCTGCATTGCAGGCATTTTTTTTACCATCTGAGTCCCTAGGGAAGCCCCAGTTGATGTATAGTATTAATAATAATTCATACTGGCTTTATTTTTCACTGCTTTAACGGTCAATGATTTTGATATTCTGAATTTTTTATATTCTGAATTTCCATTTATATATGTTCTTCAGTGTAATGTCTGTATTTCTTACTCATTTTCTATCTAGGGTGTTTATATTTTCACTATTGAACTTTAAAAGTTCTTTATAAATGCTAAACACAGGCCTTTTATCAGATATATGGTTTACTTGACAAATATTTCTCCCAGTCTGTAGCTTGTCTTTTCATCCTCTTAACATGACCTTTTATAGACCAAAGCCATTGAAGAGGTTCAATTTATCTATAGTTCCTTTTATGAATTGTGCTTTTGGAGTCAAGTCTAAAGACTGTTCACCTAGTCCTAAGTCCCAAAGGATATAAAGTTGTTCTAGCACCATTTGTCGAAACAAAGTTACTCTTCTCTATTAAGTTCTTTTGCACTGTTTATAAAAATAAGCCTGGCATATTTTTGTGGGTGTATTTCTATATTCTGTTTCTTTTCCAGTGACCTAGGTGTCTGTCCGTTGTCCCACTGCCTTGATTGGTGTATCTTTATATTAAGCCTAAAATAAGGAAGAGTGATTATTTTCACCTTATTCTTTTTCAAAGTTGTTTTAGCTATTCAGCTTCTGTGACTTTCCATATAAATCTTAAAGCAAATTTTCTGTATCTACAAGAAACTTGTGCACAGCTTGTGATAGGAGTTACGTTACACTCATAGATTTGCAGATATTTGGCATCTGTACTATGTTGATTCTTCCTGTCAATGAACAAGGTATGTGTCTCCTGTTATTATATCCCCTTTTAAGTTCTTCACCACATTTGATAATTTTCAGCATATGAATCATGACATGTTTTGCTGGATTTATAACTATTTTAATTTTTTATTAATACCTACTGATTACTTTCATAATCAGGAGAGCTGATTCCTTATAATCTCTCTCTTCTTCTTTCTGTTGTATGTATATATATCTTCTGATTCTCTGAAAACCCCCATTAATACAATAGTCCACAAATAGTGAGTGCAGGCTAAGTCGCTTCAGTCACGTCTGACTCTTTGCGACCCCGTGGGCTGTGGCCAGGCAGGCTCCTCCATTCATGAGACGCTCCAGGCAAGAATATGGAGAGGATTGCCACTCCTTCAGCCCTCCTCCAGTCACAAAGAGTATATTTTCTTATATTTATTATAGCATGATATTCACTATAAGTATATTGTGAGGAGTAAATGTATAAACATTAGTAAGCTAATTGATCTATGCCCTTTTCACTTTTCTCTGCTCACACAAACTCTGGTTCTTAAAGAGAAATATCTAAAATGCATTATCCCACAAAGTTAGATGAGATATGTGTTTAATGAGTCCAAGTTTCTTGATATTATCCATGTATTTGCAACTCATTCTGATACTTAAAAAACTAAGCTATTAAAAAAAAAAAAAAAAACAACTAAGCTATTGACATTTCCCATCTCCACAAGCAGGTCACAATTTCATTATTTTCTTAGCACAACACCAACATAATCTGCTGCAATGATTCTACATTGGATAAGTAGCATATTTAATTAATATGTTTAAATATACATCTTTTAATAGCTGATGTTCTCAAACATATTGATTCAGGATATTTTGGAAATGTTAAAAAATCACAATTATATTCATTTAATTTATTTTGTATGATATCTACTAGAGCAACCCTGAATAAATAAATATTCCTTATATAGGTTCATTGTATATTGACATTTTTAGGCTGTTATGACTGGCTCATACATTTTTTGTTTTCATTTACTTATATTAGTTGGAGGCTAATTACTTTACAATATTGTAGTGGTTTCTGCCATACATTGACATGAATCAGCCATGGATTTACATGTGTTCCCCATCCTGAACCCCCCTCCACTTCCCTCCACATCCCATCCCTCTGGGTCATCCTAGTGCACCAGCCCCGAGCACTTGCCTCATGCATCAAACCTGGACTGGCGATCTGTTTCACAATTGATAATATACATGCTTCAATGCTGGCTCATACATTTTTTAAATGCTCCTAGACTCTAAGAAATATTCACATTTCCAGAGGAAGAATGTAAATCTAGCAAATTTAAAGCACAATTGAATTTGATATTAGAAATGCAAACAGATGTAATGGTCACGATAACCATTCACTAGGAAGATCCCTTTGACAGATATCTTAAGTATTTTGCACAAGTATATCATCAAAATAGAAGGTACAATAAATATGTGACCATTGTAAATGGCCCACTGTAAATCTGGCAGTGACCTATATACCAGACACACTATATAAAACTAATGGAGAATACATTTTTACTGTTCTTTTGCTATGGCTCAATTGCAGGATTTACTTCATTTCCAAGGTCTAAGAACTATCTATTTCAAATTTTGAATGCTGAGAAATAAAATTCTGTTGAGTCAGGCTGAGGTTGTAATCACACAGGAAAGACAACAAGTTAAAGTCTACAACTAGTTAAAGTTTAGTGTTAGGCAAATTTCAGATTGAAATAATTCTGTTCCTGGAATTTAGAACACAGAATTCAAGTCCTGGAAAAGTTTAAACAGAAGTGACCAAATAAAGCATGTCAGACATGTCACCCATGAGGCCACCAAATGCAAAGGGAGATATAGTGGCCTTTATGTGGCAATCCTGGGTATGCTGCTGTGAACTCCATTTAAGGAAGAATTTTCTATTCAACTTAGAGCAGTTAGCTGATAGCATCTAGGAGTCAGTACTTTCAAAATCTTCCTCAATGTTTGAGTTCCTTCTCATGATTAAAATTCCTTTAGATCTCCTTAGTCTTATGACTTTTTCTTTATCCTTCAAGTCTCACATCTTTAAAAAATGATTCTTTGACTTGCACATTAGTCTAGCACTTCTGCTGGTCTTTTTTTGTTTGTATCCCAGTTTCCACATATAACAATCTGACAACTGTGAGTTTGTATCCTAACCTAAACTTGTGGTATAACCTAACCTTGAAGGTATAAGACATGTCTTGTCAGGCACTCAGAAAAGGGCTTGGCATAGTTAAACACTCATACAAATGATCATCTTTATTTATCATCAAACTGTCAACAAAGCAAACAATAACAGAAATCCTAGTGTAAAATCTGCACTATATAAACTCTTTCCTCTCTTTAGTTGGCATTGTTCAGTCACTAAGTAGTGTCCAAATCTTTTGCAACCCCATGGCCTGTTGCCTGCCAGGCTCCTCTGTCCATGGAATTTCCCAGGTAAGAATACTGGAGCAGGTTTCCATTTCCTTCTCAAGGGAAATCTTCCTGACCCAGGTACTGAACCTGTGTCTCCTGCATTGGCAGGCAGGTTCTTTACTGCTCAGCCACTTTGGCAATCAACGTTATTTAAGCATCATTAGTTCTAGGACATTTCTCTGTACTATTCTTATTCCTTTATTCACCAAATACATAAGTTTCTTACTCCACAGATGTCTTGTCCATGTAACTTGTTTCTCCTAATATCCAGCAAAGCAGGCTACCTTAGTCAAGGACAAAGGATGCTGAGGAGATAACTTGTAGCACACACAGATGTACTTTTTCCAGATAAATTGTGAGAATGAAGAATCTATAACCAAGGCAAATTCTCCAGCTTTGAATACACTCTGTGTTATCACTCCAACACTTTCACAAAAGAAAGAGCATCTAAGATTTAAGATACATTACAAAAATGGGAATCCTGGAACCTAACTAGAGCCATCCCTCAGTATCAAGAACCTGCACAGATATCAAAATCTGTGAATACTCAAGTCCCACAGCCTGCTATTTATATCTGTGGTTCTGTGTCTGCAGATTCAACCAGTTCCAGATTGTGTAGTACTGTAGCTTTTATGGATAATAATAAAATAATCCACATATAAGTGAACTCACACAGCTCAAACCCGTGTGGCTCACACATCAACAGTACTAAATCTATAAGCCTATTTAATGATTAGAGGGGCTTCCCATGTGGCGCTATGGGTAAAGAAACTGCCTGCCGATATAGGAGACACAGTGGACACAGTTTCAATCCCTGGGTCAGGAAGATTCCCTCAAGTAGGAAATGCCAACTCACGCTAGTATTTTTGCCTGGAGAATGCCATGGACAGAGGATCCTGGCAGTCTCAGTCTGTGGGGCTGTGAAGAGCCGGACATGATTAAGGGACTGAACACACACAATGATTTGAATGCTGAGGCTATTTGTGACAAAGATGATAGAAATATATGGTGGAAAAAACACTGTTTTATGTTGAACACATTTCCCTTAAAATTTTAGCAAGTTTTAATACCTTCCCTTAAGTGGCTATAGCATGAGAGATATTTGTAATATTATGAAAAAAATATGAAAATTTGAGGCAACATACATGAGTTTAAATCTCAGATATCTAGTTAGTTGTGTGACATTGTTCAAAACTTTAATCACTCTGGAATTTAACTTCTGTAAATGAATGATAGTAACTGGTAAAGATATTGCATACATATTTAAAATATATAAATGAAATAAATGAAAGAAGCTAGCAATATAATAAGCATTTAATAAGTATTAATTGATCCTAATCTAGTTTTTTAACTTAAGTTTTAGGCATAAACAGTAATAGTTAGAGAATATTTAGACTAAGAGCTAAAAAAAAAAAAAAAAAAGGATACAACCATCATTTCAGCCACAAGGGAGAAAATAAAAACACATGATCTAGATTTCAAATGCACTGTTTCCATTTAATATAAATTTAAAACCTTAGAATATTATCCTTTTAATTTTACCAAATGATGTTTAACAGAAAATTATATCATAAACAGTCTCATAGTAACATTTACATTTTAACTGGCAACATAAGATTGTTTCACTTTGCAACGAACTATAACAGTGTGATAAAATTTAATTTCAAACTTAACAATTTAAAATTCATGATCATTTAGACTAGAAGTTCGAGTCATCTATGAATAAATCTAGCATGTATCCTAATCTTCTTTTGTTGTTGGTACTCTGATATGGAAAAGTCATGAGACTTTGTCATCTCTAAAATGGAGTTATAATACCTGAACATAAGGTTGTTAACATGATTCAATAAAAGTATGTATGTGACAATGCTTTGGAAGTATAGCATATTTGAGAGCTTGTCTTTATTATATTCAGAATGTTGGGAGTAAAGGGAAGAGGGGAGAGGGATTCCTAGTTGAGGCTCAAGGGAAAGAGGAGAATGATGTCAGGCCATACATCTCATCCTTATATACTGTCAGTGAAGTCTGCTGCCTGGCACCTGTGCCCTAGTATATATGCCCTTTCCCATGGCCCACAAGACATCCTGAAAGGAGTCATTGGGATTTACCTGGGTTTACCTCCTCCAGGAGGAGACTTGTCAAAAAGTATAATTCTGAAAGTAAAACAAATCACTCCCTTGGCATAAGGCAAATTTAGACACATTAGTATTTCCTTTATGAATTACTTTTGCAACTACAACTTTCTGAATTTTATTCTGAAGCTGTATACTTCTAGAACAAGATAAATTGTTCTTAGGGGAAAGGGGTACAAATGAGACAGGCAAACAGTTAACTTTACAACATGACTGCAAGGCAAAATAGCTCTTAGAGCAGACGCGAGAGTGGCACTCCCTGTTCTGAAACAGTTATGGTGGTTTAAATGGTGATGATTTCGTTCATAGCCACTTTCCCCTTGAATTACTCCAATGCGTTTTTAAAACTGCCACACTGAAAGATATTAATGGTGCAACAAATTGACTAGTATTATGGGAATGTATCTATTATTTTTATGGGCATATTTAATTGTACGTGTTTCTTTAGGTTTCTAATTAAAACCAACAGTAAAAATTATGTCTTTGTGTTTAAGCCTACATTTTTAGACTTACACATACCTCATAATTAGCACTAATATACAGATAGTTCAGAAAGAAATAATGCTAATACATTAAAGTGGATTGGAAGTCCTATTATCAGCCTTATTATTAACGTAGACCCTTGTCAGCAGGAAAAATGGAACTACTCCATGTGGAATATGTGCTGCTTCAGTTTCTTTCACACATTTTCTGATGTTGTAGGCTAAATGTGAGAAAGATCAGGACATAAATGGTGGCATGATCCCAGAGGGGAGAGTTTACCAGTTCCACTGTGTTTAATACCACACCGAACACTGCATGTTTTAAATACTAACCCAAGAATTTACTAAGATTCAAACTAAAAATCCACACATTTCTGCAGACTGGTATGATAATTCATCAAATAATGATCTCTAACTATGTTTACTTAGTGTTAGGCAGTCACCAATTACAACAGAGTTCTCAGAGTCTCTTAAAGACAGTTCCACACTTCACATTTCCAGGGGCAAATTGAATTTGACATTTAATTTAAAATCCAAGACACGATAACATGAGATCTTCTAGGTCATTAATGACATAGCATGAAGGTATTCTCCCACCTCCTTGTTGCCTGAGGCTACCTCTGTTATTTCCCAGAAGTCTCATTACCGCAACATCATGCCCATGAGGTAGTGTATTCCTAACACACAGGTATAGTCTGATTACTGGGCATGCTTAGTTATACACCCCTTACAACTGCTTGTCACCAAAAAACCTAGGACAACATGAACCCTTCAGGCAGTAAGTGATTAATTGAATTTTTCATTGTGCTGGTAGTAGTGGTGGTAATAATAATGTTTTGTGTTTAAAGAGAATGAAAAGGCACAGACAATTATATATAAAAAAAAAGAGTGGAGTGATTGATCATATAAACATCCTACTTTGTTTGTGACTATTTTCTATTATATCATTATAAGCCAGATTTTTCTTTGAATTCCTTCTCAGTGAATCTACTTCTTTATGGTTGTGATCTGGCTGAAATATGACATTTGAATCAGATAGATGTAAATTCAATACCTGCAGTATTATTTACTAACTGTAAATCCTTCAGGATTTTACTGCACCCCTTTAAGATTTCTTTTCTTTTCTTATGTAAGGATACATGTAATTCTGTGAATGCTTTTTCTCTGAGCAAGGCTAGCCACTAGCCAGTGTGGCTATTGAACACTTGAAATGTGGTCAGAACATAATGAGATACTCTGTAAGTGTAAAATAAACACTGGACTCCAATGACTGCATGAAAAAAGAAAGGTAAAGCATTGCAGCACATTTATTATATGTTGAAATAATTATATTTTGAACTTCAGATATTGGATGTCACTGTACTTTTTTATATTTTGTTATGTTTTATTTAAATAATTTCATTTGTTTTTTACTTTAAAAAATGTGACTACTAGAAAAATTAAAATTATATATATGTCTTGCTTTCGTGACTTATTTTATATTTCTGTTGGGCAGTGCTTCTTTAAGCCTTTTTCTTTTTTTTTCTCATCTGTAAAACTTAATTTATAACAATAATTTTTCTAAAGAGTTTCTACCAGTATTAACAATATCATGCATGAAAAAAAAAATCACAATGCTTACAACACAGTAGCTATTAGAACATATCTGATAGCTCATCATTTCCTCCTCCATGTGGGAGGGCGAGCAATTCCCCTAAATTATGGGAGAAATTGTGTTTACTGCATTCTTCTAGTTCATATCCTGAGAACAGAGAGCACAAGGCAGTATTGTTTATCTGCATATTTTCATCCTACATGACATTTCTACAAATTTAACCTTTTATTGAGCTTCCTTATTACTAGTCTGTCTTTTTAAATTGAGGGGTAGTTGATTTACAACACTATATTAGCTTCAGGTGAACAACATGGTATTTGATATGTTTACAGATTATACTCTACTAAGTGTTAAGATATTGGCTAGAATTCCCTGCACTATACAATAGATCTCGTTGTTTATCTCTGTGGTACATAGTAGTTTGTATCTCCTAATCCCACACCCCAACTTGCCCCCTCCCTTCCCTCCTTCCTCTGATAACCACTACTCTGTTTTTTTTCTATATCTGTAACTTGTTTCTGTTTCGTTATATACATTTGCTTGTATTGCTTTGTATTGATTCGGACCATTTAAAAAATTATTGAATTTGTTACAATATTGCTTCTATTTTCTTTTAATATTTTGGTTTTTTGGCCACCAACTAGGGATCAAACTCACACTTCCTGCACTGGAAGTGAAGTCTTAACAACTGGACAGCCAGGGAAGTCCCTGTATTATATTTTAGAGCCCACATATAAATGATATATATGTCTTTACTTGTCTAACTTATTTTACTAAGCATGATATTCTCTAGGCCCATCCAATGCTGCAAACGACAAAATTTCATTTTTTTAATGGCTTACAGTCCATTATATACATATCATGTCTTCTCTATTCATTTGTCTGTTGATGGACACTTGGGTTGCTTCCATATCTTGGCCATCATAAATAGTGATTCTACCAAACTATTGCAAAAAATTGAAGAGTATGGAACTCTCCAAAATTTATCCTACAAGGCCGTCATCACCCTAATACCAAAATCAGAGAAAGACACTCTAAAGGAAAAAAAAAATAGGCTAATATCTTTGATGAATATGCATGCAAAAATTCTCAACAAAATATGGGCAAACTGAATCTAACAATGTATAAAAGGGATTATACATCATCATCAACTTGGATTTATTCCAGGGACACAGGATGGTTCAGCATATGTGAATCAATCAATGCGATACAACACGTTAACAGAAGGAAGGAATACAAATCACATGATCATCTCATATACAGGAATAGCATTTGACAAAATGCAACATCATTCACGATAAAAACTATCATCAAATGGGTATAGAGGGAAAATGCTGCTGTTGTTTAGTCATTAATTGTGTCTAACTCTTTTGCAACCCATTGGACTGTAGCCAGCCAAGCTCTCTGTCCATGGGATTTTCCAGGTGAGGATACTGGAGTGGGTTGGCATTTCCTTTTCCAGGAGATCTTCCCAACCCAGGGATTGATTCCCATTCTCGCTGCTTCTATTTAACATGGTATTGAAAGTCCTAGCTACAGCAATCATGTAAGAAAAAGAAATAAAAGACATCCAAATTGGAATAGATGAGATAAAACTGTCACTACTTTCAAATGATGTGATACTCATACAATCTGTTTTTTTTTGTGTGTGCTTTTTTTTTTCTTTCTTTTTTTTTTTTTTAATTTTTTTATTAGTTGGAGGCTAATTGCTTCACAACATTTCAGTGGGTTTTGTCATACATTGATATGAATCAGCCATCAATCTGTTTTTAAGATTCATGGGAGCTGAAAATATGACATGCATTTAAACATCTTCAGGACAGGGCTTTGTCTTTTCGGTTGTTCCAAAATAACAAATATTTGCATATTTATTGTTAAAGATTTTAGAATTCCTATATATCTGCTGAAAGAAACACTGGTATTTAAAACTAAACATACTGGTTACCAATTACAGTATAAAGAGTTGATTTAAAGACTGATAGTCTACTTTACCTATTGAAATAATGCCCCCCCCAAGTATAAAAAACTTGATAAATGCAATCATTACCTGATAATGCCACTTTAGAATAAGTAGCTTCTGAGGTTAAAATATAGGCTTTACAGAGTCATCCTAGTAAATTCGCACCTAAAAATTATTCATCTAGATTCTGTCAATCTCTCTCCCTGTCTCTCTTACACATACAAACATACATAGTCATGTATGTGTGTGAATACATTCATGTATGTCTGTTTATATACACACACACATATACACACCCACTCTCTGCTGATCCGTGTATTCCATCTAATCTATAACTTACCTTAGAATGTGGCTGATAATACTATTTTTTAAAGACTCAGTAATTGACAAACTATGATCTGATAAACTGGTCTAAATAGGTTTCATCTAATTGGTAATTTTTTCTCTTTAACACTCTAGAAAAAAAAAGGAGGAATTAAGTAGATGCACAATTTTAGTGAGTTAAAAACGATCCTATGTTTGCTATTCTCAGTGTGTTTGGGCCTATCATATCTGGAAGGATTTATATTCCGAAGGAAAACAAAATATAATCTAGAGAGATTAAATCTAATCTAGGGAACAGAGAAAGAAAGAGAAATAATACATTTTTACAAAGATGGTGAAATATTTCTGGCCATCTGAAAAATATATAATGTGTTGCCTATTCAACTTCTATTGCAACTGCCTAGTTCAGTTCAACCTCACTTCTCTCTAGATCAGTTGTTCTTCATATAGCTATAAATTTGAATCCTCTGGGAAACTTCCAAAACATTCTCATCAACAGACCAATTAATTAAAATCTCTGACAGAGGAGCTTCCCAGGCTATTCTAACAGGATTTGGAGTGGTTTCTGGCAACAATATTTTGAGTGTCTCATTTTTTTTCTTCTGTAGCACCCACATTACTTTGCTGACAAAGGTCCATCTAGTCAAGGCTATGGTTTTTCCAGTAGTCATGTATGGATGTGAGAGTTCAACTATAAAGAAAGCTGGGCGCCAAAGAATTGATGCGTTTGCACTGTGCTGTTGGAGAAGACTCTTGAGAGTCCCTTGGACTGCAAGGAGATTCAACCAGTCTATCCTAAAGGAAATGAAGTCCTGAATGTTCATTAGAAGGACTGATGTTGAAGCTGAAACTCCAATACTTTGGCCACCTGATGCAAAGAGGTGATTCATTTGAAAATACCCTTATGCTGGGAAAGAATGAAGACAGGAGGAGAAGGGGACGACAGAAGATGAAGTGGTTGGATGGCATCACTGACTCGATGGACATGAGCTGAGTAAACTCCGGGAGTTGGTGATGGACAGGGAGGCCTGGCGTGCAGCAGTCGCACAGAGTCGGAAACAACTTGAGCAACTGAACTGAACTGAACTGAACTGATAGCACCCACAGAGAAAGGAATAGAATTAACATGTAACTCAGTATTAGCAGCTCACATTAAAGAAAAACTAAGTCTGAACTTGAATTTTCCTACCCCATCCTCTTCTCTCTCACCCTCCACATCCAATATATTCACCAATTCTACAAAGTTTCCCTTAGGTTAGTCCCTTATTCCATTGCCACCTAATGGCTTACTCTATCCAAAAGAGGCTATCGTCCTCTTCTGCCTAGACTGCCGCAAGTTCCTACAAACTGGTCTTCCAACATCGCCACTTATCTTCCTCCAGTTTGTTGTTCACAACATAGAGTAATATCTTCAAATATATTCACATCACAAAACTCATAAAATCCCTTTATTAGTTTTGTTAGACCATGCTCCACAATTTGGTACCAATGTGGACCATGTTCACCATCGTGGCCCATGACATTCTACACGGTGTGGCATCTCACTGCTTCCCAAACCTCAAAGCACTTCCTTTCATTCACTCCACCCTGGTGATCTAGACTTTTTTTCAGTTTTCTTTAACACAACTGGTTTCCTTTCAGTATACTACCTTTTTTTTTTTTTTTTTTTTTTTAGTATACTACCTTTTGTATGCCTTGCTTAAATCTGAAATGCTTATATTTCTGCTTTTCTGTATCTTTTAGTTGACTTATCACTACTCAGGAAAGCCCTCATAGACAACTCCAATATGGGGAAGACTACTTTTCATATGCCTATCGAACTTTACTCTTCTCCTGTAGAATGGTAACCCCAAACTAGCACTATACATTTATTAGTGTGATATTCCAATTATGTAACAGCTTGGACAGTAATATAAAATAATATGTGATTAACTTATAAGTAAAACATCAAATACATTCGTTCTCTAAGTACACTCATATACGTATGCGTGTATATGTGTGATTTTATTGGTAAACTGCCATTTACAAAGTGTCATGTGTAGTACAAATCATTCATCAAATTATTCTAATAATGTCCATACTATTTGCTGATTTTTAGAAAACATGCTTGTGATCTCTTGTTTAAACTAGCTATTATAAGTTAAATTAAGTTCCTAAGTCATGACTTGAACATAAGGAATCACATAAAGTTTTTTGAACAACAATTCCACTAAAATGATAGTCATTAGTGACTATATCAATAAGCAGAAAATTTATTTCTCTTTATATCAATAATAGTATGCATGGTACTAAATCCTTTCAGTTCCTGCCGAATTATCAGCAATTACATTTAATTTGTTTTTAGCCCTTACAATAACATATGACATTTAAAAATATATCCAATATCATTATCATTGAATAAGTTATAAAGTATATTTATCGGAACATCTTATTTAGTAAAGTCAACTTAATCCTTAAGGTCAGATATGTAAGTTAGACCAGTGTGGCAGTAAGCTCCAAGTTTTATTTATAAATTTATTTTGTTGTTTGGCCAAGATGGCAAGCATTTGATGGGTTTTAATAAACCTGCTGCACTACAAGGTAGAAATTAATAGAGATGGTATAAAGAGGGACTTCTCAGCATCCCCAGTTTTAATCTCCTCTCAGTCAAACTCTAGGGAACCCTCTCAGTGTCCACAGAGCCAGAAGAGCCTCCTTCCGCAGCTGCTCCCGTTAATCTGGATGCCCTGCTCTCTTGGTCTCTCCGGGGTCCTCAGAAGCTAATATTCTAAGGAAGCTATAGATTCCCTGCAGTGTGGGGAGTGGTGAGCTTGCTGGCTGGCAATGGCTGCCCGCATACAGTTGAGGCTATACGAGCTCTGTCTTTTGGCCACTGGTGTTCTAGCATCCTCAGCACAAAAACTTCTTAGGGGTGCAGATATAAAATCTGGGTGCAAATTAGGCATGCAGATATAAAATTTGAGCCAGTAATATTTTGATACACATTAATATTTTAGTATGTATTTTTATAAAGTTTTCACTGAGGGGTGACAATGTTAAAACCATCAAAGAAACAGAAGAAATCCTTCAGTCCAGTGGTTGACTCACTGACCTCCATGAACATCCCACAAAATACCAATCCCTAGGTCCCACACTTGAGCAATTACCCCAACAAGCCACGCATTGGTTTTGGTGTAGGTGTATGAGTGGAGGAGTGCTAGCTTTAGGTTGACAGGCACCATCCTTCTCTTGTGGTGACCCATTGCCCCTCCTTGGAACAAGTCAGGAAACCAGGTAGTGGGATGTCTGCTCTCCTTTGCCTTCCTTGGATCTAAAGACAGCCAAGAAGAGAGGGTTGGGCGGTGAGGGGGCGGGGTGGGGGGGAAGGGACACAGCTTTGTAGCATTTGCACTGACCAATCAAAACAGATGTGGAAGCTGGGTACTGGAGACCTTGTTCTTTGCCTGGTGTTAATGCTATAGCCACTGTGTAGTGAAGGGGGAAAGAAGAGCTAGTACCCCTGGGACAGCAGCTAGTTACCCACCATACCATCAGGTATGTAATAATCAACTAGTTTATGTGAATCGGTATGCAACACAGTGAACTAGCAGACCTGTATAATTAATTATTCCTTTGATTCTATCCTCTGGTTCCTTTTTCATTTTGTCCCTTTATTCTTGCCTAGTTTAAAGCTGTATCTTGCAGCAGGTCTTCAATAAATATTTGTTATTACATGAATCAACAAGAGAAAAGCATGATCATTCCTGTAAAATGTGACCTTTCCTTCATGGTTTCAAGCCAACATGACAAAATCATTTTACCTTGGAAAATTAGACTCTCACTAGTCTATAGTTTTCATTACAGACTGATTTCAAAAGGATGATTAGAAGTGATGAAAAATGTCTCTAGTATTTATGTTCTTTTAAGAGAGGGGAGTAAAACTACAAAAGGGCAGGTCAAGGAGTTGGTGGACCTGAAGCTTCTGTAATTGCATGATCTTCTTTAGAAAAAGAATATACAATTATGACTACATAGTTAATATAAAGTAAATATTTATATGGTCAGATAAAAATACCACAACACATTGGAAATTATAAAGACTGACAAATACCAAATATACAAAATCCAGAAAAATAACATAATGACTATTAAATGTCTATACTCCCCTAATAATTTTACAATTTAAGTATTTTATTTTTGTTTTTATGGAAAACTCCAATTATATAATTTTGGATTTTTTTGCTTACTGTTTATACATATGGCATTTTGTAATGCCATTTCACTTTGTTTCTTTTCATTTTCCATTCTATTTCTATACACCATGCTAACTACATTTTCCACATTGTCCATTCTACCCTGTCTTTTTTTGTTTGTTTGTTTGACTTTTTCTTCTATACTAACTGCTACAAATTAATTTAAATAAAACTGACTACCTTTTCCATGAGTTCCTTAATTTCAATCTTTTTGGTATGCCTTCAAAGAAACAATTATTTAGCTACCTTTTCTGTGGTGGTTTAGTCTCTAAGTCGTGTCCGACTCTTTGCGACCCCATTGACTATAGCCTGCCAGGCTTCTCTGTCAGTGGGATTCCCCAGGCAAGAATACTGGAGTGAGTCGTCATTTCCTTCTCCAGGGGATCTTCCTGACCCAGAGATCAAACCTGGGTCTCCTGCATTGCAGGAAGACTCTTTACTGACTGAGCTACGATGGAAGCTGTTACCTTTTCTAGGCCATGATAAAATGTTTTGAATTTTCTTTTTCATGGCTTTTATTCTAACAAAGGTTTTTTTTCTGCTATTTTTATACTGATTCTTTTTCAACTTTTATATTGATGCCTTTGTAATTTCTCCTATATTGCTCATCAAAAAATGAGTTAGATTCCTGACTGGTTATTTGTTGGAGTTTCCTCTGAGAAGTGCGTGTTTTGTTGCCTTTTTTTCAATCTGCGCCTCTGAATCATGTGGCCATTTTCTGGGGCTCTTTCTTGCACTCTCTTCCTATACAGGTCCTGCTTGTATACTTCCAATAGATTCTACAGATCTTGTTTGATGCAAATTACAGGATATTTCAATTCTGGGTGTGCATAATGCCTTCATGAAAGTTTATTTTTACCAGTGTTTCCTGGGCAGTTTTATTGTCGCTGTGTTCACTTCTCCTTGATAGGCTTCTGTTGCATTACATTTCACATAGAATTTGTGAGAGTCATAGCTTCCAGGCCAGTCTGTAAATGATATATGCCTTTGGATTTCAATGAATATGTTATTTTTTTCTTTTCCTATTTTCTGTGATGCTTTTGTATGTATGATATGTAGAAAAAGAGGGAAATTTTATGTCTCTCCTGCCATGTTCAGACTGGAAGTCTTGAAATTATGTTTTACTCTACATTCTTTTGTATTGCTAAATTTGTTGCAACTTATCAAAATTCACTTTTATAATTTTAAAGAAACTATTTTAACATATGATGCCATTTATTTTAAGACAGCACCTGAATAAAGGAATTGACAGGATATTTAACTAGGATTGATCTTCATATTCCTTGTGCATATATTCTGGTAATTTCTTAAAATGAACACAATGTCAAAAGCCACTCAGGAAACCCAGAGAGTTAGTGGCATCAGGTATGCTGAATAAATATTCAATAGATTATAATCCTTGGGGGAAATCTCAGGAAAAAGCAGTCATAAACTAAAGCTCAATCAATAGATAAACCAGCAAGCAGGAGAGGCATTTAGCCCAAAAGCAAACAATCAGTTATTTCAGACATACTAGCCTTCTCAGGGGAGACAGGTGGCTTTACTCTTAGTTAAAAGGGCAATGGGTCTCAGGAGACGTTTGAGATGTTAACAGGCTTACAATGAGCACAGAGGTAATTGGGTACTTTGTGTTTTCACTGTGCATGCTTGATTACAGATGCACAGCCTGTTTGTTTAATCAGACTCAATTATGGAAACGGTGTAAGTGTTTCTCTCTGTGACCAAAACATCAGAACAGTTTTGCAATCTTAGAAACTGCAGCATCAGTGTCTTTCTTTGCATGTTGGTCTGAACTTCACAACTGTGGATTCATATGACATCAAGTTCACTTGGATCAGGAATAATACATCCAAGCTGAATATGCTGGTATCCATTGTGAAGAAACAGCAAACACAGATTTACACATAAAATGGCATGCCTTGTATATGGTTAGGTGGTAAATAAGCACTCATTGATTTGCCTTAACAAATTATTATTGTATCTCAGAGAATCAATCACTGTGACTTGAGATAATTTGCTGAAGTTTCTCGCTTGTTTATCAGCTTTAATATAGGGAGATATAAACATAAACTATCCATGAACTGCCATTTCTGAAGCCTCTAGGGATCCAAAACCTTCTGAACTCCTTTTGAGCTATTCTTGCATAAACCATTTCATCTCTTTGTAAAGTCAGTTCCGGGCTTCTTTGCTTTCAAAAGTCAGTAAAAACCATGATTTCTGAAATGAAGTCATCTAATGAATTGAATAAGGTATTTTGGGCAGTTCTAAGTATCAAAGGAGACCGCACAGTGGCTGGCAGGGTTTGGTCCCCAAGGTCTGATATATATCAGTGGGAAGAGCTCCGTTTTGAAGCATTTGAAGACAACCACATTATCTGTTTCTTTTCTTCTTTTACCACATTTCTTTTTTCTATCTATTTTTGTTTCTTATTATTAAATCAAGTTATTATCACAGCACAATCAGAAACCCTACTAAGTATCAACAGACCAACAAACTCTAATATAGCCTTATGGTTAAAGGCTTAAAGATAATCTAAAAAGTAACTTTTTTTTTCACTTTCAAAGCCAATGAGATGAATTGTCTTCACCTCAAAGGATAAATGTTACTTATACAAAAATTAAAAATAAAAGGCTTTTAACAGTAGTCTTGCTTTACCATAATAAAGGTTCATTTCTTTTTCTCATTCCAGTGATTTATGTGTATGTGTGTGTGACCTTTAGAGCAATCAGATTAGTAATCACCCTCTTTCTATTCTACTTAAAGGACATATTTTTTGGGGGAAAAAACAGGAGCATCATTCTTTATCTTCATTATACAATTTCAAACTTCTCATATGCTAAGTATCATGAAACTATGAACAGTAGAAACATATTACAAAGGTGAAGACATAGCAAATGTTTCTACATGTGGAGCACATGGCTTATTCTTCTTCCTAGTGACAGAAACTCTTCCCAAGCTAATTAATAAGGAAATATACTTGAACAAATTTTGTTCTAAAGTAACTGCTAGGTCCCAGGGAAGAAAAGGAAAATGCAAGAAGAAAATTGATTACTAATTATTGCTGGAGCTCTTCTTGCATGATGCAGAAAAGACCATTACCACCCATAATCATATACAGCAATAATAAAAAAGAGTAAAAAGGAGACTATAGGGATGGTGGGAGATATTAAGCCAAGTTAAAGCAAACTTTATTTGTGAAAGGTGATCTTTTTGTTGCTGTTAGCTTGACCATCTCTTCTCTAAACAAAACAGTGACTCACTTTTCTTTCATCATTTGAAATTTTTACATATTACATGGAATTAGTATCACATTCATTTTCTTTGAAAAAATAGTGTTTAAATAAAATAACTTGAAATTTGTGTACATCAGGGGGTTTACAAAGTGTGTTCACATAAAGTATTCTCTATCAAACTTTAAAAGAATTTTGTGAGCATGTGTGAGATTATTTATAGAGTTATTCTCTTAAACATATATATTATCAAGGGTGAAACAGATCACCAGCCCAGGTTGGATGCATGAGACAAGTGCCCAGGGCTGGTGCACTGGGAAGACCCAGAGGGATGGGGTGGGGAGGGAGACGGAAGGAGGGATCGGGATGGGGAATACATGTAAATCCATGGCTGATTCATGTCAATGTATGGCAAAAATCACTACAATACTGTAAAGTAATTAGCCTCCAACTAATAAAAATAAATGGAAAAAAAAGAATTGGATATGACTAAGCAACTATGATAACAACAACTTCCTTATTTAGCTGCTGGATTTTTCACTGGTTTCCATGCAAAACAAGTGGGGTTTTTAAAAGCATACAGCTCAACCTCTCAAAATCAAACAAAACTTGAAAGCTAAGTTAAAAACATCAAGAAAAGTGAAAACAAGAAAATATACTGAGCTCTAAATAAACATTTTTCTTTTAACTTTGAAAAAAAAAAAGAGTCACACGTTACCAGGTTAAGTGGAAAGCCCAATGTCTGGAAGCTGAGTGGGTAGTGAAGAAATGAAGTAATCCACCCTTAACCACATCTTTTCCATGACTTCATTCATACTATCATATCTAAATATAAATAATGTGGTTGTCAGCAGGAGGAGGAGGAGGAGAGGGGGAAGGAGAGAGAGGGGGTGGGGAGAAGGATTCAGCATTCCACAGTAGGAAGCTTACTGAAAGATTTGAGAACTCAAGTTCTATTTCTGACTCTTTTGAATTTTAATAATATAATCTTGAGTTGTGATGAGACTTAAAATATATAATGAATTTGAAAGAGCTATATAAACTATATGCAACTATGCAATTGAAAGTTATTATTCTGATCATGTCATCAGTCATTTACCTCCTTAATGCATCTTGCCTTAATTGATAATTATTTGATGATGATTTCAAGGAGTACAAGCAAGGTGTACAAGCAAGGTCCCCAGTTGGCATTTTTGAACTACTCAAGCCTACCTCCACATCTCTGTGTCATTGTCCATACACTATTTATTTTGGCAAAGGTGAATATTTTTGTTCTCTGTTTGGATTTCAAAATATGTGCTGAAGTAGAGGGAAGAGGCAGAAGGGTGTATGTATCCATGCCACTGCCTTCTGCCATATCCCTTTCCCAATGTCATATTTTTATCAGTGAGATTTCTAACTCTTTTTTTTTTTAATGAATTGATAGGAATTGCTGCTGCAAAGCTTTTGGTTCCTCAGGATCAGATACTTTGAATGTCTCAGAAGGAGCTTTAATATTCTTCTGATGCTTGGGGGAAAGCAAGAGGTAGACTCAAAGACTTTAATTGGCTATAAATATAAAAAGTTTAACCAACATCTTCGCCCACATAATTTTCCTCAATCATTCTAGTAAGGAGTCCCCTATCTCTTTTGTGAAAACATTTCAATTGCACAAAGAGCATGTGAGTTCAACTTAGCATCATTGACAGAGGTTGAGAAGGCAAAAAACAAAATGAAGATGATATATAGCAGTTTATTAGAAGCAGCTTCATAGAAGAGATCTAATACATTTTGTTTTACTAGTTTATTCTGCTGTATTGTTATATTCTAAGTTACTTGAAAGATTACAGTTCTCACTTCACATTTACATTATTTTAATACCTGTATATAAATCCAAATGTAAATATTCTGCAAGAGAGTCTAACATAAATGCTTTGATTTTCAATTCACCAAATATTTCTCTGGTTGTGTTGAATTCTCATACACTGTAAAAGCCAGGGCAAGCATAAAATAAACACTATATGGACACATTTAAATATTCTGGATCAGTGAACAGGCATAAAAGGTTGCTGCAGAAATGGCAGATAAGTAATCTAAAACAGCCAAGGAAGCATGAATGTGGAAAGAAAAATAAAGTAAATTATTTATTGACTACCTACTTAGAGTCTAGAATTCTTCTGGGTCTTTGAGGGTAAAATATATTAAATGCATGGTCTCTGACAGAGAAACTTACAGTCTGGTTAGGGTTAGAATTAGGGCACATCAACTCTATTGACAGGACAAAGTGCCCCCCCCCCTTTTTCATGTAAATCAAAGGACTGTGTTCCTAGACTAGTTTGAATAACCA
Organism: Cervus canadensis; assembly: GCF_019320065.1. Classification (NCBI taxonomy): domain Eukaryota; kingdom Metazoa; phylum Chordata; class Mammalia; order Artiodactyla; family Cervidae; genus Cervus; species Cervus canadensis. Next base: position 8,176,543 of record NC_057396.1, read on the forward strand.
CTGAATAGGACATCTTTATTTTTATTTGGTTAAACAAGCAGAAGTCTGTCTACTCATAAATGAAGTTAAAATTAAACCTTAGCATTATCAATCAATAACTGTCTTTAATAGACATAAAAGTAGAAGCATTACTGTGCACATATATTTTAAACAAAAACATAATAAAAAAGGATAATAATACATTCAAATCATCTTTGAGAAGAAAGATTTTTGTTTTTATTTTTAAAAATTCAATAATATATTATAAAAATACACCAGACCATAAAAAATAATGTAAAACCCTGCTATTCAGAGATCTGTAGCATTTTAGTGAGCTATCATTTATACATTCATTCAACAAACACCTACTGTTGCCATGGGCAGATGCCTTATAAACAGAAACACACATATACATTCCTACTTTCATAGACCTTAAAGTAGTGTAGTGAAGAGATACTAACCCAATCATCAAATTAAGAAAAGTAAAATTGGTTCTGTGACAAATTCTTGGGAAAACAGCATAATGCCAAGAATGAGAGTAGTTAGTAAGTAAAGTGTCAGGATGTGACCTAGCAGGGTGATCAAGGAAGTATTCTCTAAGGAAATTAGCCTGAGCTGAGAACATAAGGATAAGTAGAAGGTCATTAAGTAAAACAGTAATGAAAAAGAATTCCAGATGTAGAGAACAATCCCGACAATAAGGAGAGAGTCCAGGCACAGAGTAGAGCTGCAAGAGGAGTTTGACTTGGCTAAGCCAGGCATCAGATGAAGTTGGAGATAGGGCACAGTTATGGGATCCTAGTGAAAGATATCAGATGGGATGGGGACATGCTTAGATTTGTGTATTCCAAACTTCCCTCTAGATGAAATATGAAGAACAAATCGAAAAGAAGAATGGTGGCATGGATGATTTAAACTAGTTAGTGATAAGTTAGGAGGCTAGTTCAAACTGTAGATGAAAAGTGATGGTAACTTGAAGTAAAGTATTGCAGTGGACATGCGCAAAACAAAAATTTTTAGAGATCTTGCTTAGCCATAATTCTTAGAATTGAGTGACAAACTAAATATGCAATAGAGAAAAAGAGAAGGTACCAAGAATGGTTTCATATTTTCTTAATTATAAACAAAATGGAAGGCAATGCCACTCATTTTAATTAAAAAAAAAAAAAAAAAGGAAAATGACCATAAGCCTATGATATTTTTGGTCAGTACTTAATATATCCATTGTTGCCATATTGGCCTGGCAAAAGATTGCAATTGCAATAAAAAAAAATTACCTTATTGTTACTACTTTCTTTTGGAATGAAACACTTTTCATAATTGTAGTCACTGAAGTTAGACACATAATTTAAGGTCAAGGAATTTTGAACATCTTGTTGATGATTTCTTTCTTGTTGTTTTGGCTCCTAAAGTCTCAGACACTTTAGTGGTTTTATGCTTCTAGATTTACCGTTTCTCTGCTGGCAAACATTTTCTCCGTTGTGTGTTCTTGTGTGTGTGTGTGCTCAGTCGTGTCTGACTCTTTGTAGCCTTCTTTGTGGGCTTCCCTGATGGCTCAGATGGGAAAGAATCTTCCTGCAATGCAGGATACCTGAGTTCGATCCCTGGGTTGAGAAGATTCCCTGGAGAAAGGGATGGCTACCCACTCCAGTATTCTTGCCTAGAGAATTCCATGGATAGAGGAGACTGGCAGTCTAAAGTCCATGCGGTTGCAAAGAGTCGGACATGACTGAACGACTTTCACTTCACACTTCATTTGTGGTCCAGTGGACTGTAGCCTGCCAGGTTCCTCTGTCCTTGAAATTTTCCAGGCAAGATATACTGAGGTGGGTTGCCATTTCCTACTCCAAGGAAATCTTTCCAACCCAGGGATCAAATCTGAGTCTCTTGCATTTCCTGCATTGCCAGGCAGGTTCTTCACCACTAGCACCGCACGACTATCTAGATGGCTAAAATGCACTGAATTTGCTAGAAGACAACATGTAAGGTGATGGCCTGGCTCTCAGTAACCTTCCTTCACTATGAATGGGAACTTTTGGTCATGTCAATTTCGTGAACCTATTATTGTCATTAATTTAGTTGTACAAGCCTTACTTAGGGTAAGCAAACCAGACTTAGTCTACTGGAAATTTGAAACCTATAACATACACATATATGCACACATGTGCACACACACAGATACAGAACAATTAAAGTTGAGTCACATTAATTACAAAACTCTAAAAGAAGTTTCATAAGTTTCATAAATGATAACTGTCAGGATACCCAGAATTGACTCCAAATTAGTTCCTTTCTGGGCCATTGTTGACCATGGTCACTGAAACCAGCCTTTGATCTAACTCTTCCTTTCCTCCAACAATACTGTTTTACAACAAAAACAGAATTGTCTGCTATGTCACAATAACTGTACTGTTTATCATGGTTGCACATAAAATATAAAATGCCCTCATGGACATTACAGTTTATTAATCCATGGAAACCATGTAAGCTGAAACTTATATAAAAGTTAGGTGGCCTCAACAGAAATATGTGTGTAGAATTGTCAATTGACATGTAAAGAACTATTGGAGACCAGGGATAACAAGTGAGTGAGAAAATGCTTCATGTAGAAAGTGATGTTATCACTAGCTTACAAAAGACCATTAGGGTAGAGATTGGGACTCAGTGGGTGGAGAGTTTAAGTCAGAGGGAGACAGGAGAGAAAATATTTAGATGTAAAGCAGCAGAAAATAGACTGGAAACGGCAATTTTCTTGGGAATGTTGAGAAGCCTGAAGTCTGGGAGAGGAATAAAATGAGAGTGCTGTGAAAATAAACTTTGAGTGATGAGCAGGTACCAGATTGCAGAAAATCTTGTAGAGTGTGCCAAGAGTTTCAGACTACACCCTATGAAGAATGGAGACGCACTGAAGGGTATTAAACAAAGGATTCACGTGATCAGCTTTACACTGCAGGAAAAGAGAGGCGGTAGACAAAGATCCGTGTCAACTTCTGGGGACTACTGCAGCGATGCGGACAGAGGTGACGAAGATCAAAGGCAATAATAGGGGAGACACAGAAAAAGAAAAAATGCTAAGAAGAAAAATTTGATAGAGCTTGGTAACTGATTATATTTTCAGTAAAGAGAAGCGTGTGGGATACCTCTCATATTTCTGACTTCATACTTAACTTCCCTGCATTTGATTACTTTATCTTTAAAATTATTTTACTTTATCTTTAAAAACTGCCTACAAGGTATTGTAAGGAATAAATTTAGATAGCATTTGCAGAGAATCTATCACCATGTACAGCGTATAGAAAAATTTCAAACGGATTTAGCTTCCTTCTCCCTTTTCTTCTCCTTTTCAGATAATTTAAAATAGTCAAAGAAGTACTCTTAATGCTGATCACAATTAGTGACAATTTATCTTTCATCATATAAATGGCTAATTGTTTCAACTGCTGGGATTAAAACAAATCCCTTACAAATGTCATTGGACATAAATATCTCAAACTAATATTATGAGTATTCCAAGAGAAGTCGCTCAGTCGTGTCCTACTCTTTGAAACCCCATGGACCCTACCAGGTTCCTGCGTCCATGGGATTTTCCAGGCAAGAATACTGGAGTGGGTTGCCATTTCCTTCTCCAGGAGATCTTCCTGACCCAGGGATTGAACCCAGGTCTCCTGCGTTGTAGGCAGACGCTTTACCGTCTGAGCCACGAGGGAAGCATTCCAAATGAAATGGGAAAAGAAAAAAAAAAAAAGATTCTTTTAATGTCAAAATTGTTGGACATGGATTTAAATTTTATTAAAAAATAAAATCACCTGCTGGAGATTTATTTAAAATCCAAGACTGAGTTAAAGCTGGAATAGTTTAAAGTAATTATATTTAAAAAACAAGTAACAAAAACAACAAACAAAAAACAAAAAATCCTGCTATCATCTACATCAATAGCAATTAAAGAAACTCATTTTTGAGTCATTCTCGTTGGTATCACTGATACGATGTTAACAATTTAGATGAAGGTGTGCGTGTGTGTCTGTGTGTGCCATTCTTATTGCTTCATTGACCATCCCACTTTTCAAAGTGAGACAAAATTGAAAAGGCTAGAATGTATTATTTACCACAGAGACTAGAGCATCTGTAAGGATTTGGCTTCTCTTACCATAAAATTTGTCAAATATTGATTTTAATTACCCAAAGTTAAAAGGAAAATTTTCACTGATACAAAAGAGGTTCTGTTAATCTGAAAAAAATTCCGTAGCTTAGAATATCAATAAGATATAGACCATTAGAATGCTAAAAGTAAGCTTTCATTATCATGTCTTACTATTTATAATATCTCACTTTAACTTAAGAATACAAGTTGGACTTAGAATTTACACCTTGCTAAATCAACCATTTTCTTAACAATATTTTCTTTTTATTCTGTCACTTATATGTAATACCACATATTGCATACCAACTGCTCAAGTCATATCACAATCAATAAAATGTGAGCCGCTTTCTACTATAGAGAAAATTTACAGAAGTCTAGCTGACCAGAAAGTGTTCAGTTTGTCAAGGAATATAGATATGCTCTTGTTTCTCTGTTTTACAAAAATATATACAGATACAACTCTGGTGGCCTTTAAGTATATGACTCTCCACAATATATTTTAAAAATATATACTTTTTAAAGTAGCTAGCAATTATCCATCATAAATAAGGGTGATGACAGTTGATGTAAAAAACTATTTACTATATAACCAGATTTTAGGATTTAATATTTTGTTTATAAATCTTTTAACAAAATATCATTAGATTTAGAAAATGCATGCATCTATGGCTAAATAGAAATCTTCAATATGCAAATCACAATTCTAATAGAGTGACTACAAGAGGGAAGGATGAAGGTTAAGCTTTCATGTTTTTCAAAATGTCCACAACTTGAATTTTATTAAATGCATCAGTTTTCTGTAAGTAAATCTTATGATCTCTTAATGATTTCCTGTTATAAATAAAATATGAATGTCAACATAGGTATAAATATAATAGTGAAAGACACAGACAACATCCTGTTCAGTAGAGTGAGCTTTTACCTAATACTACAAAATGAATTTTTTTTTTGAATCTCAGAGTTCAAACAGTTTCAAAAAAGCAAGGGATTTTCCTCTAGGAATTCAGCAAAATCTATTCAGGCTGTGAATATCAATTCTAATTTTGCATATATTTTATCAAAAATTATCATAAACCACAAGATCTTTACTGCTTTTTTTTTTTTTTAACTTCAGTTGGGCTCTTATTTAGAACGGTATATACTCATTTTTTTAGAAAAATATATAAAATGGTTTGCTCCACAAATATGTTTAAACATAAGAATTGAATGAAAAATGCTTTAAAGATAAGTAGAGCTTTCTAAATTTCCTTTGTTTTTTCAGTTACTTGGCTTCTATTCTGCTTAATCTGTGTGATGATACTTAATTTGTGGTTGAAATATTGCAGTTTAAGAAATCTAAACATTTTGCTATGAAAATCATAAATGTTTATGTTTTATAAAATGCACAAAATTGAAATGTAGTCTTCCTTCCTGTCATCACAGCTAGTTCCAGCCTCCACAGACCCACTTATTGCAAGGAATTATTATCAAATATTTTTTTAAAATTTTTTCATTTATTTTTATTAGTTGGAGGCTAATTACTTTACAATATTGAAGTGGGTTTTGTCATACACTGACATGAATCAGCCATGGATTTACATGTATTCCCCATCCCGATTTATCTTTCTAGTAGGTTTCATCACATATATAAACATACACACATATTATGCATGAATGTGTATATGCAGTTTTTGGAAGCACATGCAATTCAATTCATACTGTATTAATACTATATTGCATCCACTATTTTATCCTTTAACAATACTGTAAACATATTTTAAATATCAGTAACATTAGGTATGAAATGTCTAAGTCAAAAGACACAGGCATTTTAGTTCAATTATTGTTTCTAAATTGCCCTCAAAAGGTTATATCAATTTATAGTCTCACCAAGAGTGTGTGTCTCTTTTTGTTCCCCTGTGTATTACTCACAGAGAAATCTATAAATCCACGTATCAAAAGTGTTTTTTATTTTCACAGTTGTTTATAAGCATGGTCAACTGGACTTCCCTGATGGCTCAGATAGTAAAGAATCCACCTGCAATGCGGGAGACCTGGGTTTGATCCCTGGGTTGGGAAGATCGCCTTGGAGGAAGACATTGGCTACCCACTCCAGTATTCTTGCCTGGAAATCCCCATGGACAGAGGAGCCTGGTGGGCCACAGTCCATGCGGTTGCAAAGAGTCAGACATGACAGAGAGATTTTCACCACCATGGTTGATTATACTTCACATTCCTTCTTGTGAGTACTCTCTGCACATGTATTTTGACTGTTTTGCTGCAAAAATCATAAAAGCTAAAACATATTGAGTGCTTATTATACTGGTCAAGAACTATTTTATGTAATATGCAGGTATGACCTCATTTAAGTCTTTCAACAAAAACAGGTATTATTTTAACCTCTATTTTTTAAAAAAAATGCATGTATGGTCATATTACTGCAACAGATGGAAGAAGGATTTGAAGCCAAACCCAGTGTTTCTGTGCTTACCTGCTGGGCAGTGGTTGTCTCTTAGTATTAAGTTGTTCAAATTTTTCATATCACCTTGGGAATACTTTTTCTATATGAAGAAAATTACATCATTAAATTAAGAAAATATATACTAAGGAAATTCAGTTCAGTTCAGTTCAGTTCAGTTGCTCAGTCATGTCTGACTCTTTCTGACCCCATGAATCGCAGCATGCCAGGCCTCCCTGTCCATCACCAAGTACCAGAGTTTACTCAAACTCATGTCCATCGAGCCATCTCATTCTCTGTCGTCCCCTTCTCCTCCTGCCCCCAATCCCTCCCAGCATCAGGGTCTTTTCCAATGAGTCAACTCTTTGCATGAGGTGGCCAAAGAACTGGAGTTTCAGCTTCAAAATCAGCCCTTACAGTGAACACCAGGACTGATCTCTTTAAGGATGGACTAGTTGGATCTCCTTGCAGTCCAAGGGACTCCCAAGAGTCTTCTCCAACACCACAGTTCAAAAGCATTAATTCTTCGGCGCTCAGCTTCATCCATCTCACATTCATCCATGACTACTGGAAAAACCATAGCCTTGACTAGATGGATGTTTGTTGGCAAAGTAATGTCTCTGCATTTTAATATGCTTATCCAGGTTGGTCACAACTTTACTTCCAAGGAATAAGCGTCCTTTAATTTCATGGCTGCAATCACCATCTGATGTGACTTTGGAGCCCCCAAAAATAAAGTCAGCCACTGTTTCCACTGTTTCCCCATCTATTTGCCATGAAGTGATGGGACCAGATGCCATCATCTTAGTTTTCTGAATGTTGAGCTTTAAGCCAACTTTTTCACTCTCCTCTTTCACTTTCATCAAGAGGCTTTTTAGTTCCTCTTCACTTTCTGTCATAAGGGTGGTGTCATCTGCATAACTGAGGTTATTGATTTTTCTCTCGGCAATCTTGATTCCAGCTTGTGCTTCATCCAACCCAGAGTTTCTCATGATGTACTCTGCATGTAAGTTAAATAACCTGCGTGACAGTATACAGCCTTGACGTACTCCTATTCCTATTTGGAACCAGTCTGTTTTTCCATGTCCAGTTCTAACTGTTGCTTCCTGACCTTTCTCAAGAGGCAGGTCAGGTGTCTGGTATTCCCACCTCTTTCAGAATTTTCCACAGTTTATGGTGATCCACACAATCAAAGGCTTTGGCATAGTCTATAAAGCAGAAATAGATGTTTTTCTGGAATTCTCTTGCTTTTTCAATGATCCAGCGGATGTTGGCAATTTCATTTCTGGGTCCTTTCACTTTTCTAAAATGAGCTTGAACATCTGGAAGTTCACAGTTCACATATTGTTGAAGCCTGTCTTGGAGAATTTTGAGCATTAGTTTACTAGCATGTGAGATGAGTGCAATTGTGTGGTAGTTTGAGCATTCTTTGGTATTACCTTTCTTAGGGATTGGGATTAAACCTGACATTTTCCAGTCCTGTGGCCACTACTGTGTTTTCCATATTTGCTAACATATTGAGTGCAGCACTTTCACAGCATCATCTTTCAGGCTTTGAAATAGCTCAACTGGAATTCCATCACCTCCACTAGCTTTGTTCATAGTGATGCTTCCTAAGGACCACTTGACTGCACACTGCAGGATGTCTGGTTCTATGTGAGTGATCATACCATCATGGTTATCTGGGTCCTGAAGATCTTTTTTATACAGTTCTTCTGTGTATTCTCTCCACGTCTTCTTAATATCTTCTGCTTCTGTTAGGTCCATACCATTTTTGTCCCTTATTGAGCCCATCTTTGCATGAAATGTTCCCTTGGTATCTCTAATTTTCTTGAAGAGATCTCTGGTTTTTCCCATTCTGTTGTTTTCCTCTATTTCTTTGCACTGATCAGTGAGGAAGGCTTTCTTATCTCTCTCTGCTATTCTTGGAAACTCTTCATTCAAATGGGTATATCTTTCCTTTACTCTTTTGCTTTTTGCTTCTCTTCTTTTCACAGCCATTTGTAAGACCTCCTTAGACAGTCATTTTGCTGTTTTGTATTTTTTTTTTTTTTGCATATTTTGTGTTGGAGTTTCACAATTATTTTCACCAGTTCTGATTTAAAGTGAATTCTGTAAAACTTTTTTGTTTCCTTTTCTGGTTTGCTAATTTAACCAATATCCTTAACTATTCTCAGTTAACACAAGGCACGGTTTGTCCTTCCTGTTTTGTATGTGAATAAAGATAAGTATTAAACAAATATTAATTTACTATTTTATTAAATTATCTCTTCAACATTTATTTTCAGTGCTTATTTTGAACTTTTTCATGTGCTCTGGTGAAATGACCTCAGTTTCTTTCTTCCAGTTTAAAGTTTAGAGTTATGTTTTATTTGGTGGGAATTTTTAAGACTTTAATCCTGGGAAAAAGCATCTCAAGTGACCCTGATAGAACTTTTCTAAGGAGGTAGGGACAAGAGTCTGACTATACAGAATTTTTCAACAAGGGACAGGTAGTCTAAACATCAAAAGATTATTGCTAATTAAGGAAAACCAGATAACTTTAGTTAAGAAATTCAATGTTTTTCTATGTATATGCTTGGTCATACCTGAGTCTTTTCCCTCTATGGACTGTAGCCTGCCAGGCTCCTCTTGTCTGTGAGATTTTCCCAGCTAGAATACTGGAGTAAGTTTCTGTTTCCTTCTCCAAGGGATCTTCCAACTGAGGGATCAAACCCAAGTCTCCTGCGTTTCCTCAACGTTCTTTACTGTTGAGCCACCAGAGAAAACCCATTTTCTATGTATGGGAAGAGGCAAGAGTCTGGGCTTACTGTAATCATTCTTTCATATTCATCTCAGCTATCTGGGTCTAACATCTTACAATTTGATTTTTCACATCCTTAGTTCCTTGCTCACCATAAGGAGTGGCAGCATCCTGAGAGCCGCCGGATCAAAGACATTTTTCTTCGTAGGCACCCTCCTGGCTCAGAAATTCACTTTTGGAGGGCCAGAACTGCTGATGACTGTGATGTCCTTTGTTTCCAAAATTGTTTATTCTTGTGTCTCTGCTATACTATGACTTTATCAATTTTACTAGCTACATTACTTATAAGATTGTTATCTCTTACAGTATGTAACCAACACTTCATCAAATGTAATAATGACTAGGTGACATGAAATAATTGATCAAAAATATAGTTCTGTATGCCATCAATAATTTTAATAGAGTGATTCTAAGTATGAGAAGAAGCAATGAGGGAAATAGCTCCTGGATACTAATAGGTTAGAAGACAGAGGATCAAGAGAGCCTTTAATCTATCAATGGGCCTTGTCCAGAAATTAACACCTGGAGTGACATACCAACAAGGACAAAAAATGACTTCACTTTCTTAGCAAACTCTGAAAAAGAACAAAGGAACAAACAACAACAAAAAACTATAATGGCAACAATCCTACTTCTTCAGTGAGAATTGTAGGGAACGTAGGGCTGAGCTCACAGAGCATTCTTATTCTTGGGACCTCAAACTTCAGAAATATACATGAACATTCACTTTTCATAAGGATAATTCTATGTGATGATTTACATTCAGCCACTGCTTTTGGTTCTGAAATACTTTTTACCCCACAGACATATAGCTGTACACATTTTCCTAATTGTCTCTGTGGGGTCACGGCCATTTTATTTTTATACATCACGTATTTATATTTAAAACTCCACCTTATGTGTTGTTGAAGCTAAGATATGGTTTGATATAAAAGTCTACATTTTAAAAAAATATGTTTTTATATTTTAATTAAATACCAGTTATTTTATTTAAAAATACTATTCAAGTAGCTGGGCAAGAGCAAAAGATATAACTTAATTTTTATGGTAGGAATGAACTTAGATATTTTCTATGTATTAGTTACATTAATTATTCAAAAAGGTTATGAGACAAATATTATTTCCATTTTACAACAAAGGAAACAAAAGCTCAATAAGATCAAGAAATTCTCCAATGATATGTGGAGGCAACATAGCCAGGACTCATATTATCCTGTTTTGGATTCAACATCTACACTTTTTCTGAAACAAGATGGCATTTTCCATATTAGCTCTAAAACATAACTCTGTCCTAACACTGAACGTATATTTTGGGCAGGAATTTGTGTAAAATACAAAAATGTCATTATATTTGACTACATTGACTCCCATTTCTGTACACTGTTCTGCAATAAAATGAATAAAAGAAGAAAATATCAAATTTACCTCATAAAAGTATGTGTGGGTTAAGTGCTATAAGTCATTAATAACTTATGTACTCATTCATTTATGTATTAGTTACTTACCTTGAATTTACTATGCCCAAGAAAACACTATGGTATTTAATGTCTAGCCTCTACCCTACTGAAAACTAGAAGGAAGTTGGAAGGAAAGCTTTAAATGCAAAACACATTTACAACTGATGAAAAACTATGGCAAATGAAAAGTGAGTCATGGTTGTAATATCAAAATATTGTACTGCCAATATTTTTTAAAAAAATTCAGAACAGAATAAGGGAAAAAAACCCAAATCCAGTGGCTCAGATATAAAAATATTAATATTGTATTGCATTTCCTTCTATAATAGTCTTAAATATATTATTTACACAGTTTACACCAGTGTTTGGTTAACTACATGTCACAAGTTACTTGGCAAAGAAATCACTTTAATGAGTCACAACTTAAATTTTTTAAACACTAAACTAGAGGATAAAAGGAAAATGTCAATATGCATTGTACACAGTAGGATGACATTGCTTCAAAATATTTTTAATATGCAATTTATTTATGTGTATATGAGGGTCATATATACAATATATTGGTTAAGGAAGAGATCAAAACATATGAATAATACTGATTTAGATTGTATCCTAAGTTGAATGTTATATTCTGTTTTTTCCATATAAATAACATTTTTTATTTCCTCAGATATTTTTAAATCACACAGTTTCCTATGACCATGGAATATTTCTTCAGATTGCTCCACCATGGTGTTAACAATTATTCTATGCTTGGGCATTTTTTTCTTGTAACTTTTACTATAATGAATTTTGCCAGATTTTTTAATATATTTTTTCAAATAGATTCCTTGAATTACTATTATGAAGTGAACAGATAGCAACTTTAAAAGGTATAACTGTTATTTATTTAAATATACTTATGTTTCTATTTGCTACATTAAAATTCATAGTTTTATAAATTGAAGATATTACAAAAATTTAGATGAGAAAATACTTTTAATCTTCCTACACAAACCCTATTACTGGTTTCATCACTTATGTATCTACTTAAATTTTCAATGACTATTAAAAAACACAAATTATCTAAAACAAATAGCAACACAGAATGCTAAGAATAAATTGAACATGGTGGTACACAGAAAAACAGTCACAAGACTAGATGCACAGAACAGCCTTCATTCCAAAAAGATAAAGATTTTATGTATAAAAATCTGCATAATATACATATTTTAAAGGGAGACAGTGTAATTACTCCCATATAATGAGAATAATAATTACATTAACATCTGAGAATAACTGTCTTGTGCCACTACATCTAAAGAAGTATTTTTGTTTTTTAAATATAATCAGAAACAAATTTATATTTTTTTTGAAAATAAATTTATTTTTATTTATTTTTGTGGAAACTTTGATTTTTGGCTCAGACCCTGACTGACTCCTAGATTGCTTTGTTGGTCAAGGAAAAGTGAGCATGAGGACAAGCCATGCCATTCAGATTCATGGATCAAAAAATTCCAAGATCAACCACCAGTAACAAATGTTAAAACTGTCAAAAATACTCAGAGCAACAAGCTGGAATGCATAATGCAGTAGCCTAAGGTGAGGGATTACCTCTTGTTTAGTCAAGCACCTCAAACATGGAAGCAGAAGCCACTGTACCTGATCCGTTGTTACTTGGAAAATTTAAAAGAACACACAGCATAAACACACATAGAATTTCAACTTGGCAATTAGCTTGCCCTTAGCCTGGAGTGTGTCATTCATTTATGGGCCAATAACCAAGCACCTTGCTGATTAGGTTCAGAAAATTCTAAGCGGGTAAAAGAAGATGATCCTTCTACAACACACTGATGCCTGTGCTCTCCCTGACCTGGAGAAATACAGAGGTTTTACACTATTTAAAAAAAAAAAAAAGCAAAACTGGAAAGTGTATATAATTTAAGGAGGAAGGAAGCTAACTGTGTTATCTTCCAGGCTCCAAGCCTTGTGTTTATAAAGAAACAGATAGGCAGCTAGGAGGACCACAGAATTTTCCAACGGCTGGATTTATCCAGTATAACAAACTCTCTGCCAGCTTTATAACATCGATGTCCGGACCTACTGCCTAAATGACCAGAGTGAATTACTCAAAAGTCATATTGAAAAAACCCTTAAGCCAAAAACTCTACCAGCTCTCCATATTATACTAGCTTCTAAAATTAGTGAGCATGTTCTTTATCCCTTCTGAAAATAGTAACTAGAGTAGGATTGTGGGAGGTACTAACAACCAATGCCTTTATTTTTCCAAATTGAACAGTTAATTTCTACAATTAGAGATGAGTATGCTTTGAACGTTAGTGTCCCCTTGCTCACAATTCATACATTGAAATGCTAACCCCTGATATGACAGTGTGAGGGAGTGAGGCCTTTGGGAGATGATTAGGTCATAAGGGCAGAGTCTTCATATTGGGATTGATGTCTTTATAAAAGAGACCTCATAGAACTCCCCAGGTCCCTGTACATCACGTGAGGATAAAGGAAAAGTTGGCAATCTGCAGCTCAGAAAAGGATTCTCACCAGAGGGGACTATGCTGGCAGTCTGAGTTTGGACTTCCAGCCTCCAGAACAGTGAGTGATGAGTTTCTGTCATTTATAAGCCACCCAGTCTATGGTACTGTGTTGTTGGTTAGCTGCCTTGTTGTGTCCGACTCTGCGATCCTACACACTGCAGCGTGCCGGGCCTCCTGTCCCTCATCATTTCCCAGAGCTTGCCCAAGTTCACGTTCATTGAGTTGGTGATGCCATCCAGCCATCTCATCCTCTGATGCCCTCTTTTCCTTCTGCCCTTGATCTTTCCCATCATCAGGGACTTTTCCAATGCATTGTCTGTGCACATCAGATGACCAAAATACTGGAGCTTCAGTTTCAGCATCAATTCTTCCAGTGAATATTCAGGGTTCATCATCCTTAAGATTGACTAGTTTGATCTGCTGGCTGTCCAAGGGACTTTCAGGAGTCTTCTCCAGCACCACAGTTTGAAGGCATCAATTCTTTGGTATTCTGCCTTCTCTACAGTCCAGCTCTCACAACCTTACATGACCACTGGGAAGACCATCACCTTGACTATACGGACCTTTGTCGGCAGAGTAATGTCTCTGCTTTTCAACACACTGTCTAGGTTTGTCACTGCTTTCCTGCCAAGAAGCAGTTGTCTTCTGATTTCATGGCTGCAGTCACTGTCCACAGTGATTTTGGAGCCCAAGAAAAGCCTATCTGTCACTATTTACACATTCTCCCCTTCTGTTTGCCATTCAGTAATGGGGCTGCATATCATGATATTAGTTTTTTAAATATTTAGTCTTAAGCCAGCTCTTTCACTCTCCTCCCTCACCCTCATCAAGAGGCTCTTTAGTTCCTCTTTGCTTTCTGACATTATAGATGTATCATCCACATATCTGAGGTTGTTGATGTTTCTCCCACCTATCTTGATTCTGGCTTGTAGCTCCTCCAGCCCAACATTTCTCAAGATTAAAACATTTTTGGCAGATGACGCCATGTTGGCTACTCAGACAGTAAAGAATCTGATTACAATGCAGGAAACCTGGGTTCAATCCCTGGGTCGGCAAGATCCCCTGGAGAAGGGCATGGCAACCCACTCCAGTACCCTTGCCTGGAGAATCCTATGGACAGAGGAGCCTGGTGGGCTACCATCCATTGGTTTGCACAGAGTTGGACACAATTGAGTGATTAACACTTTCCCCTTCATGGATCACTGCTGTGTTGTGGAGAAGGGGCTTGTAGAACTCCATGAAGCTATGAGCCATGCTGCCCAGGGCCAAGACGCACAGGTCACAGCAGAGAGAGCTCTGACAAAACGTGATCCACTGGAGGAGGGAATGGCAAACCCCCAGGATACTTGCCATGAGAACCTCATGAACTGTATAAAAGGCCAAAGAGATATGACACCAAAAGATGAGTCTCCTAAGTCTGAAAGTGTCCAATACACTACTGCGGAAGAGCGGAGGAGAATTACCAATAGCCCCAATATGAATGAAGCAGCTGGCCCAAAGTGGATAGAATGCTCATTTGCTGATGTGCCTGGTGACAAAAGTAAAATTCGATATTGCAAAGAAAGTATTGTATGGTACCTTTTTACAGCAGTCTGAATGAGCTAAGGCAGAGATCCATACTTTGTGTTACCATGTTTTTTTTAAATACTAATATCCTAATGGATATCATATAAAATCATGTTAGTTAGACAATCCTTATTATGAATTAATTAAATGAGATGCTTTCTTACAAACAGCTAGTTCACAGTTGCTTGAGAGAAATGGTATATATAATGCAAGAAAAGAAAAGGAAAAATACTAGGATACAAATTAGTCAGGATAGGGTCCTGGTAGACACAATCAGAAGTCAGTAAAGGGAGAAATGAGATCTGAGATAATATACTAAGTGTTTACAAAATATTCAGAGACTACTTTATTCAACCCATTCCCTTGCTTTCTACCTTTTTTCCCTTTTTACTTATTTTGAGAGCAATAAAATATGCTCCCTGCACTCAAGGAGTTCATGGCTGATTAAGGAAAAGAATATCAAAGGCAAACAACTCTAATCCAATCTCAATGTCAAGGGAGCCCTTAGCAACAAGTGTTTAAGTTTATGTAGTTAGCAAAGAAAGGCATCACCAAACAGAGCTTATTTCATCTGGAGCTTGAAGAATGCCTTCCTAACTATTTGTTGCACTCACAGTAAAGTTCCTGCTTAAAATTCAAAAATTAATTTAAAGTATAGACTTCCATAGAAAACAGAGTAGAAATATTAAAGCAAGCTACTGAATTGTTGGGCTTCCTAGGTGGCACAGTGGGAAGGGCTCCACCTGCCAATGCAAGAGACACAGGAGAGGAGGATTTGATCCCTGGGTCAGGAAGATCCACTGGAAGAGGAAATGGCAATCAACTCCAGTATTCTTGCCTGGAAAATTCCAAGGACAGAGAAGCCTGGAGGGCTACAGTTCATGGGACTGCAAAGAGTCAGACATGACTGAACACACACACCACGGCACTCTGAAATGTACAGGTCCCACACTGCATAACCATCTCAACTTCTTTTGGATGACATGAGAGAAAAAGCACATGTCTAAACTCAGGAGTACTAGGATTATTATTAAAATATTGAACTATGGTGCTACTCTACTTTTTCAATAAAAATATTACTTTAAACCTTTTCAGCCCCTGTTCACTACAGATTTATCATTCAAACTCATTGACTCGAATGTGGCTGAAGAAAAACTTATAAGTCAAACAGCTGGGGTAGAGCAATTAACTCACAAAGAATGAATACAGTAAAGAACCATTTAAATCACTCTATTAAAGTGTTTTGGCTACAGTCCATGGGATTGCAAAACAGTTGGGCACAACTTGGCAACTAAACAACGATACAACACACTGTTCTCCATAGTGGCTGTACCAATTTACATTCCACCAACAGTGTAGGAGGGTTCTCTTTTCTCAACAGCCACTCCGGCATTTATTGTTTGTAGACATTTTGATGATATCCATTCTGACTGGTGTGAAGTGATACCGCATTGGAGTCTTAATTTGTATTTCTCTAATAATCAGTGACTGATGCTGAAGCTGAAACTTCAGTACTTTGGTCACCTCATGTGAAGAGATGACTCTTTGGAAAAGACCCTGATGCTGGGAGGGATTGGGGGCAGGAGGAGAAGGAGATGACAGAGGATGAGATGGCTGGATGGCATCACCGACTCGATGGACATGAGTTTGAGTAAGCTCCGGGAGTTGGTGATGGGCAGGGAGGCCTGGTGTGCTGTGATTCATGGGGTCGCAAAGAGTCGGACTTGACTGAGCGGGACACGACTGAGCGACTGAACAGAACTGAACTGAATAATCAGTGATGTTGAGCATCTTTTCATTGCTTTATGGTCATCTGAATGACTTCCTTGGAAAAGGGGATGATGGGATTCAGGATGTCCTCACTTTCTAGTACTTACTGTGTGGTAACACTGTAGGGTTGGAATAACAAAATACATTGAGGAAGTGATGAAGATAAGAGAAGAAGGATAAAGAGTAACACAGAGAAAAGATTATGAAGGAATATGTACATCCCTGTATGGCAAGAACCATATCTGTTGAGTTTCAGGTAAAAATTAAATGTGACTTGAATAAAAGTGCTAGTAGTAAATATAGAGAGGATAAAATTGATAACAGATATTTAAGATGTGAAACAGTGTTAAGTAATTTTTCAATATAAATAGACAGGGAAAGGCCACAAAAAGATGACTCCCAATTTCCCATGTTTGCTGTCAGAATTACTCCAGTGTTATTCACTGAAATTTAGATTTAAGGTCAAGGAAACTATTTTGGGAAGGAAATAACATGTTAAATAAAGGACAGATGAGTGTGAAGTGCCTTTAGATGGAAATGCAAACTAGGAAATAACAAGTTTTTTTTTTTTTTTCAACTTTAGGAGGGTACATGAATTGAGAAGGTCAGGGATCTAGAGCAGAACTGCATTTTGTTTAAAAGAAATAACTGATAGGACAAAAAATAATGGCAATTTTTGGAAAGGCAAAATTCTTTAAAAAATCAGGTAAAACTAAGAATAAAACTGGAGAAGGCAATGGCAACCCACTCCAGTACTCTTGCCTGGAAAATCCCATGGATGGAGGAGCCTGGTAGGCTACAGTCCATGGGGGTCTCGAAGAGTCAGACACGACTGAGCAAATTCACTTTCACTTTTCACTTTTATGCACTGGAGAAGGAAAGGGCAACCCACTCCAGTGTTCTTGCCTGGAGAATCCCAGGGACGGGGGAGCCTGGTGGGCTGCCGTCTATGGGGTCACACAGAGTCGGACACGACTGAAGTGACTTAGCAGCAGCAGCAGCAAGAATAAAACAACATGTACTTTTTTTTTTCAATTTTTTACAACATAGAATGCGTATGGAAACAATGAAGTTTGGTTGTTAGCAATGCACAACAAAATATAATTCAATCACCTGTTGCATATATAGAAAATATAGAGGCAAGATTAAAGTGTTAAGGAAGTATAGTGTATAAGATGAGAAGAATATCTATATATGCAGTATTAAATGATCCATGAGAAATTTAAAAATAGACATCAGTGTTATACTTATGGATCCTTTTAAGTCAGGAATCTACTGCTGATGACCAGATTATTAGGACAATCATGTACACTGATGAATGATGGAAAGCAGGAGAACAGAGTAACTGCTCAGCGCCCACTCATCAGGTCTTATACACATGTTCTTGTTAAATAGTGAAGGTACTTCAGGGGAAGGATTATTTGTCTCCATTTATAGGTGAGAATGTTATCTCTGAGAATTTGAATGATGTAGCCAAAGTCAAAGAGCCAGAAATAAAATTAGCTTTCAAACCAGATGTGCCTTATTTCTAAGGAAGGATGATAGCATTCTCTTAGAAATAGCACACTAAAAGTGTTTGCTGAGTGGATGGTTGAATGAATGATTGAATCACTGATCCCCTTAGTAATCAGCATATCTTTTACCTGCTTATAAAATACAGAACTTTTTATGTCTAGAAATAGGCCCCCTTGCTGTTGAAGATGGAAATCAGTAATTTTGCAACTGCAGCATTTTGCTGGATGCTAGGAGAGAGTATTGCTGTGTCAGTGATTTCTTGAAGGCTGCATCTACATTTCAGGTTTACTTAGCTGGAAAAGGAATCATTGATAAATTAAGATTTCAAAAATTCTTTAAATTAAGTGTTACTTAAACAAATCTAGGGTTATTTAAAGCTATTTTGAGTGATTTGCATTAATTTCAGTGTTTTCTTCCTTCATAATTGACTTGACCTGGCCCTCATTCACTTCACGAAGGAGCAGAAGAACAATCATTACTGGAAAAGCAAATTGCTGAAAAGAAGCTTGTCACTGAATGCTCCAATTACAATTCAGCTGAACAGGTTCAAGAGGGAACTTCTACTTTCAATTACATGAACATTCCAGGAAAACAGTGAGTGTGTGTGTGTGTATATTTGTGTATACACACATATGTATGCACACACAAATGAATAATATATGTATTATATATATATATATAATTTAACATGCATGAACCTTAATACACACACACACACACACACACACACATATAGCATTTTAATAGTGAACAAAATCTGAAGACATTTTATTCCAAAGGCACACAGATTAGCATGTAGAGAAAAGGCACTATTATATGGCTCTGTTAGAATAAAAAAATCTATGCAATATTTTGGTAGGAATGTTCTAATATTTAGAACATTTAAATGAACATAATTTTAACAGTTAATTTTAGTTCAGCAATATACAGGAAAATAGAATACTATGTATAAAAGACACTTGAAATGGGAATATATCAATTGCTATTATATTTGTATGAACACAATTTTGAAAATAACAAAAATATGCCTAATACATAAACAGTAATTTGTGGTATTTACATACTATGGAATATTATGTTGCCATGAAAATCAATGATTTGCACTCATATAACAGAGCCTCAATATATTTTTTATGCAAAACATAAGCAAGTGTCACACAAAATGCATGTGAAAAAAGGAAAGAAAAGAAAAAAAAATAAAGAAAAGGAAAAAAAAGAGGGAGAGAAACAAAGAAAGAGGAAGGTGAAGGGGTGGAAGGAAAGAAGAAGGGAAGAAAGGAAACAAGGAAAGAAGGGAAAGAGGAAGAAAGAAATAATGATTAAAAGAGAGAAAAATTATGTATGTCTTTTTGTGTATGTATAAACAATTCCTGAAAAAAATCTGAAGAACCTGAAAAGTTAAAATGAGTTGTGGAAAGAGAGGTTTTCATTTTTCATTTAAAAATCCTCAAGTCTCTTCATTTACTTATGTATCATTAATTACAATGAACTGTTAGTTTTATTACATATTTTTAAAAGCTACCTCCAGTATTAATAGAATGATTTAAAAGGGAGGTTAATGCATATGTGTATATGCTTGAGGTTACTATCACTAAATATGAACAATCTTATTACTTATAAAATCAAAGAACACTCTTGATTTTTGTGACAGTTTTGCCTGAAGAATTATTAATAATCTTAACCATCAATGCCATTTTCACCTGTGTGAATTTGTCATATAATGGATTACATACTAAAATAGTGTTCTTCAACTCACTGAGGGTTTGTTTTATTATCATAAGAAATTTTGGTTTTAGTGGCCTTCTGAGTAAAACAAACAAAAACCCATGGCTTTATGCAAAAGCTCTTTCTCCCTTGTTAAGGGAGACATATTAGTTGACCACATGTGAGTTTATTTCTGAGTCCTCAATTCTATTTCATTATTGGTATATGTATTTTATGCCAGTACCATACTATTTTGATTACTATTCATTTCTAATAAAGCTTGAAATCAAGAAGTGAGATGTCTCCAGGTTTCTTTCTCAAGATCATTGTGGCTATTTGGGATACTTCGTAATTCCATGTAAACTATAAGATTCTTCTGTTTCTATAAAAATTGATACTGGATTCTTGAAAGGCATCTCATTGAATCTATAGATATTTTTAGGTGGTATGATATTTTAAAAATATTAATTCTTCCAGTCTGTAATTATGAAATAGTCTTCCATTTATTTGTGTCCTCTTCAATATCTTCATCAGTGTCTTCATCAGTGTTTTATAATTTTCAGTGTACAGATCTTTCACCTCCTTGGTTAACTTTATTACTGAAAGGAGTTGAAGATGGCAGAATAGATGGACACGTGGCTCACTTCATCCCACAAACAGATAATATATCTATATCTATATCTATATATACCTATCTATATATATATATATCTTTATATGGAACAATTATCCCAGAATACCAACTAAAAGTTGACAAGGTATTTTATACAAGTTATAAGAATGATCCTTATGTATCTAGGTAGAGTGAGAGGAAAAAAAAAAAAAATTTTGGAAAGGGCCTGCACCCCTGGGAGGGAATTGTGGAAGACAGAAAGTTCTTTCACCCTGGGAACCTCCTTCATCTGCTGGGAGATCTACTGGGTCAGATACGGAGCTTCAGTTGTCTAGATTTTGCTTGAAAGCAGGGTGCAAGAACTGACTTCCTTCCGAGCAGGGTAGGGAGGGGCAGCACAGGTATTCCTTGCCACATCATCACACTCTCCTGCATAAGACTTGCACCTTCCTGTGTATGCTGCAATTGGGTGCTGAAACTCCAGCTTCAGTAGGCAGACTTGGTGAGAGGACTCTGTTTGGCAATGCAGAGACTGCCCACAGGGCCTGGATTGGGATAGAGGCTGCTATGGAGGTGTGTACAGAATGGAATGTGGGCTTACCATTGTTGTTGTTTATTGTTTAGTCACTAAGTCATATCCGACTCTGTCCATGGAATTTCCCAGGCAAGAATACCGGAGTAGGTTACCATTTCCTTCTCTGGGGGATCGTCTCCGACCCAGGGATTGAACTTGTTTCTCCTGCATTGGCAGGCAGATTCTTTGCCACTGAGCCACCAGGAAAGATTGGAAGCTTACCATAGGAAACCCGCTATTACGGTGTGAAAGGCATGGTGTGATTCTTCATGACTAGGCAAAGTGCTGGCAGCCATGGGTTTTGGGAATACACACTAGCCAAAAGGCGGGGCTGGCATCTATACTGATTGTCTGCACTCCCACAGCGGGGCTGGCTTCAGCTGACTTTGGGAGCTCACATGTACTGGAAGTGGGTCCAAACCAATTATCATCCTTCCCACAGAGGAGCTGGTTCCAGAGCAGGTATCAGAAACAACATCAGTCTTTGTGGGTGCATACAATAAAGTGTCAGGAGAAGTCCAGGGTCACAAGTCCCCACTGATAGCTACTGAGGGAGAAATGAAGCCACTCTTTAGAGAGCTTTGGTCCATTTACTTCATACCACAGTTCAGAACCAGATCTATGGACCTTTGCTCCAACAACTGGGGCACATTCATTGCCCCACAGGGATATTCTAACCACAGAGCAAAGAGGAGGCCCCACTTAATAGTCAGTGCAGGCTCTGGTTGCCACAATACCAAACACACCTCCTATCAAGAGAACAATGACGATCATACTCTGAGGAAAGACAATGCCGGTATCCATACCAAAGTCAATCTTCACACCAAAAATATTAGACTCACACAGGTTGAACAGAGACAGTAACACATAAATCTTCTGGCAGGGCAGAAGGGAGTGGCAAGATACATTCAAAATCCTAAGGAGGAAAAAAAAAACTACAACCTAGGATAGTCTACCCAGCAAATTATCAGATAGAATAAAAAAGAGATAAATTACTCAGTCAAGCAAATGTAAAAGAATACAGCAATATTAATCTATCATAAAACACATATTGAAAAGTCTTCTCTGTATAGAAAAGAAGCAAGAACCTATACGAAAGAAAAAATCACAATAGGAAATGCAATTATATAAAAAGCCAGAATATTACTTAAATAAGCCAATGCCTAGGTTGTTTTTTTTTTAAAAGTAAGGAAAGAAGAAAATGTAAATCTTCTGGAATATGTTTGAGCTTATATAACTCTCAGTCTGAAGTAAGTATATAAAGTTTATGAGTTAACATGCTTGAAAACCAGAGCAAAAACAAATAAAAAATATACAGTATATTTGCAAAAAAATGAAAAATAAAGGAATTCAAGCATAATATGAAAGAAAAGTATCAGACCACACATACACACACATACATGAAAAGAACAAAGAAGAAATATAAAGTCAACTGGGAAACATGGTTTATTAAATAAAATGTCAATATATACACACTATTCTCAATGGACTAAATGCTCCAAACAAAAGACATAGAGTGGCAGTTAAAATTAAATAAGAACCTAAAATATTCTTCCTACAAGAGACCCATTGTAGGGTAAAAGTAACACATAGATTAAAAGTGAGGGGAAGGTAAAAGTTATTTCATGGAAGAGAAAATGACAAGAAAGCCAGGAAGCAATACTTATATCAAACAAAATAGGCTTTAAAACAAAGGTCATAAAGAAGGGCAAAGGAGAACACTATATTATGATAAAAGGATAATTATAGAAGCTGATATTACAATTGTTAACAAATATACACCCAATATAAGAGCACCTAAATATATAAAACAAATCTAATATACATATAGTGAGAAACTGACCAGAATTTAAACACCCCACTGATACCAATGTTTCTGACAGAAAATCAGTAAGACAACAAATTTCCTAAATTATACAATAGAAGAATTAAACTTAATTGCTATCTACAGGTGGAGAAGGCAATGGCAACCCACTCCAGTACTCTTGCCTGGAAAATCCCATGGACGGAGGACCCTGGTAGGCTGCAGTCCATGGGGTCGTGAAGAGTCGGACACGACTGAGTGACTTCACCTTCAATTTTCACTTTCATGCTTTGGAGAAGGAAATGGCAACCCACTCCAGTGTTCTTGCCTGGAGAATCCCAGGGACAGGGGAGCCTGATGGGCTGCTGTCTATGGGGTCACACAGAGTTGGACATGACTGAAGCAACTTAGCAGCAGCAGCTATCTACAAGACTATATATAATGCAATTCTTGTTGAGTATGCAAAGAAAATAATCTAGGATGGATCACACATTAGGACACAAAACAAGTCTCAATAACTTTAAGAAGATAGCAGTTGTTTCAAGCATCTTTTCTGTCCACAATGGCATGAACTAGAAATGAACCTCAGAAAGAAAAATTAAGAAAAAAAAAAAAAGAATTCATGGAGACTAAGTAACTTTCTACTAAAAACAAACAACTTATCAATGATGAAATGAAGGAGGAAATCAAATAGTACCTCAAGAAAAATGACAGTGGAAACACAACAATACAAATTCTATGGCATGCAGCAGAAGCAGCCTCAAGAGGGAAATTCACAGCAATAATTGCCTTTCTCAGAAATAAGAAAAGTCTAAAAGGAACAATTTAGCCTGTGTGCTCAGTTGTTCAGTTGTGCCTGACTCTTTGTGACCCCATGGACTGTAGCCCACCAGGCGCCCTCATCCCTAGGGTTCTTCAGGCAAGAAGATTGGAGTGGCTTGTCACTTCCTTCTTCAAGGGATCGTCCCAAGCCAGGGATCAAACACACATCTCTTGTGTCTCCTCCACTGGCAGGTGGATTCCTCACCACTGTGCCACCTGGGAAGTCCAAAATACTCAGCCTACCATCTAAAGTAGCTTAAAAGAACAACAAACAAAACCTGAAGTTAGCAGAAGGAAGTGATAATAAAGATCAGAGAAGAAATAATTATAATAGAGATAAAAATTAGAAAAAAAAGTCAATTAACCAAGAGCTGCCTTTTCAGAAGGATAACAAACCTCTAACCAGTTTCACCAAGAAGAGAGAGAGTACAGAAACTAAATAAAACTTAAAGATGAGAAATAGCTCTTAACACAGAAATGTAAAAAAAAATAACCATAAGAAAAAATATTATAGTTTTAACATAGAAGATATGTACAATTTTCTAGAAACATATAGGCTGTCAAAACTGAATCAGAAGAAACAGAGAACATGATAACATGAACAGATAACATGAACAGACCAATCAATAAAAGTGAAATAAAATTAAAAAAAATACAAAACAAAAATCTCCCCACAAACAAAAGTCCAGGAGTAGATGGCCTCACTAGGGAACACATGAAGAATAACTTTCAACTATCCTTCTCTAACTCTTCAAAAAGGCTGAAGCAGTGGGAACACTACCAAAGTTGTTCTATGAAACCACCATCATCCTGATACCAAAACTAGACTAGTCAAAGTAATACTCAGTGAAGAGCTGAAAGTCTCCCCAGGAAATGCTGCAACAAAATGAGGATGCCCAGGCTCATTACTTCTATTTCTCACAGGATTGGAAGTCTTACTCACAGCAATAGGACAAGGAAAAGAAACAAAAGGCATACAAATCAGAAAGGGGAAGGTAAAACTGCCATTATTTGCAGATGACATAATACTCCATAGAGAAAACCCTAAAGATACCACACCAAAATTATTAGAACTAGCAAATGAATTCAGTAAGGTAACAGGATAAAGATTAATCCAGAAATTTGTTGTATTTCATTACACCAACAAAGAAATGTGAGAAAGTTTATATATATATATACATATAGTTTAAAATGTATCAGAATATAAAATATCTAGGAATAAACCTAACCAAGGAAATAAAAGACCCAAAACCTGAGAACTATAACACACTGATAAAGAAGACCCAGAGGAATCGGGTGGAGAGGGAGGTGGGAGGGGGGAACGGGATGGGGAATACATGTAAATCCATGGCTGATTCATGTCAATGTATGACAAAAACCACTACAATACTGTAAAGTAATTAGCCTCCAACTAATAAAAATAAATGAAAAAATAAAAAAAAATAAAAAAAAGGAAAATAGATGATAGATGAAAGAAATGAAAAGATATTACATGCTCTTCAACTGAAAGAATTAATATTGTTAAAATGACACACTACACAAAATAATCTACAGATTTAATGTGATCCCGATTAAATTACCTATGGAATTTTTCATGGAACTAAAACAAACAATTCTAAAATTTATATGGAACCACAAAAGACCCGAATTGTCAAAACAATACTGAGGAAAAAGAATAAAGGTGGAGGCATAACTAACCCAGACTTCAGACATACTACAAGTCTACAGGAGTCAAAACGGCACAGTATCAGCACAAAAACAGATATAAATGGCAATAGAATAGAATAGAGAGCCCAGAAATAGGCCCACAAATCTACAATTCTACTTCAACAAAGGAGGTAATAACATACAATGAAAAAAAGACGGTCTCTTTAGTAGGTGGTATTGAGAAAGCTGGATAGCCGCAAGTAAATCAATGAAGTTAGAACATTCCCTAATATCATACACAAAAATAAACTCAAAATGGCTTCAGGACTTAAACATAAGACACATATTAAAAAATACTAGAAAAGAACAAAGGCAAAACTTTCTCTGATATAATTGGTAGTGATGTCTTCTTAGATAAGGCTCACATTGCAATGGAAATAAAGCAAAAAATGAACAAATGGAACCTAATCAAATTTGTGAGTCTTCGCACAGCAAGGGAAACCATAAACAACAACAATAACAAAACAACCTCTGGAATGGGAGAGAATAATTATAAATGATGTGACTGAAAAGTGCTTATTTTTCAAAATGCACAATCAGGTCATACCACTCAATATCAATGTATGGGAAAAACCACCATAATATTGTAAAGTAATTAGCTTCCAATTATAATAAATAAATTAATTTAAAAAACAGCACATTTTCTCTGCACATCTGAGTTTTAGTGGAATTAAAATTTTTGACTCTGCTAAAAATAAATAAATAAATCAATAAAACAAGCAACCCAATAAAAAAAATGGGATACATTACAGCATACTAACACATATATATGGAATTTAGAAAGATGGTAACGATAACCCTATATGCAAAACGGAAAAAGAGACACAGAAATACAGAACAGACTTTTGAACTCTGTGGGAGAATGTGAGGGTGGGATATTTCAAAAGAACAGCATGTATACTATTTATGGTGAAACAGATCACCAGCCCAGGTGGGATGCATGGGACAAGTGCTCGGGCCTGGTGCACTGGGAAGACCCAGAGGAATCGGGTGGAGAGGGAGGTGGGAGGGGGGATCGGGATGGGGAATACGTGTAAATCTATGGCTGATTCATATCAATGTATGACAAAAAAATAAATAAATTAATTAAAAAAAAAAAAAAGAAAAAAAAATGGGAAGAACACGTGGACATTTCTCCAAAGAAAACATATTGATGGTCAACAAGCACATGATAAGATGTTCAACACTGTTAATTATTAGAGAAATGCAAATCAAATCCACAATGAGGTATTGCCTCAAATTGGTCAGAATGGCCATGATCAAAAAGTCAACAAATAATATATGCTAGAGAGGATGTGGAATAAAAGGAGCTCACCACATTGTTCATGTAAATGTATACTTGTCGGCCACTATAGAAAACAGTATAGAGCTTCCTAAAAAACCTAAGAACAGAATTACTATATGATCCAGCAATCCCATTCCAAGGCATATATCCAGACAAAACTGTAATTCAAAAAGATAGATGCACCCTTATGTTCATGACAGTGCTATTTACAATAGTCAAGACATGGATGCAACTGAAGCAAACCACACACACACACATATACACATATATATAATGAAATATATATAAATTATAAAAAGAAATAATACCATTTGCAGCAACATGGATGGATTAGTGCCCATCAAAAGTAAAGTAAGTCAGAGAAGACAAATATTATATGATATCAGCTTATGAAATCGAACAGATAAGACAAATGAATTTACAAAACAGAAACAGAATCACTGACATAGAAAACACACTTACAGTTAAAAAGGGGGGAAAGCCTGGAGCAGGGATGAATTAGGAATATGAGATTAAAAGATACACACCATTACAGACTAAATTAACAACACGGATTTACAGAATAACACAGGGAACTACATTCAATATCTTATAAAATACTATAATGGAAAAGAACACATATAAGTGTATATAAATACACACACACACACACACATATATATATGAATTGTTTTGTTGTACACCTGAAACTACCACAATATTGTAAAGTACGGTTCAATTAAAAATTTTTTAAAAAAATCCTATTTTACTGTTTTTGATGCTATTGTAAATTGTATTGCTTTTCACATAGTTTATTGTGTAGATGTAACTGATTTTTTAGAAAAAGACATAGGGATAAAGCTCCTTGACACTGGGTTTGGTAAGGATTTAAAAAAAAAAAATTTTGCTATGGTTCACAATTTTCCAGGGAAGGTATTCGGTTTTGGTAATGGCTTAAAAAAAAAAAAATGGCTATGCTTTACAATTTTCCAAGTCGTTCAACATGTACGGAAAACATTCTCAATGTTCCTAATCATCAGAGAAATGCAAATCAAAAGCACAATAAGATAACAACTCAATAGTCAGAATGGCTGTTATAAACAAGGCAAGATACAAGAAGTGCTAATGACAAGGTGCAGAAAAGGAAACTTGTTCACTACTGATGCAAATGTAAACTGGTGCAGCTCCTGTGGAAAACAGTATAGTTGTTTCTTAAAAAAAAAAAAAAAAAGTATAGTTGTTTCTCAAAAATATTTCTGAGGATACATCTGAAGGAAATAAAGTTATCATCTAGAAGAGATATCTCCACCTTCATTTTCATCGCATTATTTACAACAGCCAAGACATGAAAACAATCCAAGTGTTTTTGGATAAATGGAGCAAGAAATATGACAAACTTATTAATAATACCATGTGGCCATTTGTGGCAGGGCTTCCCTGCTAGCTCAGTGGTAAAGAATACACCTGCAGAAGACGCAGGTTCAATCCCAGGGTCAGGAAGATCCCCTGGAGGAGGAAATGGCAACCCACTCCAGTAATCCTGCCTGGGAAATCCCATGAACAGAGAAGCCTGATGGGCTACAGTCCATGATGTTGCAAAAGAGTGGGACACAACTTAGGACTAAACAACAATAACATCTGAGACAACATAGCTGAAGCCTGAGTTCATTATGTTAATTAAAATAAGTCAGAAAAAGAAAGACAGATACCACATGAACTCAGCTTTAGTTTAATCTAAAACAAAATCAACGTTATGAAAGTAGGGAAACAATTTGTGTTTGCTGGAGGGCATGGTGGGTGGGTGGGTGGGTAGGTAGGGACATGGGTGGAGGCAGGAAAACAGTACAAACTTCCAATTTTAAGATAAGTTCTGGACATTTGATAACAACATGGTAACTATAGGTCAGTCAGTCATTCAGGACTCAGTTGTGTCAGATTCTTTGCAATTCCATGGACTGCAGCACACAGGCTTCCTGTCCAACACCAAATCCGAGAGCTTGCTCAAACTCATGTACATGGGTTGAATCAGTGATGGCATCCAACCATTTCATCCTCTGTGTTCCCCTTCTTCTCCTG
Source organism: Cervus canadensis (assembly GCF_019320065.1). Taxonomy (NCBI): domain Eukaryota; kingdom Metazoa; phylum Chordata; class Mammalia; order Artiodactyla; family Cervidae; genus Cervus; species Cervus canadensis. Next base: position 8,205,306 of record NC_057396.1, read on the forward strand.
CCTTCAATCTTTCGAAGCATCAGGGTCTTTTCCAATGAGTCAGTTCTTCCCATCAGGTGGCCAAAGTATTGGAGCTTCAGCTTCAGTATCAGTCCTTCTAACGAAAATTCAGAACTGATTTCCTTTAGGATTGACTGGGTTGATCTTCTTGTAGTTCAAGGGACTCTTGAGAGTCTTCTCCAACACCATAGTTCAAAAGCATCAATTCTTTGGCACTCAGTTTCTTTATGGTCCAACTCTCACATCCATGCATAACTACTGGAAAGAAAAAATACCTTTGACTAGATGGGCCTTTGTCAGCCAAGGAATGTCTCTGCCTTTTAATATGATGTCTAGGTTGGCCATAGCTTTTCTTCCAAAGAGCAAGTGTCTTTTAATTTCATGGCTGCAGTCACCATTTGCAGTGATTTTAGAGCCCAAGAAAATAAAGTCTCTCATAGTTTCCATTGTTTCCCCATCTATCTGCCATGAATTGAAGGAACCAGATGTTAAGATCTACGTCTTTTGAATGTTGAGTTTTAAGGCACCTTTTTCACTCTCCTCTTTCACCTTCAACAAGAGGCTCTTAAGTTCCTCTTTGCTTTCTGCCATAAGGATACTGTCATCTGTATATCTGATGTTATTGATATTTCTCCCAGAAATCTTGACTCCAACTTATGCTTCATCCACACCAGCATTTTGCATGATGTACTCTGCATATAAGTTAAATAAGCAGAATGACAATATACATCCTTGATATACTCTTTTCCCAATTTGGAACCAGTTCGTTGTCCTATGTTCAGTTCCAACTGTTGCTTCCTGACCTGCACACAGATTTTTCAGGAGGCAGGTAAGGTGGTTTGGCATTCCCGTCTCTTTAAGAATTTTCCACAGTTTCTTGTGATGCACATAATCAAAGGTTTTAGTTTAGTCATTGAAGAAGAAATAGATATTTTTCTGGAATTATCTTGCTTTTTCTGTGATCCAGTGGATGTTGGCAATTTGATCTCTGATTCCTCTTCCTTTTCTAAATCCAGCTTGAACATCTGGAAGTTGTTTCATGTACTGTTGAAGCCTGATTCAGGCACCCAGTCATGTCTGTCTATTTGCAACCCCATGGACCTGATACAGTCCATGGAATTCTCCAGGCCAGAATAATGGAGTGGGTAGCCTATCCCTTCTCCAGTGGATCTTCCTGACCCAGCAATGAAACTGGGGTCTCCTGCATTGCAGATGGGTTCTTTACCAACTGAGCTGCCTAGCTTGGAGAATTCTGAGCATCACTTTACTAGTGTGTGAGGTTAATATAATTACGCAGTGGTTTCAACCTTCTTTGGCATTGCCTTTCTTTGGGATTGGAATGAAAACTGACCCTTTCCAGTCCTGTGGCCACCGCTGAGTTTTCCAAACTTGCTGGCATTTTGAGTGCAGCACTTAAACATCATTATCTTTTAGGATCTGAAATAGCTCAATTAGAATTTCATCACCTCCTCTAGTTTTGCTCATAGTGATGCTTCTTAAGGCAAATTGAATTCACACTCCAGGATGTCTGACTCTAGTCTAGTGATCACACCGTCATGGTTATCTGGGTTATGAAGATGTTTCTTGTATAGTTCTTCTGTGTATTCTTGCCACCTCTTCTTAATATCTTCTGCTTCTGTTATGTCTGTACGGTTTCTGTCCTTATTGTGCCCATCTTTGCATGAAATGTCCCCTTGGCATCTCTAATTTTCTTGAAGAGGTCTCTAGTCTTTCCCATTTATTGTGTCCTCTATTTCTTTGCCTTGATCACTTAGGAAGGTTTTATCTCTCCTAGCTATTCTTTGTAACTACAAATAACAATACTGTATTAAATATTTGAGACTGTCTAAGAGAACAAATCCTAAAAGTTTTCACATGAAAAACATAGCAACCAGTTGGGATTATGTGTAACTAAACTTATCACAGTAATCATTTCACAATATACACAAATATTGAATCACTGTGCTGTACAATCTGAATTTATACTTCCCTGGTGGCTGAGTGGCTAACAATCCGCCTGCCAATGGAGGCGATATGGCTTTGATCCCTGAGTCGGGAAGAGTTTCCTCCTGGAGAAGGAAACGGCAATCCACTCCAGTATTCTCTCCTTAGAAATCCTATGGACAAAGGAGTCTGGTGGGCTACAGTCCATGGGGTCACAAATGAATCGGGGGAAAATCAATGACTAAACAACAAAAATACAATGGTATGTGTCAATTATATCTCAATAAAACTGAAAAAAAAAATCTTTCAACTAAAGGAAGTATGACCAGTTTGACAAATATTGAAATTGAGTAATTTTAAATAAGGGATTAATTCACTGTTAGAATTAAAAAAAAAAATTATCAGTGACTCATGTAAGAATTTGTCTGACACAACATATATACTAACTAGTTTTAACATTTTTGTTAAAAAATTCAGGAGAAACATGAATTACTAAGCAATTGTTCAAGTTCACATTTTGGAAATTTGGATGTTAACTATCTTAGTAGCTGTAAAATTCAAAGCAGCGTTGAAATATTTTAGATGTGATAATATTAGCAAAAATTTCTTTTGATAAATTATTTTAACAGGGAAGGAAGGCAGGAAGTAAATACCGATTTAGGCCAACAAGGGCATTTACTGACTTGTATGATTGCAGATATTAGAAGTAGGAATGGCTTTAATCAAAGCTCCTTCTCTTCACTCAACTCACTCTTAACATGTCAGTTTCATCCTAAAATTAGTTCTCCTGATAAAAAAATGGCTGCAGTGGTTTCAGACCTCACACACTCTCAGCGTGATGTTAACATGAAGGGAAATCGTTTCGTTTGGCTCAGGGGTACTGAATCCACCTGCCAATGCAGGAGGCACAAGACACATGGGTCTAATCCCTATGTTGGAAAGATCCTCTGGAGAAGGAAATGGCAGCACACTCCAGTATTCTTTCTTAGGAAATTCCATGGCAGAGGAGCCTGGCGGCTACAGTCCATCAGCCCATGGGGTCGCAAAGACTTGGATACAACTGAGTGACTGAGCATGCACGTACACATGCAAAGGGAGAAAAAGATTTTCTTCCAAAAGTCCTAAAAAACTCCTGACACCTCACCCTTCCTATTATGTTATGCCTTCTTCCTTACTCATCCCTGGAGACAGAAGTCTAAAGTATAATGTATGACTTCAAAACTCATGTCTTTGCCAGGAAGTCAGTCTTATTTAGATTCCATGTCTGAATACTATGGAGCGGTTTTCCAAAAGAAAATGTGTGAAAAGTAGAGACTAGTGCTACTTAGAAGGAGGATGGTAGAAGAAATTTACATGGCACTTGCTTAAGAAAGATGACTTGTGAGAAAAACTGAATAAGAATGAAGAATATTAGGTAAGAAATAATTGCGACAATTGCAGACTCAAGTTTAAAAAAAAAAATTCTGGCTGAGCAGTTAGCTGTGGTAATAAAAAGATAAACAGATATAGGAAGCCTAAAACTATAACAACAATAGATGGCCCACTGAATCTGCCCAGAACTGTAATAATGCTGCTGCTAAGTCGCTTCAGTCGTGTCCGACTCTGTGCGACCCCATAAATGGTAGCCCACCAGGCTCCACCATCCCTGGGATTCTCCAGGCAAGAGTATTGGAGTGGGTTGCCATTGCCTTCTCCATGTAATAATGCTACTAAGCTACAAAAAGAAAATGCAGTGAAAATTTTATGTGTGCGTGCACTAAGTTGCTTTAGTCAGTGCCTGACTCTTTGAGACCCTATGGACTGTAGCCCACCAGGGTCCTTTGTCCATGGGATTCTCCAGGAAAGAATACTGAAATGGGTTGCCATGCCGTCTTTCAGGGGATCTTCCCCATCCAGGGATTGAACCTGCGTCTCTTGAGTCTCCTGCACTGGCAGGTGGGTTCTTTAACATTAGTGCCACCTAATGTGTAATTCTATACACTATACTTATCATAAAAATTGATCCTTAGAAGAGAGTACAAGTTTAAGATGAACTACAAAAAAGCAGTTCAAATCCTAAAAGATGATGCTGTTGAAGCGCTGCACTCAATAAGCCAGCAAATTTGTAAAAACTTGGTAGTGGCCACAGGACTGGAAAAGGTCAGTTTTCATTCCAATCCCAAATAAAGAGCAATGCCAAAGAATGTTAAAACTACCACATGATTGTACTCATTTACATGCCCAAAATTCTCCAAGTAAGGCAGTACATGAACCAAGAACTCCCAGATGTTCAAGCTAGATTTAGAAAAGGCAGAGGGACCAGAGATGAAATTGCCAACATCCCTTGGATTGTCAAAAAAGCAAGAGAGTTCCAGAAAAACATCTATTTCTGCTTTATTGACTACACTAAAGCCTTTGACTGTGTGAATCACAACAAACTGTGGCAAATACTCAAAGAGATGGGAATACCAGACCACTTTACCTGTCTCTTGAGAAATCTGTATGTGGGTCAAGAAACAATAGTTAGAACCTGATATGGAACAATATACTGGTTCCACACTGGGAAAGAAGTATGTCAAGGCTGTATGTTGTCACCTACTTATTTAACTTCAATGCAGATTACATCACGAAAAATGCTGGGCTGGATAAAGCACAAATCGGAGTCAAGATTGCTGAGAGAAATATCCATAACCTCAGATATGCACATGACAACACCCATATGGCAGAAAGCGAAGAAGAACTAAAGAACCTCTTGATGAAGGGGAAAGAGGAGAGTGAAAAAGCTGGCTTACATCTCAACATTCAAAAAACAGATCTTAACATCTGGTTCCTTCAATTCATGGCAAATAGATGGGAAACAATGGAAACAGTGACAGACTATTTTGGGGGGCTCCAAAATCACTGTAAATGGTGACTACAGCCATGAAATTAAAAGGCAACTGCTCCTTGGAAGAAAAGCTATGATCAACCTAGACAGCATATTAAAAAGCAGAGACATTACTTGGCAGACAGAGGCCTGTATAGTCAAAGCTATGGTTTTTCCAGTAGTCATGCATGGATGTGAGAGTTGGACCATAAAGAAGGCTGACAGCCAAAGAATTCATGAAATCAAACTGTGATGTTGGAGAAGACTCTTGAGAATCCCTTGGACTTCAAGGAGATCAAAGCAGTTAATCCTAAAGGAAATCAATACTGAATATTCATTAGAAGAACTGATGCTGAAGCTGAAGCTCTGTTATTTTGGCCACCTGATGGGAAGAGCTGACTGATTGGAAAAGACCCTGATGCTGGGAACGATTGAAGGCAGGAGAAGTGGATGACAGAGGATGAGATGGTTGGATGGCATCACCAACTCAGTGAAAATGAGTTTGAGCAAGCCCTGGGGGATGATGAAGGACAGCAAAGCCTGGTGTGTTGAAGTCCATGGGCATGGAAAGAATCGGAAATGACTGAGTGACTAAACAGCAACAGCAGCAGGAAAGCAACAAAATTGGTAAAAAGACATGGAAAATGTGACCTGTGTTTCAACTCTAAACCCACTATGGCTACTCAGGGACCTGTCAGGTGACCAAAAAGATATTACAAGCACAGCAATTATAAAATGGTGAAAAGCATGAACTTAAACGCACAGTAGATAGTGATGTAGAGAATAAAATAGCTGGTCAAAATCAACTCTAGGAAAATTAGGGATCGTTTGGAATATAACCCAACTAGTAATATAACCAGGAGATTTTTTTTTTTTTTATGCCAACTTTTCTAGGTAAGTTTCTGAAAGCATCATTATAGAATTAAAAATGGAGTTTTTGTTTTTGCTGCAAAGCTTGAATGTTCCTAATACATTTCCACTTTTACTTAATAAGATATTTTCCTCATATTTTCACTACAGCTGTTAACTTGTCAAATGCATCCTACTTTTTATAGCTGTGTAAAAAGTCTCTGATTACAAACAGTGAACATTTAGTCATTTGTTGGAGCTGAGCTATATGCCTGTCATTCCTACTCTTCTAGGATATTCTGCAGCTTTGTTTGATTGCTCCCTCCCTCTTCATTAGCTAGTTTTGTTTTCTCTCCCTTACTCATGCCATTATTACTTTTTCTTGGAGAACTAGGATTAAGCTCTTTCTATGTTTTACTACTAGTAAGTCTCAGGCAAAAAAAAAGGTAATTTTCTACTTGTGTTCACTAGCTTTTTCCTTGGCTTCAACTAAAATCATTTGCTTCTAATAGCCAGAATTTCCATCAAAGATAATTTCTCCTTGTATTTTTTCAAAAATGACTTCTGACCAATCTTTCCTGGATTTCCAACTTGGTTTTTCTAACTTCATTTTTTATAAATATTTTAATTTATCCTTAATTTTCTCTACTCTATTTTTAGAAAATGTATATATTTACAACACCAAAAGACAATCTGCTTCCATAGAAATTAGTTGAGCAACATTAAGTTAATTTCTTCCTATCTGGAATTGCTATATACTTGTCTAGGGAGTCTCTAATTATTGGTATATTTTGGGCTTCCCAGGTGGGCTCAGTGGTCAATAATCAGCCTGCCAATGTAGGAGACAAAGAAGACTCGGGTTTGATCCCTGGGTTGGGAAGGTCCCCTGGAGCAGGAAATGACAACCCACTCCAGTATTTTGGCCTGGTAAATCCCCAGGCAAAGAGGAGCCTTGTGGGCTACAGTACAGGGGTTGCAAAGACTCAGACACGACTGAGGAAATGAGCACAGAACAGGCTTTTTTTTTTTTTTTTTTTTTTAATGATTAATGTGTCATGCTCTGTGTAAGACAATTTACAATATTTTATTTTTCTCTCCTTAAGTCTGTGATGTAAATAGCACAAACATTCATATTTTATAAATGGGTAAATGGTGCCCCATAAGAGTAAAATATTCCAAATCAAACAATAAGGAAGTATTGGAACCTACACTTGAATTCCAGTCTATCAGACTACAACTGTGATATACTTATGCATAACTTATTTCTTCTCTGTTTTCTTCTTAGTGTGATCATCAGGATCTACATTTAGGTTTCATGCTTTGAATTCAGACAGAATGAAAATATATCAAAGTCTATAGCTATTTATGAACAGGAGATTTTTCACTACATTTTATCTCACTTATTCATGACATTTTCCAAACAACCTCACAGAGATTCTTGCACATTCATCATCAAATATCTCATCTAGAGTATCCAGAATGATTGCATATAGGAAGAATGAATTTGTTTAATGATTGCATTTTACTTCCTCAGTATCTTGCTAGTCAGACATTGATTTGATGTTTAGAATGATCTCTCTGAAAATGTATTTCCTGTTTCCATATACCTCTTAGGAACCCTCCATTGAGAAAGACTTGGCTGTTGAAGCTGGATTTTTTCTTTCAAAACACATGGGGAACTTTTTAATATATCAAGCAAAATATTAAATAATAAGAATGAGGAGATGAAAGAAACATTCTCTTTCTTTGATTTATGGGAAGTCAAATCCCACCTTTCATCTCTTATTTCTGACCACTTGTCAAAAACATTTTCATGAATTCCTAGTCTGCTACACATCCCTTAAATGTTAACCCTGACAGATTTTGATCTCAGTCTTCTTTTCTTCTCTCTAAAATATCTGCCAGAATATTTCCATTGTGATTTAATAATCATTGACTACCAAATCTCTGTTTCAGCCTGTTTGCAATCTAATATGTCAAATAATTTACAAAACATTTATACTTGGATATACTACAGACATTTCAGACTAGCAAGGCTAAGGGAGAATGCATAGCCTATTTCAAGGTGTTCCTCATTGCCAGGGTCGATGCAAGTAATTTTTAGTCCACTGCTTCACTCAAGCCAGGGAAAGTAAACTTTATTTCTTATTCCCACAATTCAGTCACCAAATCTCATCAGTTTTGTCTTTTTATTCTGTCTTAAATCTCCCTCCACATTTCTTACTTTCATAGATCAAATTTTTAATTCTTTTCCTAGACATGTGCACTAGACTCTGAATTGCTCCCTAGAATTGAGTTTACCCCTTTTCCAATTCATTTTCTATCCTGCTATCAGAATAGTCTTTCTAAAGGATTAATAGACTCTTTACTGCTAGAAATTTTTCATTGCCTTCAGAACAAAATCCAAACTTTATAGTATAATACAATATATCCTGTGTTCTAGCTATTATTTTTCTCTCTGACCTTCTGAATGAATGGTACTTACACAATACTTGTTAATTTCAGAAACCATGATATTTCATGAAATAGGTACATGGTTAACGAGTTATTAACAGCATACATGAAATATACAAAGGCATGATTCTATTCTATTGCATAGAATATATGATAATTTTAATATACTAAGAACTTGGATCAACCGATGATTTTGCATTTTTATTACATCTGTAAGATTTTAAATTGCAAAATGCTTATCTATATATTAATTAGAATTAATTACAAAATATAAGCAAGCACTTGCCATCTTTTTAAATGTGTGAAAAATTATAGGTTTATTTGTCCTTTCTCTTTTAAAAATAAATTTTTACTTATTTTCTTAAGGTTGAGATGAATATCATGGGAAGAAATGATAGATACAAAGTGCTAGAAAATTAAGTAAGGCCTTTACCTGGTGATAGAAGTGGGAACAGACCTGTCAACTCTGTTAACCTGCATTGATTCAGCCATAAAATAAGTATGTGACTTTACCATAGTCATCCGTGGTAACCTAATTCTCATGGACTATCTCATACTGACAGACTAGAACATTTTGTTTAAAACTTCTATTTTACACATATACTTATATTTTCTCCAGAATCCCCAAAGAATTTTACTCTAAGCTATTAAAGTTACATCAGTTTTTTGGACCTCATTACCAGAAGGTAACAAGATTTTCCTCACCTTTTAAATTCAAGATCTAAAGAAATTCTAGTGTATTGTGAAGCAATTATTTATCCCAATTAAGATAAAAGGTATGCAGTTCAAAAGATTTAGCATTGCCATTAAATATGTTACACAAATGGATATATTTTAGGATTAAATCTATTTAAGCTTTACTTATGTGATACAGCCTGGCAGGAAAGTGAAAGGGTATGCAATTCCATTATTTTGGAGTTAAACCTTAAGTACTGAGCATGCACATTCCTCTAAAGATTAAGAAGCACTTTATTTAGTCCTTGGTTTGCTACATGGAGTTGATTACTTCTAAATTTGATACAAACCTGTAGAGTAAGTCTCATCAGTTCCAGGGGAGAATTCTAAAGCTCTGAATTGAATTTCTCAGAATGGTACAATCTGAAAATTAAATGGATGTGTAGGCACCTCCATAGATTTTAATTCTCAGGAAAATTATTTCCTATAATATTTTTCTTTTGTAATAAATGACTGTTAGGAACTTATAGAAATCTATAGCCACAAATATAAGAACTAATATACATTTAAAATGATTATAGGCACTTTCTGAATTTTATTATACTTAGTAAATCTTACTAAAATCTTTAAAAAATTTAAATATTGTATTATAATTCATGATCACAATAATTAAAGGTATGATGCATGTGTAAGAAAAGCAAAATCTTAGTGTGTGTGTGTATGTATGTATGTGTGTATGTATATATATATGCCAAATATTTATTCAAATTTTATTTTCTCACAGGGAATTTCCCTAAACTTCCCAATTTTCTACTTTTTTTATTGTCTACCCTGCCTTAACTTTCTTCTCAAGATCCACTTTTACTGATACTATTCTATTGCTTATTCTGAATTTTACTAGAACAAGATTTGAGTTACTACTATATCTCTAACATTTAAGACTCTAAATTAATATTTGGCAACTGAATGCATAAACTCATAATAATAATATTATAAATAATAATAGTATTTTAAAGAGCTGTGGATTTAGAATTAAACAGCATTGGCTGGAGCTACTGTTCGTTATAATAAAAGGTGAAGGTTTATTGATACTCAACCTTATTCATAAAATGAAAACGCTAATAATGCCATTTGCCAGCATTGCAAGTTGACAGCATCAAATGAGCCCAAATCAAAGTACTCTGTACAGTGCTCTAACATTTACTAAGATAATCTGTTATCATTCTCATTGCTCTCATTTTATTTTTTGAACCGGTGACTTAACTTTGAATTCTATCACATTCTTTAAACCATATTGTATTCCAAAAGGAATAAACAAACCTAACCACCTCCTATAATCCTGCTTCAACTCATATATTACATATTATGTAACAAACTATAAGCAAATACTCAAATTGAAAAAAAAAAAAGGATAAAATTTGGACTCTATCATATTTCTATTATACCTACCACCTTCCTTAGAGAGATATCTTTTCTAAACATTTTTAACTTTTATATATGTTGTTTTTCATCAACAGTAGCTAGAAAAGAAAATATTGCTGAAGTAGATAGAAACACGGATTCCTGAGTAATGAAGAATGTTCTCCTAGCTTAGAGGCCTGAAAAGAACAAGAATAGGGGAAGAGACGAAATGTCAGAGGAGGAGTACATCTCTCTCCATGGATGCATCAGGAATACATCTTCGGATGCAGAAGATCTCACAGAGCACCAGCTGAGAGCTGGCAGGAGTCCATGATCACTGGAAAGGAATATACAGATCCATGCAACACTCAGAGGATGAAGGAAGGAAGGGACAAAGAGGGAGTGAGCAGGACTGGTCCTACACTCAGGGGATGGGCAAGCTGGAGGAGCGGTGAGATATCCACATAGGGGCAACAGGATTGGACAGAGGGGAAGCATTTGAGGCTGTTGGAGAATGAAGCTGCTGATCTGTGACAGCCTGAATGACAGTCTGAGATCCACAGAGACAATCCGTGCTGTAGCCCTATGTAGCCCAGAGAGGGACCCAAGTCCACCGGAATACACAGCGGATGGGAGCTGGAGCATATGGACTGGAGAGCAATTCAAGGCTGAGGAATGCTATTAACCACAGGGAGATGGCCTGAGGGGGCAGGCCTGAGGATTCTATGGTGGGCAACGCCTCTGGAGGAAAGCCAGGCAGCCACGGAGGCAGGTGCTACTACTGAGTCATGTGCAGAGGGTAGAGCCATCCCTGTAGCCTCTCTCCCCACGCATTGGTGCTGGCAGCTGGCTAACAGAGAAAGACTCCCGAGAGGGTGGACCTTTGAGTGCCTGATCTCCGGGCAATAGAGAAGGACCAGCCAGGGAAGCCCTTTGAATGGCAGAGGCTAGAGGAAGATTCTGATAGCATCATATCTTCTGAACTCATGGTCACCAGCTTCCCTGAGCATCTGAGGCTGCCAGTGTCCCTGTGATCCAAGCTAGCTATGCCACCTCCACACTTGATTCTTACTGGGGCAGAGCTGCTGGAGGATAGAAAAAACTCTAACAGCACCATATCTCGTGTGCTCGCGGCCACTGGCTTCCCTGTGCATCCGGTGCTGCCAGGGTCCCCGTTACACAAGCAGCCGTGCCACTTCCATACCCAGTCCTCACTGGGCAGATCCAAGTCCTCCAGGTGCAAACTCCTGCGGATGACCACAAGCAGAGGTGGGGATAACACCACAGAGTTCCAGGGCCAGAGTGACAGGAAGAAGACAGAAAACCTTTCCACCAGCTGCACAATCCACAGTTTAAACCTACACAATCAACTAGAGAGACTGTGCCTATGGAATAGATAAAAGGCAAATGAGGGCTCCCACACAAGAAAATGCCCTAGGTCTGGCAGCAGTGGAGGTTGGAGGCAAGAACATACAGGAGCAGGGCCAAGTTAGAGTCTGAGCTGTCCCCACAGTGGTTCGGGGGAGAGCTCTCCCCTCAGTATGGGAGGGCCTCCTTGCTAGGTGGACTGGGCTGTGACTCACCGTCTGGGAAAGGATGCTGACAGCTGAAACCCAAGAAAATAATTTATTATTTTTCTTATACTTTGATTTGTTCTCTAGTTGGTTCTGGATTTTTTTTTCCTCTTCTTTTTTTTCTCCCACTGTTGCTGTGGCTATTGTTTTCATTATTATTATTAACTTTATTTAAACTTTTGAGAAATTTTGTAACATTATTTCCTTTATATACTTCTACCTCTATATTGGCTTTATTGGCTTTTGCAGTTTTTTTTGTGTGTGTGTGTTCTTTCTCTTTCTCTCTTTTCTTCCCTTACTGTTCACTTCTTGCTGTCATTATTCTATTATATATATATATATATATATATATATATATATATATACATTTTTATATAATTCTATTTAACTTTGCTTTTCAATTATTTCTCTTCATTTTTTTCACCATGTTTTTAGTCTGTTTTGTTTGCTTTATTCCTCAGTTAGCTCTTTGCTTTGGTCTTGTTTTCTATTTTGTGTTATAGTTTTGCTTTTAATTGATTGATATCATTTTTTGTTTCCTTTACTCACCAGGTCACTCTCTTACACCCTGTTTCCTTTGGGCTGTTTTTGTTTTGTCTCTCTGTGTGTGTATATTCCTGCTTTTGTTACTATTTGTCTGATTTTCATTTACCATTTGTCTAGGGCTCATTTTTTAATCATTTTTTGTGTGATTGTTTCAATCCCTATTATTGCCCTATAGGGCCTGAGCCTCTGGGGTGGGATCATTGAGTCCAGGACACTAGACTGCTCGAGAACTCCTGAACTAGGAAGCATTAATTGGTGTGAACTCCCACGAAGGCCTCGTCTTATATCCAAGACAGGTACCATCCAACTACCCTCCTAACATGAAGCCTACACAAACCACTGGATCAACCTCACCCATGGAGGGCAAAAGTCAAAAGCAAGAGGAACTACAACCCTACAGCCTGGGGAAAGGAGACTTCAAACATAGTAAATTAGATAAAATTAAAAGACAGATACTCATGCAGGAAATGAAAGAACAAGATAAAAACCCACATGACCAAATAAACAAAGAGGGAATAGGCAAACTGCCAGAAAGAGAATTCAGAGTAATGACAGTAAAGATGATCCAACATCTTGAAAACAGAATGGAGAAAAGTGCAAGAATCACTGAACACATTTAACAATGACCTAGAAGAAATAAATAATTAATAAACAGTGCCAAGCAAAAAAAAATATATTGAAATTAAAAATGCTCTAGAAAAAAACAATAGCAGAAAAATAAGGCAGAAGAATGCATAAGTGAACTGGAGTATAGAATAGTAGAAATAACTATTGAATAACAGAATAAAGATAAAAGAATGAAAAGAATTAAGGAGAGTTTCAGAGACCTCTAGGACAATATTAAATGCACCATCTAAATGTAAGACCAGAAACTATAAAACTCCTAGAGGAGAACATAGGCAAAACACTCTCCGACATAAATCACAGCAAGATCCTCTATGACCCACCTCCCAGAATATTGGAAATAAAAGCAAAAATAAACAAATGGGACCTAATGAAACTTAAAAGCTTTTGCACCACAAAGGAAACTATAAGTAAGGTGAAAAGACAGCCCTCAGATTGGGAGAAAATAATAGCAAATGAAGCAACAGACAAAGGATTAATCTCAAAAATATACAAGCAACTCCTGCAGCTCAATTCCAGAAAAATAAATGACCCAATCAAAAAATGGGCCAAAGAACTAAACAGACATTTCTCCAAAGAAGACATACAGATGGCTAACAAACACATGAAAAGAAGCTCAACATCACTCATTATCAGAGAAATGCAAATCAAAACCACAATGAGGTACCATTACACACCAGTCAGGATGGCTGCTATCCAAAAGTCTACAAGCAATAAATGCTGGAGAGGCTGTGGAGAAAAGGGAACCCTCTTACACTGTTGGTGGGAATGCAAACTAGTACAGCCGCTATGGAAAACAGTGTGGAGATTTCTTAAAAAACTGGAAATAGAACTGCCATATGACCCAGCAATCCCACTTCTGGGCATACACACTGAGGAAACCAGATCTGAAAGAGACACGTGCACCCCAATGTTCATCGCAGCACTGTTTATAATAGCCAGGACATGGAAGCAACCTAGATGCCCATCAGCAGATGAATGGATAAGGAAGCTGTGGTACATATACACCATGGAATATTACTCAGCCATTAAAAAGAATTCATTTGAATCAGTCCTAATGAGATGGATGAAACTGGAGCCCATTATACAGAGTGAAGTAAGCCAGAAAGATAAAGAACATTACAGCATACTAACACATATATATGGAATTTAGAAAGATGGTAACGATAACCCTATATGCAAAACAGAAAAAGAGACACAGAAATACAGAACAGACTTTTGAACTCTGTGGGAGAAGGCGAGGGTGGGATGTTTCAAAAGAACAGCATGTATACTATCTATGGAGAAACAGATCACCAGCCCAGGTGGGATGCATGAGACAAGTGCTCGGGCCTGGTGCACTGGGAAGACCCAGAGGAATCGGGTGGAGAGGGAGGTGGGAGGGGGGATCGGGATGGGGGATACGTGTAAATCTATGGCTGATTCATATCAATGTATGACAAAACCCACTGAAATGTTGTGAAGTAATTAGCCTCCAACTAATAAAAAAATAAACAAATAAATGAGTGAAAAAAAGGAAAAAAGAAAAATAAATGCACCAACATAAGGATTATAGGGTTTCCAGAAGAAGAGAAAAAATAAAGGGTCTGAGAAAATTTTTGAAAAGATTATAGCCAAAATTTTTGCAATGTGGGACAGCAAACAGTCTTTCAAGTACAAAGAAGCGCAGAGTCCCATACAGGATATTCTCAAGGAGAAACATTCTGAGACCATATTAATCAAAGTAAAACAAACAAACAAAAAAACCACAAAGAAAAAATACTAAATGCAGCAATGGAAAAGCAACAAGCATCATACAAGGGAAACACCATACTGTAAGCAGCTGCTCTTTCAACAGAATCTCTGAAGATCCGAAGGGAATGGCAGAATATATTTAAAGTGATGAAAGGGAAAAATCTACAACTGAGATTACTGTACACACAAAGGATCACATTCAAAATTGATGTAGAAATCAAATGCTTTACAGACAAGCAAAAGTTCAGGTAACTTAGCACCACCAAATCAGCTTTACAACAAATGCTAAAGGGACTTGGAGCAGGGAAAGGCTAAATACTTCAGTATTCTTGCTGGGAGAATTTAATGGACAGAGGAGCCTAGCAAGTTGCTGTCCATGGGGTTGCAAGAGTCAGAAACAACTGAGCGACTAACATACACACATATACACACACACACAAAAGAAGGAAAAGACCTACCAAATAAAAACAAATAAATAAAAAATAACTAAAACAATTAAGAAAATGCCAATAGGAACATACATATCAATCATTACTTTAAATATAAATGCATTAAAGGCTGCAACCAAGACATAGACTGGCTGAATGGACATAAAAACAAGACTTATAATATATACACTGCCTATAATAGACCCACTTCAGACCTAGAGACATATAAAGACTGAAGGTTAGAGAATGAAAATGATATTCCATGTGTATGGAAATCATAAGAAAGCTGAAGTAGCAATTCTTATATCAGACAAAAAAGATCTTAAAACAAAGAATATTAAAAGAGATAATGAAGGACACTACATGATCAAAGGCTCAATCCAAGAAGAAAGCATGACAATTGTAAATATTTATACACCCAACAGAAGAGCACCTCAATACACAAGGCAAACACTAAAAGACATAAAAGGGGAAATCCACAGTAACACAATAAAGGTAGGGGATTTTAACACCCCAGTTACAGCAACAGACAGATAATCAAATAGAATATTAATAAGAAAACATAAGCCATAAATGACACATTAGAGCAAATGGGCCTAATTGACATCTTCAGAATATTCCATCCAAATGCAGAAGAATACATTTTCTTCTCATGTGCACACAAAACTTTCTCCTGGATAAATCACATCTTGGGTCACAAACAAAACCTAGGTAAATTTTTTAAAAATTGAAAATGCATCAAGCATCTTTTCTGACCCCACTGCTCACACTAGATATAAATTACAGGGAAAAGTCTATAATGGATGGAATATTACTCAGCCATAAAACAGGACAAATTCAATTCAGTTCTAGTGAGGTGGATGAAACTATGTCCTATTATACAGATTAAAGTGAGTTAGAAAGAGAAAAACAAATACCATGCATTAATGCATATACATGGAATCTAGAAAAATGATAATGGTGAACCTATTTGTAGGACAAAAATAGAGACACAGACATAGAAAGCAGATGTGTGGACACAGTGGGGAAGGAGGGAGTGAGACGAATTGAGAGAGTAGCATTGTAACACATACATTACCATATGTAACCTAGACAGCCTGTGTGAATCTGCTGATGCAGGGAACTCAAATAAGTGCTCTGTGACAACCTAGAAGCGTGGGATGGGATGAGAGGTGGGAGGGAGATTCAAGAGGGAGTGGACATATATATACATACCTATGACTGATTAATGTTGATCTATGGCAGAAACCAACACACACTGTAAAGCAATTGTCTTCCAATTAAAATAAATAAATTTTAAAAACAAGAATGGAAGATTAGGGGCAAGAAGCTGTAGAGAAGACACAATATCCCTTTAGACATGATCACAAAGCATGTAGATATTTGTATTTCATGGTAATGCTCATCAGAGAAAATAAATTAGGCGACTTTCAATAATGAATGGACATGACCCCTCCCAAGGTGTCAGACAGGTTCTCTCCTCAGCCACTCCACTCCAGTGTTACCGTGATGGACGCAGGGGCGGAGTAACCATGGTTACACATTGGGGAAGCTACCATCACTGATGAATGTGAGACTTTCCAACAATAGAGACCAAAAACAAGTTTTCAATATGGCAAAATTCCTTGAAGAGACCAGGTCTCAAGTTGGTTACACAGGATCCCTTCTACCCTAAGAAGGATAACTGTTTATCTTTAATGGCCTCAGTACTTATTTTTCCTGCCTAGGGTGCCCCTAACTGCACCACCATTCAAGGTCTAACATAATATCTGACCTACTGATATGTAATTCCAAACGATGTTGCCTGAGACTAAAGGCCCATTTTCTAAGAAAGTAGCTGTTTTCATGGGCTTAAAAACACAAAATGCACAAGCAGCGCTATGTTCTTTATTAAGACAGCCAAACAATAGTGAATCGGCCTACAAAAGCCTCAGTTAAGATGCCATCCCAGAGGAAACATTCAGTAGAATTGAAATGCATTCCTTCCAGATAAATGCATTTGCTTAATCACTGATTATATCAAGTCCAATAACATATTGGTCTTGAAAAGAAGGGGTGCAGATAGAATTGATTCCTTCTTCCTTATCTTTATGTCTTTGCTTAGTATATGTATTTCCTATCCTCACTGACTCAGATGTTGCTATGTTAAATGTTTAGTTACCAGGGGAGAAATATTTCCACTAGGAGTTATAATAAGAATTCCTCTGAACATGATGCTGCAAATATAACCAGTTTGCTTTGGGTCTCTTGTGACAATAAGCTAGTGGTCACATTGTTATGAGGAGCTAGGTTTGCCGCTCTGAAGACAGAACAGTCGGGTTAGGGAGGAGAATGTGTGAAACCGAGGGGGTTCATTAGGGCAACTCCTGGTGCTGCTCTGCCTGGCCCACTGACCAAGCGTGTGAAAACTGCAGCAACAAAGGCAGGGCAACTAAAGATCAGACCGCTCATGAATAAAGGTCTGAGGTGACTCCACCAGTAAAGCAGAGAGACTAGCCTGGAGTACTGGCTAAAGGCGAGGGGAATCTGGAGAAGAGGTAGAACAGAGACACTGAACATCAATCAACAAGGATGTATGAAGACTAGATGAGGCGGTAGAGGCTATAGCTTGCCTCAGTGATATCTTTCAGAGACTGAGGTGAGCTAACACCGTGGGGGAGAACAGGAATGACTCAGTTTTATTACCTGCCCTCCCTGTTATTCTAGAAAAAGAAATGAGGATATTTTGTTCTCACAGAGATGGAGGTCCTGCATTGTTGAACAAACACTGTATGTGAAGGGCACTAGTATATCTCTCTGGTGCTAGGGCTGAGAGGCATCATTCTTTCACACTGACTACTTCAGATCTTCCAACCTTAACAGTGGTTTGTTTTAGCTGCCACCATGAAGATCTGATCTGGGTTGGGGTCTCAAATACTGCTTACAGGACAGTTTCACATCTCTGCCTTGGGTCTGCATCTCCTACTCTGGGGATTCCCTAAGAATGGCTCCGTGGGACTCTTCTTGGTGCTCACGTATGCACAGCCTAGAAGTAGTCATGTGTTAACACCCAGTGGAGCCAAACTCTTATCACTGAGGGCTGGGAGACTATGGATAAATTCTGCTCTTCTCACACCAGGACAGTCAGCCCTATATATCTGAATTCTAGGGGGATCAATTAGTCATTTAGCGACTGTCATAGAGTGCTATGATTCCTGGGGAACCCAGGTTAAGGTTCTGGGTTTCCCCTAGTGGCTCTTTTGGTAAGAAACAAAACAAACAAACAAACAAAACCACATCTGCAATGAAGGAGCTCACCTGCAGCACGAGAGACCCAGGGGTTGATCCCCTAAGAAGGAAATGACCACCTACTCCAGTATTCTTACCTGGAAAATCGCATGGACAGAGGAGCCTGGTGGGCTGCAGTCCATGTGTTCACAAGAGTTGGACACGACTTAGTGACTAAACTAGAACACAATCACAGTTGAAGATAAATATATCTTTTTGAATTGCATGATATTTCTAAAGTAAGAAGAGTGCAATGAAAATACAGTTTAAAGATAAAAGAACTGTGAGTAGAAATGGAATGGGTATTCTCTACCAAATGGTTGTGTATAGACTCTATGTTCAGAATAATATCATTTACAAATACATTACTTTTAACTTCTCTCATTTTATTAGTTTATGTAATAACTTAAGGTTCAAATAGTGAGGACCTAAATTATACTTCTTTTGTTGATAAAAATCTGTAAATACTGGTCAAATTTAGTACTTATTCTTAACAATAATTTTAAGATTAATTAATATCACAAAATGACATTAATATTAGAAGAGTAATGAGTATACTAAACAATGTCCCAATATAATTTTGAAAGAAAGAGTAACTCTCTTTTTGTTTGCAATCTATCATATAACCAAGTAAGAAACTAAGAAGTGAAATAATATGTCCAAATACTAGACATGAGTATGTCCAGATATATTAAAAGATTTAAATACAGGTTAAAGTTTGAAGGGCAAGACACTTGTTTCAAACTGTTCATACAATAGAAATTTATCTGCCTTCATTTTTTTTCAGGTTTTTCTATTTTAAATTCAATCCCTTTCTCAGTCTCTTGGCTTGCTCTCCTTCTTGTTCTTTCATCTCTTGCCTCTCCTCTCAAACTCTGGCTAAGGATGTGCAATAAAAATATGACAACACCAGAATCTTCCTGAATTCCTGTTGTAGTTGTATCATCTCTTAAGATACTCCACATTACAGAATAGATATCTTGCTTCATAATTCATATAAATATTACCTTAGTTGGACACTTGTGTTAAAAGACTACGTGTCATAAAGTATGTATGGACTCTGCAGTGTTTTAGGGAATTCGAGTGGGAGCAAATGATCTCATGTGATAAGCCTTCATTAATCATAGGTGTCAACATGAGTGAATAAAGCAACATTCGTGGTTCCTTAAAGGCAGGGACCACTAGAGAGAATGAGAAGTAAAAAGATATATATGACAAAATCATACTCTTAAGAGGAAGTTTGATGCTGTAATATTAAATTGTGTTCTAACTCTTTAGAAGGGTAATATTTCATTATTTTAATAGCTTCCCCTTGTCATATTTACACACATACACACCAGAATAAATAATGCTCTATTGCATTTGAAGGCTGATTTTATCCAGTTACATGACTCTCTGGGGTCCCTAAATGCTCTTTATCCCACTTCTTGGTTCAGTTACCTGAAGTTTAACACATAGCATACAAAGAATTTTATGGGTGCTTACATGCTCCAAGAAGAATGTCTCTAAATCCAGAGAAACCCAAACTAAAAGAAAGTATTCAATTATACAAATGCATAAAGGAGAAAGCAAAAAGAAAAAGTAGTCATTTGATTTTTAGAAAAAGAGTAAATAAAATACTTTCATCCTTGGTAAGGCATAGAATGGGCTCTTTAAAGTTTTCTGCCTTGTTTGATAAAGTCTGTATCATATGGTGTTCTACTGAGATTTACAGATGATATTCTAATATTTTTATTTTTTACAAGAAAGTATTTTAAACTTCTAGTATTCATAAAAGTGTTGATTTTTTCTTGTTTTTCAATATTTTTCAACCAATTCCCAAACAAACATTTTGACAATTACATTACTGACCCTCCAAAGAGAAGCAATCTATTCAGAGGCACTTAGTAATAAGATATGTGCAGTTTTGGTAACATGCCTCGGTAGATTCTCATCTATCTTGCTTCATCTTGCAGCATACACAGAGAGACTGAATTTTCCACAGTTCTATGCAATCACATTGATGCCCCATGACTAGTTCTGAACAACAGAATGTGGCAGGTAGTGATATACCCCACTTTATCTTGCTTCTTAACATTTCTTGGAAGTGGACTGGGGGTGTAACCTTTAGCCCTGTGATTCTAAGTAAAGGTTTTGAGATGTCAAAGCCACACAGTAGAAGGACACTGAAGTGCAGAACCACCACTATGTGAATAGTTCCCAGGAGACATTCCTTACTAGCATCAGACAGTTAAGTAAGAAAAAAAAAAAATCCATTTTGACTGATGCATTGAAGTTTGGAAACTGAACACTGTAGCAGCCAATGGCAAACACGTTCATTATGTAGGGTCAAATACGGTGATCCTGTAGGTGACTGTGAAAGTCAAATATATTTATCAGTTCTACAGTTAGAGGGCAAGTTCATGTGTGCAAATTTTTGTGTAATTTTGATCATTTCATATGCATTCACCTAATGCAATTCCATTGAACAAAAGTAGGATATTCGACCATGATGGGTGGGTTCTTTAAGAATCTGAACACCTGAAATATGAAAAACTGTAATCCTTACTGTGACCCAAAATGAAGTTTCTCCATCTCTAGTCTCCAACCACAGAAATTTACTTGACATTATTTTATCACCAGGAAGTGATATGTTACTTTGTCTCTACTACAACTCTGCCAAGATATCTTCCTACAATTTTAATGTATAGCTATTTGTGAAAATAGTGATATTGATTATTGTGGGGAGAGCTATTTTTAACAAACAGTATGACAATATATTGAAAATATTAATGAAAGGCTAAAATATGCTATTATTTTTAATTAATAAAAAATCAATAAGGCATTCTGGAGGAACTGTGTGTGGAGACACACAAAGGAAACTTATAGAAACATATTTGAAGCAAAGTAAAACATGTAATGATTTTAATAATAAAACCAAGCCAAACTCTATGGAGCCCTCCCAGGACAGACACTCCCATGTCCTCTGCTGGCCTCTTGTCTGCATAAAAGCATTGTAGCTGAAGAATAAATTTAGTCAGAGAAGGGAGAAAATGCTGAAGCAAAGGAAAGCAGTCAATAAGACCAAAGAATAATAGGTTAATTACTAAAGTCACAGACCTTTAGTTCCTCTACAAGAGCTATAGATAATATTCTGAGCCATATCTTTTGAGTTATTTTACAGATGTTGAAACCCCTACCAGGGGGAAAGAGCTAACTATATGATGATCAGACTGTAGCCACGACATAAGCGTCTCCCTCTTACACAATTCTGAGAATTTGCCTCAAGGAAATGGAGCCAAACCAACCCAGGAATTGAAGATTAAAGTACTTAGAACAATCAAGATGACCTCGATCAGGCCATGACCAATTTCAAGATGACTGAAAACTTATAAACATCATGTGGAGAATGAGAGTATAGAGACTTTGGACCTATAGAGAAAACATAAAATCATACGACTTATTTGTTCTGCCGTAAAATAACTAAATATGTTTATGAAGTGAAGTGAAGTCGTTTCAGTTGTGTCTGACTCTTCGTGATCCCATGGACTGTAGCCTGCTAGGCTCCTCCATCCATGGGATTTTCCAGGTAATAATGGAGTGGGTTGCCATTTCCTTCTCTGGGGGATCTTCCCAACCCAGGGATCGAACCTGGTTCTCCCACATTACAGGCAGACTCTTTACCATCTGAGCCACCAGGGAATTCCTAAATATGTATATACATATAGTTTACATAAATCTTGTTTTTATCACTTTTAGAATTAATGTACAATATAACATGCAAAAGATAAGGATATCAAAAGAGTACACATAGGTGTTTTTAACATGGAAGACAAAAAGTAAAGATACAGTTCCAAAAGTTGAGAGGTAAGAGGATTAAGTACAGGTAAACAGAAGTGCAGTAGTGCTAATATCTCCATATTTACATTGAGATGGATCAGCAACTACTATGGAGAATTAAGAGGTCAATAGTTGTAGGAAGACACTGGTAAAAGGATACTGGAAATAATGTAACAGATTCACAGCTTCATATCTCACAGCCAAAAATCAATAAATAATGTCTAGAATTAATGCAAAAACTAGTGAAATTAAGTTTGCTATTTAACAATATTGAGGTAACTAAAAAGAGAAAGTAAGCGCTGAAATATGTTTACCTGTAGAAAACAGAAATGCCAGTAAGGGGAATTTTAATTATAGACATTTGCTTTTTATAATTGCTTTTAGTATTTAAATATTATATATATATATACACATATATATATATATATACATATAATATATACACACACACACACATGTATATTTCACTTTTTTCCTCCTTCTTTTCTTTTAATGAGACAGAAATTTTAAGAGAAAAGGGAAAGAAAAAAGAAGACTAAGAGAAGGCAGTATTCAAAAGAAAGTACTGATCAGAAAGCAGACTGCCTACAGGACAAAACATGGCATATTGAGCGACCCCCGACTACTCCCAAGTACAGATGGAGACAGATGGACAGAGAGCATAAGGTAGACTTTCTCCAGCTATTTCATGGCATTTGAGTATGCCTTCTTGGTTAATGAGTGAATAGAACTCCAGCAATTATTAGCTTATTGGAAATTGCTTTTTTATGCATATTTGGACTTAAGGAGCTGGTTTGGGGTGAGGTAGTAGGCAAATTTATATGAAAGTCAGGAAGCCTCTGGTTAGAAAAAAGATGAAAATATTATTGCTGCTTCATGCTATTAGACTTTATTTTGCTGAACGTTGGATATGATCTAAGGATATCTCCTGACAAGAACTCTACTTGTAGTTGTGGTTCAGTCACTAAGTCCCGTCTCACGCTTTTCAACCCAATGAATGAAGCACTCTAGCCTTCTCTGTCCTCCACTATTTCTGAGTTTGCTCAAATTCATGTACATTGAGTTGGTGATGCCATCTAAACATATCCTTCTCTGCCAACTCTTTCTCCTCTTGCCTTCATTCTTTTCCAGCATCAGGGTCTTTTCCAATGAGTCACTGCATTGAAACTACTCTTTGCATCAGGCGGCCAAATTATTGGAGCTTCAGCTTCAGCATTAGTCCTTCCAATGAATATTCAGGGTTTATTTCCCTAGAGATCACCTGGTTTGATCTCCTTGCAGTCCAGTGACTCTTAAGAGTCTTCTCCAGGTCCACAATTTGAAAGCATCAATTCTTCAAAACTTACCCTTTTTATGGTCCAACTCTTAACATCTGTACATGACTACCAGAAAGACCTCGCCTTGATTATATGGCTCTTAGTTGGCAAAGTGATGTCTCTTCTTTTTAATACATTGTCTAGATTTGTCACACCTTTCCTTCTAAGGAGCAAGAGTCTTTTAATTTCACGGTTGCAGTCACATTTCACAGTGATTTTGAAGCCAAAGAAATTAAAATTTGTCATTGCTTTCAATTTCCGCCCCTCTCTTCACCAATAAGTGATGGGACCATATACTATGATCTTAGTTTTTTGAATGTTAAGTTTCAAGGCAGCTTTTTCACTCTCCTCTTTCACCCTCATCATGAGACACTTTAGTTCCTCTTCACTCTCTGACATTACAGTGATATCATCTGCATACCTGAGGTTGTTGATATTTATCCTGGCAGTCTTGATTCTGTCTTGTGATTTACCCAGCCCAGCATTTCCCATGATGCATTTTGTACATTGCAGATGGACTCTTTACCATCTGAACCACCAGGGAAGCCCTAAGTTAAATAAACAGGGCATCAATACAGAGCATTGTTGTACTCCTTCCCCAATTTTGAACATGTCAGTTATTCCATGCCTGATGCTAACTGCTGCTTCTTGACCCAAATACAGGTTTCTCAGGAGACAAAAGAGGTGGTCTGGTATTCTCACCTCTTTAAGAATTCTCCATATGTTGCTGTGATCCACACAGTCAAAGGATTTACCATAGTCACCGAAGCAGAAATTTTTCTGTAAGCTCCCTTGCTTTCTCTGTGATCCAACAAATGTTGGCAATTTGATCTCTGGTTCCTCTGTCTCTTCAAAATTCAACTTTAACTTCCGGAAGTTCTTGGTTCACATAATGCTGAAGCCTTGCTTGAAGGCTTTTGAGCAAAACCTTGCTAGAATGTGAACTGAGTGTAATTGTATGGTAGTTGGAACATCTTGAGCACTATCCTTCTTTGGGATGGAATGAAAACCGATTTTTTCCAGTCCTGTGGTCACTGCAGGGTTTTCCAATTTTCCCGGCATATTGAGTGCAGCACTTTGTCAGCATAATCTTTTAGGATTTGAAATAGCTCAGGTGGAATTCTGTCATCTCTACAAGCTTTGTTCATAGTAATGCTTCCACTTGACACTTCATACTCCAGGATGTCTGGCTCTAGATGAGTGACCACACCATTGTGGTTATACAGGTCATTAAGACTTTTTTGCAAATTACTTATGTGTATTCTTCCCTCCTCTTCCAACTCTTTTCTGCTTCTGTTGGGTCCTTACTGTTTCAGTCCTTTATTGTGCCCATCTTTGCATGAAATGTTCCTCTTATAACTGAAAAATTTTTTTAAAGAGATCTCTAATCATTCCCATTCTATTGTTTTTCTTTATTTCTTTGCATTTTTAATTTAAGAAGGCCTTTTTACTCATTCCTTGCTAGTCTCTGGATCTCTGCATTAGTTGGGTATATCTTTCTCTTTCCCCTTTGCCTTTTGCTTCTCTTCTTTCCTCAGCTATTTGTAAAGCTTCCTCATACAACCTCTTTGCCTTCTTGCATTTCTGTTTCTTTGGGATGGTTTTGGTCACTGTCTCCTGTATAATATTACAAACTTCAGTCCATAGCTCTTCAGTCACTCTGTCTACCAGATCTAACCCCTTGAATCTATTTGTCACTTCCAGTGTATAATCATAAGGGGTTTTATTTAGGTCACACCTGAATGGCCTAGTGATTTCCCCTACTTCTGTTTAATCCTAAATTTCAGATTAAGGAGCTCATGATCTGAGCCACAGTCGGCTCCAAGTCTTGTTTTTCCTGAGTGTATTAGAGCTTCTCCACCTTTGGTTGCAAAGAACATAAGCAATCTGATTTTGATATTGATTATCTGGTTATGCCCATAGGTAAAGTCATATCTTGGGTTGTTGGACAAAGGTGTTTGCTATGACCAGTGTGTTCTGTTGTCAAAATTCTGTTAGCCTTTGCCCTGCTTCATTTTGTACTCCAAGGCTAAGCTTGCCTGTTATTTCAGGTATCTCTTGACTTCCTACTTTTACATTATAATCTCTTATGACGAAAAGGATATTTTTGTTTTGATGTTAGTTCTAGAAGGTGTTGTAGGTCTTCATAGAACCGGTCAACTTCAGCTTCTTCGGTATAGACTTGGATTACTGTGATGCTGACAAGTTGCCTTGGAAATGAACTGAGATCATTCTGTCATTTTTGAGGTTGCATTCACATCTGCATTTCAGACTCTTTTGTTGACTGTGACTCCATTTCTTATAAGGCATTTTTGCCCACAGTAGTAGATATAATGACCATCTGAATTAAATTCACCCATTCTGGTCCATTTTAGTTCACTGACTCCTAAAATGCCCATGTTGACTTTTGCCATCTCCAGTCTGACCCCTTCCAATTTACCTTGATCCATGGGCCTAACATTCCAGGTTCCTATGTGATATTGTTTCTTTATAGCATCAGACTTTACTTTCATCACCGGGCACATCCACAATTGAGTGTCATTTCTGTTTTGGCCCAGTTACTTCATTCTTTCTGGAGCTGTTAGCTCCACTCTCCCCAGTAGCATATTGGACACTTTGCAACCCGGGTTGGGTAGGGGGGGTGGCTCATGTCTCTTTGCCTTTTCATACTGGTACTGGGGTTCTTGGGGCAAGAATACTGGAGTGGGTTGCCATTTCCTCCTCCAGTGGACCACATTTTGTCAGAGCTCTTTACTATGACTTGTTGTCTTTGGTGGCCCTGCACGGTATGACTTACAGCTTCATTGAGTTATACAAGGTCCTTCACCACAAGAAGGATATGATCCATGAAGAAGAACTCTACTAGGAACAGCAAAAAGGGAAACTGGCATGAAAGAAGAAGAAATCTTTAGGAAGATGAATTTGCCAAAGAGTTTCATTCCCTTCTTCAAAAACATAAAAGACTTATAAACTGTACTATAGGGACAGCTGACATCCCAAGTTATGACTGAATATTTTCCTTATCCCTACAGTCATCCAGTATTTATTATCCAATATTGGCATCAGATAATGAACATCTTGTCTGTGGTCATTTTTCTACAGGCATCTGTTACGGTAAAGAAATTGTCATAGTGCAGAGATCATGAATAGGGATGGCTTCTAGGAATTCTGCAGTTCTCTTTATTGAATAGTGGATGCCTTTTCTTCTTATGGTTTTCAGGTTCTCACCTATATTCTACCAGTTTGTTAATCCACTAATCTTTTCTATATGGTCTCTTCAGCTTAATATATATTGAATACATAATAAGAACATGAAATTCCCTGTTTGATCATGCAAAACCATACTAAATGTCTGTGATCTGCCAGGCCTAAGAAGAATTCAGATAGTTTCTTAATAGTCTTGTCAAGGCCTGCACTTCTATGATTCCTACTCTGCAATAGCCATCTCATTTTATTGTTAAGTGTTTGTTAAGGATGACTCCTCCCAGAATTCGGTGGAAAGACAGAGACAAGTCCTCTGTGCTCTCGACTTTCCTAAACTTATCCAAGGATTATATAATGCAGCTCTCCAATCTGTCAACCTTCTTTTTCATTTCTTTACAGTCAATAATGCTTTTTTTCTTTTTTTAAATATACTATCTGTATAGTAAGAGAATATTCCTAAAAGTCATACTCTCCTCACTTAATAATTTTTGGTTAACCTCTGCACTCTGATTTTCAAAGACATCTGTTGATGGTCACAATAGTGTTTTAACAACCAAAAAGGTAAATGTCAGGAAGCATTTAACAAGAGCCTTCCTGTGTGCTGTTTTGGATCTGTCAGGAACCCTCTGGCCCTTATTGATTCCTGAATATTCAGGAATTAAGAGGCGAGGCACGCCTTCCCCGGGGCTGAGGAATCCAGGCATTTCACATTATGGTGATAAGTACCCTCTTCCTTTTTATGAGCCATACGGTAAAAGGTGATTGTTTGCAACTCTCTCTCTTTGATAGGGATCATCTTATATTTTGTAAGTCTGTAATTTTAATCTTTGTCTTTGCTGAGAATAACCACCTTGTAAGACAGTACATACGCCCATGCCATGTTGATTAAAACACCTTTGCTCCATCAGAGCTTTGGTCCCCATGTCTTTCTTTCTTTCTTCTCTCTCTCTCTGTCTCTCTTTCTATTTCTGGCTAATCCCTTGGAGCGCGGAGGCCCGCTGAGCTTATTTTCTTGCCTGGGCTTCTAAGACCCTCTGGAGAAGGCGCACTGTGCCATCACCCACTCGAGAGGGCGCCTGGTGCCCACGTGCAGCAGCGCGAGCCCTAAGAACAGGGCTCTATTGGCTTTCCGCGTAAACCAGGGGGTACCAGCCTCTTTCTCTCTCTTACTCTTCGGGCCACCAGGTTCCGGTCCATTAAAGGACCAACAAGCGCTATCAGCCTCTTTCTCTCTCTTACTTTCTTATTGTCGACTCCGGACCACCAGGTTCTGGTCCATTTAAGGACCAACAGGTAAACAAACTGCAAATTTTGGGTCTGAAATTTACAGTTTTTAACACTTTTTTGAAAATAAAATCAGTCTTTCTCTTTTTTACTTTCACTGTGTTCTCTGGTTGCAGTTTTACACATAATTACAATTTACTATCATTTTAATTCACATTAAATAACAAAAACCAAAATTTGATACCACAGTCAATATAATACAATTAATATAGCCTAGAGATATGTGAAAGGCAGGACAACAGATATTTAAAAAATATATATATATTATTTAACTGAATTGGGCTAATTTAAGCTGGAAAGTCGAAGTAACTATAAGAATCAACTAAAACATTCTCTAAAAATATTACACAGTAGAAATAAATGTTGTGAGAATCAGACAGACAGTAGCTGTGATCAGCAGTGGGGTGACTGAAGCCAAAAGATACATAACAATTATAAGGTTAAGATAAAGAATCAGAGACAAAATAATCTGTGCAATTATTAATCCACAATTACAAAGAAAGTTTATAGCTTTCCAAAATAAGTAAATTAAAAATGACTGTTTCATTACTACTACTACAAAGAAAGAATATAGCAAGTGGTTGTTTGATCTCCAAAATATAATTTGGACATGATAATATTAAGATGGGATCTCAGTTTCTCTTTTCTTTTCAAGTTTATTCCAATCACTATGATTACACAATAACAAAAAATCTAATTTATAGCTATCAAATCTTTCTTTCAGCTGAATAATTTTTAAGTAATAAACTTTACTTTTTAGAACAGGCTTCAGTTTACAGAAGAGTTGAGTGGAAAGTATAGAGTTCCTGTATGCCTCCTATCCCTACACATGCAAAACCTCCCCTACCATTGACCCCACAATCCTACATTTCTTACAGACTGATGAGCCTGCATTGACACAGTAGCACATTAGCACCCAAGGTCTGTGGTTTATATCTATGGCTGACTCCCTGTGTTGTGTATTCTACGTGTTTTGAATTGTACAATGGGCTGTATCCATCACTATATATTATACAGAGTACTTTCCTCACCTAAAAATCCTCTGTGCTTTTCCTATTTATACTTCCTACCCCTAATCTCTGGCAATCATTGATATTTTTATGCTCTCTATAGTTTTGCATTTTTCAGAATGTCTTTTAGTTGGAATAATATAGTATGCAGCCTTTTTAGGTTGGCTTCTTTCAGTTAGAAACATGCATTCAAGTTTCCTCCATATCTTTTCATGACTTGATAGTTGATTTCTTTTTAAAACTAAATAATATTCCATTGTCCAGATGTACAATGGTGTACTTAATCTGTTTACATTTTGAAGGGCATCCTGGTTGCATTTCAGTGTTATAAATCTGTATTCAGGTTTATATGTGAACATGTCTTTTCAATTCATTTGATCAAATGCCAAGAAGAATGATTACCTGATTTTATGGTAAGAGTGTCTTTTAAAAGAGTCATTTAAACAACTGGTAAACTGTCTTCTAAAGTGGCAAAACTATTTTGCATTCCCACTGGCAATGGATGAGAAGAGTTCCTGCTAGTCCACTCCTTTGCCAACATTTGGTGTAGTCAGTGTTTTGGATTTTGACCATTCTAATAGTTGTGCAGTGGTATCTTGTTGCTTTAATTTGCAAGTTTCATATGACTTAGATGTTGAACATTTTTCAATTATGCTTCAGTTCAATTCAGTCACTCAGTTGTGTTCGACAATTTGCAACCCCATGAACCCCAGCACGCCAGGCCTCCCTGTCCATCAACAACTCCCGGAGTCCACCCAAACCCATGTCCATTGAGTCGGTGATGCCATCCAATCATCTCATCCTCTGTCATCCCCTTCTCCCCCTGCCCTCAATCCTTCCCAGCATCAGGGTCTTTTCTAATGAGTCAGCTCTTCACATCAGGTGGCCAAAGTACTGGAGTTTCAGCTTCAGCATCAGTCCTTCCAATGAACACCCAGGACCGATCTCCTTTAGGATGGACTGGTTGGATCTCCTTGCAGTCCAGGGGATTTTCAAGAGTCTTCTGCAACACCACATTTCAAAAGCATCAATTCTTCAGTGCTCAGCTTTCTTTATGGTCCAACTCTCACATCCATAAATGACCACTGGAAAAACCATAGCCTTGACTAGACGGACCTTTGTTGGCAAAGTAATGTCTCTGCTTTTTAATATGCTGTCTATGTTGGTCATAACTTTCCTTGATGCTTATTTATCTTTGTTGAGGTGTTTGTTCAGGCCTTCTGCTCATTTTTAAATTGTATATTTTAAGTTGCAAATTTCCGTATTATTGCATTTTCAGACTTCTTTGCATATTTTAGATAACCGTTCATTATCAGTTGTGTCTTTTGCAAATTTTCTCTCCATCTGTGCTTTATCTTCTCATTCTCTTGACATAACTTTTTGCAAAACAGAAGTTTAATTTTAATTAAGTCTAGTGTATCAATTATTTTGATAATGCCTAAAATATAATTGTCATACTCAATATCATCTATTTGCTCTTTTGTTATCTTCTAAGAGTTCTATAGCTTTGTATCTTACATTTAGGTCAACATGAATAAGAACAAAAAACAATAGAGTCACATTGCCATAATAAAGTAACTCCTCAGGTATTTACTAGAGGCAGGGAGGTAGAGAGGAAGGGGCGCTAATAGTCAAAGTTTACGGACTTGCAGTTACATAGGATGAATAACTTACTTAAATCTATAAATTGTACCGTATGTGGGGAGAGAGCAAATTAGCCACAGTGGTGTGCTCAGGCGCTCTGCTCCCAGGTGTTTTAAGTAATGACCATGCGACGGCTGAGATTATTTATAGCACTGCACGTGTGCATCACAGGCGCAGTGCGCGTGGACACTGACGGCCCTGCGCAGGACACCTGTGTGAGCTTCGCCGTGAAAGCCCCGTCTGCTGCGCTGGGGCCACACTGCACCGGGGCTGCATAACCACGCCACGGTTTTGTTACTCGACGTATGTTATGGTTATATTGGGACTGCTGCTACGCTGCTGCATTAGCCAGGGGAGAGGCTGTGTGACGGCTTCTGTGCCAACCGGGAGAGAATCAAGGTGTCTGCGATTCCTACGGCTCCTTGAGTCTCCTTCCAGGCTCCGAGCTCGTGCCTTGCCTACCCTGGGTTCAGCAAACAGTGATGAGGCTGTGAACAGTGAGACGGCTGACGCTGTAAGCAGGATCAGCAGTATAATTGGCGCTGTGAGCAGAATTAGCAATACAAGTATGTTAAGTGTGTGTTAGTCACGCAGTCGTGTCCAGTGCTTTGAGACCCCATGGGCTGTAGGCCATCACGCTCCTCTGTCCACGGAATTCTCCAGGCAAGAATACTGGAGTGGATTGCCATTCCCTTCTCCAGGGGATCTTACAAACTCGGGATTGAATCTAGATCTCCTGCATTGCAGGCAGATTCTTTACCATCTGAGCTACCAGGGAAGCCCACAGTATGTTGACTATAGTCAGTTATTCCATATTATATACTGGAAATGTTAGGAGTAATCTCAGGTCCTCCAACCACAAAAAGTATGAAACTGAGAAGATGGATATATTAATTAACCTGATGTTAATAATCTTTAGTCATGTATATTTAAATAAAAATATCACCCTGTATACCTGAAATATTTATAACTGTTATTTTAAAAAAATAAATAAAGTATCTCTTTTGGTTTTCCAAAATCTACATTTACATATATGTGTTAAAAGTTATTACAGGTCCACACAATATATATGGATTCTAAATAATACTGATCATTGAGAAGCTAACATTAAAGGACTCGCTGGAATTCTTTATCATTTAAGCAACATAGAAATGGTTTGTTGTTCTTCATTGTTTCATAAATGTGTACCTTGTCTGTGAGAAACTAGAAAGCTTTTTATTAGAAGTAGCATTTCTGTTAACTTGATTAATTATGTACTCGATAAACAACCTATTTTATTGCATTGTTTTGCTCAGTATCTAAAAGAAATTAAAAGGAGTACTTTAATAATACAAATTTGAATTAAATTTAATTTCATAACTTATTTCTTATTTTTATAATAATCATTCATAGTTGAATTAAATATTACTATATCTTCAGTTCAAAGGGCAATTGACAGTACTTTTCAATGGATTTTTTATTCTCCCTGAAACTATTTTCACATTTGCCTTTTCCCTTACATGTAAATACCTAGAATTTCTGACTCAAAATGTTATCTTAAGGATTATTTTTATTCATTTATTTATGACTTATTCACATACTAGTTGTTGAGACTATTTATGTTCTCAACACATAAGATTCATTTAAAGAAACTGAATTCCTTCCATATATATTAATAATGATCACTTCAAGGGAAACCAGATATATGATAATATAATGCCAGTATAGAGGACTATAATTTTAATAGAGTTAGCTACAGATTACACTTGTGGCAGAGAGAAAATAATTAACTGTTGAAAGAGTTAAGAAGATAAATATTTGAGCTGAACTATTTGAAAGCTAAATATAATCATTCAAGGGGAGAAGAGGTGAGATAGACTGTCAACACTAAGATGAGAAAATCACTGGGGAGCTTTGAAAAATAACCAGTCTTTTATGCCAACATAATAAATTTGTAACAACACTAGCTGGTCAAATTGTTTCAATATTTTTCACAGTGAAACAACAACATCAACTCTGTAATTTAAAAGATTTCTCAAATAATAACCTAAGTATATTCATTTATGTTCTACTTATTTTAGTGTTCACTAGTGCTGAATGTTAGAGGTACAGCAGTAAAAATATCAACGGGCCTCTAATTTGAACACAAATAGAACACAAGCTAAAAGACTAGAGAGCTCAGAAGATGAACCAGTCTAAGCTATTTTGTATAACATTTGGTCATCTAAGAAAGATGACATGAACAAAAAAGAACAAATATTTAGAAACTGATGTTGCAGGTATTCCTTAATATGGAAATATGCTGAAATAGCATATAAGGATAAAATTGCTATATAATATATATGGATACAGAAAAATAATATTCTTCAGATAGAACTGAACATTCCAAAAAGCACAAGAGGGTACTGATGTCAAAAAGATGATGGAATAGAAAGTTTCAGCTCTTGTTTTCATAGAAACATCAAATTAACAACCATACAAGAATGAAAATACCTTCACAAAAGTTCCAGAGCCCAAGAAAAAGATTACAGAATCACAGTAATGCATCAAGTCAAAAAAAGAAGTGTTGAAAAGAATAAAAAAAGTAGTTTCACATTACCCACATTACCCCTCACTTAAGCTAGCACAGTTTAGTTCGAAAGAGTGACACCCTCAGCCTGCAAGTTCTATTGTAGGGGAGAGAGAGAAGTGAGTTCCCTAGAGAGAGTTTGAATTCCCTAGGCTTTTAGAGTGTTACTTGAGAGGGCTGATTTTGTCATGACACATGTATTGAGGGAACTGACATGGTCAAATTGCTAAGGACAAGGAAAAGAAGCAGAGGCTTTTAATAATCAGTCCACATAACTCAACAGCTGGTCCACTGTATAAACTCACATGAAGATCCCAGAAGCAGGCAGACTGGATCACCCAAGGATTCTGCGAACTGGGGTACCAAGGATCTCTGGATCATGATGACTGAGAACGACTTTCTCTGTAACAGTTTGTAAAACTGAAAGAAATGACTGCCTCTTCAAATGGAAAGGAAACACAATTTTCCTAAAATCCATGGGACAAAGCAAAAGCATTTCTAAGAGGTACGTTTCTAGTGATACAGGCATTCCTCAAGAAACAAGAAAAAATTAAAATAAACAACCTAACCTGCCACCTGAATGAATTAAGAAAGATAAAAAGTCAACAGAAGGAAGGAAACAATAAAGATCACACAGGAAATAAATAAAACAGAGATCAAAAATCAATGAAAACAAAAGTTGTTTTTTTCCTTTTTTTTGAAAAGACAAACAAACTTGATAAACTTTTAGCCAGACTTGTCCAGAAGAAAAGAGAGAAGACCCAAATAAACAAAATAAGAAATGAGAGAGGAGAAATAACAACCAATATCACAGAGATACCAAAAAAAAAAAAAATCATAAAAGAATTCTATGCCAACAAAGTGGACATCCTTGAAGAAACTGACAAATTTTGAAAAACATACAACATGCCAAGACCAAATAAGAATGAAACAGACAATGTGAATAGACCAATCACTAGTAGTGAAAATGAGTTTATAATTTAAAAGACTCCAGCAAATAAAAGTCCAGTACAGGACAGATTCACAGGGGATTTCCAACAAATCTATAGAGAAGAGCTAACACCTATCCTTGTCTAACTATTCCAAATAACTGAAGAGGGCAGAACCCTCTTCAAATTCATTTTATTAGGCCACCATTACCCTGGTACCAATACCAGGCAAATAATTAAAAAAGAAAAACACAGGTCAATATCTTTGATAAATACAGTGCAAAAATCCTCAATACAATATTAGCAAATTGTGCTCAAAAACAAAAATGATCAAACACCATGATCAGGTGGAATTTAGTCCATAGATGAAAGTATAGTACTGTATTCATAAATCAAACAATGTGATGCATCCATATTAACAAAAGGAAGGGCAAAAATAACATGATTATCTCAATAGATTCACAAAAATAATGTCTGACAAAATTCAACATCCATTCATGATAAAAATCCTCATAAAAGTAGGGATAGAGGGAACATGTTTCAAAATAATAGAGGCCATTTATGACAAACCCACAGCTAACATCATACTCAGCAATGCTCAACAGTGCTAATTATCAGAGAAATGCAAATAACAACCAAAATGAGAAATCACTTCACACCTGTCAGAATGGTGAATATCAATAACAAATATTGGTGAGGATTTGGAGAAAAGTGACATTGATAATGAGGCTGCATTTGATGTAGCCGCTATGGAAAACAGTGTGGGGAGTTCTTAAAAAAACTCAAAATAGAACTATTATAAGATCCAACAATTCCACTCCTGGGTTATAAATCTGAAGAAAACATAAGCATTAATTTTAAAAGATATGTGCACCCCAAGGTTCATAGCAATATTATTTACAATAGCCAATATATGGAAGCAACTCAAGTGTCCTTCGGCAGAAGAGTGGTTAAAGAAGATATGGCATATATGTATATCAATGTAATCTTAGCCATAAAAAATGAATTAAATTCTGTCATTCGCAAAAGAGTGTGAATGGGCCTAGAGTGTATCATCCTTAGTGAAATAAGTCAGACAAAGACAGACAAACACTGTATGTTACCACTTATATGTGAAATCTAAAACCAATGAATGTATATAGCAGAACTGGAGAGATACAAAATTTTCTAAATAAAACCTGAGGTATTTTCTATCAGCTAGATCTGCCTTCCAAGAAAGGCTAAAGGGAGTTATTCAAGTTGAAACAAAATGGTACTAAATAGCAATGTGTGTTCATGAGAAGTCACTTCAGTTGTGTAAGACTCTGTGATGCTATGGACTGTAGCCTGCCAGGCTCCTCTGTCCATGGGATTCTCCAGTCAAGAATACTGGAGTGGGTTGCCATTTCCTTCTCTAAGAGATATTCCCAACCCAGGAATTGAACCTGTATCTCTGAAGTCTTCTGCAATGGTAGGCAGGTTCGTTACCAATAAAGCCACCTTGGAAGCCCAAACATGAAAGCCTATAAAAATATGAATATCAATGATAAATTTAATTATTAAAACAGCTACAGAATAATGTAATACTGCAATGACGGGGCAGAAATCAGTTTTGAACCTAACATAATAGACAAAAACACTAAGCATAACTATAACTACAAAAAACTTAATGGAGATGCACCATTAAATTCTGACATTAATAACATAAGTGTTGTTATTGTGTGTATTAAAAGCCTTTGAATGTTTTTAATGTGATTAAAGTTAAATTGCAATCAGTAAAAAATATTTTAATTTGCAATTTTCTTCAAGCTTCCTAGTAACCACAAAGGAAAAAACCTATAGTAGACACAAGAAAGATGAAAAGAATCAAAGCATATCTTTAGAAAATCACCAAACAACAGGAAGAAAGCAAGAGAGGAAGCAAGAAATAAAATAACTACAAAACATAGAGAAAGCAATGAACAATTTTATGTCCTTATCTATCAATAATTACTTCAAATATAAATGAATCAAACTCACCAACTAAAAAGACATAGAATCTCTGACACTGATAAAAAATAAAACAAATGAGAACAACAATGACAACAACAAAAATAAAGCCGACTTTATTCTATTTACAAGAGATTCACTTTAAAGACATACACTGGCCTAAAGTGAAGGAATATAAAATATTCCATGCAAATGGTAACCATAAGAAAGCGGTGGTGGATATATTTTAGACAGAATGCACTTTTTAGTCAAAAACGTTCATAAGAGACAAATTCCATACAAAATGATAAAGGGTCAATTCAAAAGGAAGATTTAATATATATAATCCAAATAGCAGAACATCTATATGTACAAAGCAAACACTAACAGATCTGACAGGAGATAAAGACAACAATATGATAATTGTATGAGACTCTGATACCCTACTTTCTTCTTCTTTTTTTTTTAATCCTACTTTCAATAATGGATAGATCAACAGATAATCAATAACAACAACAACAAAAATCATACAGTAAACAACACAAAAGGCAAATGGACCTAACATTCATATACAGAATTTCCAGCCACTAGCAGCAAAATACATGATTTTCTCAAACTCATACAGAATACAGAATAGATGACATGTTAGGTCAAAAAAATGTAATAAAAGTAAAAAGTTTAAAATAATTCCAAGTATCTTTTCTGACAAAACTAGTAGGAAGTTAGAAATAACAAAAGGAAAATTGAAAAAGTCATACATTCCTGAAAATCATGTGGTCAAAGAGGCTTCCACTAGTGGTAAAGAACCTACCTGCCAAGGCAGGAGATGCAAGAGATACAGGTTGGATCCCTGGTTTGGGAAGATCTCCTGGAGTAGGAAATGGCAACACATTCCAGTATACTTGTCTGGAGAATCCTAAGGATAAAGGAGCCTGGCAGGCTACAGTTCACAGGGTCACAAAGAGTCAGATGTTTCTTGCAGCATTTTTCATAATAGACGAGACATGGATACAAGCTAAATGTCTATTAACAGACAAATGCATAAAGTAGCATGTGTGTTCAGTTGTGTCTGACACTTTTTGACCCACTGGACTGTAGCCCACCAGGTCTTCCGTCCATGGGATTTTTCAGGAAATAATACTGGAGTAGGTTGCCATTTCCTCCTCTAGGGTATCTTACCAACCCAGGGACTGAACCTGCGTCTCCTGCATTACAGGTGTTGTTTTTTTTTTTTTTTTTTTAAATCTGCTGAGCCCTTGAGAAAGCTGAAGAAAATGTAGAATTATAAAATAATAAAAAAAAAATTCAGCTTTTAAAAAAGGAAATACTGCCACATGGGATAATATGAATGTATATAGAAGGCATTATCCTAAGTGAAATAGGCAAGACACAGTCCAAATACATAATGCCACTTATATGAGGAATCTAAAATAGTCAAAATTATAAAAATAAAGAATAGAATGGTGGTTGCCTGGGGAAGTAGTAGTCACAGGATTCCAGGTTTCAGTTAACAAGATGAATAAGCTCTAGAGATCTACCGTACTACAGTACCTATAGTTAACAATAACAAATTATATACTTAAAATTTTGCTATAGGAGCAGGCCTTTTGCTAAATGTTCTTATCACAAAATAAGTAAATAAATAAGAGGATGGGAGAAAACTTTTGCAGGTGAAGGATATATTTACCGCAAAGGTTGTGGTGATGGTCTCATAGGGAATACTTATCTCTAAAATCATCAAGTTGCATAGTTAAATATGTGTAGTTTTTTTGTACATTAATTGCATGTACTTAATATGACATTAATTATATGTACTTAATATGACTTAATAAAGTCATTTAAAATAACTATATTACCTGATTATTGAAATTCCAGTGTCAAGAACTTTTGAATGCAGATGGCCAGTGGAAACAAAGCAACTGTTGAAATGTTTGTAGAATATAATGCCAGGTTGAGCATAGAACTGAAACAGAAGAGATGGCACAGGCAGATTTCCAACTCATTCTCTTCATCATAGACTGTAGGAAGCGGAGTGAGGGCGGGTGCACACTCTTCTCACAGATTTGAAGAACTGATGCAAATGAATTTCATAACTGCCTTAGTTTCACAATATGCCTGATCAATTCTTGTTGAGCCAAATGTCATCTCCTTACTTTCCTTACATGGAGCATTCTTTCAGAATTTGTTGGAGTAAAAGGTGCCCTGACATTAAACTAACACTCTTGATCATTAGCTGAGTCACAGGAAGAAACTCATTGTTTTCAATGTATCAGGTTATGAATGGGTGTTGCATGGGGTCACCAGTGAGAGGTAGAAAAATGTAGATGGTATACTTCATTTATTAAAACTGTAGATTGGATGCTAACAAGTTAAACATATCAATATTTTAGATGTTGGGAAACAGGTTATAAAGCAAGGGCAGAAGAATAAACATATAGTGAATCTCAAGAATAAGTAAAATTTTAAGAATTATATAAAAATAGCAGCAAATGCTTAGATAAATTAGAGATACCAAGAGAATAATGCTTAGTAAATTAGAGATACTAAGGGAACATTTCATGCAAAGATGGGCTCAATAAAGGACAGAAATGGTATGGACCTAACAGAAGCAAAAGTTATAAAGAAGACGTGGCAAGAATACACAGAAGAACTATACAAAAAAGATGTTCATGACCCAGATAATCACAATGGTATGATTACTCACCTAGAGCTATACATCCTGGATGTGAAGTCAAGTGGGCCTTAGGAAGCAACAATACGAACAAAGCTAGTGGAGGTGATAGAATTCCAGCTGAGTAATTTCAAAATCCTAAAAGATGATGCTGTGAAAGTGCTGCACTCAATATGCCATAAAATTTGGAAAATTCAGGAGTGGCCATAGGACTGGAAAAGGTCAGGTTTCATTCCAATCCTAAAGAAAGGCAATTCCAAATAATGCCAATAATTCCAAAAACTACCACACAACTGCACTCATCTCACATGTTAGCAAAGTAGTGCTAAAAATTTTCCAAGCCAGGCTTCAACAGTATCTGAACTGTGAAATTCCAGATATTCAAGCTGGATTTAGAAAAGGCAGAGGAACCAAAGATCAAATTGTCAACATCCACTGGATCATCGGAAAAGCAAGAGTTTCAGAAAAAAACATCTGTTTCAGCTTTATTGACTATGCCAAAGCATTTGACTATGTGGAACACCACAAACTGGAAAATTCTGAAAGAGATGGGAATACCAGACCACCTGACCTGCCTCTTGAGAAACCTGTATGCAGGTCAGGAAGCAACAGTTAGAACTGGACATGGAACAACAGACTGGTTCCAAACAGGAAAAGGAGTACGTCAAGGCTGTATATTGTCACCCTGCTTATTTAACTTATATGCAGAGTACATCATGAGAAATGCTGGGCTGGAGGAAGCACAAGCTGGAGTCAAGACTGCCGGGAGAGATATAAATAACCTCAGATATGCAGATGACACCACCCTTATGGCAGAAAGCAAAGAAGAGCTAAAGAACCTCTTGGTGAAAGTGAAAGAGGAGAGTGAAAAAGTTGGCTTAAAGCTCAACATTCAGAACACTAAGATCATGGCAACTGGTCCCATCACTTCATGGCAAATAGATGGTGAAACAGTGGAAACAGTGACAGACTTTATTTCTGTGGACTCTAAATTCATTGTAGATGGTGACTGCAGCCATGGAATTAAAAGACACTTACTCCTTTGGAGAAAAGTTATGACCAAGCTAGACAGCTTATCAAAAAGCAGAGACATCACTTTGCCAACCAATGTCCATCTAGTCAAAGCTATGGTTTTTTCAGTAGTCATATATGGATGTGAGAGTTGGACTATAAAGCAAGCTGAGCATGGAAGAATTGATGCTTTTGTCCTGTGGTGTTAGAGAAGACTCTTGAGAGTCCCTTGGACTGCAAGGAGATCCAACCAGTCCATCCTAAAGGAGATCGGTCCTGGGTGTTCATTGGAAGGACTGATGCTGAAGCTGAAACTCCAGCACTTTGGCCATCTGATGCGAAGAGCTGACTCACTGGAAAATACCCTGACGCTGGGAAAGATTGAAGGTGGTAGGAGAAGGGGACGACAGAGGATGAGATGGTTGGATGTCATCATTGACTCAACGTACATGAGTTTGAGTAAACTCCGGGTGTTGGTGATGGACAGAGAGGCTTGGTGTGCTGCAGTCCATGGGGTCTCAAAGAGTTGGACACAACTGAGCAACTGAACTGGACTGAAATGCTTCTATAATACATATACCAGCCATTTTTGTATGTGTTTTATAGGTATCAAACCCTTGAAGCCTTGCAACAATCCTATGAACTTGTATGTTAATGTCACTGTTTTACAAATGAGGAAGCTGATGCACAGAGTTAGACAAATTGCTAAAGGTGGCCCTGAATGCATGTGAAACAACTATGTGGCTCCAGATCTATATTATTTCTTTGGAAAGAGTCAAGTGACTGATCCTGATAGGCAGTAGTTAAATGGCAAAGCAGGGATAAAGAGAAGCCAAAAATAGGAGCAGGTATTTAAACCCGTTTAGACCATATTCTGTATCAATAGGTATAGTTTCATAGACAACTCTATTCTATCATATAATTAATGTGTGCTAGGAAAATGATGACTCCAATCTATAGAGAAGGTCAAGGATATTCAATATCTGACTAGGGTTGAGTTGTTGTTCATTTTTTAATTCCTGTCTGACTCTTTGCGACCCATGGACTGTAGCTCTCCAGGCTCCTGCTTCTGTGGGATTTCCCAGACAAGAATACAGGAATGGGTTGCCAGTTTCTTCTCCAGGGGATCTTCCTGACCCAGAAATCAAACCCGCATCTCTGCTCTGCAGGTGGATTCTTTACCACTGAGCCTCCTGGGAAATGCAGGGTTGAGTAGTAATAGTCTTAAATGTAATATGTTATCTATATTTAGTCTGTATTTCTTCTTTTAGCCAAACTAAAGTTTTATGTCCTATAATAAAGGAACTAGTTTGTTTTTTCCTACCTCTGGCAATGAATTCAGTCTAGCACATCTTTATCCAGCTCTGATAAATAAGATAAACAGAAATGTAAAAAGAAGAAATGAATGGTTATGAAAATTGAAAGTAGCACTCAACTAAAATATTCCACAAATAATTTAGTTTTTTTTTTTTTTTTCTGTATCCCAGAATATACACACCTGTTAATGGAGGTCATCATTAATAAAGATTCAGGTTGTAATTTAATTAAGATATTATTATACACATTAAAAAAATAAAAAACAGAGCCCGCTATATTAAAGTTTTAAGAGATTTGTAAATAAAAAATAAATATAAATATAAAATATATTAGAACAATTTTTTTTTCTATATCTTTATCTAAAGTGGCATGTTGAGTATTTCTAGATTAACAATTTAAAGGATAGAAAATTATGGTCAGTGTATATTTCTAATTAATTATTTAAGTTGTATCTACTTTTAAATTTGACTCAGATAAAAAAAATCATCCATATTCTTAATTTCACCATTTACAAAATGTTTTAAGTCATACTATATGTTACCCAGAATGAAATAAAATAAAATAAAACCAATCAATGAGTTTCTCTTTTTGATATGTCTAGTAAACGACCTTTATGCTTACTGAGGATAGAAGCTGTAAATGGACAAAAATAACTTAAAATATTAAATTATTAAAGTATTACTTAAATTTTATGATAATAATTCATTACACAATAAAAACGAGAGTGTTCAGGTCATTCTGAGTCTCATTGATTAAATGTAATTTGTTTCCATTCTTACCAATATTCATATATTTAAACAAATATTTTTTTAAAAAGAAATATTAATGGAACTAGAAGAGTATGAACAGCTGATCTCTTCATGCTCTACTTTCCTCGCAGGCAGAAAAGCCATATGAATTTTAATCCATTGTTTTATATTTTAATATATGCCAGTTGTATTAATGTTCATTATGATGAATGAGTACTATTCTCTTTCTATACTCATTCAAACAATTATTTAGTATCGAGAGACTAAAAGAAATCCCAAACACAATTTAAAATCAACCAAAGGAATCTAAAATGTCAAATTGAAAATCTTTTCAAATTAGAGTATAATAATGCATAGATTAAATTGTTTTCTCTGTGATACATATAGGTTTTTACTAAAGAGAAGGGCTTCCCTGGTGGCTCAGATGGTAAAAAATCTGCCTGCAATACAGGAG
The DNA here is from genome assembly GCF_019320065.1 of Cervus canadensis. Classification (NCBI taxonomy): domain Eukaryota; kingdom Metazoa; phylum Chordata; class Mammalia; order Artiodactyla; family Cervidae; genus Cervus; species Cervus canadensis. The sequence continues at coordinate 8,247,550 of NC_057396.1, forward strand.
AGTCAGGTTCGATCCCTGGGTCAGGAAGATCCCCTGGAGAAGGGAATGGCAACCCACTCTAGTATTCTTGTGTGGAGAACTCCATGGACAGAGGGATCTGGCCTGCTGCAGTCCATGGGGACACAAAGAGTTGGACATGACTGAGCAACTAACATATTCACACTTTATTGAAGACACACATCAAAATGCACATCTATTTTTTTAAAGTAACAAATGCCACTCTATGACTCAAATACATTATGCAAATTCCTAAAGTATAGTTTATCTTCAAACAAGTTAGTAATAACTGAATTTTTAAAATATTTTTCCTACATTCGCTATGCATTTTGGTGGCTCAGAGAGTAAAGAATCTGCCTGCAGTGCGGGAGACCTGGGTTCAATCCTTGGATTGGGAAGATCCCCTGGAGAAGGGAATGCCCAGCCATTGCCTTATTCTGGCCTGGAGAATCCCCATGGACAAAGGAGCCTGGCGGGCTACAGTCCACAGGGTAGCGAAGAGTCAGACACGACTGAGCAACAAACACAGCATGCATCTCATGAACAGATGTTGTCTTCGGATTAAGGAGCATTTCAGAAAAGATGATCCCATGTATCCCCATTGGCAGAGTGCCTATTTTGGAGAAATAGAAGGGGAAAAAAAAAAAGGAATTGCAGCAAGTTGACTTTGAGATGATTCCCAGTGATCCCCTCCTCACACCTCTTTGTAATCTCTTCCCTCTGAGTGCAAGCTGGCTTGGAAACTTGCTTTGAATGAATAGAATACAGCAGAGGTAACAGGATGCTACGTTTGTGATCAGATTACAGGACACTAACTCAGGTTGTTAGTAGACTCCTTTGCTAAAAGTTGAACCAGGTTGGATGCATGAGACAAGTGCTCGGGCCTGGTGCACTGGGAAGACCCAGAGGGATCGGGTAGAGAGGGAGGTGGGAGGGGGGATCGGGATGGGGAATACGTGTAAATCCATGGCTGATTCATGTCAATGTATGACAAAAACCACTACAATATTGTAAAGTAATTAGCCTCCAACTAATAAAAATAAATGAAAAAAAATGTTTAAATAACAAAATATGTGTCAAATTTTGTGTAGTATAATTTCTATGACATGTCTATATGACATTTATTATAACTCATGGAATCATTTTTAAAGATTTTTTCTAAATGTATACAATAAATTATATTTTCATTAAAGACACTTTTAAGTAGAAGAAGTTTGAAATTTTGAATAAGACATCAATATTAAGATGGACTAAAATATGCTCTAAATTGTAATAAAGTGGAAAATTAGAAAGATAGTTTTATACATATTTTTAAAAATTTGGCTTTCCATGTATTTTGCCTTCAGGCAGAAAGGGCCAGGTGAGACTGGTGTAAGTATTAGTCCTTGGCAGTAAATCACTTTTTGGATTGTAATCACATTTGCACTTGAGTCAGCATCCCGGAATCCCATCAGCTCTGGGACATTGATATTATCTTGTTGTATAGCCAGAAAGACAGACTGTCAGTAAACTGACTGACTGGGCCACTAACCAAGCTTTCCCGAAAACATGTTGCTCAGTTGTCCATTCTAAATTTCTTCAGTCTCTAATTCTATTGGAAGAATTTGGGAACGATCAAAGAAATGATGTACACTTTAATTTAGTACTCACAGAATAAGCAGAACTTCTCCAGAAATAGGATAGAATTTATAAAAGGATAGAAGATAAGAAATTTTGTGTGAAGAGGTTTTCTGAACATCTTCAAGCATTTAGATTTTTTTCTTAGATTACAGAATCCATTATGCAGAGACTAATATAATTATAATCCATTCTTTAGACTATCAAATTAAGGTATCATTGTCCAGTACAGTACACAGATTTATATATTGGAATGAAGAGACTCCATCACATATGGACTAGATAGAAGCAAATAAATATTAGATACCTGCTCAAAAGACTATGCTATATCAATTGGACTGAAATAAAGATTGAATTTTAGAGCTATTATTTTTCTTGAATCAATAGGTATAGAGACTGCATACCATCTTTAAGGGGCAGGGGTAACTTATGGATATTCCAAAAAGCTTATGACTTAAAAGAGAGTAGCATGAGAAAGTTAAGAAAGACAAAGCAGTTGGGGTGGAAGGAAGAGAAAAATAATTTATTCTTTGATGTTATATTTTAAGTCTTTGTGGTATATATCACTAGATATATCTAATAGTAAGTTACATATCCATTTATTGAAACTAAAAAGTAAATTTTGATGAGTAAAAACTATTAAAATTTATCAATATGTAACTTACATTCTCAACACTGGCCTCATATTAAAATAATTCAAAGGGTTTAAAAAATTCAGTGGAGGGTGACAGACAACTCAAGAATAGTTTAGATAAAATTTTCTAAGGGTTAGGCCTTACAATAGATACTTTTCAAAAGTTTTACATGTGGTTCTCACTGGTAGCCAGCATGGAGAAGCACTGATAAGAACTAGTGAACATTGTGTAAATGGATTAATTTAGAAGTAATGCTTTCTCAAGTTGTTAGTAGGAGATATAAGTTTCAAATCTGAAAAATATTTGAGGTTTCAGTATGTAACATACTAGATATGCCTCAGGAAGAAAATTAGTACACTCAGGTATGCCTAACAAGACCTAAGCTATTTGCTTCAGAAATTTATTTCAAGAATCAAATATTTAAAACTTTTCAAAGATATATATCTTTTCAACCATAATATTGCATAAACATTCCAAATATTTTCAAGTATTTATATGTATGTAAACACATATGAAATTAAACACATGAAATTAAAAGACGCTTACTCCTTGGAAGGAAAGTTATGACCAACCTAGACAGCACGTTAAAAAGCAAAGACATTACTTTGCCAATAAAGTCCGTCTAGTCAAGGCTGTGGTTTTTCCAGTGGTTATGTATGGATATGAGAGTTGGACTATAAAGAAAGCTGAGCACCGAAGAATTGATGATTTTGAACTGTGGTGTTGGAGAAGACTCTTAAGAGTCCCTTGGACTGCAAGGAGATCCAACCAGTCCATCCTAAAGGAGATCAGTCCTGGGTATTCATTGGAAGGACTGATGCTGAAGCTGAAACTCCAATACTTTGGCCACCTCATAGGAAGAGTTGACTCATTGGAAAAGACCCTATACTGGGAGGGATTGGGGGCGGGAGGAGAAGGGGATGACAGAGGATGAGATGGCTGGATGGCATCACTGACTCGATGGACATGAGTTTGAGTAAACTCTGCGAGTTGGTGATGGACAGGGAGGCCTGGCGTGCTGCGGTTCGTGGGGCCGCAAAGAGTTAGACACGACTGAGTGACTAAACTGGAACTGGAAACATATATGAAACATACATTTGCAATATATATACATATATATCCACATATACATATATTAGATAGCAAACACCTTATACATCAACATTTATTATAGTACTGTAGGAATTTGTTTTAAAAAATATGTTATTGGATATTGATGTCTCTATCTACTTTCAATATATGGATACCACTTGATTACAAATTTTCCATGCAAACTTGGTCATTGTGAATAAAATTTCAGAGGAAGTGTTACTCAAGCACAACTAAAAGCAAGGAACAAAGAGGGAAAGAAATAATGACCAAAGACTGAGCTTTGGTGTAAAACATGTCACATATATAATCACAGAAATGTGCCATCAGTGACAGAGGGGAAAGTTCTGCCAGTAATGTGAAGCAGAGTACAGAAAATTGTCAATAAATTTTTAAAACAATAATGTTCAAATATGAGAAAAGTAGGTGCAATTATGATATAATATTCACATACAAAGCCACAATCTAGGGGGTGTTATTACCGCATTTTCAAGTAATCTTCGTTTTGGAAAAATGACTAACCAGACATTATTTTACCAAACTGATGACCTCTCACGTAGACGTAATTTTTAATTTTGTTTCTCTTTTGGTTGCTTTGACATTGTGTCTCCATGGAACTTCTAAGAGAAATCATTATGCAGTGAAGAAACTGTGGTATGGATTTCGAGTAACTTCAGTTTGTCATGCAGCTATTGAGACTGAGGCTCATTTTCCCTCAGTTCACTTCAGTCACTTGGTCAGGTCCTACACTTTGTGACCCCATGCTCTGTGGCATGTTGTGCTTCCCTATCAATCACCAAATCCCAGAGCTTGCTCAAACTCATGTCCATCAAGTCGGTGATGCCATCCAACCATCTCATCCTCTGTTGTCCCCTTCTCCTCCTGCCTTAAATCTTTCCCAGCATCATGGTCTCTTCCAAAGAGTCAGTTCTTTGCATCAGGTGACCAAAGTATTGGAGTTTCAGCTTCAGCATCAGTCCTTCTAATGTGTATTCAGGACTGATTCCTTTAGAATTGACTAGTTTGATCTTCTTGCAGCCCACGACACTCTCAAGAGTCTTCTCAACACCACAGTTCAAAAGAATCAATTCTTCGCTGTTCAGCTTTCTTTATAATCCAACTCTCACATCCATACATGACTAATGGAAAAACCATAGCTTTGACTAGATGGACCTTTGTCGGCAAAGTAATGTCTCTGAATTTTAACAAGCTGTCTAGGATTGTCATAGCTTGTCTTCCAAGGAGCAAGCGTGTTTTAATTTCATGGCTTCAGTCACCATCTGCAGTGATTTTGGAGCTCAAGAAAATAAAGTCTGTCACTGTTTCCACTGTTTCCCCATCTATTTGCCATGAAGTGATGAGACTGGATGTCATGACATATGCTTTTTTGAAAGTTGAGATTTAAACCAGTTTTTCCACTCTCCTCCGTTACTTTCATCAAGAGGCTCTTCAGTTCCTCTGCTTTCTGCCATAAGGGTGTTGTCATCTGCATACCTGAGTTTATTGATATTTCTCCCAGCAATCTTGATTCCAGCTTGTGCTTCCTCCAGCCCAGCATTTCTCAAGATGTACTCTGCATACAAGTTAAATAAGCAGGGTGACAATATAAAGTCTTGACAACTCCTTTCCCAGTCCATTGTTCCATGTTCAGTTCTAATTATTGCTTCTTGACCTGCATACAGATTTCTCAGGAGGCAGGTAACGGGCCTGGTATTCCCACCTCTTTAAGAATTTTCCAAAGTTGGTTGTGATCCACACAGTCAAGGCTTTAGAGTAGTCAATAAAGCAGAACAGATGTTTTTGCTGGAAATCTCTTGCTTTTTCCATGATCCAACAGATGTTGGCAATTTGAGCTCTGGTTGTGCTGCCTTTTCTAAATCCAGCTTGAGCACCTGGAATTTCTCAGTTCATATACTGTTGAAACCTTGTTTGGAGAATTTTGAGCATTACTTTGCCAGCATGTGAAATCAGTGCAATCATGTGGTAGTCTGAACATTCTTTGACATTGCCTTTATTTGAGATTTGAATGAAAACTGACCTTTTCCAGTGTGTCCACTGCTGAGTTTTCCAAACTTTCTGGCATATTTAGCGCAGCAATTTAACAGCATCATCTTTTAGGACTGCGCTGGAATTCCATTACCTCCCCTAGCTTTGCTCATAGTGATGCTTCCTAAGACCCACTTGGCTTCGGAATCCAGGATGTCGTTGTAGGTGAGTGATCACACTATTATGATTATCTGGGTCATTAAGATCATTTTTGTACAGTTCTTCTGTGTACTATTGCCACCTTTTCTTTAATATCTTCTGCTTCTGTTAGGTCCCTACAATTTCTGTCCTTTATTGAGCCCATCTTTGCATGAAATGTTCCCTTGGTATCTCTAATTTTCTTAATGAGATCTCTAGTCTTTCCCATTCTATTGTTTTCTTTTATTTGTTTGCATTGATCACTGAGTAAGGCTTTCTTATCTCTTCTGGCTATTCTTTAGAACTTCACATTCAGATGTGAATCTTTCCTCTCCTCCTTTGCCTTTAGCTTCTCTTCTTTTCTCAGCTGTCTCAGCTAAGTCCTCCTCAGACAACCATTTTGTCTTTTTGCATTTGTTTTTCTTGGGAATGGTCTTGATTCCTGTCTCCTGTACAACATTACGAACTTCTGTCTGTAGTTCTTCAAGAGCTCTATCAGATCTAATCCCTTGAATCTATTTTTCACTTCCACTGTATAATCATAAGATATTTGACTTAGGTCATACCTGAATGGTCTGGTGGTTTTCCCTACTTTCTTCAATTTAAGTCTGAATTTGGCAATAAAGAGTTCATGATTGAAGCCACAGTCAGCTCCAGATCTTGTTTTTGCTGACTGTATAGAGATTCTCCATTTTGGCTGTAAAGCATATAATCAATCTGATTTTGGTATTGACCATCTGGTGATGTCCATGTGTAGAGTCTTGTGTTGTTGGAAGAGGGTGTTTGTTATGACCAGTGCATTCTCTTGGAAAAACTCAGTTAGCCTTTGTCCTGCTTTTGTACTCCAAGGCCAAACTTGCCTGTTACTCAGGTATCTCTTGACTTCCTACTTTTGCATTTCATTCCCCTATAATGAAAAGGACATCTTTTGGGGGTGTTATTTCTAGCAGGTCTTGTAGGTCATCATAAAACCATTCAACATCAGCTTCTTCAACATTACTGGTTGGGGCATAGACTTGGATTACTGTGATATTGAATGGTTTGCCTTGGAAATGAACAGAGATCATCCTGTTATTTTTGAGATTGCACCCAAGTACTGCGTTTCAGACTCTTTTGTTGACTATGAGGGCTACTCCATTTCCTCTAAGGGATTCTTGCCCACAGTAGTAGATATAATGGTCATCTGAATTAAATTTGCCCATTCCAGTCCATTTTAGTTCCTAATATGTTGATTTTCACTGTTACCATCTCCTGTTTGATGACTTCTAATTTACCTTGATTCATGGACCTAAAATTCCAGGTTCCTATGCAATATTGTTCTTTGTAGCATCAGACTTTACTTCCATCACCAATCACATGCACAAGTGGGTATTGTTCTTGCTTTGGCTCTGTCTGTTCTTTCTTTCTGGAGTTATGTCTCCACTCTTCTCCAGTAGCATATTGGGCACTCTTCCATGGATGGCACATCTAAGTAAGACCAGGAAAGGAGCTTCCTGGAGAAGTGACAACTGAAAGGTAGGTAGTATCTACACCAGCAAGGAGGGGTGTGGGAATATAATTTAGACAGAAAGTAAATGAAAGTAAAAAACTGACTTTATTTTTAATGAAATTAAAATACACCTGTGATTTAAATTCAGGATATGTAGATTGCTTATATCTAACGTTTAATTAGGTTTGGAATACTTCATACATTTGAAGCAGATGAATTTTTAGGGAAGTATAAAGTAACATTGTGAATTAGCACTGTGTTACATTTTATTGTATTTTGACAACTTATTTATTATAATTTTTAACAGTTTTATTAGCCATATTACTGCAAATATAAAGTACAGTTCTTGCTACTGTAGTTCTAAAATATTTATATATCTACCTGATGTATCTGTAAAATGAGACTAGATCTCCATGATTTCAGAATGTCTCATCTTGAGGGTATGCACAGCCCCTATTTTGAACTCAGAATTAATGTGCCAATGATAGCTCTTTCCAGGATGCTGAGAGACCTTGATTCATAAAAACTTAGAGCAACAAACTAGATCTATTCAATGTTTGACTTATTTAAAATTCTGTCATATTCGATAACTGTGAAAGTTTTAAAATGTTCAGTTGTAAATTTAACTGGAATGAGATTTTAATGATTAAAAAAAAACTTTTTAAGACCTTGATTTTCTGTCTATATTTCAATTTTAAACTAAAATTTTAAGCATATTTGCAAGACTGAGCTTACATAATGTACAGTTTTATCAGATTTATATCCATAATTTGAACTCTTTCTTTCCATATGTCAATTTGGGTACCTCAAATTGACAAAGAACTGAAATGAGTACTAGCTGTGGCTGATACAGATAGGATACACACTCTCAAACAGGCACTAGTGGTCAATGAAAGGGCTTAAAATTTTCTACTTGGAAGATAAAACAATGGAGAGAAAGATTAAGAAAATGAAATATGTTGAAAATGTACTACCTTTTCATTTTCTAACCTCTAAAAAATAAGTATGTAAAATGATATGGATGGGTAGATTTAAGAGTACAAAGAATGAATACACAGGGAAGAGGAGGAATATTATTTTAATTTGTGTGAATAAAAGCAGCATAAGTATAGAAACACAGGTAAATATTTGAATTTTGAGACCTCATTGAGGCCTCCATCATTCTGATTTCCTAAGATTGGAAGCCAGAGGTGGGTAGGCTTTAGGCAGCTTGGAAAAAGACTTTGTAAAAGATTGTTAGAGAATATAAAGTAAATTGAAATGGATAAATAAAATAAATGACTTAGTAATTAATTTCAAATTTTATAAATCTCAATTAAATACCATTGTATTAATGCTGAGGATGTCAAGGAATAAATGTCAAAGATAAACAAAAGTAATTTTTAATTTCATATGTCTCTTTTTTCCATTTACTCAAGTTATTACAAAGTGATAGCAGTGATATTTAAACAAGCTATTCTTTAAAATACCAATAAAATATTTAAATGAAATGGTTTCTAGCCATAAATATAAAATTCAACTTCTCCAAAGGCTCCACTAACATATCTGTGAGAATACAAAACCAAGAAGAAGAAAACCCATGAATAATATAAAACTGGGATGACAGAAGGAGGTGACTGGAAAGAAGGTAAGGAAATGCCGCCGTGTTTACATAGTTACATTGTGTAACCACCCGTCACCTAGACCAGTAATTACAGAGGCTTGAGGCAGTTAGTGTTTACAGTGCTGACTTAGAGATAGGTTTGCTGGGAAGGGGAAGGGGCGATTTACCAGCAATTAATGACACTCTCTGGTTGGACTTCAGTCCTCACTAACCATGTTCACAGTTCAAATAGATAAATGGGCTCAAGTACACAGTTCCTGTTGGACACTGCAGTAAGTCACCGTTCTATTGGTTCAGATAATTGGGACAGAAGATACTATTAAGCCTAGTAGGGGCTCACAGAATGGGTGCATGGAGGATTATCAGACACTAGATAGCAATGCACACCTTTTTTTTTTTTTTTTTTGTCATCAGTGTATATGAGAAGGGAGTTTACTCAATTTGCATATTGAACAGATAAAGGCAATCCACTCTCTTCCTCTATCTACCTACCAGATAAAACAGAGCATCCCTTAATGAAAAGAAAAACTATGCAAATAAGAATGAAATAATTAGCAAATTATCTCATCACAAAGAACATGCATACAACATTATCTTGAGGACTTGGGAGTGAACATCTTGGAAATTTATTTATATCAAATCAAAAGGAAATTTTAGAAATCTTTTTCCATCTTCAGTATAATGCAACAATGCTTGAGATAACATGGAAAAATATAAAACTGGTGAAAACACTAAGAATTAAAGAATCTGGCAAGGGAAAACACAAGGAATGTTTTATTTTCGTGATCTATCTATAGATAATCATTAAACAAACTAGTTTCAAACTGGGAAAGGAGTACATCAAGGCTATATATTGAACTTATATAAACAGTCCAGTTCAGTTCATTTCAGTCTCTCAGTCAGGTCTGAATCTTTGCCACCTAATGGATTTTGGCACACCAGGCTTCAATGTCCATCACCTACTCCAAGAGTTTGCTCAAACTCATGTCCATCAAGTCGGTGATGACATCCAACCATCTCATCCTCTATAGTCCCCTTCCCCTCCTGCCATCAATCTTTCCCAGCATCAAGGTCTTTTCCAATGAATCAGTTCTTTGCATCAGGTGGCCCAAATATTGGAGTTTCAGCTTCAGCATCAGTCCTTCCAATGAACACCCAGGACTGATCTCCTTTAGGATGGACTGGTTTGATTGCCTTGCAGTCCAAGGGACTCTCAAGAGTCTTCTTCAAGAAGACTTCTCCAAGAAGAGATGCACAGTACATTATTCAAAATGGTGGGCTGGATGAAGCACAAGCTAGAATCAAGATTGCCGGGAGAAATATCAATAACCTCAGATATGCACATGACACCACCCTTATGGTGGAAATTGAAGAAGAACTAAAGAGCCTCTTGATGAAAGTGAAAGAGGACAGTGAAAAAGTTAGCTTACAGCTCAACATTCAGAAAACTAAGATCATGGCATCTGGTCCCATCACTTCACGGCAAATTGATGGGGAAACAGTGGAAACAGTGACAGACTTTATTTTGGGGGGCTCCCAAATCAGTGCAGATGGTGACTCCAGCCATGAAATTAAAAGACTCTTACTCCTTGGAAGAAAAGTTATGACCAACCTAGACAGCATATTAAAAAGCAGAGACATTACTTTGCCAACAAAGGTCCATCTAGTCAAGGCTATGGTTGTTCCAGTAGTCATGTATGGATGTGAGAGTTGGACTATAAAGAAAGCTAAGCGTGGAAGAATTGATGCTTTTGAACTGTGGTGCTGTAGAAGACTCTTGAGAGTCCCTTGGACTGCAAGAATATCCAACCAGTCCATCCTAAAGGAAATCAGTCCTGAATATTCATTGGAAGGATTGATACTGAAGCTGAAACTGCAAAACTTTGGCCACCTGATGTGAAGAACTGACTCATTTGAAAAGACCTGATGCTGTGAAAGATTGAAGGTAGGAAGAGAAGAGGATGAGAGAGGATGAGATGGTGGGATGGCATCACTGACTTAATGGACATGAGTTTGTATAAACTCCGGGAATTGGCGATGGACAGGGAGGCATGGGGTGCTGCAGTCCATGGGGTCTCAAAGAGCCAGACACGACTGAGCACCTGAACTGACCTGACAGTTAAAGGCTTTGGTGTAGTCAATAAACAGAAGTAGACTACTTCTGGAATTCTTTTGCTTTTTCGGTGACCCAAGGAATGTTGGCAATTTGATCTCTAGTTTCTCTGGCTTTTCTAAACCCAGATTGAACATTTGGAAGTTCTCGGTTCACGTACTGTTTAAGCATGGTTTGCAGAATTTTGAGCATTACTTTGCTAGTGTATGAGATGTGTGCAATTTTGTGGTAGTTTGAACATTCTTTGGCTTTGCCTTTCTTTGGGATTAGAATGAAAACTGACCTTTTCCAGTTCTGTGGCCACTGCTGAGATTTCCAAATTTGCTGGCATATTGAGTGCAGACTTTTACAGCATCATGACACAGGGCTTCTTGCATTTTGTTCTAATAGTACTCTGTATTTATTTGCAAATGCAATCACCATTGCCTAATAAATTGCCCCCTCCCCCCAATCCTAACTATTTGATCAGTCTGTCAGAGAATTCATGTCACCCTTCTACCTTTTTCTGGAAATTTTGCTGCTCCAAAGCTTCATGTTCCAGATAGATTTCTTATGGTTCTCAAACTGAAATATGGGCACTCGTGTTTCTTTGAAAAATATTCCACAGAGCATGTAATATTGGCACTTATTCCTTTCAAGAAATCAGTTGTCAGAACCTCAGGTTATAGGCACCTTCTTTCAGAACCTCAGGTTATAGGCACCTTCTTTACTGAATTTGGTCCACATGACAACACATCTGTAAGGGAGATTAGATTTTCTTTACCATTTCCTGATTCACATTTAACTTTCTCTTACTCTCACCTTTTTTTTGTATTATTATTATAAAAAAAGTGCATTATTTCTCATCATTTTAAGGCTTTCCTATATCATATGAATCATGTGTGAGCCCTGAGTTTAAGCTGATTGATAATTTAAAATGACATTTGATTATGTGGTAGTTTAGTGTGTCTCCTGCGACCCCATGGACTGTAGCCTGCCAGGCTCCTCTGTCTATGGGACAGAGGCAATAATACAGGAGTAGGTTGCCATTTCCTTCTCCACGGGATCTTCCCGACCCAGGAATCAAATCTGGGTCTCCTGCATTGCAGGCAGATTCTTTACCAACTGAGCTGTGAGGGAAGCCCCACATTTGATTATAGATCTCTAAATTTTAACATACAACACTAAAGGATATTAAATAATTAAGTGTATTGACATTTAAGATGCTTGTTTCTTGGAAGGAAAGCTATGCTAAACCTGCTACTGCTGCTAAGTCACTTCAGTCGTGCCCGACGTTGTGCGACCCCACAGATGGCAGCCCACCAGGCTCCCCCGTCCCTGGGATTCTCCAGGCAAGAACACTGGAATGGGCTGCCATTTGCTTCTCCAATGCATGAAAGTGAAAAGTGAAAGTGAAGTCGCTCAGTCGTGTCCGAGTCTTAGCCACCCCACGGACTGCAGCCCACCAGGCTCCTCCATCCATGGGATTTTCCAGGCAAGGGTACTGGAGTGGGGTGCCATTGCCTTCTCTGAACCTAGACTGCATGTTAAAAAGAAAGTCATCACTTTGCTGACAAAGGTCTGTATAGTCAAAGCTACAGTCTTGTAACTAGTCATGTACAGATGTGAGAGTTGGGCCATAAAGAAGGCTGAGTTCCAAGTTGTGGTACTGGAGAAGACTCTTGAGAGTCCTGTGGACAGCCAAAAGGTCAAACTTGTCAATCCTAAAGGAAATGAACTCTGAGTGTTCATTGGAAAGACTGAGGCTGAAGCTGAAGCTCCAATCCTTTGGCCACCTGATGGTAAGAGCCAAGTCATTGGAAATGACCCTGATGCTGGTAAAGACTGAAGACAAAAGGAGAAGAGGGCAGCAGAGGATGAGATGCTTGGATGGCACCACAGACTCAATGGACATGAACTTGGGCAAACTCTGGGAGTTAGTGAGGAACAGTGAGGCCTTGTGCATTGCAGTCCATGGTGTTTCAAAGAATGTTATACAACTTAGCAACTGAACAACAACAAATTGATATTTTAAAGCTCTTTTATTCTATCTACATACTTATGTAAATAAATTTTCTCAGACCTTAAATCTATTAAAAATAAAGATAGAATTTATGGTGAAATCTGTCTTTGTTTTAATTAATATTTGTCCTTTGGTACTAAAATTAGCTAAACAGAGTTTAATTCAACCCCTTAAGATATCCATTGCAAATAATATTTTATCATCAATAATTTATCCCAATTTTAACATATTCATGTATTTTTATCTGTTATGTAATAATATAACTGTCATGATTTCTCAGCTCATAAATTTCTGAGATTTAGAGCCCATTACAAGAAACTTAAATGAAGAGTTATTGTGAACTGAGATGAAATAGTCAATACAAGAATTTTAAAAATCAAATTATGTTACATTCAACTAATTGAAAATCTGAGTTCAAGGAAAAAATAAATTACAATTTCTGAATGCTAAATATAAGCTTGCTCATTTATTTTGTAATAGGTAATGGTGATTATCATGTTGCCAATAAATATATTAATTCTATCAGTCATATTTGTGAAGAACAATATTTATAATCCCTAGAAATATACTTCCTGAAGCTATTTAAACTTTTGATAAAAATAACATTTAATTTTTAAACACAGTAAGTATATACTTCTATAAAATTATTAAATGTACCCAAAGTTTAATTTTTGCCTCCTTTACTAAACAATAAGACTCTTAGTGGCAAGGGTAGTGAATTATTTCCCTGCTCTTTTCCCTTCATAACTTAGTTCTTTTTTTCTACAAGTATTGAAATTCTAACCATTTTCAAAGAGGCACATCATATCCTGCTTCTTTTTTAAACTCCCTCTGGTCACCTCAGATAATCCAAAAACTTCTCCCTTTAAACTCTGTTGGCCACTACTATCTGTGTTATTCTGGCAAAGTGTATCTATTCTGTCTCATCAGAGCTGCGTATTTCATTATTTGTAATACACGACAAGGGAATTCCTTGATGGTTCAGTGCCACGGGGCTGGGTTCAGTCCCTGGATAGGAGTTAAGTTCCCACAAGTGGCATAGCAATTAAAACCAATCAAAGAAAAGTTCTTTAAAAAAAATACACATTGACATACACACATTCATTCTTCCTTTTATATTATTAATATTATCCACTAATCTTAAATAATTTTGTAAATCTATAGAAAATATATTTTCTCATATTGATTAAAATATAAGTTCCATTAGAGCAAGGGTTTTGCCTGTCTTCTTTTCCATGTGCCAAGGATACACAACATGTTACCTGACACACGGCAGGTATTCAAACATTTATTGAATATAGTTTTAAAAAGTCAGTAACTACACATATTACATTTTTATATTAAAATGTCTAAGAATGCTTTTTGAGAATATGTCCCAGAATTCAGTTTTCTCAGCTTTAAAATAATAATAAGCAACTTTGGGTGGAAACAGCCATACAGTAATAATTACAGATATTGATACTATCATCCACTTGAAACTATGTTTTATCCACTTGATGAAGTTTAGTACCATAAGGGCTTTAATTTTTTCAAGTAGGTATTATACAGAACCTAGGCCTTCAATCTCAAATGTAAAAGGGGAAATGATTGGAAAGGCAGCATAAGAAAATGTAAGTGCCAGAGAAGTCTACATTTTTCTGAGATGAACTCTTCTGTCACAATATTCAATGAAAGTTGTCACTTTGTCTCCTGAACCCTTGGCTAGACACGTGACAGCAAGGTTTATGGTTAGTCCTGGAGATTGATTTAGATAGCTCTGCGCATAGGGGATCAATTTATTCATTTAATAATTCTCTACAAGGCGTCCTTAATATTTCAAATGCACTTCACTTTGGGATATTTAATATTCCTTCTTCTTCCAGAAATTATATGCAGAGATAACAGATTGGTAATATATTTTTCTTTTTTCAATTTTCATCAAGATGAACCACATAAAACTGTATTGTGGTTCCTCAGAGGAGCACCTTTTTTTGCAGGTGGCTTGATGAGCCATTAAAGTGTACTCTCAGTTGACTTCTTTTCACATTCATTCTTGTTAGTTTTAGAGAAGTTTGTATCTGACTTTACACCGTAGTTTCATTTCATGACTTCTGAAATAAAATATTTTCAGAAATTATCTGAATGAGAAAGGACTAAGAAGAAAAATCAGTAGTGGAAAATTTCAACAAAAACTGTCTTTAGAAACTATACAATTACTTTTCTGCAACAAATCTGTCTTCCAAAAAAAAAAAAAGGCTTCTGTGTTGACAAAGTCCCTGGTTGTCATGACAACTGCTCTGGCTATGAGCAATGAGCAGTGCTAAAACCATCTTTTGGGAATTAAAAAAAAAAAAAAAAAGTTACAATCCTGAGAAGCTACAGGACAAATGGAGAAAAATGACATGTTTGCAAAATAAAGCATATGATGCCTAAAATAAGTAATATCAAATTTTCCTCTAATTGTTTGAAATAAAGTATGCATTTGGATATATTTCAAATATTTTTTTGTGTTTCTGTTAAAAATAATTTTGAAGAAGAAAATTCAGGGTCTCCACAGTCCCATCCTTTCCTTTGTGGCTGCTTCTGTTGGCAAATACAGGAGTGTTTGCAAAAGTCAGTCAGACAAAGGAAGTTTAAACTGACTGTAGTGTTAAATCCGGTGGTCTTTTTGTGTTCTTGAGTTCCTGCTTCCCTATTGATATGCATCCCGTGATTCAGCAATACCATACTCTCTCAATCATTTCCCCAATTTCTGCACCAATCTTATTTGTTTGTTCCCTTTTGGGGGATAGGTTTATTACTTATGCTTTCCTTTAAATTCTGAATATTTTGCAGGAAATTAAAAATATTTATTACTCATGCAGTCTTCTCTCCTTGATTACTGTCTTTTATTTTTAGTTGTCTACTGAAAGTTTATATACTATTTCAGCAATCTCAAGGACTTTGGGACTGTGAACGAAACTTCTGAATCTTGTTTTTACTGTTATTTCTAGTGGCATGTTTTCTTGAAGGCCAAGGAATCTTTTATGAATTTGATGTCATAATTTACTGATCTTTATTTGTAAAAAAAAAAAAACCTTTAGGGCCAAATCTGGAGTTACTTTTCTCTGTAAAGAATTTGCATTTCCTTCTGTGTGAGCAAAAGGACACTGCTAATCTGACTTTGAGCACTTTCAAAGTTATTGGTTTACCCTGAATGTCTCAGTTTCAGCAAATCCACCTAACACTTGATAAGACAAAGATTTCAGGTACTGTGTATTTGCCTTCAAAACCAATCAGGCAAAGAAACAAAACGGCACTGTGTTTGCTTAATGCTTACTACTTTGTCCTGTGAGGTTAACCACTGTTTTGTTTGCTGGGATGGAAGCAAAAGCAACTGGCTTTCCAGTCAGGGCACAAATGTTTTACTATGTAAGGTATAGGTTTGCTTTCAGAGTAACTGGTTGAGAGGTTACTCAACCAGTGCCAAGTGGAAGTCCTGTTATTGTCTTCTTTAATATCTCACATGTAGTTTTGATTTTTAATTTTATCAGTAGAGAGTGAAACAACTGTGGTGATTTACCTTTTTTTGTTGTTTTTTCTCCCCGGTTTGGCATCTTTATATATATATGTGTGTGTGTATATATATATATATATATATATATATATATATATATAAGTTTTCTGTTTCTCTCCACTTAAGACTATTTGACAGTTCAATGTAGTGTCCTTTCATTCTGCTTTCCTCAGAAACTCTGTTCAGATATCTCTTTGGGCAGATATCCTGTGGGTAATTTCTTGTGTTATCTGTATGTCATAGCCCTTTAAACTAAGTTTGAGAGCTGGGTATTTCATATTACCTACCCTTCTATAGCCTGAATAAAGGTCAGAGTACTAAATCAAGTGAAGAAATAAACTTTAATAGAATAACTGAACTCTCTTGCTTCTGAGATATTCCTAGCTGCCCTACACTAAGATTCACACCACTTGAAGGTGTACACAATTCCCACAGGGGAACACTGGAGGCTAGTTCAGTTCACAGGGTAACCCTACAATCTTTGGTCATTCCCTTTGTCCACCTTCCCTGTTTCTCTCATTTCTTACCCACAGTCATTCCTATTATATACTACTACAAAAGAAGGAATCTAAGGACATAAACTTAGTTTTTTTTCTTCCAAATCTGGAATAGTAAACATAATTTTCAAGAATTAGTTGCTTTTTTTGCTTCAGATCTTCTGTTTGGCAACTTTTCAGATCTCTTCTCACAACTTTTGTGATTTCTTGCATTAGGTATTTGGAACTGTTGCTAAATTTTTCACTTGCTTTGTTTTTTATATTTTGTTTGTTAGATAAAATAAATTTTGTAATAAAGATTTAATCTTCCTTTGCTTAAGCCAAATATTCATCAGAATGAACTGCCTCTAGCATTTGAAATTTTCAGGAAGTGATTTCAATGATGAATCAAAGGAACTTCTTCAGGTACCTTTTTAATTACCATTCTCAGTTCTCTCTCTGAGTTTCTCACCTTTCTCAAAGACTGTCCTTTTCCACATTGTTACACAATTTCATTTTTGTTGCAATTTGTATATGTTCTAATCCAAATAAGAACAACAAAAAACAAAACAAGAGGCAAAATATTGTGAATTTGGGAAATGCTATGCAAAGTGACAGTTTCAAACCCAGGGCTTGATACTTCTTAGTTTTATTTTATAGAGAAGAACATTTCCTTTACCTATTTATAAAAGAATTTTCCTTTCCCCACTGTGTGGGGACTTGCCCTTGGCTCCTTATGGTTGCAAGCCCCAAACTACAATTCTTTGCTGATCCTGAATAAACCATCTTTGCTGGAGAAGTATCTGGAAGTCTTTTTGTTTCAGGCCAACTCCAATAATTTAAGCTATCTATCCCTAGTCTTTAAAAAAAAAAAAAATTTCCATAATTATCACTGATTCGTTTTAGCTACTGCTATTGGCATGATTTATTGTAGCATTTTACCATAACAATCCACAATACTTAAAGATGTGTCATGCTGTTCTAAGTCGTTTCAGTCCTGCCGAACTCTGCGACCCTATGGGACTGTAGCCTGCTAGGCTCTTCTGTCCATGGCATGCTCCAGGCAAGAATACTGAAGTAGGTTACCATGCCATTCTCCAGAGGATCTTCCCAACTCAGGGATCCGAACCCACATCTCTTAAGTTTCCTGCATTGGCAGGCGGGTTCTTTATCACTAGCGCCACCTGGGAAGCCCTAGAAAGTGAAGTCGCTCAGTCATGCGTGACTCTTTGCGACCCCATGGACTGTAGTCTACCAGTCTCTTTCGTCCATGGGATTTTCCAGGCAAGAATATGGAATGGGTTGCCATTTCCTTCTCCAGGAGATCTTCTCAACCCAGGGACTAAACCTGGGTCTCCCGCATTGTAGTCAGATGCTTTACCGTCGGAGCCACCAGGGAAGTCCAAGGAAGATATACAATCTGGTAATTACTTTTTTAGATTAATTTATTTATTTTAATTACTGTACAATATTGTGATGGCCTTTGCCACAAACCAACATGAATCGGCAATAGATATATATGTGTCTCCTCCATCCTGAACCCTCCTTTCACCTCCCTCTGCACCCGACACCTCTGGGTTGTCCCAGAGCTCCAACTTTGGCTGCCTGCTTCATGCGTCGAACCCACACTGGTCATCTGTTTTACATATGGTAATGTACATGTTTCAGTGCTATTCTCTCAAATCATCCCACCCTTACCTTTCTGAGTCCAAGAGTCTGTTCTTTAAGTCTATGTCTCCTTTCCTGTCCTGCATGTAGGATCATCAGACCATCTTTCTAAATTTCACATATATGCATTAATATATGGTAATTGCTTTTCTCTAATTTACTTCACTCTGTATAACAGGCTCCAGGTTCATCTACCTCATTAGAACTTACTCAAATGTGTTCCTTTTTATAGCTGAGTAGTATTCCATTGTGTATATGTATCACGATTTCCTTATCCATTCATCTGCCGATGGACATCTCAGTTTCTTCCATGTCCCAGCTATTGTAAATACTGCTGCAATGCACAATCGGGTACATATGTCTTTTTCAATTCTGGTTTTCTTGGGATATATGCTCAGCAGTGGGATTGCTGGGTCATATGGCAGTTCTATTTCCAGTTTTTTAAGGAATCTCCACACTGTTCTGCATAGTGGCTGTACTAGTTTGCATTCCCAACAACACTGTAAGAGGGTTCCCTTTTCCCCACACCCTCTCCAGCATTTATTGTTTGTAGACTTTTTGATGATGGCCATTCTGACTGGTATGAGATGATACCTCATTGTGCTTTTAAGTTGTATTTCTCTAATAGTGAGTGATGTTGAGCATCTTTTCATGTGTTTGTCAGCCATCTGTATGACTTCTCTGAAGAAATGTCTGTTTAGGTCTTTTGCCCACTTTTTGACTGTGCTGTTAATTTTTCTGGTATTGAGCTTCATGAGCTGCTAGTATATTTTGTTGATTAATTCTTTGTCAGATGTTTCATTTGCAAAAATCCTCAACAAAATTCTAGCAAACAGAATCCAACAACACACTAAAAAGATCACACATCTCGATCTAGTGGGCATTATCCCAGGGATGCAAGGATTGTTCAATATTTGCAAATCAATCAATGTGATACACCATATTAACAAATTGAAAGACAAAAACCATATGATTATTTCAATAGATGCAGAGAAAGCCTTTAAAAAACTCAACACCCATTTATGATAAAAACTCTCCAGAAAGCAGACATAGAACCAACATAACTCAAAATAATAAAAACCATACACAACAAACTGATAGCAAACATTATCCTCAATGGAGAAAAATTGAAAGCATTTCCTCTAAAATTAGGAACAAGACAAGGGTGCCCACTCTCAGCACTACTATTCAACATAGTTTTGGAAATCCTAGCCACAGAAATAAGAGAAGAAAAAGAAATAAAAGGAATCCAGATTGGAAAAGAAGAAGTAAAGCTCTCACTGTTTACAGATGACATGATCCTCTACATAGAACACCCTAAAGACAGCTCCAGAAAAATACTAGAGCTAATCAGTGAATATAGTAAACTCATAGGATATAAAATTAATTCACAGAAATCCCTTGCATTCCTATGCCCTAAGAATGAAAGATCACCAAGTGAAATTGAGGAAACAATTCCATTCACCATTGCAGAAAAAGAAATAAAATACTTGGGGATCAATTTGCCTAAAGAAACAAAAGACCTGTATACAGAAAACTACAGAATACTGGTGAAAGAAATCAAAGATGACACAAATAGATGGAGAAATATGCCATATTCGTGTATTTGAAGAATCAATATATTGAAAATGGTACATTACCCAAAACAATGCAATCCCTATCAAACCACCAAAGGTACTTTTCACAGAACTAGAACAAATAATTACACAATTTGTATGGAAACACAAAAGACCCTGGCTAGCCAAAGCAATCTTGAGAAAGAAGAATGGAACTTCAGGAATCAACATTCCTGATTTCATACTATAGTACAAAGCTACATTCATCAAGACAATAAGGCACTGGCACAAAGACAGAACTATAAATCAATGGAACAAAATAAATCCAGAGATAAATCCATGCACTTATGGACACTTTATCTTTGATAAAGGAGGCAAGAAACAATGGAGAAAAGATGGTCTCTTCAACATGTGGTGCTGGGGAAACTGATCAACTACATGTAAAAGAATGCAACTAGAACACCTTCTAACACCATACACAAAAATAAACTCAAAATGGATTAAAGACCTAAATGTAAGACTAGAAACTATAAAACTCTTAGAAGAAAACATAGGCAGAACACTCTGACATAAATCATAGCAAGATCCTCTATGACCTACCTCCCAGAGTAATGGAAATAAAAACAAACAAAAAAACAAACGGGACCATCTTAACTTAAAATATTTTGCACAATGAAGGAAACTATGAGCAAGGTGAAACGACAGCTCAAGAATGGCAACTAATAAAAATAAGTGGAAAAAAAAAAGAATGATAATTGCTTTAAAATTTGTATTTGAGTATAAACCTCAATTTTGTTTGCTTGGTTGTTTTACCAGATAAATATAGGACTGGCAAAGGACTTAGGACTTGGAGTGAGAGTGAAAAATTTTGTATTAGTTCTGACAGTCTAAATTTCAAAAGTAATAATCACATTAATTCAGTTTTATTTAGTATTTTACAATTTACAATTGATTTTCTAATCTGTTTTATATTGATTACTTAAATTAATACATTTCTTTGGTCTTTGGTTTCATCATTTGAAATTTACACAATTTGAATTTCATAATCTCTGAAGTTCCACTTCAGACAAAGGTCTGTCTAGTCAAAGCTATGACTTTTCCAGTAGTCATGCATGGATGTGAGAGTTGGACTATAAAGAAAGCTGAGCACCAAAGAATTGATGCTTTTGAACCATGGTGTTGGAGAAGACTCTTGAGAGTCCCTTGGACTGCAAGGAGATCAAGCCAGTAAATCCTAAAGGAAATCAGTCCTGAATATTCATGGGAAGGACTGATGCTGAAGCTGAAGCTCCAATACTTTGGCCACCTGATGCCAAGAGCTGACTCATTGGAAAAGACCCTGATTTTGGGAAAGATTGAAGACAGGAGGAGAAGGGAATGTCAGAGGATGAGATAGTTGGATGGCATCACCAGCTCGATGGAAATGAATTTGAGCAAACTCTGGGAGTTGGTGATGGACAGGGAAACCTGGCGTGCTGCAGTCCAATGGACTGCAAAGAGTCGGACATGACTGAGTGACTGAACTGAACTGAATTTTCACTTATTTTTATTCTTTATGAATAATTAGTAATTCATATTAAATAATCACATCAGAACTTTACTCTGAAGCTTTAACTCATAGGAATTTTTACTTTGAAGCAAATTCTACAAATAAACACATTGCATATTTAGAAGGAAATTGATTCTTTGTCAGTTGGGGTGTCATTTATTGAACTATTCTTTCAAGGCATATGGAAATTGTCAAATGACTTAAAGAGTGATGTACCATCCAAGTTGAAAAACTTTACATAGAAAGATTAAAACATAGGAAGATTATTACCCCAAAACTAATTTAGTTCAAGTTAGAAATTCTGAGTATATATTGTTTATTAGGCTTTTATTTAGGTACTGTGTCTAAAAGATGAATAAAGTAGTATTATTATTAAATATCTTACATCAAATACAGCATAATTTCATTTCTTAATCTATCATCTAGTCCTTCAGGTGTAATAACAAAATAATTATGCCACTACAATGCTTTCTAATATATAAAATAATTTGTTTTAAGATAAAAAATTGTTATATAAAAAAAAATCTGATTTGTAGTAGATACTAACATATTTGCCATTTGATATAATTTATTTGGATTTTTTAAGATTTGAGGATGTACCTAAGACAAATTCCTAAGGAGGGCTGGTTCCCATATAACAGGCCAAAAACTTGACGTTTTTCATATTTTGGTAGATTATTTGTAGATTTTTAGGCCCTCCTAAATTTCATAGAGTATGCTAATCTGAATTCCACCTTACAATGCTTTTTAATGGAACATGGAAACTTAATTTACTTTATTTTCTTTTAATGCCATGTCTTGCCTCAGGTTTATTCTAGGTTTAATTCTAAACTTTTGGTGGAAACAATAAGGAAAGGCTTCAGGACACTGAATTTAGATAGTAATTTACTTTTAAAAAATTTTTTCTTATTATTTCCCTTAATATTCTTATTATTTAAAGCTATGGCCACATGTATCAATAAGGACAGTGTACTTTCTTCATTCCCTGTAAGCATCTACTTTCATAAATTAATGTTGCTTTACTGATTTGGAATGCAAGAGAGAGACAATTCTAAGACCATGTTAGAACTTTAGTTAGGATATATTTATGACTTCATTGTCATGTTCCCTTCACATTTATTATTATTTCTGCTCTACTGAATTCATTCAGGATAGAATAAACCTTATTTTTTAGATATAGTCAATCTTCATTATTTATAGATTTTGCATTTGAGAATTTTCTTACTCATTAACATTTATTTGTAACTCTGAAATCAACAAAGTGTTTTCCTGATTGCTTACATATGTATGCATGCATGCTCAGTCTAAAAGTCATGCCCAACTCTTTGTGACCCCGTTGACTGTAGCCCACCAGGCTCTTCTGTCTATAGAATTTTCCAGGCAAGAATACTGGAGTAGGTTGCCATTTCCTTCTCCAGAGCTACAGATGTGTGCAGAGTGGCAAAAAAAAAAAAAAAAAGTGAGTCACCTCATAAGAACATTCTCAGCTAAGGTTAAACAAGGTGATGCTTTACCTTATTTCAACTTGTTTTGACTCTCGTACAGAGATGACCAGAAGATGGAGAGTGCAGTGTACTGAAGAAGCTTGGGGCCTGGGGTCACTTAAATGGTATTTCAATCCAAACTCTGGTATGTGTTAGTGGAGTGGCCTCAGGAAAGTCATTTAAAATTCTGAGGTTTATTTTTCTTGAAAAATAAAAATAGTATAATCTGCTAGGATGAGCCGTTTGTAGAATTTATCATTTATCTATCAATCTATTAATCCACTCATCTGACTAAAGATTTTCAACAGAAGACATTATGCCAGTGAGAAATATTAATTGCTTAATTTTCTGCAAGAACCACTGTTCAATAATTTGTTAAGAAAACAAAAAAAGTTATACCAAGCATAGATTATATCATACATTATAAGCATAGCATTGCAAGTTTTATTTCATATGCCTTGGCTTCTCTCCTAGGATCATTTCTGTAAGTCTAACTACCTACTGGTCATCTTACCTAAATGTCTTACTCCATGATTTTAAAATCTTATATTAGACTTCAGACCCTGCCAAATTTTTAAGCATTGTTTATTCTTCCACAGCATTAAAAATTTAGTCTCTACTAGATCTCCACATTACAAAATTTAGCATGGTGCTTAGTATCATGGAAAAGAGGGATGGACATAAACAGCCTTGAGACTGGGTCTTAGACCTTCCACTGACTAGTAGTATCACTTTTGGCCAGTTCTATAAACAGTACAGATAATAGAAGTGCCAAATTTAGAGTGACTTTGTGTGACTGTGTGTATGTATGTGAGTATTCATGAAATAATATGTATTCATTGAAAGGGCTGATGTTGAAGCTGAAGCTCCAATACTCTGGCCACATGATGCAAAGAACTGACTCATTGGAAAAGACCCTGATGTTGGGAAAGACTGAAGGTAGGAGAAGGAGAAGATGGAGGATGAGATGGCTGGATGGTATCACCAACTTGATGGACAGGAGTTTGAGCAAGCTCCAGGAGTCGCTGATGGACACGGAAGCCTGGTGTGCTCAGTACATAGAGTCACAGAGTTGGATAACACTGAGTGACTGAACAAACTGAATATGGATAGGAAATTATACAGTGTCAGAGACATACCGATCTTATGATTTTTAAATATACTGTTGATGAGAATATATATGGTGCACTACTATGAAGAAGAGTATGGAGGCTTTTCAAAAACAGAACTAGCATATGATCCAGCAATTCCACCTCTGGGCATTTATTTGAAGAAAACAAAAACACTAATTTGAAGTGATATATACACGCACATGTTCACTGAAGCATTAGTTACAATAGCCAAGTATGGAAACATCAGTGAAGTGTCCAAATGAATAGATTAAAAAAATATGTATATCTATTTACATATATAATTGAAAAAATTTACACATATATAATGGATAAAAATTATATATATGAATTACTATATATCTGGAGGAGGCAACTGACTCCAGTGTTCTTGCTTGGAGAATCCCCATGGGTGAGGAGCCTGATGGGCTACAATCCAGAGGGTTGCAAAGAGAGAAACGATTGAATTGACTAAACACATTACTATATATATATATAATGGAATATTATTCCATTATAAAATAGAAGAAAGTATTGCCATTTGGGACAACACAGATGAACTTTAAAGACAGTGTGCCAAGTTAAATAAGTTAGTCATAGAGAGAAAGAGAAAGATAGGCACCATACGATTGCCTAAAATTCTTAACAACAACAACAGCAACAATTAGCTAATAGATACAGAGAACAGATTGGTAGTGTAAGTGTTGGGTAGGGTGGGAGAAAAGTGTGAACTGGTGTTTTGTTTTCACTGCTTAGTCTAAATAAATTGAATAAAAAAGTTAAAAGTCCTGTATATAAATAAATTGAAAGCAAAATTTAAAAGTCCTGTATCTCCCTAAAATTGTCTCTATACAACATGTCACTCCAGTTTAATACATTGTTTCTCTTAGAAATACTTGCTTCTACTATTGTCAAGATATAATAGAATGAAAAAAAAAATTTCACAAAATAAAGAACACGGCAATGGAATCAAGAGATTTGAATTTAACCCTATTCTGCCTTCTACTATTACTGACGCTTAACTTCACATACATTACACACAATGCCTACCCCGCTGCATATGACTCAGATGGTCACTGCCTAAGTGATAAAGTCCACATTTCTGTTTCTTAATCTATCAGAAGCAGGTTTTATGAGCACTGTGTGAATATGTTAGATAACAAATATGAATGAAATATCTAGCATGTCTGAGGATAAGTAATGATTAACTAGTAACCATTATTTTTATTGTTGTTATTATCTGCATTTCATTAACAGGATGGTGACTTACTCAAGTCTACTTGGAATCGGGGCTCCTATATGGATAGAAAAACTGGGAGGCTTCTTAGGATGCTGAAGTTGGAGAGAGTTGAGCTATATTAAAAATACAGGAGTTAACTGTTGATAACTCATGCTGAAATTGACCTCTATTCAAACAGTGGACACTTTCTGTCTTGAAACTCTAGGCTTCAGTATTACACTCTCAGTTAACTTATATCCTAGTAATTGAGTGTGCAATCATTTATTGACCACATGTTTTTTCCTGACTTTATATTAGATGCTGGGAATATATTGTGGAAAGAATGAGTCAGGATTCCTACCCTCAAAGATCTTACTGCCTAGTGGGAAAAATAAATATTAAACCACAGATAAGCTAATTAAATATAAAATTTCAGAGTGTGCTAAGTACAAAGACCAAAGTGATCAAAGTCAAAGTCGCTCAGTGGAGTCTGACTCTTTGCCGCCCCACAGACTGTAGCCCACCAGGCTCCTCTGTCCACTGGATTTCCTAGGCAAGAATACTGAAATTGGTTGCCATTTCCATCTCCAGGGGACCATCACTACCCAGGGATTAGACCCAGGACTCTCACTTACTAGGCAGATTCTATACCATCTAAGCCATCGGGGAGGCCTGCTAAGTACCACAGGGGTACAGTATATGGGGTTCTATGAAAGGGTAAAAATAATAGAGTAAAAAGGGTAAAAAGGGTAAAAAATAATAGAGGCTGTTTTGCCCAAGGACATACAACAAATACATTCAATATTACAGTAATCAAAGTCTATGCCCCGACTAGTAATGCTGAAGAAGCTGAACTTGAACGGTTCTATGAAGACCTACAACACCTTATAGAACTAACACCTAAAAAAGATGCCCTTTTCATTATGGAATGCAAAAGTAGAGGTCAAGAAATGCCTGGAATAACAGACAAATTTGGTCTTGGAATACAGAATGAAGCAGGGCAAAGGCTAATAGAGTATTGCCAGGAGAACACACTGATCATAGCAAACACCTTTTTCCAACAACACAAGAGAAGACTTTACATGTGGACATCACCAGATAGTCAATACTGAAATTAGATTGATTATACTCTATGCAGCCAAAGATGGAGAAGCTCTATACAGTCAACAAAAACAAGACTGGGAGCTGACTGTGGCACAGACCTTGAACTCCTTATTGCTAAATTCAGACTTAAACTGAAGAGAGTAGGGAAAACCACTAGACCATTCACATATGACCTAAACCAAATCCTTTACGATTATACAGTGGAATTGACAAATAAATAGATTCAAGGGATTAGATCTGTTAGACAAAATGTTTGAAGGACTATGGACAGAAGTTAGTCACATTGTATAGAAGGCAGGGATCAAGACCATCCCCAAGGAAAATAAATGCAAAATGGGAAAATGGTGGTCTGAAGAGGGTTTAGAAACAGACCTGAAGAGAAGAGAAGAGAAGCAAAAGGCAAAGGAGAAAAGGAAAGATCTACCCATTTGAATGAAGAGTTCAAAAGAATACCAAGGGAGATAAGAAAGCCTTCCTCAGCAATCAATGCAAAGAAATAGAGGAAAAGAATAAAATAGGAAAATCTAGAGATCACTTCAAGAAAATTAGAGACACCAAGAGAAATGTTCATGCAAAGATGGGCACAATAAAGGACAGAAATGGTATGGACCTAACAGAAGCAGAAGATATTAAGAAGAGGTGGCAAGAATACACAGAAGAACTATACAAAAAAGATCTTCATGACCCAAATAATCACAATGGTGTGACCACTCACCTAGAGCCAGACATCCTAAAATGCGAAGTCAAGTGGGCCTCAGGAAGCACCACTATGAACAAAGCAAGTGGAGTTGATGGAATTCTAGTTGAGCTATTTCAAATCCTAAAAGATGATGTTGTGAAAGTGCTGCACTCAATGTGCCAGCAAATTTGGAAAATTAAGCAGTGGCCATAGGACCAGAAAAATCAGTTTTCATTTCAATCACAAAGAGAGGCAATGCCAAATAATGCTCAAACTACCACACAATTGCACTTATTTCATATGCTAGTAAAGTAACTCTCAAAATTCTCCAAGCCAGAATTCAACAGTACAAGAGACATGAATTTGCAGATGCTCAAGTTGGATTTAGAAAAGGCAGAGGAACCAGAGCTCAAATTGCCAACATTATTTGGATTATCAAAAAAGCAAGAGTTCCAGGAAAAAAACATCTACTTCTGCTTTATTTAATATGCCACAGCCTTTGCCTGTATGGATCACAACAAATGGTGGAGAAGTTTTGAAAAAAAAAAAAAATGAGACTACTAGACCACCTTACCCGCCTCCTGAGAAATCTGTATACAGGTCAAGAAGCGACAGTTAGAACCTGACATGCTATAACAGACTGGTTCCAAATTGAGAAAGGTGGAAATCAAGGCTGTATATTGTCACCCTGCTCATTTAACTTATATGCAGAGTACAGCATGAGAAATGCTGGGCTGGGTGAAGCACAAGCTGGAATCAAGATTGCTGAGAAAAAACCTCAGATATGCAGATAACACCACCCTTATGACAGAAAGTGAAGAACTAAAGAGCCTCTTGATGAAAGAGAAGAGTGAAAAAGTTGGCTTAAAACTCAACATTCCAAAAACTAAGATCATGGCATCTGGTCCCATCATTTCATGGCAAATAAATGGGGAAACAGTGGAAACAGTGACAGACTTTATTTTCTTGGCTCCAAAATCACTGCAGATGGTGACTGAAGCCATGAAATTAAAAGACATTTGCTCCTTGGAAGATAAGTTATGACCAACCTAGATAGCATATTAAAAAGCAGAGGCATTTCTTTGCCAGCAAAGGTCCATCTAGTCAAAGATATGGTTTTTCCAGTAGTCATGCATGGATGTGAGAGTTGGAATATAAAGAACACTGAGCACCAGAGAATTGATGCTTTTGAACTGTGGTGCTGGAGAAGTCTCTTGAAAGTCCCTTGGACTGCAAGGAGTTCCAACCAGTTCACCCTAAAGGAGATCAATCCTGAATATTCATTGGAAGGATTGATGCTGCAGCTAAAACTCCAATACTTTGGCTGCCTGATGCGAAGAACTGACTCATTTGAAAAGACCCTGATGCTGGGAAAGATTGAAGGTGGGAAGAGAAGGGGATGACAGAGAATGAGATGGTTGAATGGCATCACTGACTCAAAGAAATGAGTTTGAGTAAGCTCTGGGAGTTGGTGATGGACAGGGAGGCCTGGCATGCTGCAGTGCATGGGGTTGCAGAGAGTCCGACACAATTGAGTGACTGCTCTGAAATGATACAACAAATGTATAATGGAGTTTTAACAGCGTGAATCTAGTAGTGAGAATTTTTATTCTTGTAGTCTTCGTTCCTTTAAAATTTTAAATTAAAATTTTTACATTAACTGTTTAAATATACTTCTGGATTTTTTACCTAGAATGGAACTATTTCTATCATTATGTTTCTTTTGGTACAAGTGTTTTCTTTATATTGGCATAATTATATTTTTCCTTGATTTTTCTGCTAATAGTTGTTTTTATGATAGGATCTATTTGAAAGTCAAATAAATAACCTAACTCTACACCTAAAGCAACTAGAGAAGGAAGAAATGAAGAACTCCAGGGTTAGTAGAAGGAAAGAAATCTTAAAAATTAGGGCAGAAATAAATGCAAAAGAAACTAAAGAGACCATAGCAAAAATCAACAAAGCTAAAAGCTGGTTTTTTGAAAAAATAAACAAAATTGACAAACCATTAGCAAGACTCATTAAGAAACAAAGGGAGAAGAATCAAATTAACAAAATTAGAAATGAAAATGGAGAGATCACAACAGACAACACTGAAATACAAAGGATCATAAGAGACTACTACAGCAGCTCTATGCCAATAAAATGGACAACTTGGAAGAAATGGATAAATTCTTAGAAAAGTATAACTTTCCAAAACTGAACCAGGAAGAAATAGCAGATCTTAGCAGACCCATCACAAGCAAGGAAATCAAAACTGTAATCAGAAATCTTCTAGCAAACAAAAGCCCAGGACCAGATGGCTTCACAGCTGAATTCTACCAAAAATTTAGAGAGAGCTAACCCCTATCTTACTCAAACTCTTCCAGAAAATTGCAGAAGAAGGTAAACTTCCAAACTCATTCAATGAGGCCACCATCACCCTAATTCCAAAACCAGACAAAGATGCCACAAAAAAAGAAAACTACAGGCCAATATCACTGATGAACATAGATGCAAAAATCCTTAACAAAATTATAGCAAACAGAATCCAAAAACATATTTAAAAAAATCATACATCATGAAAATTAAATAACATTTTAAAAGGAAATTCTGTAATCACTCTTTCAAATGATTTTTTCATAAATAATTTTACTTAAAAGTAAATACATTAATAAAGGTAATTACTAAAAACAAAGAACTGTCATGAAAAGATGTGAAGAAGCCTTAAATGCATATTAGTAGGTGAAAAAATGCTACACATCTTATGATTCCAAGTTGTGTAACCTTTTCAAATTGTCTTTCTTCACTTAGGAAAAGGTAACACTATGGAAGCAATAAAAAGATTAGTGGTTGTCATAGCTTGGGGGTGGAATGAAGGGAGGAATAAATAGTTGGCATTTCAGGGCAGTGAAAATTACTTGGATGATACTATAATGATGTCTGTCATTATATATTTAGTCAAACCCACATAATATACACCACCGAGAGTGATCTCTACATATAATCGGAGAGTCTGGATGCTTGTGGAATGTCAATGTAGGTTTGTTGATGGTAAAAAATTTACCTCTCTGGTGGAGGTTGTTGATTATCAGGAAATCTATGCATGTATCAGGTCAGAGTGCCTATGGGAAATCTTTCTACCTTCCTCTTAATCTTGCTGTGAATATAAAACTTCTCTAAAAATAAAATGTGAAATAAAATAAAATAAGCTGTGAAAAAAGAAAGTAATCATCTATAGTGCTTAAATATATAAAAGATTATCATTTTCAGTTTTGAACACTCTAAAACAAATCTCCATTTTGTTAATTAAGTAGCATGATTAATTCTTTTGAGGAGCTGCATTTCCCCAGGCAGTCAGGAATACCCCTAAAAGTGTTCTAGAATACTCCTGCATTACCATGAGTTTTCATGTTCATTAGAAATTTAGTTCAGTTCAGTCTCTGAGTCATGGCCAACTGTTTATGACCCCATGGATGGCAGCACACTGTCCATCACCAACTCCAGGAGCTTGCTCAGATTCATGTCCATCAAGTGATGATGCCATCCAACCATCTCATCCTCTGTTGACCCTTTCTCATCCTGCTTTCAGTCTTTCCCAGAATCAGGGTCTTTTCCAATGAGTTAACTCTTCAGGTGGCCAAAGTACTGGAGCTTCAGTTTCAGCATCAATCCTTGCAATGAATATTCAGGACTGATTTCTTTTAGGATTGATTGATTGGATCTCCTTTCAGTCCAAGGGACTCTCAAGAGACTTCTCCAACACCACAGTTCAAAAGCTTCAATTCTTTGGCACTCAGCTTTCTTTATGGTCCAAGTCTCACATCCATACATGACTACTGGAAAAACCATAGCTTTGAATAGATGCACCTTTGTAAACAAAGTAATGTCTCTGCTTTTTAATATGCTGTCTAGGTTAGTCATAGCTTTTCTTCTAAGAAGCAAGTATCTTTTAATTTCATGGCTGCAGTCAACATCTGCAGTGATTTTGGAGCCAGAAAAAATAAAGTCTCTCACTGTTTCTATTGTTTCCCCATCTATTCGCCATGAAGTGATGGAACTAGATGCCATGATTTTAGTTTCTTGAATGTTGAGTCTTAAGCCAGATTTTTTACTCTTCTCTTTCACTTTGATCAAGAGGCTCTTCAGTTCCTCTTCACATTCTTCCACTAGGGTGGTGTCATCTGCATATCTAACATTATTGATATTTCTCCCTGGAATCTTGATTCTAGCATGTGCTTCATCCAGGCTGGCATTTTGCATGAGGTACCCTGGATATAAGTTAAATAAGCAGGGTGATAATATACACCACTGATGTACTCCTTTTCCAATTTGGAACCAGTCTGCTGTTTTAAGTCAGGTTTTAACTGTTGCTTCTTGACCTGCATACAGATTTCTCAGAAGGTGGGTAAGATGATCTGATATTCCCATTTTTTTAAAGAATTTTCCACTATTTGTTCTGATCCACACAGTCATAGGCTGTGGCATAGTCAATAAAGCAGAAGTAGATGTTTTTCTGAAACTCTTTGCTTTTTTGATGATCCAATGGATGTTGGCAATTTGATCTCCTGTTCCTCTGCCTTTTCTAAATCCAGCTTGAACATCTGAAATTTCTCAGTTCATGTTTTGTTGAAGCCTTGCTTGGAAAATTTTGAGCAGTACTTTGTTAGCACATGAGATGAGTGCAATTGTGCGGTAGTTTGAGCATTCTTTGGCATTGCCTTTCTTTGGGATTGGAATGAAAACTGACCTTTTCTAGTCCTGTGGCCACTGCTGAGGTTTCCAAATTTGCTAGCGTATTGACTGTACCACTTTCAGATCACTGCGTCTTGGACAATGTCACTAACCTCTGTCTGTAGTTCTTCAGGCACTCTGTCTATCAGGTCCAATCCCTTGAATCTATTTGTCACTTCTATTGTATTTCTGTAAGGGATTTAATTTAGGTGATACCTGAATGGTTTAGTGGTTTTCACTACTTTCTTCTTTTATTAGAAATATATTACTACCGTTACTGATTACTAAGAATAACTTTAAAATGACATACTATTTTGAATTAGAAGACTTTGTGATTTAACTGACCTAATATTAAATCTACCTATGGATATAACCAGAATTTTTTTTTTTGTTTTGTCACTCAGTTATGTCTTACTATTTTGCAACCTCATGGATTGGAGCCTGCCAGACTACTTTGTCTATGAGATTTCCCAGGCAAGAATACTGGAGTGGGTTGCCATTTCCTTCTCCAGGGGATCTTCCCAACCTAGGAATTAAAGCTGGTTTTGGTGCCAGATTCTTTACCACTGAGCTAGCAGGGAAGCCAACTGGATTTTAACCTTGGTTGATTACTTTTAAAATCTGTTATCAACTATTTGATCAATCTGTACCATCCTTTCTAGATTTCTTTTTTTTTTTTTAATCTCCAGATTTGGCCAACAGTCTTGTTCACAGTAAAAAATAATTGTCTGTTTTCTTATGTAAGCCTTGCTTACACTGACTCTGGGTCTGACCAACATGACTTATGACTTAGTTCGGATAACTGGACATGCGACCAAGTGAAGTCAGCAGAGTCTTGATAAATGCTGGGGAGATAGCATTCTGGAATGTTGCTACTACCACAGAAGAAGGCCTGGTATGGTCACCTTGAAAGAGAGACAGAACCTCATATCCTCACTTTCCCAGATGAGACACTCTTAAGCTGACCTTACAGCTGAAGACACCACATATATGAGCTCATGTGAGAACTATAGACGAACTTAACTAACCCACAGAATAGTGATAAATAATATGGTTTTTTGTTGTTGTTGTTGTTGTTGTTTTAAGGTACTTAATTTTGGGTTTATTTGTTATACAGGAGAGGCTAACTGAAATTAGAAATTATACACAAATTTAGCAAATCTCTTAAGTATTACTTGATCATAATGGAAAGGACATTTTAAATATTGTTACTAATTTTCAAACCACAGAAATTTTTTAAGTTTTAAGTAAGCAAATTAAGTTCTTTAATGTTTTCATCTTTTTCCTAGGGAACAGACTGCAGAAGAAAACCAAAATTCAAATATTTCTGTTTAGCTAATGGCTTCTATTTAAGCCAGCATTAAAATTAATGTTCAAGATCATTATCCATGAACTTTCCATGCAGTTAGGAAAATTTGGAAATGTTCAACATAATTCTGAAAATTGTAAAAACTCATTAAAATGTCTGTTGAGCAGCTGGAAGTTCCTTGAAGGTGTAGGTAATTTTCAGTTTCCTTTTGTGTCCACTAGTATAATGGCAAGCTCATCTTAGGTAGTGAGACACTTATATATAAAATAATAAGAATAATTCTTTATTCTAGGAAATCTCTTTTGCAGAATATCATGAAACCAAAGAATGGAAGTTCCTAAGGTGGAGTCTCACTCTTGATGGTTACAAAAAACTGTAGTTATAATAGATTTTGACATGATTATTTGTAAAAAACAAATAACATAAAGTTTATAAAATTGAAAGGCTTCTAGGCTCTGAATGGTTTCTTTTTTTTTTTTTAAATATTTCTCTACAAGTTTCTTTAAAAATTAAACTGTGCATATGCATGATGTACTCATTGATGCTTTCAAATTATGATGCTAGAGAAGACTCTTGAGCATCCCTTGAACTGTGAGGAGATCAAACAAATCAATCCTAAAGGAAATCAACACTGGATATTCATTGGAATAACTGATGCTGAAGCTGAAGCTCCAGTACTTTGGCTACCCAATGGAAAGAGTCAACTCATTGCAAAAGACCCTGATGCTGGGAAAGACTGAGGGCAGAAGAAGCGGATAGCAGAGGATGAGATGGTTGGATGGCTTTACTGACTAAGTGGACATGAGTTTGAGCAAACTCTGGTAGATAGTGAAGGACAGGGAAGCCTGGCGTGCTTCAGTCCATTGGGTCACTAAGAGTCAGACAAGACTTTGCAACTGAGCAAAAACATGATGTACTCATTAGCTATTAGCAGTACAAAGCATTTACAGATTTTAGCTTCTCACAGCTTATGTCAACTAAACATCTTGTTCATTAATGTAATTCAACAAAGTCTGCTTCTTTTGTAGGCAGGGTACACAGCAATTTAATTTATCATTTCTTGGTTCTCATGCAATGATATATTGTAAGATTCTTCCTGATGCTTTCTAGTTATATTTTCCCAACAGCGGATGACATTTGAAAGCCCCTCATTCTTTGCATATTTACAGCTTATCTAAAACATTTAAAAAATTTCAAAAATTATAAATTTTTATTATTATAAAACTATTTGTACAGTAAATGCATAAAATTATTATAAAATATTTCACTCAAACAGCTCATTCTAATTGTGTTTATGATAAGAGCTTACACACTGCAATGCAGTTTCCATATAATCAGTATTTTATAAGTGCTTTACTCACACTGACTATGAGTAAATGTACCTACAATGACTCTTGCATTACAAAGTTTATTGTTCTTATTTTACAAGTGAAGAAACTGGAATAGGGTATTTATGTAATTTCCTCAGGTTATATGGCTGTTAAGCAGTAGAGGTAGAAACTGAACCCAGGCAACTTAACTTGTATTTTCTTCTGTTTTCAGCATTGTGCCACACACTCAGAGAGATAGAAGAGAACTACAACACAACAATTTTTAAGTTTAAAGGATCAAAGAGACAAACAACTGAGAAATGTTTAATATATATGAAAAATGACAAGCATACAAGAAAGCAACAAGTTTAATGCTGAGTTGTGTAACAGAGAATAATTATAAAAAATATGCTTATTAGCACTAAGAAACATAATTTCTTTTCCATATATGAATGCCAATCTCTGCAATGATCTTACAAAGCAAATTAATTATCACCTTTTAATAAGTGAAGAAATTGAAGGTCAGAGTTTAAGTAATTTACCAGGGCTAGTCATTCCGTACATGACAGTGCTAATATCTATCCTTCAATCTGTGTGGCTCAAAGTATGTTCACTCTTTGTTACAGCACACAGAAAATAATACAGAACACAGAAAATAGTATTAATGACAACAGGCCTGGAGAAAGAGCGGCAGGGTGTGTCCCTCAGGTTTAAAAGATAGGGAAACTTGTAACAGATTCAAAACAGAAAGAAGGGCTTTCCAGAAAACAGGGAAAGGCTTCTGTTGCTGCTAAGTCACTTCAGTCGTGTCCGACTCTGTGTGACCCCATAGACGGCAGGCCACCAGGCTCTCCCATCCCCGGAATTCTCCAAGCAAGAACACTGGAGTGGGTTGCCATTGCCTTCTCCAGGGAAAGGCTATGTGGATATATTTGGTTTGTGGGAGGGGGGAAAAAAAAAAAAAAGCCAAGCTGAGGGGTAGAGATGGGTACTAAAAGTTTTTGAAGAAAGGATGAGTTAGATTTCTTAAAGGTAGAGTAGCCTAGATTATATTGACTATAATTGAGCAGGAAATTCATCTGAGACTGTAGCCTAGCAAATTAATAGGCAAGAGATCTTTGGTTACAGAAATAGAAATGCAAAGAAAGATTCAGACATAATGGATTATACTCATCCTGACAAAAACATTACTTCAATAGAGCATTTTTCAAACGATATTTATATATAGTATGTAGACTAAATTGACTGACTAAATGTAAAAGTGAAAGAGAATAAAAAAAAAAAAACCCTGATAATATCAAAGTTAGTTTTCAATCTTATGTACAAGCTGATAGTTTCATTGACTGGAATAGACAAAGATATAGAAGGATAATATAATTTGTGGATTAAAATGGTAATGAAATCAGTGAGAAATGTGTCGAAATTGAGGTGATAACTGAGATAGCAAGTGAAAAAAAAAAGGAACATTCAACCAGATTCAGGAGAATAGGCAGTATCTAAGTATTATGATCAATAGCACATCCTCCAAAACTGATGTATTATGAAAAAATGTCATGAAGAAGAATACTATGTGCACCCTCAGAAATGCCAGTTGAAATGTGGGACAAAGAGAAATCAACAAAGGATACTGAATAGGAGCCATCTGAGAGGGAGGGAAGAAACCCAGGCAGGATACATCACGAGGCTTCTGCGAACCCAGGGAAGTATTTTAAAGAAGGAACATTCCTCAAACTGAATAGTACTTTCTCTGAAAAGGGGGAAAAAAGAGGACTGAATGGGTGAAGAATAGAGGACACTGTCCATTTCCTTAGTTAACACTTCTGCTTCATCCAGCAACATCCTAATTCTTTGAAGGTAGAAGACAAGAGCAAGAGATACAATAATAAAAATGATCAAAGAAAAATTATCTTACATTGGGAATATAAGTGAATCTTATGTACATGCACTCCCATCACTAAGTGCTTAGTAAATGTTTGCTACTAAAGATATAACGTAAAATAAAGGAACCTGAACCACCCTCTGTACGGAGAGAACTTCCTTACTAAGCTATGAAGGAAATTAACATTTATTGAGCAAGTACTATCTTCCAGGCACCATGATACTTTGAAAAGTTGTTAGAAAAATATAAAGTCATACTCATTATGAACTTCTTGCTATTAATATTAAAACTAATATCTTACTTCATTAGCTGCAGGAAAACCAAATTATTTATAGTAAAATAAAAATAGCATATAGTATCATCATCCTGTCAGGTAGAAAATTAAATCACAAACTGCAAAAAGCAAATTAACTAACTTTCTGATTAAGTTCTTGAGCATATTAACATTCAGACACATACAGAAGATGAAGGAAAACTGTATTAACTACCCTTGTCAACACGGAGATGTTCTTGTTTAATGAATATTTATTGAGGAAAAAAGAGGGATTAGAATTGACCATGTATAAAGCAAAATAATCTTAAAAGATTATATTAGAGATCTCAGAGATGTACCTGAACTTTAACTGCACACAGACACACAAATACACACTCCTTTGGAAGAGATAATATGAATTTTTTGACATTTGATTTTCAAAAATACTCTAAATTTCTAAGAAATCTACTAAAATTATTCAAATGACCCAAAGTGTCCACATTCCTTTTCCCATACTCTTTAAATCTTGGAGGTGAGTTCACTTTAAATAATATTCTGTATTTTAGGTTAAATGTTCAATAAAATAGAAAATCAAATTGAGAGATGAAAATAAGTAAGGGTTTTTAATGAACCTAATTTTTCAAATATAAATATAAAACAAAATAGTATATATGTGCATATATATATATATATATGCACATAAACCAAATATATGAAAGAATGTATGTATCTACATATCTATGCTTAGCATTTTGAAGTGTCCACTCAGGTAAAGTAAAGCAATGCATTTCTTTTTTTTTTTCTTTTTGTTCCCATTTATTTTCATTACTTGGAGGCTAATTACTTTACAATATTGTAGTGGTTTCTGCCATACATTGACGTGAATCAGCCATGGATTTACATGTGTTCCCCATCCTGAACCCCCCTCCCGCCTCCCTCCCCATTCTATCCCTCTGGGTCTTCCCAGTGCACCAGCCCTGAGCACTTGCCTCATGCATCCAGCCTGGACTGGCGATCTGTTTCACATTTGATAATATATATGTTTCGATGCTATTCTCTCAGATGCATTTAATGCACACTTAAATTTTCTCTCCCTCTAAAGTAACCTGTGCTGTGTGCTTAGTCAATCAGTTGTGTCCGACTCTTTGCGACCCCATGGACTGTAGCCTGCCAGGCTCCTCTGTCCATGGAGATTCTCCAGGCAAGAATATTGGAGTGGGTAGTTGTTCTCTTCTCCAGCTAAAGTAACATGGATACATGTAAACATAAAATTATATCTGCTTGTAAAGAAATGTAGGATAGACAACTGTTGAAGAAAAGTATGTTAGATGTTTTTATATCCAATTTTTCCTCACTAATTAAGTGCACAGAAAGTGTAAACATGGTAAGATTAGGCATTTCAGCTCTTAACTTTTTCCCATGCAAGTGTCATCATCTACCTCTGAACATCCTTGTTAATTAAACAACACAGTATCATTTAAGCCTTCATATTTTCTATACTCTTTTCTTCATTTTATGCACTATTTTCTTAGAAGTAGGTAACTTCTGACTTGACATAAATTTATAGGAAATTATCCACAGTGAATAAATAGTGCTTTCAATAAATGCATTTTAAAGTCTAAATAGAAAAGATTCTAATCATCACTCTCCTTTATGTTCAAATTGGATAAACTTTAATATCACTGGCAGTCCTATCTGTTTCAAAGAGAGGAAAATTAACGATCCATAAACAAGTATTCCAAGTACTTGTTTAGGTCACAAAACAATGACCCAGTTCCCAGAAAACTACCTAATATTATCTTGATTCTAATTTTTTTAATCCATGTACCACTGACTCAGAAAAGCTTCTTTATATATACTACATGCATAAGCAGACATAAACTGTAATGGGAAGACCAAATTTCCATTTGACCCATCGTTATTAAGAATTTATAAATTCATAATTCTCAGACCTCTTACAAATGAGAAGTGACATCTATTTGCATTTCTCTTAGAGGTCTGGTTTTGATTGTCAGCAAAACTGACTTATGGCACTATTGCAAAGGTTTCATCAAAATACCATCGAAATGTATACCAGCTACTCACTATTAAAAAAATCAGTGTTTAAATATTTGCATAATAAAGCATCAACAACAATAATTTGTTTGAGATTTGCATTTTTCTTAATAATTCACTACAATTACATATGGAGATAAAAAAGGGCAGCAGCTAACCATTCTTGAATAATTGTAATTTAGATCCACCTCTGTAAGGATCAAAGAAAATATTTCCATGTTTTCATTTGTTTGAGCATTTTGATGAGTAGATGTGGCTATTCTTTTAACCAATAAGCCAGTAGGGACTTCAGTCTTTGCCTTACTTTCTTCCATCTATGACCATTATCTATTTTTCTTTCTTTCTTTTTTTTTTTTCACTTTCAAAGCACTTTCAAATTCATACATTGATTCTTTTGTGAATTACTTTATCAGTTTCTTGAAGTGGTTTTGAATACAACTATATTAGTGGCATGATCCTAGCGGCCACAAAAGAAGAAAAACTGGAGGATGTTTTTGACATCATATACAGGCAATGAATGCTTCCCCAGTGGCTCAGTGATAAAGAATCCTCCTGCAATGCAGGAGCTGCAGGAGACGTGGCTTCCATCCCTGGGGCAAGAAGATCCCCTGGGGAAGGGCATGGCAACCCCCTCCAGTACTCTTGGCTGGAGAACCCCATGGACAGAGGACCCTGGTGGGCTACAGTCTGCAGCATTGCAAAGAGTCAGACAGGAGTGAAGAGATTTAGCATGAATGTACACACACAGGCAGTGAGGCTTCCCAGGCAGCACAGTGGCAAAGAATTTGTCTGCCCAGGCAGGAGACACAAGAGACGTGGGTTCAATCCCTGGGCTTGGAATATCCCTTAGAGCAGGAAATGGTACCCCGTTCTAGTATTCTTGCCTGAAAAATTCCATGGGCAAGGAGCCCGGTGGGCTACAATCCATCGGGTTGTAAAGAGTCAGACACAACTGAGCATGCACATACTGGCAGTGAGACGTGTTTAGGATGGGTCAATCATAATGTCATTACATGGATCAACCCCCTCCCTGAACATTACCCTTCGGCCACCTCAACCTCTAACCATTTATAAGGATTCATAGTTCGTATTGAACACTACTGGGTTCACAAACTTGATCCCAGGCCACAGATATCTCAGCAGTACTGGTTACTGACTCCATGGACATGAATTTGAGGAAACTCTAGGGGACAGTGAAGGAGAGGACAGCCTAGTTTGCTGCAGTCCATGGGGTCACAAAGGGTCAGACACGACTGAGCCACCAAATAACACCTGGCTACATTATCTTCCCCCTGTTTATTTTTCCATTGATCATAGAGGCTTGAAACACATGGTTTGTTCTTCCCATACCCTCCCATGAGTGGGCATGGATGAGGAGAAAGAAAGCATAGACTTTACAAATACAAAACAATGTTGTTATTGTCTTTGGTCTATCCTAAGTGTCATAGACATGCGTCCACGTAAAAACAAGCACACACTGACAAGCATAATCACATCAAATCATAGAGAGTAAGATAAAAGAAAAGGAAGAAAGGAACCACTGAGCTCTGTCCCCATAATATCAACAACAACAAAAAGTTCTCACTCTTAATTGACATCAGTTCAGTTCAGTCGCTCAGTCGTGTCCGACTCTTTGAGACCCCATGGACTGCAGCGTGCCAGGCCTCCCTGTCCGTCACCAAACCCCAC
This sequence comes from Cervus canadensis, assembly GCF_019320065.1. Taxonomy (NCBI): domain Eukaryota; kingdom Metazoa; phylum Chordata; class Mammalia; order Artiodactyla; family Cervidae; genus Cervus; species Cervus canadensis. Next base: position 8,287,866 of record NC_057396.1, read on the forward strand.
AGTTCACTCAAACTCATGTCCATTGAGTCAGTGATGCCATCCAACCATCTCATCCTCTGTCGTCCCCTTCTCCTCCTACCTTCAATCCTTCCCAGCATCAGTGTCTTTTCTAATGAGTCAGTTATTCACATCAGGTGGCCAAAGTGATGGAGTTTCAGCTTCAGCATCAGTCCTTCCAATGAATATTCAGGACTGATTTCCTTTGGGATGGACTGGTTGGATCTCCTTGCTGTCCAGGGGACTCTCACAAGTCTTCTCCAACACCACAGTTCACATGAGTATACTTAAACAATGGCTTCCCTAGTGGCTCAGACAGTAAAGAGCCCACCTGTAAGGCAGGAGACTTGGGTTCAATCACTGGGTTAGGAAGATCCCCTGGAGGAGGGCATGGCAACCCACTCCAGTTCTCTTGGCCGGAGAATCACCATGGACAGAGGAACCTGGGGGGCTACAGTCCACGGGGTTGCTGAGAGCCACACACGGCAGAACAACTAAGCACACATACTTAGTAATCATCAAAACCTTGGGTAAACTAAATGAGTCTAATACTTGCCATGAAAAAGGTGAGCAAGACACGTATACAAGTAACTACAATATACAAGGAAAAAATGTGAAAATACCAACAAAAGAGTAGGAATGAAGTTGAAGTCTACATAGGATGATCAGGGAATAGCCCTAGTGGAGAAAATAGCTGACTCACACTTTGGAGAGATAGCATAGTGTATTTGCCTGAAATCAAGTCCTCATTCAATCCAGTTCAGTTCAGTTAAGTTGCTCAGTCATGTCTGACTCTTTGCGACCCCACAGACTGCAGCACGCCAGCCCTCCCTGTCCATCACCAACTACTGGAGCTTGCTCAAACTCATGCCCATCGAGTCGGTGATGCCATCCAACCATCTCATCCTCTGTCATCCCCTTCTTCTCCTGCCTTCAATCTTTCCCAGCATCAGGGTCTTTTACAAGAAGTCAGTTTCTTCAGATCAGGTGGCCAATGTACTGGAGTTTCAGCTTCAGCATCTGTCCTTCCAGTGAATATTCAGGACTGATTTCCTTTAGGGTTGACTGGTTAGGTCTCCTTGTAGTCCAAGGGACCAACCAGAACTAAAAGTAGGGATACAGGCTAGTCCAAAGCTCAATCTTAGTCTAATTGGGCTGGGACATTAATGGAAAAGAATGTGGGATCAATATGCAAAAGAAATAGGATTTTAAATATTTTAGTCTTTTCCTTATAACTATATTTGAGCCAAGGTGTAAGACTATCACAGTGGTATAGAGTACCTAATACAGTCAAGATATCTTCTGCTGATACCTACATGTTTGGTTCACTACAAATTTATAATTTAAATTCTTGAGAAGACAATCTGTATGTCTCAACTCATATTTTGTGTCATGTTCTGATTAGTAACTTTGGGTTCACCTGAATTCTGTCATCAGTAATAAAAGGAAAATGATGTTAGTTTAAAGCTATCCCTTATGTAGGAGCTGACAGTTTGTTAGTTTCACATTCAAGAAATTATGTATGACTGTCCCAGTATATAATTCACATGTTCAGGGCAAGGAAAAAGAGACAATGTTAGACGGCGCATATTAGTGTAGGAGAGTTTCCTAGTTCATATGTTAGAAATTTCTAGGGAATACCTACACAAAAATTAGGGCAAATCAAACATTTTTTTGATGCTACAAATTTTTGTTTTTGTATGAAGCTCTGGATTAAAAAAAAAAAGGACAGAAGAGAATTCTACATATTATTGTTTAAAAGAGGTTGAAAGGAGGTAACTAGGCAGAACTGTCCTCAACAGAAATTACTCTCAATATGTTGATGCCTTTTTTTGGAGATCCAGTGTGAGCATCATTTATAAATTTATTGCTAAATATAAAGGACAAAGGATACACAACTTTAGCCTTAGAATAAGTTGTCAAATCAAAAATATTATCTTAGTTTATTTGCCATAATACTACTTAGATAGTAGAAAAAGCTGTTCTTTCTTCTTACTAGCACAGGGCTAACTGCACTTCCCAGGCTTTTTTGCTATTAGGTATGTAGTCATGTGATTGGTTTCTAGGCATTGCAATGTGACTTTCAGGTCTGGTCCCTTCCCATTCCCAAAATTAGTTTTCTATGCTCTTTCGAATTTTGTTAATCTTTCCAAGATCCTCACTACTCTTCACCAAATATGAAGCATGCAGAAAAATAATATTACAATTGTAGGTTTTAATAATCCAGATTAGCTGGACTAGTGGATTAATAATAATAATAATGATCCACTAATTAGCTGTATTAGTAACTATCCACAACTAGCTATCTAACAGACAATTCTGAACACCTATGGAGAAAGGACAGTGGATTGGAAAAATTAAGTTGTCTATTCATGTTAGGTATAATGGTATGTAAATAATTTCTTAACAACATTTTTAAATAAAATAAATAGAGAATGTTCTCAATTATAGGTGCCAAAACCAAGGAAATAAATTATGTTTTATGTCCAAACAGAAGAGTTCAGATTTTGAATGTTAGTAATAATTCCAGCTGTTATTTTAGTTGCACAAGAAGTCATTAACTTAATAAGAAAATTTCAACAGAAAAACATACCCCTCTTAACACAGCAGTGTCCCAATGAACCTAATTCACTAAAAATTAGCTGCTGTAATTTATAAGAGCACTTATTGAGATGAATCACTTGTAGAGGTAATTATCCTCATTTATTGAAAATTATGGAAAAAATGTGAAGAAAACATTTTTTTAACTGAAGGAAATACATTGTAGTGAATTAAATCTGCAGCATAACCACACACATACACACAAACTAACATATTCATTGCTATATTCAATCATTTTAGTGCTTAATACTTGCTATTTTTCTAATTCATTTGAATTATCTATGTTGTTTCATATAGTTTATTTCCTTTATTCCACTTACATCTGCATTATCTAGATATTTTGGGCATATTGTATAATCTATTCCAAATGCTAATGTGTTTCCTTGCATACAGTTTTTAAAGAATCTTAATTGTAGGAGGAGGCAAAATGAGTGCTTCTTATCTATGTCTAAATATATAATATATATGTAGTTTTAGAGATTAATATGAAGTGTTACTAGAAGTTAAATTTGGCATATTTGAACAGGTCTATTTAAAACTGAAAATCTTATTTATTTTTTAAATGGACATATCTTTTATTTAAAGGTGCATATTCAGTCCCTGGGCTTCCCAGGTGGCGCTAGTCTTAAAGAACCTGTCTGCCAACGCAGGAGATGTTAAGAGATGCAGGTTCAATCCCTGGGTCAGGAAGATCCCCTGGAGAAGGGTATGGCGACCCACTCCAATATCCTAGCTTGGAGAATCCAATGCACAGAGAAGCCTGGCAATCTACCGTCCAAAGGTTCACAAAGAGTCAGACATGACTGAATTAACTTAACATGCATGCATTTAGCCCCTAAATCCTCATTATACGTGGCACCCTACACATCTACATGAGCTACCTCTCATCTGAGTCCTAATCTCATCTTTCCTCTGCTGCAACTGTCTGTGCTATAATCATACTGGTCTTTTAGTTCCTAGAGTGTATAAAAGTCACTTTGACATTTGGACATGAAATAAGTTATCACTGAATACAGTTCACACTCAGTATCCATTGGTTCTGCATCCATGGATTCAATCACCATGGATCAAAAATATTTGAAAAAAATCCAAAATATTTAAAAAAGCAAAACCTGAGCTTACTAAGCACTGACAACTATTTACCCAGCATTTATATTGTATTAGGTATTATACAGGTGACTAAGAGGTGACTAAGTATATTGGATCATGCCTACAGGTTATATGTAAACAGTATACCATTTTAAGGGACTCCTCGAACTTTGGTATCCCTTGGTAGGTCCTAAAACCAACCCCCCACAGATACTGAGGGTCAACTATATTTTTATCATGCCTCATTATATGTTTGTTGAATCAACTGGCAATTTGTGAAGCTGAGGTGCATCTTAAGGGGACCCAGAATAAATCATTTTTATTTGACCATTAATCTTCTAACATGACTAAATCTTTACTTATTAGTTTAAATGTAGCACTAAAATAATAATTTATAAGCATCTGATATATAAACATGCTTGCTAAGCAACAAAAACAGGATACTCTACTGTATGTTGAACATGATCTAATCTAAAAAAAAAATAGAAAAAATAATTAAATATGAAACACATCAGTGATTGCCTTATAGTGATAGAAATTTAAACAGTTGTTTTTACAATATTTTGTAGAGTTTTAATCCTTCAAATTACTTGGTAAATATGTTATGGTCAGCTAAACAAACAAAAATTATATAAAATGAAAAATAATTTTTCAGCATTTTATATTACTGATGTTACAATTAATTTTATATGATTTAATCAGAGTATTTTGATGAATTTCCAAAATTAACATTTTCATAAAATACATATTTAAACATAATAATGTTTGAAATCAAGTTTAGGTGATCATAAAAATGGAAAACCATGTTAGAAATGCATAGAAACAAATCCACTTGCAACTCCCATGAAAGCCCTTCCAAGCTGTGTGACTTTAAGGAAATTAGATAGTTGTATGCATTGGCCAAAAAATTTGTTCAGATTTTTCCATAAGACACAGAAAAATGAACATTTTGGCCAGCCCAATATCACTGAAGATCATCAACATTTTTCTGCCATGATCTGAATGAGTAGTCTTTGACATATAACATACGAATCTCCAGGCCTATATAACTTTAAAAAATTTTTGTTTTCAATTATTTTCTTCAAATAATAACAATAAAGACAGTGAGATATTCAGAGGGGAACTTGGATTTCACTTTTGGACAATGTAAATGAGAGATTTACAATGTAAATTTGGACAATGTAAACGACAGACTTTATTTTTGGGGGCTCCAAACTCACTGCAGATGGTGACTGCAGCCATGAAATTAAAAGGTTACTCCTTGGAAGAAAAGTTATGATCAACCTAGACAACATATTAAAAAGCAGAGACATTACTTTGCCAACAAAGGTCCATCTAGTCAAAGCTATGGTTTTTCCAGTGGTCATGTCTGGAAGTGAGAGTTGGACTATAAAGAATGCTGAGCACCAAAGAACTGATGCTTTTGAACTGTGGTGTTAGAAAAGACTCTTGAGAGTCCCTTGCACTGCAAGGAGATCCAACCAGTCTGTCCTAAAGGAAATCAGTCCTGAATATTCATTGGAAAAACTGATGCTGAAGCTGAAACTCCAATACTTTGACCACCTGATGTGAAGAACTGACTCATTGGAAAAGACCCTGATGCTGGGAAAGATTGAAGGCAGGAAGAGAAGGGGATGACAGAGGATGAGATGGTTAGATGGCATCGCCGACCCAATGGACATGAGTTTGAGTAAACACTAGAACTGGTGATGAACAGGGAGGCCTGGTGTGCTGCAGTTTATGGGATCACAGAGAGTCGGACACAACTGAGCAACTGAACTGAACTTAAATAAAATATATCCATCAGGTATCCAGAAGACAAAGTTGAATGAGAAGCTGGATATGGGAGCATGAAGCCCAGTGGACAGGCTGGTGGTAAAAAGGCATATTTGGAAGTTTCCAGAATGTCAAAGGAATTACAGCTTGGACATAGAGAAAACTTAGAGAGTGGTTATAAATGGAAATAAAAAGGTGACCGAGAATGAAGTCTTTGGGTACTCAAACATTGAGAAGTTGTTGAGTACACGAAAAAAAGAGCTTGCAATAAACAAAGGTGGCTAGTGAAGTGGGAACTGTTATGAGAGTTATTGTGAGAAAACAAAATATTGAATTTGGTAGTATTCTATAACTACGATGTGATAAACAAAACTTGGGGCTTCTCATGATATGTTAGTGGTAAACGACACACCTGCCAATGGTGGATACTTAAGGGATGTGTGTATGATCCTGGGTTGGGAAGATCCCCTGGAGGAGGGCATGGCAACCCACTCCAGTATTCTTGACTGGAGAATCCCATGGACAGAGATGACTGGCAGGTTACAGTCCACAGGGTCACAGAGTCAGACGCAATGGAAGCAACTTAGAAAGCATGGCGCAGCAAACATAAAAATCATTATTGACGTCAGTGAATAAAAAGTCATCTAGAGGTAACAGTAAAGTTTTTGATAATGGATCAGATGAACTGAACCTAACAAGGCAATATCTGTCAATGATAAAGAAAGTCATGAGAACACCAATCACTATAAAAAGAATAATCACAAGATGAGAAAAGTGTACATCAGCAAGCATCCTGACAAATATCGTGAAGTGATTAAAAAGATCCAAAAATAAGTAAGCTGTATAAGGTATCAGGAAAATGGTTAATGGTCAGGACAATCAACATAGTTGCAGCCAGGACCATGGTATCTGACCAGTCTAACTGTGAATCTCAACACAAGTAATACAGACTCTCTGGGTCTCTATTTATCTAAATGTGAAATGAGGAAAATTATAATACCTACCTCATAGTGTTCTCTATATGAAGGAACTAATATCATAAAATACTTATCACAACCCCCAACTCAGCACTTGATATGTAATAATTAACAACATGATTACCACAACAGGCTTCCCAGGTGGTGCTAGTGGTAAGGAGCTCACCACTAGTCAACTGGGATTCAAATCAGGTGTCCCTGATTCTAAGTGCTCTCTTCTTATTCTTTCAAATAGTAAGACCTTTAATAGAACTGTTATGAAAGAAGTTCATGTATTAGTTGGATTCCAACATCTTTGAGAACACGTTCAACTCTGAAATGTCTGTGAAATTTTGATCAAATGATGAATCATTTTAAAGTTGAATTCTACCTTTCCTAACAACAATGAAATCTTGCACTATAATTATTTCTGCGATGGTCTGAAATATTTAATAAGTGCCTTCCCTATCAATGTCCTCATATATAATTTCATTGCCCATATGTACATGGTAGGGACTTCCCAGGTGGCACTTGTGGTAAAGTCCATGGTGAGCATGCTAAGTCACTTTAGTCGTGTCTGACTCTTTGCGACTCAATGGACCACAGCCCACCTGTGGTCCTCTGTCCATGGGACAGAGGTCCTCTGCCCCTGGGATTCTCCAAGCAAGAATACTGGAGTGGATTCCCATGCCCTCCTCCAGGGGATCTTCCCAACACAGGGATCCAACCTTCATCTCTTATGTCTCTGGCATTGGCAGACATGTTCCTTACCACTAGGTGGCGCCTGGGAAGCCCAGTGGTGTGGAATCTGTCCGCCAATGCCGGAGATGTAACAGATGTGGGTTCAATCCTTGGGTCAAGAAGATCCCCTGGAAGAGGGCACGGCAACCCATTTCAGTATTCTTGCCTGGAGAATCCCATGAGCAGAGAAGGCTGGCAGGTTATGGTCCACAGGGTTGCAAAGAGTCAGACACGACTGAAACAACTTATGATGCACACTCTCACGGCACATGGTGTAACATGACAATAAAGGTCATTCAGGCTTCTTTGTATTGTATATAATTCCCCACTAAAGGATGGTACACCAATATATAAGAAATGATGTAGGTTTGATAATAGGTAGAACACTGTTTATATACTATAGACAAGTTATTGGACTGATCTGAGACTTAGTGTTCTCTCCATTTGTCAGAGTACATAATGCTCACTAAATCTTACATATTTTCTCTTTCACTTCCAGCCCCATTTCCAGTTAAGCATATCCATGTGACAAGATGTGGGCAAGTGTTACAAACTGAAGAGACATGTCATTTCTAGGGTGAAGCATAAAGGGAGTAGGTGTGAGTTTCAGTGTGAACTCTGTGCTGGGTTCTCTAGTGTGAAGGTCCCCTGCTGAGACAGTAAAACCACAAAAATCCCAGAAGGTTTAATTCCCAAATGAGCTCAAGAGCAAAAGCTGTTGAGTCACCTAGGCCACAGCAGAAATTTCCTGAGCAGGAAATAAACTTTTGCTTTTCTTAAACCACTGAGATTTTGAGATCTTTTATTAATATGGCATACCCATGCTATCTTGACAAATCTTCTCATCCACAAAAAGATGACAGTTCTGTGTGGTTGTTGTAAACATAGAGACAATTAACATGAATAAACTAGCAAAATAAGAATGCACAAGAAATGGTAATTATGAATATTGCTATTAGGAAGTAAGTCTTTTTGATTCATGTCATAATAGAATTGTCAAGCTACCTCTCATATAATGAAAGAAAGAATACATTTGTACTTCTGATATCACATTGCAATATTTCCTAATAACTATCATTTCAGACTTAAAAGATGACATTGTTACTATAAGGAAATCTATAATCAATTGCACAAATAAATTTATTTAGATTTAAAATCGATCACTCCTTTAAGCATTTGGATTACACAGTTGAGATCATATTCTTTGTTAGATATATTGACTATGATCCTGAAACTGAACATGAGATTAAATTTTTAAATAATATATACCAAATGCTCTTGATTACTGGCTTTGCTGAGAAACCAGTATGGTGTTCATTTTAATTAAGAATTTTTTCTTAAATTGTCAAAACAAAATGCCTCGCATAAATATGGGCTTTCTAAACATGTATACCATTTCCACAGCAATTTTTTGGCACCTATTATATAGGAACACACTTCTGAAAATGAAGGATATAAACAAACACAGCTGTTAAAGATAAGTCTCTTTATCTCCTCAGTTACTATCAGTAGATTTAAAGAATTTCTGCTGGTAAAAAGAAGATACTTAAAAAGGATTCTTATTAGAGATGCTATATCCTATATTGAATAAACTTGCTTTATGTTACTTCTTAACACAGACTTCAAAAGGTGTGAGAAAACTTAAATTATACTAAAGCCTTCTGAGAATGGCAAAGAAAATTAAAAGCTTATGCATCTTATTCTGTTTCATAAAACCAGAGGAAATGATTTAAATGTGATATAAAATATTGCTTTACCTGCAATATAAAATATGATGGGGTACCTTGTTTCTTAAACAAAACCTCTAAACCTCAACTCACTAGACTAAAGCAGATTTACTATGCTAACTTAAGCATGGAATATGGCTGGTTTCTGTATATCATTTAGAAAAACATAAAAAATATTTTCAAAAGAATGACTATTACCTACTGTTTTTTATCAGAAGTATGCTAGGTGATAAATTGATGTTGTCATTGCATCAAAACCTTTTTTTTTTTTTTAATTTTCTCCTGATGTTGGAGAGAAAATCAAAGTTGTGGAGCCAAACGCACTGTTTACTCCTAAACCTGATTCATCCATTAGCTTTTTTAATGAGATAGTTAATGAATTAAGCAAATTAAAACATTTGCCTGTTCGTCTAAAATTATATATGCCCGGGTTTGGGATTTTAACCTTCATTATAGCCATGGCATTGAGTACACTATAGCACTGAATGTATAACAAACAACAGTAATGATAATAACTTCTCAGTGTTTTCTGACAAGTCCTATTTGATCTGCATCCTTGTTTTCTGAAACAGACTTCCAGTTGTTTTAGTATAATAAACACAAGTAACAGTTAGTAAAACACAATCTGCTTTAGGCATATCCAAAATAACAGCATCCCTGGGCCATAATACTTGGGAGTTTATAATCAATATTCAAATCCCAAACCCCTCTTTTTCAAAATTACTTCAAGAAACAACCCTTTCCATAAATCACACCTGTTCCTGTCTGTCGGTTCTCATATGGGTTGAATTCACATCATGTGATTGATAATCTTAAGGATGACACAAGTTAGAAGAGTCTCTTCTCAGTGTTTTGAATGTAATTATAGAATTCTAAATAATAATACCCATTGAAGGTCAGATATTGGACTTCAGCAATACTTTATTTTTTGCTGTTTCTAAATATGTATCTTTATTTACTCTTTAACCTTTCTTGGTACCTGGGTAACGTCGGTTAACGATGTTGCGTCACTTTCTACTGTAGAGCAAAGTAAACCAGTTACAGACACACATCCACTTTTTTAAGACTCTATTCCCATATAGGTCACTAGAGAGTAGAGAAGAGTTCCCTATGATATACAGTAGGCCTTTATTAGCTATCTATTTCGTATATAGTTGCATATGTCAATCCCAAACTCTCAGTTTATCCCACCCTGCTCCCCGTCTTTAACCTTTGGTAACCAAAAATTTGTTTTCTACATCTGTGACTCTATTTATGTTTTGAAGATAGGCTCACTTGTACTATTTGTTTAGATTCCACATATAAGCAATATTGTATGATATCTGTCATTGTCTGACTTACTTTACTCAGTATAACAATCTCTAGGCCCAGCCATGTCACTGCAAATGGCATTATTTCATCCTTTTTATGACTAAGTAATATTCCATTTTCTTTATCCCTTCTCTGCTGTTAGACATTTAGTTTGCTTCCAAGTCTATTGAGAACAATGCTACAATGAACACTGGGGTGCATGCATCTTACTGAATCATGGTTTTCTCTGGATATGTGGAAACAGAAAAGATCCCAAATAGCCAAAAGAATCTTGAGAAGGAAAAACAGAGCTGAAGGAATCCCTGACCTCATACTATACTACAAAATTACAGTAATCAAAGCGGCATGGTACTGGCAGAAAAACAAAAAAATGTAGATCAATAGAACGGACAGAAAGTCCAGAAATAAACCCATGCAGCTTTGATCACTGAATCTATGACAAAAGAGGCAAGAATATATACAATGGACATAAGACTGTCTCTTCAGTAAGCAGTGCTGGGAAGCCTGGACAGCTACAGGTAAAAGTGTGAAATTCAAACATTTTCTATCATGAAACAGAAAAGCAAACTCAAAAGGGATTGAAAACCTAAATGTAAGACCAGATACTATAAAACTCTTAGAGGAAAACACAGCAGACCACCCTTTCACATAAATCACAGCAAAGTCTTCTTTGATCCACTGCCTAGAGGAATGAAAATAATAAATAAATAAACAAATGGGATGTAATTAAACTTAAATGGTTTTGTACAGCAAAGAAAAATATAAAATGAAAAAATCAACCCATAGAATGGACTTTTCTCTGAAGAAGACATTTAGACAGCCAACAAACACATGTAAAGATGCTCAGCATCACTAACTATTAGAGAAATGCAAATCAAAACTACAATGAATTATGACCTCACACGTGTGAAAATGGCCATTATCAAATAATCTACAAGCAATGAATACTGGGGAGAAGTTGTGGAGAAAAGGAACCCTCACACTACTGTTGGTGGGAATGTAAACTGCTGTTACAGCCATTATGAAGAAGAGTTGAGATTCCTTAAAAAACTAAAAATAGAGTTACCATATGATCGAGCAACACTTAATTCATACCTAGAAGTCAAGATTAGAAATTAACTTAAATATACTATTATGTATTAAATCAAAAGAAAAATGCACCTTTAATACTAAGCTAATCATTATAGATGTGAACACAATCTGATTTTCCTTAAGCAATATGATATTCAGAGTACAATGTATATGTGCATATGCTCTCACACACACCTACATACTTTCTATTTTACCAAGTAAACCAAAAGGACAATCACAATTATTAACTTTTCTGTGTCTTTAAATCAGTTAGTTATTAGCAAGATTACCATATTTTCAACATCTTTTTTTTTGGCATCCCCTTCACCCTTCTGCTCTAAATAAACTTGGTTTTCTCCATGCATTCTCTGTTGCATTCTCGGTAGCCATCTCTCTACAGTTCTCTGCAGGCTGGGACATGAGATAAATATACTCTTTGTTCCTCATCACTGCTTCTGGAAGTATAGCCTTCTATCCTCTAAGTAGCCCAGTTTTGAAGGAAGATCAGGCCATCAATCTACACAGCCCTCGACACTTCCTGGCCTTTCATACCTCTAGCGTCATGACCCTTATTCTTTGTTTTTAACAACTAGCTACTGTCTCCTCCTTCCCACAGGAATCTGGACATCTTTGTTGATAACAGTAACAAGATGGCAATCATTCCGAAAAGCTTTCCTTTTATTTAAAAAACCTTCTTTATGCTAATAATCTAGCTACTCACTAGGTACTCAGTTCAGTTCAGTCACTCAGTCATGTCCGACTCTTTGCGACCCCATGAATCACAGCACGCCAGGCCTCCCTGTCCATCACCAACTCCCAGAGTTTACTCAAACTCATGTCCATCAAGTCAGTGATGCCATCCAGCCATCTCATCCTCTGTCATCCCCTTCTCCTCCTGCCTTCAATCCTTCCCAGCATCAGGGTCTTTTCCAATGAGTCAACTCTTTGCATCAGGTGGCCAAAGTATTGGAGTTTCAGCTTCAGCATCAGTCCTTCCAGTGAACACCCAGGACTGATCTCCTTTAGGATGGACTGGTTGGATCTCCTTGCAGTCCAAGGGATTTTCAAGAGTCTTCTCCAACACCACAGTTCAAAAGCATTGATTCTTCAGTGCTCAGCTTTCTTTATACTCCAACATTCACATCTATACATGACCACTGGAAAAACCATAGCCTTGACTAGACGGACCTTTGATGGCAAAGTAATGTCTCTGCTTTTTAACAAGCTGTCTAGTTTGGTCATAACTTGGTCTGCATTTTAAAAGGATCACTGGACAACCTGTATGCACTTTATGAAGATCCCATATGTAGGTATTACTTGTGTGGGGATATTTTAATTGATGTTTAACAATTAAAAATAAGCTTAATTCCCCTTATTCAAAATGAAGGAAGAGATTTCCTTCTCTTCTATTTTTGTTAGAAAAATCACCTTAGGAAACATGTAAGTCTCTTTGAAATGTATATGAATCTTTTTAGAAACTTTTTGAAAAGAAGACTTTTGTCAGTTTTAAGGCTTAAAAATGCCTTTCTCAAGGAACAGGAAGCCATCTGTTTGAAATGTAAATATCAAGGAAAACAGTGCCCTCATCTCCCAACTTTTCTGGAAAGGCGGAGCCTAACTTCAGTGGCTATCCTGCTCTAAGTTGCAAAACTACCTACAAAAGTAGAAGTTTCTTTGTTTTGATACAGATAGAGCTGAGAAGGTAGCATAGATGGTCACTCACATTAATGGTAAAACTAGGATGAACTATGTATGACTTCTGCTTTATTGACTATGCCAAAGCCTTTGACTGTGGGGATCACAACAAACCGTGGAAAATTCTTCAAGGGATGTGAATACCAGACCGCCTCCTGAGAAATCTGTATACAGGTCAAGAAGCAACAGTTAGAACTGGACATGAAACAATAGAGTGGTTCCAAATCAGGAAAGGAGTACCTCAAGGCTGTATATTGTCACCCTGCTTATTTAACTTATACGCAGAGTACATCAGGCAAAATGCCAGGCTGGATACAGCACAAGCTGGAATCAAGATCGCTGGGAGAAATATCAAAAACCTCAGATATGCAGATGATACCACCCTTATGGCAGAAAGCGGAGAACTAATGAGCCTCTTGATGAAACTGAAAGAAGATACTGAAAGAGCTGGCTTAAATCTCAACAGTCAGAAAACTAAAATCATGGCATCCAGTCCCATCACTTCACGGCAAATAGATGGGGAAACAACAGAGATGGTGAGATACTTTATTTTGGGGGGCTCCAAAATCACTGCAGATGGTGACTGCAGCCATGAACTTAAAAGACTCTTGCTCCTTGGAAGAAAAGCTATGACCAACCTAGATAGCATATTACAAAGCAGAGACATGACTTTATCAACAAAGGTCCATCTAGTCAAAGCTGATTTTTCCCATAGTCATGTATGGATGTGAGAGTTGGACTATAAGAAAACTGAGCATCAAAGAATTGATGCTTTTGAACTGTGGTGTTGGAGAAGATTCTTGAGAGTCCCTTGATCTGCAAGGAGATCCAACCAGTCCATCCTAAAGGAAATCAGTCCTGAATACTCACTGGAAGGACTGATGCTGAAGCTGAAACTTCAATACTTTGGCCATCTGATGTGAAAAACCAACTCATTGGAAAAGACCCTGATGCTGGGAAAGACTGAAGGCAGGAGGAGAAGGGGACGACAGAGGATGAGATGGTTGGATGGTATCAGTCAATGGACACGCGTCTGAGTAAGCTCTGGGACTTGGTGATGGGACAGGGAAGCCAGACATGCTGTGGTCCATGGGTCACAAAGAGTTGGACATGACTGAGCAACTAAATTAAATGTATGACAAAAGATGTTGTCAAGACTTCTTACTTGAGAACTAGTTATTGCTTATTTTTAGAACACATATATAATGAGTAGTATTTGATTGGCTAAATAAGTGGTAAAATTCCAGTCTTTGCAATCACTTAGCTGATTATTTGTGATGCAATATCATATTCTAGTTCAATGCTTATTCATAAAAAGTTGTTTTCTTTCTCTATTGCCTTCGTGCAGAAGATTCCTGGGATGTGAGATTTTGTTTTTAATTTTATTTCCCTGACATTCACAAGTCATAACCTGCACGTTTAGGGGCTGCACTCACTAATCTTCCCTCGTGGCTTCCCCAGTGGCTTAGATTGTAAAGAGTCTGCAGGAGAACCTCAGTTCATTTCCTGGGTTGGGGATCCCCTGGAGAAGGGAATGGAAATCCACTAGATTATTCTTCCTTGGAAAATTCCTCAGACAGAGGAGCCTGGTGGGTTCTAGTCCATGGGGCTGCAGAGCCACTAAAACTTTCACTTTCACTCAGATATCTAAATCTTATCTTTTGCTCAAGCTAAATTTAATCACTCTGGCATCCTTAAGTTCCTTAAATATTGTAAACACTTTAAATTGCTGCTATTTTCTCTGCACACACATTCATTCCCAAGATGAGTTTCAGTTAAGAAAACTGCTAACTTATCAAATATTTTTCTTCACTATTTTATTGAAAAAAAAAAACTTCTCTATTCCCTTTGTTTCTAATTTCTCTTTCTTTATAAATACATAAAATAATAATTTTTAAAAATCTCTTTTGTTTTGTTTTTTCAATCATCAGAACATTAACTGTTAGGACAGAAATATTATTCATTATTTTCTCACCTCTGTCTAGCCCAGCACCTAGAACAGTTCCCTTTTTCATGATACATGTGCAATGAATTATTGCAACCTGTATTAGAGAGTAAGTGGCCATTCATATGAATGCGTTAATGATCCTAATCAAATGCTTAAAAATATTTAGTTTTTCACTCAAAAAAAAAAAAAAAAAGCTGCCAAACCAGTTAACCTAGGTTGTACATTATGGTGATTTTAATGACTATTATTCAAAGTATTGCTGCAAAATAAAATATTAGAAGCAAATTAAATCTCTTCTTTCTTGTTCTCCTTTTAAATTTCTGTTCATGATTCTTCCCTTTGTCTCCTATCCAACTGGAGATTTCTACCTCTTGCTGTCTTGATTGCTCTGATGACCTCAATCAAAAGGCAATTACCTACTGAGGGTGGAAGGTAATTATTCCTATCAAGTAGAAATTGAACATTCCTAAATAGACAGCTGCAGTTCTTTTCAGGATGACATTATTACCACAAAATTTGACTCTACAAATTTGTGATTCATGTAAAATCTATAATAAGTTGTTTATTTATTTGCAGGATTTGCAGGACAGCTATTTTTTCCACTAAAAGCCATATTTCTAAAAGTCAGAGTAAATAAGAGAGTGAATTGGATTTGGAGAAAGTAGATTTGATCAAATTTCTAAATTAGACTTACAAAGAAAAGTTAATTCTAAGTTAATTTTGTTGGACTAAGAAAATCTTTCAGAGACTTCACACACACACGTATCATAAAAGTCTGAAACATGCAAAGCATTATCCCTCAGACATGGGAAAAATCATATGAATTGTAAATTATTTTCATACCTCAATACTGTCATAAACCATAATAAATTATTTATACAACATAAATCCCATTATTTAGAAATCTGAATGTACTAGATTTTTTCTTTTTTTTTTTTAAATGTGAAATCAGTTCCATTTTGGGAGTTTCTAATGTAGCTGCATGCAACAAGGAAGGAGAGAAAAATGCTTTCAGTCCTGCATCTGTAATAATCAGGAACCTATTGGAATTCCCTCAAATAGCTTCCCCCATTTGCATGTCCCCTGCCTGCTTCTTATTTGTAGAAAAGCTTTAGTCTCCCAGGCTTCCCTGAGTCACAAAAGGCTGGCTCAAGAATTAATGATTTAAAGAATGTAAACATATAGTAACAAAAAAAAAAGCAGTCAGGTGAGGAGAACAGGCAACAATTTAAATAGTAAATCAGTCATATGGCAGTCACAGAATCTTTAGTTCCTCCCTGAAGGGCTAACAGTGACTGATGCACATTCTTGAGTTGTTTTGTAGACACTAAAACTCCCACCAGATAGAAGTTAACTGTACAGTGAACATGCGCACATAGCCTCCAGACCTGCTGGGGCCTAAGGACTGATGATGTTAACGTGTGTAATACTGATCCTGTGACATCACCATCAACCAGAGACTCATGCACAAGCTGATCACGCACTCTGCAGTGCTCTTCCTCACCTTGCTTTGAAAACGTCTCCCTGAAACCCACCAGGGAGCGTGGTCTTCTGAGCACGGGCAGCCTGTACTCCTTGCTTGGCCCTTGCGATAAACCTTTCTCTGCTCCAGACTCTGATGTTCTGGTTTGTTTAACCTCACTCTCCACTGGGCTCTTGAACTTCTCATTGTTCACTGGGCACTTGAAGTTGGATTCAAAAGAAATTTCTGTCACCTTTCTTACAGATTCTTTCAATAATAAGAGTATACAGGGTAAATCTTCTCCTTCCTACTTCCCTTGATAGCTTCTTTAAAATGAAATTAGAGCACCGGTCATTGAATTATTGTCCAAATCATTCAGCATTATAAGTTATGTTCTAAATATTTGTTTATTCCATTCATTTCATTTTTCAGTACTACATAAACTCAGTAGTGGGATATGAAGTTGGTTGTTCACTCCAGTATCTCCAGAGCTTAAAACAGTGCCTAGCACATTGTAGGAGCTCTTTCAATATGTATTAGGAGAAAAAATTCAATTAATAACATACAGCTAGGATCATACCCCAACTATAAAAGAAAGCTCTTCTTATACTGCTTTTGTGAGCTCTTTCTGATAAAAAAAATATTATTTCTGATGAAAAAAATGAATTATAATTTTCAGGCAATAAAAGGGGGAGGTATGAAAGGATGAGGAGGCATTTGAAAGTGGGGACCTGCTGTACATGCTTCCCAGAAGCTACATTTCTGAGACAGTGCAACTGGGGAGTGATGCTGCATTTCCATGGACAACAAATGGCTACAATGCTGAGAATTGCTCCAATTTTTGGGCCCCATAGGGGCTAAATTCAAGTTGGAAATGGAAAATACTGTCAGAATTTTATTTCATGTAAAGAAAAGTTCTACTTTGCTACATTTTCTTATGTAACCATAAGATCTGACAGTTATTAGTTAGGTAGCAATTTCTTTTAAACTCCCTCTGATTCACTGCTTTCAATATATCAGGTATTTAATGAAATATTTTTCCATCATCATCTTATTTAATCCTCTCTGCAACTCAATTATGTAAGCATTATTATGTCCCCTTTCAGGCAAGGATTCTGAGGCTTAAGAGAGGTATGCTGTTCAAGTTCTGGAAGTGCCAGGATTTGCGCTCTAGAATCTTGCTTTTTGATTCCAACAGTACAATAACTGTTCTAATTATTACCATTAACATTGAAATTCTCTATGTTGCATTTCAATTTGAAATTTCTAATATCTGCTTTCATGCACACTGAAAAAAATCATATTTCAACTGCAACTCATACTTGATATATACTTTTGGGGAGAATCTTTTCCCCATATTTTTAGATTTACTTTTTCCAAATACATTTCACTGAAGTAATTTTCTTTTTTGCAAAGGAACCTATATGACCATTTATCCAAAATTCACTGAAGAGGTCTTTTGAACCAAACCGAGGTAACAGTCAATAGATTCATAGTTTTGCCTTATAGAGAGTGCACTAAATCTTTTCTAACAGTCTTTCAGCACTGGATACATTTTCCTAGCACCCTGTATTTACCCTGATTGCAGTCTTATGCTGCTCTACTTTAATTATCTACCCTCTTCTTTATGCTATGACTGCCTGGTGAACAAAGCTCCCATCTTGCTCACTGCCACATACTCAGTGAAGAACACCGTTCTTGTTGCGTAGCATTTGCTGAATATTTACTGATGTAATCAAAATAATTAATGGGCCTCTATCAATACCAATAACCTCAGATATGCAGATGACATCACCCTTATGGCAGAAAGTGAAGAGGAACTAAAAAGCCTCTTGATGAAAGTGAAAGAGGAGAGTGAAAAAGTTGGCTTAAAGCTCAACATTCAGAAAACTAAGATCATGGCATCTGGTCCCATCACTTCATGGCAAATACATGGGGAGACAGTGGAAACAGTGTCAGGCTTTATTTTTTTGGGCTCCAAAATCACAGCAGCCATGATTGCAGCCATGAAATTAAAAGACGCTTACTCCTTAGAAGAAAAGTTATAGCCAACCTAGATAGCATATTAAAAAGCAGAGACATTACTTTGCCAACAAAGGTCCATCTAGTCAAGGCTATGGTTTTTCCAGTGGTCATGTATGGATGTGAGAGTTGGACTGTAAAGAAAGCTGAGCACCGAAAAATTGATGCTTTTTAAATTTTTTTTAATTTTTTTTTATTTTTTCAGTGGGTTTTGTCATACATTGATATGAATCAGCCATAGATTTACACATATTCCCCATCCCGATCCCCCCTCCCACCTCCCTCTCCACCCGATTCCTCTGGGTCTTCCCAGAGGACCAGGCCCGACCACTTGTTTCATGCATCCCACCTGGGCTGGTGATCTGTTTCACCATAGATAATATACATGCTGTTCTTTCGAAACATCCCACCCTCACCTTCTCCCACAGAGTTCAAAAGTCTGTTCTGTACTTCTGTGTCTCTTTTTCTGTTTTGCATATAGGGTTGTTGTTACCATCTTTCTAAATTCCATATATATGTGTTAGTATCCTGTAATGCTGGAGAGGGTGTGGAGAAAAGGGAACCCTCTTACACTGTTGGTGGGAATGCAAACTAGTACAGCTGCTATGGAAAACAGTGTGGAGATTTCTTAAAAAACTGGAAATAGAACTGCCATATGACCCAGCAATCCCACTTCTGGGCATACACACTCTGGAAACCAGATCTGAAAGAGACACGTGCACCCCAATGTTCATCGCAGCACTGTTTATAATAGCCAGGACATGGAAGCAACCTAGATGCCCATCAGCAGATGAATGGATAAGGAAGCTGTGGTACATATACACCATGGAATATTACTCAGCCGTTAAAAAGAATTCATTTGAACCAGTTCTAATGAGATGGATGAAACTGGAGCCCCTTATACAGAGTGAAGTAAGCCAGAAAGATAAAATTGATGCTTTTGAACTGTGGTGTTGGAGAAGACTCTTGAGAGTCCCTTGGACTGCAAGGAGATCCAACCAGTCCATTCTAAAAGAGATCAATCCTGGGTGTTCACTGGAAGGACTGATGCTGAAGCTGAAACTCCAATACTTTGGCCACCTCATGCGAAGAGTTGACTCATTGGAAAAGACCCTGATGCTGGGAGGGATTGGGGGCAGGAGGAGAAGGGGATGACAGAGGATGAGATGGCTGGATGGCATCACTGACTCAATGGACATGAGTTTCAGTAAAATCCGGGAGTTGGTGATGGACACGGAGGCCTGGCGTGCTGTGATTTATGGGGTCTCAAAGAGTCAGACACGACTGAGCAACTGAACTGAACTGAACTGAATGAGTTATTCAGAGAAGTAATTCATTGAAATACAAGGATAACAACAATTTATGTAATCGCTTAATTGTCAGAGAAATATCACAATAGAAAAGTCTTGAAACAAGAGCTGCCAATCTACCACTAACAAATTTCCCCAGAAACTGCCATCAGTTTCTCTAGCCTCCCTTCATTCTTCCCACGCTGCACAGCCCAAACTATTGTAAATAAAACATACTATTCAAAAACTGGACATGATACATACCATTCATTAGCTACAGTCCATATAACTCTGGTTTAGGATTGTCCCTAATTTCATTGCTGTGAGGCTCTATACTTAATACTTCCAGCCCTAATGAGCTAAAACAATCAATTAGCCCTTCTGAGCACAGCATGGTTTCAACACGCAATCAAAGTTAGAGAATAAAAGCAGAAGAACCACTTAAACCAAAAATAAAGAAGTGCAATAATTTGTAAAATAATTTTCAATAATATAAAATAAAGCTTTCAACTTCTGAGAATTTCCATTGATTTCATATCTTTTCAACCCACCAAAAGGCAAAGCACAAGCTCTAGAAAATGAGTGAGGTCACCATGTAAAGTGACATGGACTGTTCACAGCTCCAGAGGGTACAATTCACAGTGACTGCAGTTTCAAAAGCATCCTGGGGCTGTGGAGTGCAGCTGCTCTGATACAGGTGATGGTGGCAGGATCTCTCCTCTCTGTGTAGTTGAAGAGCTTTTCTGAGAAATAGGAGGTGAGGAAGTGAAAATAATTTTTGTTGCTCACTTACTTTGGTACTCGTTTAGTGACAGGCACTATGCTATGCAGACACTCTATATCCCTTACTGTGTATAATCTTCACTTTTACAGTTGGGGATATTGAGTTTTGGAAGGAATAAGTCGAATTGCCATAGCTAGATAAGTAGAAAAGCTTACGTTAACATACATGCTTTGCCTAACTCCTTATTCTACAATTCACATAGGTAGTTTTGTAACAAAGAAGTTGCATGTCACCCAAGTGAATATGAACTTTGTGTGAAGGTGCTAGGGAGATACAAGAATATTTATTCAGGACCATGACACAATTATATAGATAATTTAGAAAATTAACTGGCATGAGTGGAATGGATATTGGGTAGAATTTACTAAGAGGCCAATGAGACTCAAATTGCCTGTCAGCTATAATAGTTCTTTGGGAAGAAAGAAACCATAAGGAATTATTTCTAAAGGCAGTTGTTGTGGCTTTCAAAACCAAGTGCATCACGTTAATATCAATAACCAGGAGTCATTGTCTATACTAAAAGACTCCAATATGAAAATTACTTTTGGCTGAAGATAAAATAATTCAATCAAATGTTCTCTACATGGAAAATTGAGGGGTGAGAAGCAGACAGAAAATCAGAGATATCTAAGTATCTAAGCATTAGAGGGATACTCCATCCAACCCCTAGAACTATTTGAACACCAGGAAAAATTTTGTCATCCTTATGACTGCTGGCATATGTCTCTTCTTTAAAGTCTAAAAAATATCAGTGCACATCTTTCTGGCATGCATTTTAAGAATTATATTAAGAACTATAGAAGGTCATGAGGAGAAGAAAATGAAATACTTAGAAAATCTTTCATAGTGCCTTTTGGTTACCATGTGAGGAATTGGAAACATGCAAATAATCTTCTCCATTCATAGCTAGCTAAACATTTGCAGTATGAGTTGCCCCTTTAGCCATAATATTGGAGATTTAAACATGACTGATCTTTCTAGATATTTAATGGTGTGATGTCAACTTGGTATTTATTGTTTTTTCTTGCTGTTGGATCTAGTTAAACAAAGAAGCAAGGAAGCAAACAAAAAACACTTTTCACACAACTTCCTATCCATAGAGAGTAAGACTAGCTCTACATCTTTTGTTAAAGTCATTTCCATATTGGTTGTTTAATATTTTTCCTTTCATTCAGAAACTAGAATCTACTTATTCTGGGCAACCTGTTCATTTAAATAGGTTTTTTTTAAATGTTCTTCCCTAATATGCTAGCAAAACTAAGAAGAAATTGCATATATAATCTTGGATTAACCTTTGCAAGATTGACTTTTCTAGCACTACTGTAACCAGCAGAAATATAAAAGCAAGGCATCAGATACTTCAAAGATCCTGAATAGTTTAATCTTTAAATTACTTCTGTGACCAAGGCTATATTTTCAAAATCTATAAAACCGTTGCCCATATCAGCATAAGGCAAAGTTTACAGAATAACTCTCAGAGCTATGCTTAAACACAAAAGTTTTCTGATGATATCATAATGAAATACATCTCATCTCGTCAAGTTGAGGGCTTCATCTCAACAAAAGAAGAATAATAAAGTCTATTAAATGTAACAATACTTGGACAAGAACTTTAGTAAACTCCAGGAGATAGTGAAGGACAAGGATGTCTGGTGTGCTGCAGTCCGTGGAGTCACATGGAGTCAGACACGACTTAGCAACTGAACAACGACGATGATGACAAGTATACACTGACATATTTGCTCATGTCATTAGTGTACACTTAGGATTTCTACTCTAATTATAATCACTGGCTAATAAAAATGTGTTTTAATAATATGTAGCTTCAACAAATCAAGCTTTGCCCGCCAAACCCATGAATGTGTTTAATTACCACTCAAAAATCAGACCAAGGCTACCTAATATAAGAATGGCTTCCTGAAAAAAATAAAACATAAAATACAATCAAACTTCTATTTGACATAGTAGACCTATTTTACTTGATAATACTGCAATTAGAAAAACAATAACTTAAAAGATAGTTTATCAAAAATTTTCTCCACTAAGGTAACAGTGTTTAGAGTCAACATATCCTTGTTAGATTATAGGATGGATATATAGATGACTAGATTAGTTTCTCCCTCTTTGTAATTTAACCTCTCAAAGCACATACTTTCTTTTTCTTTTTTTTTTCATTTATTTTTATTAGTTGGAGGCTAATTACTTTACAATATTGTAGTGGTCTTTGTCATACATTGACATGAATCAGCCATAGATTTACATGTATTCCCCATCCTGATCCCCCCTCCCACCTCCCTCTCTACCCACACATACTTTCAATAACATGTAGCAAGTACAATACAGGACTAATATTAAAATGCTCCTTTATCATGAAAATGTGCATTGTAATTAGGTTCTCCAAAAAGAAAAAAAAATAGAGTTCTGGTATGTAGCAATTACCAGTCTCCATGGTATAAGTACTACCCCCATGACTGATTTCAAGCTGCCAATGTGATGTCATCAAATCTTGAGTGGGGAAGACAGGTGCACAAAACTGAGATCAGATATGTGCTGGCTCCAGCATGTCACTGTCTGTTACGCTCTGATTTTATTTTAAAAACTTAAGGTTTTGAAATGAAATAAACATTATTGACAAAAATCAAGTGCAGAATAAATTGACTTGTTCAATGTGGGCAAGTCACTCAACTAATTGATCTCAGTTTCTTACACCATAATATTCCTTTGGTGTCCTTCTACCATCCTAAAATATTGAAAAATTATGAACTGATGATAATGGGAACCTGATGTGAATCTTATGTAACAATATGTTAATAGGTTAACACAACAGTGTGCAAGGTCATCACAGAATTTATCTTTTCAGGTGCCTGTTGACACAATCCAGGACAGCAGATATTTACAGAAGGAGAATACTGAGTTTCCATTTTATTTGAGTTTTTTTTTTTTGAAATATAATATAAATGATAATTGATAATATTGAGCCAAAGGCAATTTAAAAACCATGGATAATACTGTCTTCTAACAGCTTTCTTGATCTGTTAAAATAAAATTAAACATCCTTAATCTGGGGTATATTTTTGACTGCCTCTCATCCTCTCCTTCATCTTTCCATTCCAGACACAAAGACCTCTGTGACAATCCTTGAGAGCATTAAGTTTACTTTAGTCTCAAGGTTTTGGACATTTCTTTTTCTGCTGGGAATGCTTTTCCCCAGATATCCAAGCTCCCTATTTCCTCCCAAACTTCAACTCTATGCTCAGATGTCACCCTAACCAAAAGAATCTCTCAAAATACTCCCCCTACTTCTACCACTACCTATCCTTCTTATTCTACTCTGTTCTTCCTAGCGCTGATCTCCTCCATGACATACTCTACATGTGTTTGTTCATTGCTGGACTTCTTTTAAAGTTAGGAATCTTGCTTTCTTTTCTACTGTATCTCCAAGACACAGTGCTTAGAATAGTTCTTGGCACTCAGTAGGTACTTATTAAATATGCATGCACACACAGATACCCACACATACACAAACACACACACATCTTTCTGTTTCAGTGGGGGTAGAAAATAGCATCAGCTGCATGCACTCAGCTGAAATCTTTCTAGAGGAAATAGTCAATTTAAATTGAATATATTCAAACAGTGACACCAATGTGTGTGCATACATGCATGGCTCAGTCACTCAGCTGTGTCCGACTCTTTGTATCCCCAAGGACTATAGCCTATCGAGTTCCTCTGTCCATGAGATTTTCCAGGCAAGAAACACTGGAGTGGGTCACCATTTTTTACTCCAGGGGATCTTCCCAACCCAGGGATCGAACCTGTGTCTCTTGCATTGGCAGGAGGATTCTTTACCACTCTGTCACCTGGGAAGCCTCAAGTGATACCAAAGCTACCATATGAGTACTTTTTATTATCTCTTACTGTTTGTTCAGCTGGAGCTAATGCATTATAAAACATAGCTGAACAGAAAGATAATATATAACAGCTCTCCTGTTCCATGATGGGAGGAAGGAAGCAGGCAGAATTTCTTTTCACAGATCAACTAATTAACACTGACATACTTAGGATCACTAAAGCTCCTTTTCTTTTATATCTATTTGTTGAGTAAACAGAAGATCTGGTTATTTGTATTAAATTTGTTTTCTAGCTCAACAGCCTGGTTTTTGGCTGCCCATAAGTAAGTATGTGAGAAATGTGTTGACACTTAATTTATGCACAGCCAAAAATCAATTTATTCTAAACAGAAAAATTGGCTGTAGCAGACTACTTGAGATTATAAATACAAGTATTTTTCCTTGCAGATGGAGAAGTTTCTTACTGTGAAACTTTTACCAACTTTGCAAACATGTCATAAGAGAGTTATAGATTCTACAGAGATTTAATTCTCAGCACAACAAAGACATGAGGAAAAATAGACTTCAAAATAGGACTACTGATGTTTTGCCTTTGCTGAATGCCACAGTGATAATTTGTCATATTATCAGTTACTCTCTGCTATACCAGGAAATTTCTGATTATGTCTTTTGCTTTGGGGTTGGTTTTCTGCTGTGCATTAATCATTCCATAAAGTTCTACCTTCCCCATTAATATTTTACTCTAAATATTTTCTCCAGGAAGCTTTGAACTAGATTAATTTGCCTCTAGAGAAACAGCAGAGGCAGATGCTTCCTTGACTCCTGAATTCTTACTTTAAAGGACAGTGAAATAAAAGGTTAACAAGGCATCAGCAGATAAGCTGTGTCGTGGGTCTTGGGATCCATCTGCTACTGCAGTTTACAGTAAAGTAATTCATAAGTTCAGCGTGCAGCTTGTTGTTGATGTCTGCTTGCTGATTTGCTCTAGGAGTTTACAACAATTAAATTAATTATACTCACCCTTTTCTGATTACTTGTTAAATGTGATTTACTTGTTAAAATATGATTGTGGATAGCATAGTGATTTGTAAACTGTTTACTTTTTAAAATTTCTGTCCTAGGATCTGAAAAATAGCAAAGGCAAATATTCAAATACCTTGGCCCCCTACACTATAGAAATAAAGGTAATTCAAACTAGAAACATTCAAATAAAAACAGTCTCCTGAAACATGCGTCTCCTGAGCTCATCCCCAAGCCATAGAGAAACCTGAGAACTGTGGAAATAGGAGCAGACACTCCACTTTTCCTACTTATCTGTCCTTCAACTTCTCTAATTGAAAACTACAACTATATTGTGTGTATCTCCCCAGTCTGGGGAAGAGCCTAGCTATGACACAGACAAAGAGAACAGACTTGTGGACACAATGGGGAGGGGAGGGTGGGGCGAGCTGAGAAATAGGATAGAAACAATTACATCACCATATGTAAAATAGATAGCCTGTGGGAATTTGCTATATGACATAGGGAGCTTAAACCCTTTGGCTGTGACACCTATAGGGACAGGAAGTGGTGGGAAGTGGGAGGGGGTTAAAGAGGGAGGGGACACATGTATACCTATGGCTGATCCATGCTGATATATGGCAGAAATCAACACAATATTGTAAGGCACTTATCCTCCTATAAACTTTAAAAGTTAGAGAAAGTATAGAAATACATTTATATTATCAATATAAATATATCAACACCAGTATAAGTTTATTGAAAGTTTAACATGTTTTATTATATAAACCAAACTACCCTGAGAATAATAGAGTTTGTTAAGGACACTGAAATAGAAGACTTACTAAAGTTTAGATGATCTCTGAAAAATGTACTGCCTAATATCTGTAAATAACTTTGGGCAATCTGCTTGCTTTCTATTGCTATATATACATTGTGGTTTGGAAACTTCTAAGATTAGGTTGTTAAAGGAGAGTGCATAAAACTGCTGATTCATTACTTTTCTAATAATAAAACTGTGACAAGTAACTATAAATGATTATCAGGGAATAGAGTGAGCAATAGCTATAAGGATCACAGAGAGCGTATGAACTGTACGAATGTATGAAAGTCGCTCAGTCGTGTCCGACTCTTTGCGACCCCATGGGCTATACAGTCCCTGGAATTCTCCAGGCCAGAATACTGGAGTGGGTGGCCGTTTCCTTCTCCAGGGGATCTTCTCAACCCAGGGATCAAACCCAGGCCTCCTGCATTGCAGGCAGATTCTTTACCAGCTGAGCCACCAGGGAAGCCCGTGTTTCTTTGAGCCCCTTTTTTTGGGGGAGGTGGGGGAGCAAGAATACAGGAGTGGGTTGCCATTCCCTTCTCCAGGAGATCTTTCCAACCCAGGGATTGAACCCAGGTCTCCTGCATTGTAGGCAGACACTTTACCATCTGAGCCACCAGGAAAGTCACAGAGGGGGTACATTTCCAAAATAGCACGTGCCATATGTATGCACAAAACCAATTATGCAAGTAATATGTGTGTGTATATATATATATATATATCACTCATGCCATGTTTCACAAATCAGCAAACCTTTAAAATTCCTTCTAAAGAGAAGTTTGCTGATGGTTGCTCAGGGAAAATTAGGGAGGATTTGAGTAGTACTTTCTGGAGAAATTTACAGCTGTTTAGTTCTCTATTCTCTGTCTCTCTCTTTCTTTCTGGTTTTGGATCTCTTTCCTTTAATCACCAAGAAAAAACATTCATAAATTACATTTAGAAGCTTTTAGTTCCATAGTTAAGACTCACATCCAAGCATCTAGTTTGATCTAGTTAGATCACTCTTTCATGGCTCTAGCAATATTGATCTAGCCTTACAGACTCTTATGAAGGAAAAAGGTATATTCATTTTACTCCTACAAGTTGACTATTGGGATTTTTTTTTTTTCCCTATTGCACTAACTGTGCCAGTTCTTCCAAAAACTCTATATAAGGACTTCCCATATTTTTACAAGTTGAAACAAGTAAAGCAAGGATGTATGTTTTCTGGAACACATTTAAATTTTAGAGTTTCTAGGTAAGAAATTCTAAGATACAACCCAAGGAGTAAACATTACTTCTTCCACAATCCTCCAAGATATTTGGGATTTTTATCAACCGTGGTGGTTCAGTGGGAAAGAATCATCCTGACAGTGCAGTCAAAGCAGTTTCGATCCTTGGGTTGAGAAGAGCCCCTGGAAAATGAAATGGCAACCCATTGCAGTATTCTTGCCTGGGAAATTCCATGAACAGAGAAGCATGGTAGGCTACAGTGTATGGGGTCACAAAAGAGTCAGACACAACATAGCAACTAAATAATAACAACATCAAGATATTTATCACTTTTTTATTATTATCAGTGTATAAATGTGGTTTGTAAACTAATCCTGTAGCAAGGATATAATTTTAACTGTTTAAAGATTGGCAAAGGAGTATATGACAAGGCTGTATATTGTTACCCTGCTTATTTAACTTATATGCAGAGTGCATCACGTGAAATGCCAGGCTGGATGAAACACAAGCTGGAACCAAGATTGCTGGGAAAGATATCAATAACCTCACATATGCAGATGATGGCACTTGAATGGCAAAAAGTGAAGAAGAACTTTTGTTCCTTTAGTTTAGCCTCTTAAAGAGAGTTAGTCGACAGTGAAAGAGCTGGCTTGAAATTCAACATCAAAAAAAAACTAAGAGCATGGCACCTGGTCTCATCACTTCATGGCTAATAGCAGGGGAAAAAGTGGAAGCAGTGGCAGATTTTATTTTCTTGGGCTCCAAAATCACTGCAGATGGCAACTGCAGCCATAAAATTAAGACATTTGCTCCTTGGAAGAAAAGTTATGACAAACCTAGACAGTACATTAAAAAGCAGAGACATCACTTTGCCAATAAAAGTTCATATAGTCAAAACTATATTTTTTCCAGTAGATACGTGTGGATGTGAGAGTCAGACCATTAAGAAGTCTGAGCACCAAAGAATTGATGCTTTTGAACTGTGGTGTTGGAGAAGACTCTTGAGAGTCCCTTGGACTGCAAGGAGATCCAACCAGTCCATCCTAAAGGAAATGGCCCTGAGTGTTCATTGGAAGGACTGATGTTGAAGCTGAAACTTCAGTACTTTGGCCACCTGATGCGAAGAGCTGAGTTATTTTGGAAAAGACCCTGATGCTGGGAAAAATTGAGGGCAGGAGGAGAAACGGGTCACAGAGGATGAGACAATTGTGGCAACACTACTCAATGGATATTAGGTTGAGAAAATTTAAGAAGATTTAGAAGAACGGGGAAACCTGTTGCACTGCAATCCTGGGGTAACAAAGAGTTGCACCCCACTTAGGGACTGTACAACAGCAATGACGTTCAAATTTGTACAGAAGGATGCCAAGTAATTTATGTGGATATTTTCATAGCTTCTCACTTAGTAAGTATGGACTGTGCATAATGTCCTTATTCCTAAGAGTAAAAACTCTAAACAGAAAAATGAGTAATACTACAGATGGAAAAAAAAAAAAAAAGCAAAAACCTCTGTTTATTGATGAAGGTCAACATAGACTGTGATAAATCATGTTGCCATAATGCACTTTTTATATGATATGACTGTTGAGAATTCTACTTCATTTCTATGATCTCCCTTCCAAATTTCTAACCCCATTCTCATTAAAAATCAGTCAAATTTCAATTCAGTGATGTTCTACCAAACACTTGGCCAACACTTCTCAACTGTCATAGTCATCAGCTAGGGAAGAGGTAGAAACTGTCAAAACCTAAAGAACCTGGCCTTTGTTGTTCGAGTCCTAGGGGAAAATACTGATTTTGTATTTGCTGGCTATTTGATTTAGGCAAGCTGTCAAACTTTCTTAGATGCTCAGTTTTCTCATCTATAAATTTGGAGTGAAAACACCTGAGACAAAGTGCATATATTAAATGGAATAATTTAGGTAAGAAACCAGGCGTTTTTTTAGATGCCTGGAATGTTGGAGGCACTAAAGAGATACTGGTCCTCTTCTTCCGTCTACTTTTATATACCACCAGGAATTTAATTCATGCTAAAGTGCTAAATATTGGCATCACATTCCAGATAGGTAGCTGTCAGTTTATCTTTTTCTGATTATTAAAGTAAAATATGAAAGGCGCTTTATCTTTTCAGTGTTGGGCTGCTCTTCTACAGCATCCTTAAATATGTATCTAACATGACAGAAATCGCTTCCTTGAAAATGTATCCTCCATCAAAATATTTTCACAATTTTTGTTTTCTATTTACACTTTGAGTTTTTATATACCTTATAGTAACAGTAACTTATTTTTCCCTTGGTTTACATCAAATGTCTTATACTTTTATTAATTACAAAGGGAAACATTGTTTTACTAACATTTGCAAAATTTTAAGAGTACTGACTGATTAAGGTTTATTAAAACAGGTTGCAGTTTCACAACCACAAGTATAAATGCCCCTACTGTATATTTACTGGGTTTGTAAAAATGCAAAGAGTCACAATCATCTGGACTACAATCAGATGTATCATGGATTTTATCTAAAAACAAAATTACCTTAATGATTATAAATCATTTAGGTATTTCACTAAAGGACTTAAAATCACCTCAAGAATTGTTAAGCTCTTTAGTTGTTTACTACTGTATTAGATTTTAGAAAATCTGACCTCTCCTGTGCTTGTCTTTAAGAATAAGGACAAAGTAATCATTGGTTTGAAAATTATCTTATACCACAGTTTCTTATAAACCATGAAAAAGCTAGCATCTATTTTGATTCTGGAATAGAAGAAAGAGTAAGTTATTGTACAATTTTAGCTTAGTGCCTATTTTATATTTTTCAAGGGTGATAATTTTAATGTGAATAATAAATAATTCCTTTGCTTAGTCTAATATTACAAAGATATATGAAGTCTTTATAATAAAATGGTTTTTACACATCTTCTCTTAAAGTAGTTGCAGTGAAATTATGAAAAACAAACATAACATGAAATATTTCTAACCAAATTTTCCCCTATATATGAAGTCTTTATAATAAAATGGTTTTTACACATCTTCTCTTAAAGTAGTTGCAGTGAAATTATGAAAAACAAACATAACATGAAATATTTCTAACCAAATTTTCCCCTGCTTGCTATTGACTTTAATTTTGCTCAGCCAAAAAATATACACAAGTTGATATTCAATAATACTAAATAGACTTCAATTTTCCTTTCTCTTGAGGAATATGTTTCATTATCCACTTACACCAATCGTTTGTGAATAAAAAGGGTTTTTTGTACACTGGCAAAGATATAGAAGGCATGATACTTCCCTAATGTAATTTCAGCTAATTAAAGACTCGTTAAGAAAGAAATAGAAATGAGAATTTGCCTGAGAACTTTCTGAAAGTAATTTTAATTTTTAATCATTTTATTCTCACACTAATTAAATAGTTTGATGGGTACCTGTAGGCTATTTACCTGGTTTTCTGTATTTTATTCTACAGTTTACTGTGGGCCCATCATCAAATCATGACATTTTCTGAAAGCATTCAGATTTTTTACCACATAGTTCTGTTTTTAAGTACAATGCTTGCACAGTTCACATACATTTACCATAGAAATGTATATAGTTCCCTTTGGCTCCATTAAGAAAGGAATTCTAGGGAATCCCAATATTTAATGCATATATAAAATAGATGAAGAAAAAACAGGAAAAGGGGAAAAAATGCAGAGTAAATGACAGAAAAGGAAAATAAGAATAAAAAGGAATAAGACAGAGTTAGAAAGCATGGCATGAAGTCTTAAAACACAGAGGTTTGCATCCCAGCCGTACTAGTTATAAGCTGGGTGACCCTGACTGATTTACCTCCTTCTCTCAACACGGGTTCCTCCCAGCGCCGAGGAACAGCGCATAGGGCTTCCCCGGTGGCTCAGACAGGCAAGAAGCCGCCGGCAACGCAGGAGACCTGGGTCAGGAAGGGCCCCTGGAGCAGGGCATGGCCACCCACTCTGGTATTCCAGCCTGAAAAATCTCAACAGAGGAGCCCGGCAGGCTACAGCCCATGCGGCCGCAAAGAGTCGGCACGACTGAGCGACTGACGCTTTCAGAGCATGACTTTCAAAAAGGTCACGATAATAGGTACCTTCAATAGTTCTGAAGACTAATAATATGAAGTACCACACATTTACCACAGGGCCTGGCCCATGCTTTCAGTTTCCAGCTACCATTAAATCACTGATTATCCAAAGCCTACTGGCTCTTACTCAAATACATGGTCACAATATACCTTCTTCCACACCTCTTGAAGTATACTTCTGCAGCATCAAACTCCTCACATTTCCATGTTTGTGAGTTTTTACCTTTATTATTTCTATAACTGTTCAATGGATTTCCCTTCCAGCTGGGGATTTTTATTACTGGACAATTCTTGCTATTCTTTCAATGTAAAGCCTGAATGTTCCTCTTCGAAGAGGCTTTTCTCAAATTAACCAGGAAGAATTTATTATTTTACTTATAGATTTCCATTACTAAGTATTGGTATAATTTTTCTGTTTGCACATGTGTATCCCACAGTAGAGCATATTATTCATATTCATATTCTTATTTCTATGTGTTGTTAAATGTTAAAAATTATTTTCTATTTTATAATAAATTTATTCTACTTCTACATTTTTAATGATTAGATATGATCTGTTGTTTTGTCTACAATATTAGATATGGAATGATTAATTCCATTAACAAATTTGACTTTATCTTGGGGCACTTGGAAAAGCCCCAGCCCGTGTCCACTCCTGCTTCAGTCTTTCCACAAAGGTGGCCTCGTTAGAATCCAGTGCACCCCAGGAAAACTCTAGACTATATCTGCTTCATATCCTAATAGCCTGCAAATGCCACCCAGGGCACACAATCTACATAAGAGAAACTTCTACACAAGGCCGAGACATTAAGTCCAGGAGAGGTAAACTTTTCACTTAATTCATAGAAACAGACAAAGAATTGTAAACAAGATGAAAAGATAGAGAAGTATGCTCCAAATGAAAGAACAAGAGGAGTCTGCAGAGGAAAAAAAAAACAACAACAAAACATAATGAAAGAGACAGGTAATTTTCCACATAGAACATTTTTAAAATTTTTCTTTTATTGAAATACAGTTGCTTTATAGTATTGTGTTAATTTCTGTACAGTGAAGTGGTTCAGTTATACTGCACAATATCCACATTCTTTTTTCATGTTCTTCTCCATTATAGTTTATCACAGTAGGACTTTGTTGCTTACCCATTATATATATAATAGTTTCCATCAATTAATTTCAAACAAAAAAATCCATCCCTCAAAGAAACCAAAATCATCCCAAAGAAAAAGAAATTCAAGAAGGCGAAGTGGTTGTTTGAGTAGGCTTTACAAATACCTGAGGAAAGAAAAACAGTGAAAGGCAAGGGAGAAAGAAAAATACAGACCTAATAGAAAGCAGAGTTTCAGAGAATAGCCAGGAGAGATAAGAAGGCCATCTTACATAAACAATGCAAAGAAATAGAGGAAAATGATAGAATGGGAAAGAATAGGTCTCCAAGAAAATTGGAGATATCAAGGGAACATTTCATGCAAGGATGATCATAATAAAGGATAGAAACAGTAAGGAACAAACAGAAGAAAAAGAGATTAAGAAGACCTGGCAAGAATACAGAGAACGAAACAAAAAAAAAAGGTGTTAATGACCTGGATAACTGGTGGTGCAATCATTCGCCTAAACCAGACAACCTGGAATGGGAAGTTAAGTGGGCCTGAGTAAGCATTACTATGTACGAAGCTAGTGGAAGTGATAGAAATCCAGCTGAGCTATTTAAAATCCTAAAAGATGATGCTTATAAAGTGCTGCACTCAATATGCCAGCAAATTTGGAAAACTCAACAGTAGCCACAGGACTGGAAAAGGTCAGTTTTCATTCCAATCCCAAAGAAGGGCAATGCCCAAGTATGTTCAAACTACCATACAGTTGTGCTCCTCTCACATGCTAGTAAGGTTATGCTCAAAATCCTTCACGCTGGGCTTCAACAGTACATGAACTGAGCACTTCCTGATGTACAAGCTGGGTTTAGAAAAGGCAGAAGAACTAGTGAACAAACTGCCAACATCCACTGGATCATAGAGAAAGTAAGGGGATTTCAGAAATTACTTCTGCTTTATTGACTCTGCTAAAGCATTTGACTGTGTGCATCACAATGAACTGTGGAAAATTCTTCAAGAGATGGGAATACCAGACCACCCTAACTATCTTTTTTTTTTTTTTTTCACCCTAACTATCTTTTGAGAAACCTGTATGCAATTCAAAGAGCAACAGTTAAAACCGGCCATGGAACAACTGACTGCTTCAAAATTGGGAAAGGAGTACAACAGGCTCCTGTATATTGTCATCCTGCTTGTATAAATTCTATGCAGAGTACATCGTGCAAAATACTGGGTTGGATAAATTGCAAGCTGGAATCAAGATTGCCTGGAGAAATATCAAGAACTTCACATATGCAAATGACACCACTCTAATCACAAAAAAGCAAAGAGGAACTAAGGAGCCTCTTGATGAAGGTAAAAGTGGAGAGTGAAAAAGCTACCTTGAAACTCAACATTAAACTAAGATCATGGTACTGGGTCCCAATACTTCATGGCAAATAGAAGGGGAAAAAGAGGAAGCAGTAACAGGTTTTACTTTTTTAGACTCCAAAATCACTGCAAACTTTGACTGCAGCCATGAAATTAAAAGATGCTAGCTCCTTGGAAGGAAATACATGAAGAAACTAAACATAATTTTTAAAAGAAGAGACATCACTTTGTTGACAAAGATAAGTATAGTCAAAGCTATGGTTTTCTCAGTAGTCATGTACGGATGTGTGAACTGGACCATAAAGAAGGCTGGTCCAGGAACAGAGAACTGATGCCTTTGAATTTTGGTGAGGGAGAAGACTTTTGAGTGTCACTTGGACTACAAGGGATCAAACCAGCCAATCCTAAAGGAAATCAATCCTAAATATTCATTGGAAGGACTGACGTTGAAGCTCCAACACTTTGGCTACCTGATGGGAAGAGCTGACTTATGGGAAACACCCTGATGCTGGGAAAGAGAGAAAGCAACAGGAAGGGGATATAGCAGAGGATGCGATGATTAGATAGCATCGCTGACTCAATGGGCCTGAATTTGAGAAAACTCTTAGAGATAGTTTAGGACAGAGGAGCCATCATGCTGCAGTCCATGGGGTCATAAAGAGTCGGACATGACTTAGTGACTGAACAAAACGATCCATCCCTCTACCCCAAGCTCCCCCATGACAACCACAAATGTGCTCTCTGTCTCTCACTTTAATTTTCTTTTATTTCTTTTAAGACTTCCCTGTGCTATGTAGTAGGTTCTCATTAGTTATCCATTTTATAAATGGCTATATATGTATATGTCAATCCCAATCTCCTAATTTATCTCATACCCCCTTTCCCCTCTTGGTATTCGTATGTTTGTTCTCTACACCTGTGTCTCTATTTCTGCTTTGCAATTGAGGTCATCTATACTATTTTTCTATATTTTATATATATGCATTTATATACAGTATTTGTTTTTCTCTGACTTACCTCACTTTGTATGACAGTCTCTAGGACCATCTACATCTCTGCAATGACACAACTTTGTTCCTTATTATGGATAAGTAATATTCTTTTATACATGTGTACTATCTTTTCTTTATCTGTTCCTCTGTTGATGGATATTTAGGTTGCTTCAATGTCTTGGTTATTGTAAATAGTGCTGCAGTGAAATTGGGGTCCACGTATCTTCTTGAATTATGGTTTTCTCTGGATATATGCACAGGAGAGGGATTGCTGAGTCATATGATATTTCTCTCTTTGGTTTTTTAAAGAACTTCCTTACTGTTCTCCACAATGGATGTACCAATTTCCATTTTCACCAACAGTGTTGGAGGATTTCCCTTTTTCCACACCCTCTCCAGAATTTATTGTCTGCATGTTTTCTGACTTGGTGTGAGGTTATAATTCATTGTAGTTTTGATTTCCATTTCTCTAATAATTGGTGATGCTGAGTATCTTTTCATGTGTTTGTTGACCATCTGAATATCATCTTTGGAGAAATGTCTATTTAGGTCTTATATGAATTTTTGGATTGTGTTGTTTACTTTTTTGATATTGAGCTTCATAAATGGTTTGTATATTTTGGAAATTAATCCCTTGTCAGTTGCTTTATTTGCAAATATTTTCTCCCATCCTGAGGGATGTCTTTTCATCTTTTTTATGGTTACATAGCTGTGCAAAACATTTAAGTTTAATTAGGTCCCATTTGCTTGTCCTTTTTACGTTCATTAATCAAGGAGGTGGGTCAAAAAAAGATCTTGCTGCAGTTTATGTCAAAGAGTGTTCTATGTGTTCCTCTAGAGTTTTATAGTGTCCAGTATTACATTTAGGTTTTTGATCCATTTTTATTTTATTTTTGTGTATTGTATTAGAAAGTGATATAATTTATTTATTTATTTATTTTTACACGCAGCTATCTAGTTTTCCCAGCATCACTTATTGAAGAGACTGCATTTTTCTCCATTGTATATTCTTGCCTCCTTTGTCATAAATTTGGTGACCCTAGACATGTGGATTTACCTCTAGGCTTCTGTCCTGGTCCAATTGTTTATACTTCCTTGTCTTTTTCTGTTCTAGTAAAACATTGTTTTAATTATCATAATTTTACAGCATATTCTGAAGTCAGAAGCTTGATTCCTCAAGCTCCATTTTTCTTACTCAAGATTACTTTGGCTATTTGGGATCTTTTGTGTTTCCATATGAATTGTAATTTTTTTTTATCTAATTCTGTAAAAAATGCCATTGCTAGTGTATTAGGGATTATATTGAAACTGATTATATTGAAGCACTTGAATTATAGTCTTTTTCACAATATTGATTCTTCTAATGCAAGAACAAGGTATACTCTTCCACCTGTTTCTGTCGTATTTGATTTATTTCATCAACATCTTATAGCTGTCTGTGTACAATATTTTGCCTCCATAGGTAGCTTTATTCTCAGACATTTCATTCTTTCTGTTGTGATTATAAATGGGACCAATTTCTTAATTTCTGTTTCTGATCCTTCATTGACAGTGTATAGAAATGCAAGAAATTTATGTGTATTAATTTTGTATCCTGCAACCTTAACTAAATTCATTGATAAGCTCTAATAGTTTTCTGGTGATATTTTTATGATTTTCTATGCATAGTATGTCATCTGCAAACAGTTACAGTTTTACTTATTTTCCAATTTGGATTTCTTTGATTTCCTTTTCTTCTCTGATTGGGGTAGCTGGGACTTCCTAAACCAAATTGAATGTAAGTGGCAAGATCGGACACTCTTGACTTGTTCCTGATCTTAGAGGAAATACTTTCAATTTTTCACCATTGAAAATAATGTTTGCTGTGGATTTGTCAGATATGAACTTTATTGTTGAGGGAGATTCCCTTTATGACCACTTTATAGAGAGATTTTATCATAAATAGGTATTGCTGAATTTTTTCATTGAGATGGTCATACCATTTTTATTCTTCAGTTTGCTAATACCACATTGATTTACATATATTAAAGAATCCTTGCATCCCTGGGATAAATTCCACTTGACCATGGTGTCAGATATTTTTAATGTGTTGGTGAATTTCGTTTTCTAGTATTGTATTGAAGATTTTGCATCTGTAGTCATCAGTGATATTGGCCTGTGCTTTTCTCATTTTGTTGCACCTTTGTCTGGTTTTGGTATCATTATGACAGTGGCCAGATAGATTGAGCTTGGGAGTCTTCTCCCCTTTGCAGGTTTTTGGAATGGTTTCAGAAGGACAGGTGTTACCTCTTCTCTAAATGATTGATAGAATTTGCCTTTGAAGTCATCTTGTCCTGAACTTTTGTTTGTTGGAAGATTTGTAATCACAGTTTCAATTTCATTACTTGTAATTGGTCTGTTCATATTTTCCATTTCTTTCTGGTTTAGCCATGGCAAAATTTGTCTATATCTTCCATGTTGTTCATTTTATTGGCATACAGTTGTTTGTAGTAGTTTATGATCCTTCATATTTCTGTGGTGTCAGTTGTAACTCCTCCTTTTACATTTCTAATTTTATTGAGTCCTCTTCCTTCTTTCTTGATGGTTCTGGCTAAAAGTTTGTCAGTATTGTTTAGCTTCTCAAAGAATCAACTTTTAGTTACAATGATCTTTGCTATTGTTTTCCTTTTCCAGGTTCTTTTATTTCTGATTTGACCTTTTTGATTTCTTTACTTCTACTGTTTGGATTTCTGTTTTGTTCTTCTTGCTCTAGTTGCTTTAGATGTAAAATTAGGTTATTTATTTAAGATTTCTTGTATCTTGAGGTAGGATTGTACTGCTATAAACTTCCCTCTTAGAACTGCTTTTGCTGCATCCCATAGATTTTTAATCATCGTGTTTTCATTGTTATTTGTTTCTAGGTATTTTTTGTTTTCCCCTTTTATTTCTTCAGAAAACTGTTGGTTATTTAGAAACATATTGTTTAATCTCCATATGTTTGTGTGTTTATAGCTGTTTCCCTATAATTGATATCTAACGTCAGCAGTGTGGTCAGAAAGGATGTTTGATATGATTTCAATTTTCTTAAATTTACTGAGCCCTAATTTGTGATACAAGATGTGAACTATCATGGAGAATGTTCCATATACCTTTGTGAAGAAAGTGTATATTGCTGCTTTCAAAAGGAATGTCCTATAAATATCAGTTCTAAATATCAATTCTACCTGGTCTAATGTGTTATTTTAAGGTTGTATTACCTTATTAATTTTCAATGTGGATGATTTATCCACTGGTGTAAGTGGTGTGTTAAAGTCCCCCATTATATAGTGTTACTGCCGATTTCCCCCTTTACGTCTGTAAGCATTTGTCTTATCTATCAAAGTGATCTTATGTTGGGTGGGTAAATATTTACAATTGTTACATCTTCTTGGATTGATTCCTTGATCATTATGTTGTCTCTTGTAACAATCTTATATTAAAGTCTATCTTGTCTAATATGAGTATTGTTACTCCAGATTTCTTTTGATTTCCATTTCCATGGAATATGTATATATATATATTTTTTACCATCCCCTCACTTTCAGTCTGTATGTGTCTCTAGGTCTGGAGCAGGTCTCTTGTAGACAGCATATATATGGGTTTGTTTTTTGTTTTTTAAATGTTTTATTTTGTTTAGCCAATTGACAATTTTGTGATAGTTTCAGATGAACAGCAAAGGGACTCAGCCATACATATACAAATGCCCATTCTCCCCAAACTCCCCTCCCATCCAGGCTGCCATATACCACTGAAAAGAAGTAATGTGATATACAGTAGGTCCTTGTTGATTTTCTATTTTAATTCCAGCAGTGTGTACATGTCCATCCCAAACTCCATAACTATTCCTTACCCCATCCCTTTCCCCAGGAACCATAAGTTCATTCTCTAACTCTGTGAGTCTCTTTCTATTTTGTAAGTAAACTCATTTATATCATTTATTTTTAGATATCACATGTAAGAGATGTTAGGGATATTTCTCCTCTCTGTCTCACTTACTTTAGTCAATATGACACTCTCTAGGTCCATCCCTGCAAATAACAATTTTCATTCCTTTTAATGACTTAGTAATATTCCACTGTATGTACGTACCACATCTATATCCTTTCTGTCTATGGGCATTTAGGTCACTTC
Source organism: Cervus canadensis (assembly GCF_019320065.1). Lineage (NCBI taxonomy): Eukaryota > Metazoa > Chordata > Mammalia > Artiodactyla > Cervidae > Cervus > Cervus canadensis. The sequence goes on from NC_057396.1 coordinate 8,326,916, forward strand.
CATGTCTGAACTATTGTAAACAGTGCTACGATGAATACTGGGGTTCAGGTATCCTTTAGGATCATGTTTTTATCCAGATCAGGAGTGGGACTGCAGAGTCATAAGGTAGCTCTATTTTTATTTTTTTCTAAGGAATCTCCATACTATTTTCCATAGTGGCTGTACCAATTTACATTCCCATAAATGGTGAAAGAGGGTTCCCTCCTCTCCACACTTTCTCCAGTAATTAATATTTGTGGATTTTTTGATGATAACTATTCTTGCTGGTGTGAGGTCATATCCCTTTGTAGTTTCAATTTGCATTTCTCTAGTAATTAGCAATTTTGAACATCTCTTCATGTACCTTTTGGCCATCTATGTGTCTTCTTTGGAGAAATGTCTATTTAGGTCTTATTCCCCTTTTTTGATTGATTTGGTTGTTTTGATGCTTTTAAGCATCATAAACTGTTTATAAACTCTGAAGATAAACCCTCTGTAGGTCACGTTATTTGCAAATAATTTCCCCCAAATTGTGGTTGTCTTTTCATTTTGTTTATTGTTTCCTTTGTTATTCAAAATGTTTTGATTTTAGGTATGCCCCATTTGTTTATTTTTGTTTCTATTTCCATTATTCTTGGAGAGGGGCTGAAAAAGATACTGCTGATTTATGTCAGAGGGTACTCTATCTGCTTTTCTCTATCAGTTTTATAGTGTCTAATCTCACATTTAAGACTTTAATCCATTTTGAGGTTGTTTCTGTGTATGGTGTTAAATAATGACTAATTCATTTTCTTACACATAACTGTCCAGTTTTCCCGGCACAACTGTTGACATTTGGGTCTTGTTTTTGTATCCATTCAGCCAGTCTTTCCATTGGAGCATTTAATCCATTTACATTTAAGGTAATTACCAATATCCATGTTCCTATTACAATTTTCTTAGTTGTTTTTGGTCTGTTTTTTAAGTATTTTCTTCTCTGGTATTTACTGTCTAAGGAAGCTCCTTTAGCATTTGCTGTAAAGCTGGTTTGATGGTGCTGAAGTCTCTAAACTTTTATTTGTCTGTAAAGCTTTTGATTTCTCTGTCAAATCTCATTGAGAGTCTCACTGGGTAGAGTTTTGTTGGTTGTAGTTTTTTCCCTTTCATCACTTTAAATATATCCTGTCACTCCTTTCTGGCCTGAAGAGTTTCTGCTGAAAAATCTGTTGATAACATTGTGGGGATTCCCTTCATGTTATTTGCTGCTTTGTCCTTGAAAGTGAAAGTCACTCAGTCATGTCCAACACTTTGTGGCCCTGTGGACTATAGCCTGCCAGGCTCTTCTCTCCATGGAATTATCAAACAAGAATACTGGGAGTGGATAGCTCTTCCCTTCTCCAGGAGTTCTTCCCACGGATCAAACCCAAGTCTCCTGCATTGCAGGTGGATTCTTTACCATCTGAGCCCAAGAAATCCCAAGAAAACTGGAGTGGGTAGCTTATCCCTTCTCCAGGGGATCTTCCTGACCCAGGGATTGAACCGGGGTCTCCTGCATTGCAGATTCTTTACCCACTGAGCTACCAGGGAAGCTTTGCCCTTACTGCTTCTAATATTCTCTTTGTATTTAATTTTTGTTAGTTTAAGTAATGTGTGTCTCACCTTGTTTCTCTTTGGACTTATCCTGTACGGCAATCTCTGCACTTCCTGGACCTGGGTAACTATTTACTTTACCATGTTAGAGATTTTTTTTTTTTAATAATCTCTTTAAATATTTTATCAGACCCCTTCTCTTTCCTCTTCTTCATCTTAGACCCCTATGATTTGAATGTTGATGTGTTTAATGTTGTCCCAGAGGTCTCTGAGATTGTTGTCATTTCTTTCTATTCCTTTTTTCCTTCTTCTGCTTCTCAGCAGTTATTTCTACCAATCTATTTCCAGCTCACTTATCCATTCTTCTGCCTGAATTATTCTACTACTGATTCCTTCTTAAGTATGTTTCATTTCAGATATTGTGTTGTACATCACTGTTTGTTCTTTAGTTCTTCTAGGTTCTTGTTAAACATTTCTAGTATCATTTCAATTAATGACTCCATTCTTCTTCAAGATCTTGGGCCATCTTTATTATCATTACTCTCAACTCTTTTTCAGACAGGTTGCCTATTTCCTTTTCATTTATCTGGTATTGTAGGTTTTTACCTTGATCCTTTGCCTGCTACATATTTCTCTCTTGTCTCAGTGGTCTCCTTTTCATAGTCTTCAGGGTAGTAGTTCCTCTTGCTTCTATTATCTGGTATTTGATGGGTGAAATTTGTCCAGGTGCTTGTATAGGCACCCTGTTGGGAGGGATGGGTGCCTGCACTCTGGTGGATGGAACTGAGTTTTTCTATCTGATGGACGTGCCTGTGTAAGGTGGCATGCTGTGGGGTGTCTGTGAGCTTAGTATGACTTTAGGCAGCTTGTCTGGTGGTGGGCGGGGCTGTGTTCCCTGCCTTGCTGGTTGCTTGGTGTGAGATGTGCTGCACTGGAGCTTTGACATGCCTTTCACAGACTGTCCAATGTGTCCCCCTTCAACCCCCCAAGGTCCCTTTCTGTCTTATCTGATTTCCTCATCATGAGGAGGCTTTTCTGAGTGTGGGGATCTCTCCTTACCATGAGGCTGTTGCCAGGGGTGCTGGTCCTTTTTCTGATTCCTCTTATTTTTTTTCTTTCTTTCATCCTATCTGGTTTACAAGGGCATTTTTCTTGCCCTTAAGGTGTCTGCAAGTTATCCATTAATGTTCAGCAGGTGCTCTGTGATAATGTGTTCCATTTGTACACGTATTCTTGGTCCATTTGTGATGAGAGACAAATTCCATATCCTCCTATTCTGCCATTTTGACTCCTTCCTCCACAAAAAGAATTTAAAGTGGCAGTCATAAAGAGGTTAGTGGAACTCAAGAGAAGAATGCTGTGGCATGAGAATTTCAGGAAAGAGATGGAAAATTGGGGGGAAAAAAAGAAAACTAAACAAAGAAACAAAAGATAAAGAAAAATGAAGGAAAGCTGAAGAATGCATAAGTTACCTAGAAGTCAAAGTAGTGAAAATTACTCAGAGTAGAAAAAAAAAATATATATATATATATTATTATTATTATTTTTTTAATGAGAATAATTTAAAGGACTTCTGGGCAAACATCAAGTGTACTAACATTCCCATTATACAGGTTCCAAAAGGATAAAATAGAAAATGGTATAGAAATTAATTAAAGAAATAATGGTCGAAAACTTTCCTAACATGGGGCAGGAAACACATATCCAGCTCCAGGAAGCATAAAAATCCCAAATAAAACAAATACAAAGTGCTTCACACACAGACATATCATAATCAAAATGGCACAAGCTAAAGAGAATTTTAAAGGCACCAAGATAGAAATAATGTGTCATATACAAAGGAAACCCAGTACTATTATTAGCTTAATTGTTCTGCAGAAGCTTTATAGGTTATAAGGGGATAGCACAGTATATTAAAGGTGTTTAAAAAAAAAACTTTAAAATCAAGACTACTCTATTTGGTGATGCTACTATCCAGATAAAGAACAGGTAAACAGTTTCCCATAAATGCAAAAAACTAGGAATTTGTTACCACTAAACTAGACTAAGCACAAAGGTTAAAGGGTCTTCTTCAAACAAAAAAGAAAAGGACATAACTAGAAATTTTTTTAAAAAATGAAAGAAAAATGTCACTTTTAGAGGCAAATATAAAGAATCAATCACTTAAAAAGAAAGTATAAAGGTTAAAAGACAAAGTCTTAAAACCAACTATCAGTGTAATGAGCAATTAAGGGACAGGCAAAGTAAAAAGATGTAAAATATGATATCAAAAACATAAACAGTGAGTGAAAGCATTAGTCTCAGTTGTTTCCAACTATTCATGACACCATAGACTGTAGCCTACCAGGCTTCTCTGTCCATAGTGTTCTCCAAGAAAGAATATTGGATTGATAGCCATTCCCTTCTCCAGGGAATCTTCTCAACCCAGGGATCAAACGTGGGTCTCCCACATTGCAGGCAGATTCTTTATCATCTGAGCCACCAGGGAATCTCATGTAATGTGAGAAGAAGGTATAAAAATGTAGTGCTTTTAGAATGCATTAAAACTTGAGTGACTATCAGCCTAAAACCAATAGTTATACATATATCAGTCACTATGCTGATAGTCATGGTGACCACAAACCAAAAACCTACCATAGATACACAGAAATTAAACAGAAAGGTAGCCAAATATAACTCTAGGGAAAAATCAAACAATAATGAAAATCTCTAAAAGAAAAAATGAACAGAAAAGAACACAAAATCAATCAGAAAATAATTAATTTTTAAAATGGCAATAAGTACAGATCTATCAATAATTGTTCTTTTGCTCCAACTGAGGGAACAGCATGGCTGAATGGGTTGAAAAGCTCACAATCCATCTACAAAAATCCTACAAGAGACTCTCTTTGGATCCAAACACACACACAAATTGAAAGTTAAAAGATGGAAGAAGATATTGCATAAAATGAAAAAAAAAATGAAATAGTAATATTCAGATTAGAAGCAAATAGATTTTAAAACAAAGACTGTAACAGCAAACAAAGGGAATCACATAACAATTAAGGTGGCAAATCAAGAAGACAATATAACATTCGGAATATTTAGGTACCCAAAATAGGAACACCTACGTTTTTAAAGGGGAAGGGGAAATAGACAATACGATAATAGTATCTGAAGGGGAAAATAGACAATACGATAATAGTAGGGATTTCACCACCACACTTTTAAAAATGGATAGATCATCCAGACTAAAAATCACTGGACTTAAATTACAGTTTAGACCAGATGACTTTACCGAATGTTTAGAGAACATTCCATATGATGGGAAAAGGACAGTCTCTTCAATTAACAGTGTTTAAAAAAAAAAAAAAGACAGCCATATGCAAAGAAAAGGCATGGACTACTACTTTATATCAAACATAAAAATTAACACAGAGTGGATTAAAGACTTAGATGTAAGACTATAAACTATAAAACTCCCAGAAGAAAACATTGGTGATAAGTTCCCTTATGTGGGTTTTAATGATTTAATTGACCCCAAAAGCAAAGGTGTCAAAAAACAGGCAACTACTAGGACTATATCAAAGTAAATCACTTCTTCACAGCAATAGAACCATAAAGAAAATAAAAAAGCAAACTACGGAGTGGGAAAAAAAAATTGCAAATCTTACATCTGATTAAAAGCTAATATCACTAAAATATCACTAAAATAAAACAAACCGTCCAATTAAAACTTGGGCAGAATAAATGAATAGACATTTTTCCAAAGAAGATACACAGATGGCCAACAGGTACATAAAAAGGTGTTCAACATCATAAATTATTAAGAAAATAGAAACCAAAACCATAATGAGAAAAATACTGTTTCATACCCATCTGAATGGCTATTATCAAAAAATAGAAAATAACTGTTGGCAAGGATATGGGGGAAAGAGAACTCTTCTGCACTGTAAGTGGGAATACTGGAAAGACTCTGATCCTGGGAAAGACTGAAGGCAAAAGGAGAAGAGGGAGGCAGAGGATGACACGGTTAGACAGCATCACTGACTCAATGGACATGAATTTGAGCAAACTCCAGGAGATAGTTTAGGACAGAAGAGCCTGGTGTGCTGCAGTCCATGGGGTTGCAGAGTTGGACATGACTTAGTGACTGAACAACAACAAATTAGTATTACCATATGAAAATCAGTGTGTGGGTTTCTGAAGAAATTAGAGCTATTGTAGGGTCCAAAAATTTCACTTCTGGGAACATATACTATGGTATGATAACATATAACAAACTTTAACAGATAACCTATCCTATTATGCTGAAGAGATAGCTGTACTCTCATGCTCATTGCAGACTTGCACAATAGCCAAGATATGGAAACAATCTAAGTGTCATCACATGAATGGATCAATAATATATGATATATATGGGGCTTCCCTGATAGCTCAGTTGATAAATAATTGCCTGCATGAAATATATGAAATACTATTCATCCTTTAAATAGGATGGAATCCTGTATTTGCAACATCATGAATGAACCTTAAGACTAAACAAAGTCAGTCAGAGAAAGACACCACTATTTGGTATTACTGATATGTGGAATTCACTTAAACAAAAACAAAAGTTAAACTCATAGAAACAGAGAGTACAAAGTGGTTGCCAAGGGCTAGTGGGAAAAAGAAATAGGAAGAGGTTGAAAAGGATACATGTTTTCAGTTATAAGATAAATTAGGTCTGAAGATCTACTTATAGCATGCTGATTATAGCTGCTAACACTGCATTGTATATTTGAAATTTGTTAAGATAGCAAAACTTAAATGTTCTTACCAAAAAAAAAAAAAGTAAATACTAAATATGTGAGGTGATAGATTTGTTATTTGATGTTGCAATCATTGTACAGTTTACACTGTTGTTGTTGAGTCTCTAAATCATGTCCTACTCTTTTGTGACCCCATGGACTGTGGCCTGCCAGTCTCGTCTGTTCATGGGATTTTCCAAGTAAGAATACTAGACTGGGTTGCCATTTCCTCCTCGAATGGATCTTCCCAACCTAGGGAGAGTCTTTATCACTGGGTCACCATTCACAGTGTATGCATATATCAAATCATCATGTCATGTACTTTGAATATTTTATAACTTTATTTGTCAATTATATCTCAATAAAGTTAAAAAAAATTACCAACACCTTATTAGTTTACATAAATATAAAAAATTATAAGCTTAACATAATATGGTAAAAATCTAAAACAAGACTATTTTAATCTTCCAATTATAATGTTATTTTATACAGTTGATGTATGTCATCAATGCGTTATAAGATATATTTGTTTGAAAATAAATTTATTTTCCTTACATATAACAAGTATGCATTTTTTCAGTTTTGTCTTCCTTTTTCCATTTCATTGCAAAGATTTTATTTTGCTTAAATATGAAACCATTCAACATTATTCATCAGATATTTACTATGTGTCTGTCACTGCACTATGTGTTAGCACCAATTAGATAATTAAGGTAAGCTTCAGCATCTGATATTTAGAACTGGACAGTCTGAGAGTTAAGAATTATAATAACTGGCTTAAAAATTAAATTTTAACTTGAATCCAAAAGTAATCAAACTCTCAGATTCGATTAAAGGAAAGGCCCATTCTGGTTAATGTGATTTTTATTAATTAAGAAATCATTAAGGAATAACTAGATGAAATCCTACACCATAACTTTCCAAATTAATTTAAATCTCTAATCACATTCTGTTCTTACCACTTGGGGCAAGTACCAGGTTCTGATTTGCATCTGCCTGTATTTTGACATTTCATGTCCCATTAGTCATTCGGCTACTTTCTTTCCAAATGTTACCATGCCTAACTAAAATATATCACATATTTGTATATTTAGGTGTGAGTTTGTGTGTGCCATGCAAAATTACTTGAAGTTAACATGTATACAAGACTTAGTTTTACCTGCAAAGAAAAAAAAAATCCATTTGCTTTAATCAATAATGTTGTTTATCTGCAATGTAAAAGTTATAGGACTCAATAATCTAGAATCAGCAGTTGCTGAATTATTACAGGAACTTCATTATACACAACATAGGTCCAGGTAGGACATTTCTTGAAGGTAGTGGTTATTTCTACTATCCATTCCATTGAGAAAGGGTTTAACCTGGGATAGAAAATAAAAACCAGTGAGGTAGATCTTAAACTGGTGCAGATGTGGAAGAGAATCAGAAGTTGGGAGGATGAAGAAGGAGTGTTCCATGTTAGATGCACAATGGACTCACCTGGGAAGGTTTTAAAAAAATTACTGTTACATGGGCCTCACCCTCATGATATTGTTATTTAATTTGTCTTGAGTGTTGGTTGGCTGAGATTTTTTAAAGTGGGATCAGTGATTCCAATGTGCAGCCAGAGTTAAGAACCATTTACTGATTCCAGGCAGTGGCCACAGCATGGGAAAGACCAAGGACTGAAGGACATGTTTAAACACCTAAACATATCGCAGCTTGGGTCCAAGGAGACAGGAGGTAGCAGTGTGGAGAATGGAGGAAGCGGGCCCTTGCAGCAGGGGCAGAAGTGTGGCTGGACAGGCTGGGGTCCAGAAAGAGGCAGGACCTGCAGGTGAGCTGGAAGGGGCATTTCTGTTAAACAGACAGGCATTTCATGATTACCAGGTGGCAGGTTGATCCTGAACCAATTCCAGTCAGTTAGTATTAACTTTCTGTAGGTTATAATATACCACTATCCACAATAAGGGATTCCTTCATAGCTCAGTTGGTAAAGAATCCTCTTGATGCAGGAGACCCTGGTTCGATCCCTGGGTCGGGAAGATGTGCTGAAGAAGGGATAGGCTACCCACTCCAGTATTCTTGGGCTTCCCATGTGGCTCAGGTGGTAAAGAATCTGCCTGTAATGCAGGAGACCTGGGTTCGATCCCTGGGTTGGGAAGCTCCCCTGGAGAAGAGAAAGGCTACCCACTCCAGTGTTCTGGCCTGGAGAATTCCATGGACTGTATAGTTCATGGGGTAGCAAAGAGTCAGACACGACTGAGCGACTTTCACTTTCACCCACAATAAAATAGTTTGCAAAAAAAAAAAAAAAATAGTTTGCAAACCATTTAAAAGGTAAATTTTAGCTAATTTGAGATGGTATCTAATAATGAATTGAGATTTATTAAATTTTCATTGAAATGCCTTGCCGTTTCAGTATGGTAACAAATACTCCTTGCAAAGATAAAACAGTGTAGTTTGGATACGCAATGACACATGTCCCAATAGCAGAGAATGCAGTAAATTGTACATCTTAACTGAGGAATAATAAAAATTGAGTGGGTAGAATTTTTAATGGGCAACTGTAATGTCAATCAGTTGTTACATTTGCTTTCACAAGGTAAACAAATCTATAATAAAAGTCTTTATTGTTTATCCTGATATTCACAGCTTAGATGGGGGAGTGTACATGGCCAGAAAGAAGAGATTAGAAGGAACTAGCTGGACAAAAGCTTTATAGCTGCTTACATTATCAATAAAATAAACATGAAATGTTAAATAAATAAAAAGTCCCACAGACACAGCACCAGATATCTGGGGAAAAGATATTAATATAGTGAAATAAATGGCTAGATCAGGTGAATTTCCATAAATGTTACTGCTTAAATGGCAATAAGAAGATACTTTATTTGAGGAGAAATGCTTACAAATAGTGAAAATTTCTTGGTTGTTTACCCAGCATGTTTCCCAATGTCCAGCTTCTCCTAAGTACTGAGAATTATCTTCCATTAGCTTTCTTTTCCCCACATTTCTTGAGTGCTTCAGATGAAACTGACCCATGACCCAAGTACAAGAGGTGGACCTAGCTTTACTGAAGGCCAATAAGGATTATGCTGTCCAGTTCTCCAAGGAATTTGATTTAGAAAAAGTGGTTGGAGTCCATATATATATATATATATATACCATTGGTTCTTGTCCTCATAAATCTGTTCAGGGGAAGCCACATAATCTTTATGTAAGGAAATTGTGCTAAAGATTCCATGTTATGAAGTGTCATTAAATTTCTTTAAACACCTATACCAGAGATGGTCTTGTTCCCTGTATGGATGTGTAGCTTAGAATTACTGTAGCCATTTTGAAAACCTGTGGAAATTTGTGTGTGGAGGAAGTTTGAAACCCAGTAGAACTTTGTGGGTTCATCTTGGGAACAAACCCCTCCAATCCTCATACTTCCTGATTGACTTTCTCCAACTGCAAAGAATAGACTAAAATAGTTAATGATTGAGAAGTGAGGGAAAGACAAAACAAAGGATAAACATTAGAATAAGAAAAATGATGAAAGCTTAAACAAAAGTTCCACAATAAAACAGAATCATAGAACTCCTAGCTCCTCCTCAAGGGTATACATAATAATCTGATCCAATCTTTGAGTTGCTCTGTAGAAGTTAAGACACCTATCCAGTGGAGAATGTTGAGTATATGCTAACCACAAGAACAGAGACTGCAGACTGGATGGAACTAGAAGTTGATGACTGAGATTCCCAAAACATCATCCTGTTACAACACCATCAACCAATCAGAAGAAAGTCTTGGGTTACACTCTGTAACCCTCACCTCAAATGTTGCCTTTAAAACTCCTTCCCTGAAAGTCAAGAGGGAGTTTGGGTCTTTTGCACATCATCTGCCCATTCTCCTTGCTGGTGCCCAGCAAATAAATGCTGTACTTTCCTTCTCTTCTATTCAGCGTCACAGATTGATTTGGCTGCATGTTAGGCAAGCTGATCCATGTTCGGTTTGGTAATAAACTGACCTTATAAGAATGTATAGTAGAGATTCCCCTGACATTCCTGTGAAAGTGAAAGTAAAAGCTGCTCAATCTTGTCCAACTCTTAGCAACTCCAAGAACCATAGCCTGCCAGGCTCCTCTGTCCATGCAAATCTCCAGGCAAGAATACTGGAGTAGGTAGTAGCCATTCCCTTCTCCAGGGGATCTTTCCAGCCCAGGGATCAAATCTAGGTCTCCTGCATTGCAGGAGGATTCTTTACTGTCTGAGCCACCAGAGAAGCCCAAGAATACTGCAGTGGGTAGCCTTTCCCTTCTCCAGAGGAACTTCCCAACCCAGGAATTGAATCAGGCTCTCCTGCATTGCAGGAGGGTTCTCTATCAGCTGAGTTACCAGGGAAGCCCCCTAACATTCCTCCTGAGCTAAACTTTTAAAACACGGACCTTCCAGGCATATGTGTTGACAGGTCTTCTTCACTGTCTAAGTTATGTTTAATTGGTTTGTCTGACACTTGAAATAACAACAACAACAAAAAGGCTAAAAATTGTTTCAGGGAAAAGCAAATTCTGACTCCCTGTTAGATCTATTTATTTGACTTGTTTTTTGTTGGTTTTGTTATTATAATCATATATCATGGCCTGCTTCAAAGAATCCTGCCTTTCTGCCTTTTACAGTAAAGTGCCTTTGTTCAGAAGCCTGTCTACCTGTAGTTGGCAGCAGAAGGAAGAAATTAACACATCCCATGCTTGAGGCTTACCAATCTAGGAAATAGTTGCAAGATTAATGACCTTTTTGTTTCTTTACCTCCCCCATCTTTAATCTATAAAAGAACCTGGCATCCAGATCCTGATAAGATGACTATTTTGAGACATTAGTCTGCCATCTTCTTGGTCAGACAGCTTTCTGAATTAAGACTTATCTGTTACCTCAACTCCAATTCATTGGCCTGTCACAAAGCAAGCAGAGTGACCTTGGACTCGGTAACAAAATGACACCTAAGCTTTCTAAGAAAAAGCAGTAGAGTTCATGGTTATGACTTCCCACTTCCAAATTCTCTCACTCTACTATGTCTACCTTATAGACTTCTTTTCTGAACAATCCTACCATAATTCAATTTGTCAACAGATTGAGTATTTGATGTATTTTCCTCTTTTGCTAATACACTACCATAGAATTATGAATAAAACATAACACCTATCATTTATTCTCAGTTCAAGTCCTAGTCCACAGTTATAGGCATGTCCTGATCCAAGCCAGGGAATGCTACTTTTGGAGAGACTCATTTCTTTCAAAATTTGTTATTCTCCTTTTCATGGAGTTTAATTTGAAAATAATCCAAGAAGAAATTTCTTATTTGTCAAGTAATAAATATTTTGAGAATTGCAATATTTTACTCTTTCAACCAATACACTGAGTTTTGATATTTTTTAAAGCAAATATGAGGAGTAAATCAAGATTATAATAAGGCTGAATTAGGTTTCTTTGGGCTTCCCTGGTAGCTCAGCTGGTAAAGAATCTGCCTGCAATGTAGGAGACCCCGGTTCAAATTCTGGGATGGGAAGATACCCTGGAGAAGGAATAGGCTACCCACTCCTGTATTCTAGGGCTTCCCTAGTGGCTCAGTTGGTAAAGAATCCACCTGCAATGCAGGAGACCTGGATTCTTTCCTTAAGATACTATAATAGTGCGATGAATACTTGGACTCAGAGATCTGTCATGGGGTATGGAAATAAAGAAGTTTCTCATAATACTTTTAAAACTTGGATACAGTTCTTGTAAACTTCATGAAACAGTTTTATCAGTTTAAATTTCATTTCCACATTTTTCTGTTGTCCTGAGCTTCTTGGATGGGGTTGAAACTCATTGAAGTATATTCTCAGCTTGCAATTAAATAGCAATCAGATTTAGAAAAGCATATTGGCAAATTTCAGAGTGTTTGCAAAACTATCATTATGTCAAAGGAGATACATTTGTAGTTTTACAACTTGAACCAGGTTGCCGAAACTGTTTAAAAGTGAAGGATGCCATCCAGGGATGCATTATTTACAGGAGTTGTGAAGGCATTAGAAAAACAGGCTTGAAGTGCTGCATTTGCATTAAAGCACAATTTTACTGCCACACAAATAGTGCCTCTCTTGAAATGGAAACTGTTAATAAATCTAGCACTTTATAGCTTTCATTGTAAAAAGCTTTTTGAGGGGGAGAGGGATCATTCTGCCTTGATGGAACAGCACTATCATTGTTCAGCTACAGCAAATGGAAGAATGACTAGGGAATCATCAATGCACTAGTAATGTTTCAGATTGATGTGTTTTATCACCCATGGAACGCGGATGAAACCCTCCTGGTCTTTTTAATACTCCATCTTGGAAGCTGAACTTCAAAATTTCCCTTTCATGTGAAAAGAATTTAAAGAGACTTTACAGTCCGGGTACATCAGCCATGGCAATGTGGTACCCAGCAGTCTTGACATCTGCACAGGCCTTCTGTGTCCCCGGTAGCTTCCCTGCCACTGTTGGAAACATGTCATTATTGTCAGATGATCCTCCATGTGGAAAAGCCTAGAGTAAAGCAGCTTCTGCCTTGTTAAGACAAGTGTTTCCAACTACTATACAGTAAAAATTACAGTGCCCACAGAAATGTACAAGAATATTTGAAGCAAATTATAGACCCTCCTGCCCAGTAAAATAGAAACATAATTTCTAGAAATATTTAGTTTTAATATAAAAAAATCTTTTCAAACTAAACACGTGAGAATTCAATAAGTACCAACCGTGGGAAAGTAATAATTCCCTTGAATAACTTGTTTGCTTCCTAAGGTATAATTGATCTTAAACAAAATCACTCAGAAGCTAAAGCTGGCGAAAACCAACAACTTAACCTGAGATAAATGACAGTCTGTATTACAAGATTCCCTTTAAAGTACATAGAAAAAACAATTTCTGAAATTTTTTTTTTCCTGTTCAGTAATAACCACAGACATATGGGACCAGGCTGTCAGAAAAACAATAAAGCTAGTTGCTCATCATTTCTTCAGGTCTTTTGGTTCATGTTACTCTGAGAGTTTTAAATATTCATATACAAAAGAGACTAATGATAAAAGTGATGTCTTCATTTTCATGAATACAGCTTTTTAATAAAATAAAAATAACTTACAGATACTAGCAAAATATATTTTGCTGAGTTCTTCTGGTTTGTGTAAGAATTAACTTTGTTTTACTGAATCCTGTCAGAGGCTAAGACCCTGCCAAAATAAAGAAAACATTAAAAAACAGTGAGAGACCAGGATGGCAGAGGAGTAGGTGGGCGTGGAGTACCTCTCTCCCCACGGATGCATCAGGAATACACCTTCAGACACAGAAGTGCATGCAGAACACCAGCTGAGAGCAGACAGGAGTACCCGACCAGCGGAAGAGAACATATAGAATCACACAGAACTCGGTAGGATGAAGGAACTAGGGGGAAAAACAGGAGTGTTAGTAGGACTGGACCTGCCCTTGGCTGGTGGGGGAACTGAAGCAGGGGTCCAATCCCCACATCACATCCGAGCAGTTGTCTGAGTCAGAGGAGAAACATTTAAGGCTGAGAGTGAAACATCTGATCTGCAGCAGCCTAAATGGAATGAGAATCAGACAGTCCTTGCCATAGCGGTACATACCCCGGACAGGGACGCAAGTCCCCTGGAAGGCGCAGTGGCTGGGATTGTGGAGCAATCCCAGGGCAAGGGCTGCTGATGACTGTGGCGAGACGGACAGAGGGGATGTGAGGGAGGAGACTGTGGTGGGAAATGTCTGTGGAGGAAAGCCAGGCAGCCATGGAAGCAAGGCGATACTGCTGAGTCAGGCGTAGGGGGTGGAGCCATCACCATAGCCTCTCTTCCCCCACAGGCCAGTGTCAGCAGCTGAACAACAGAGAGGCTGGCCAACCAAATGCCTGATGCCCTGAACTGGAGTAGGACCCCACCCAGGGTGCCCCTTTACGTGTCTGATGAGCTGAACTACAGAGTAGGACCCCAGGCAGGGGAGCCCTCTAAGTGTCTGAGCAGGCGGAGTTACGGGAAAAAAAAAAAAAAAAAACAACTGGTGAAGAGGCCTTCTGACCGCCAGCTACAAGAGGCTTGAGAAAAGACTCAGATAGGGCCGTGACGCCTGCGGTGGAGGCAGGCCGTGCCCCTGCACACGGCGCCACCAGAGTCCCTGCAGCCAAAGCAGCTGCACCAACCCAGCTCAGCCCTCACTGGGACCGAGCTGTCATGGGCAACAAAAAGTCTTGCGTCTACGCAAGCAGGGTCGCTTCGGTCATATCCAACTCTGTGACCCTGTAGACTGTGACCTGCCAGGCTTCTCTGTCAGGGGGTTCTCCAGGCAAGAACACTGAAGCGCATTGGCCAACAGTGGCTGCCACACCCTTCTAGAGCACTATATTTCCTGCTGCCCCAGCCGCCAACCCCCCTGAGTACCTGGTGCTGCCAGAACCCCTGCGACCCAAGCAGCTGCACCACCTCCACCCCTGGCCCTCACAGGGGCAAACCCAAGTCCTCCAGGGCAGCCTCAGGGGCTAATCCCAGTGGATGACCTACCAGTGGATGACCTACATGCAGAGGTGGAAATAAAACCACAGCTGAAACCCAGGGGCAGTGTGGCTAAGGAAGAAGACCCAAAACCTTCCCATCAGCTGTACAAACTGCAGATTAAATCCACACTATTTAATCAGTCAACTAAGAAGACTCTCTGTCTACAGAATATATAAAAGGACATTGAGAGCTCCCACAAAAGAAAACGCACTAGTTCTATTAGCCGTGTACACTGGAGGCAAGAACACACAGGAGTAGGAGCAGATTAGAATCGGAGCTGCTCCCACAGCAGGTCCAGAGACCAGCACAGTGTCTGAGGGCATCCTAGAGAGGTGAGGGGGACTGTGACTCTCAGCGAGGGAGAGGACCCCGACAGCAGTGAGTCAAGGAAAACATGTATTATTCTTATGCTTTGACATGTTCTATAGATTCTTTTGGATTTTTTTTAACTGTTATCTTTTCTTATTTTTTCTTCCAACCCCCTCTGCTGTAGTTGTCGATTTTATTGTCACTATGAAATCATAAGCTTCTGAGCTTTTCTTTTTTCTTTTCTCAGCCACATTTTTTATTGCTGTTATAAACCCTTTCCTCTACATTGGGCTTTTGAAGTTCTGTGACATTTTCCTTTATTTTTTCTTACTTTATTTATCTCTTTTTGAATTTTAATTATAAATAACCTTTAACATATATAAATCTTTATCTACCTCTATTAAATGTTGCATATCTATTTTCTTTCCTTTCCTCTCAACCTGTTTGTTAGTTTTGTTTTCACTGCTTTATTCCCCACTTGGCACCTTGCTTTAGTTTTGTTTTCCAGTCTGTGCTTTAGTTAGTTTTTATTTAGTTAGATATAATTTTTGGTTTCCTTTGTTCACTAGGTCAATCTAATGTACTTTATTTTGGTTGGACTGTTTTTGATTTTGCTTATGGGTTATATGTATATATGTAAATTCAACCACACTTTTTATTGTTGTTATAAACCTCGGCTGTGACGTTGGCCTTCTGCAGTTTTGTGGAGTTTTCCTGTATTTTTTTTTTTTTTAATCGTCCTTCTTCTTTTTTTTTTTTCTTTCTTTCTTTAATGTTAATTTTGAATTTTTAAAAATCAATTATATTTTTATACATTTATTCCTTTGTTTTCTTTTCCTATTGTACTCCTCCCTTTGCAGCTAATCTTTAATGTATATAAATGTTTCTCTACTGTTATTTAACCTTGCATATCTATTATTTCTTTTTTTCCCTTCCTCTCAACATATTTGTTGGTTCTGTTTTCATTACCTTATCCCCCACTTGGAACTTTGCTTTACTTTTGTTTTCCAGTTTGTGATTTAGTTGGTTTTGTAGACATAATTGGTAGACATATTTTTTTTTTATTTGTTTGCCTGGTAATCTACTGTATTTTATTTTTGATAAACTTTTGATTTTGCTTATGAGTATATGTGTATAAGTGTATATTCCATTATTTTACTTATGATTTGCCTGATTTTACAACTGACATTTGCCTAAAGTTCATCTTTGGTTTCTCGTTTTTGGTTATTTGTCTTAATTTCACTTAATGCCATAACAAGCCACTTGGAGGATCTTCATTCCTTACCAGAGATCAAACCCTGAGACTTTGGAGTGTGAACACTGACTCCAAGACACTAGACTACCAGAGAACTAACAATCATTTCAGTTCAGTAGATCAGTCGTGACTATTTGTGAACCCATGGATTGCAGCAAACCAGGCCTCCCTGTCCAACACCAACTCGTGGAGTTTATTCAAATTCATCTAAATTGAGTCGGTGATGCCATCCAACCATCTCATCCTCTGTCATCCCCTTCTCCTTCTGCCTTCAATCTTTCCCAGCATCAGGGTCTTTTCCAATGAGTCAGTTCTTTGCATCAGGTGAGCAAAGTATTGGAGTTTCAGCTTCAGCATCAGTCCTTCCAATGAATACTCAATGAACACTTCAATGAACACTTCAAATGATCTCCTTTAGGATGGACTGGTTAGATCTCCTTGCAGTCCAAGGGACTCTCAAGAGTCTTCTCCAACACCACAGTTCAAAAATATCAATTCTTTGGCACTCGGCTTTCTTTGTAGTCCAATTCTCATATCCATACATGACTACTGGAAAAACCATAGCTTTGATTAGAAGGACCTGTGTTGACAAAGTAATGTCTATGCTTTTTAATATGCTGTCTAGGTTGGTCATAGCTTTTCTTCCAAGGAGCAAACGTCTTTTAATTTCATGGCTGCAATCACCATCTGCAGTAATTTTAGAGCCCCAGAAAATAAAGACTGTCACTGTTTCCATTGTTTCCCCATCTATTTGCCATGAAGAGATGGGAACAGATGCCATGATTTAGTTTTCTGAATGTTGAGTTTTAAGTCAACTTTTTCACTCTCCTCTTTTACTTTCATCAAGAGGCTCATTAGTTCTTCTTTGTTTTTTCCATAAGGGTGGTGTCATCTAAGCATCTGAGGTTAATGATATTTCTCCCTGCAATCTTGATTCCAGCTTGTGCTTCATCCAGCCCAGCATTTCTCATGATGTACTCTGCATTGAAATTAAATAAGCAGGGCGACAATATACAGCCTTGACATATTCCTTTCCCAGTTTGGAACCAGTCTGTTGTTCCATGTCCATTTCTATCCATTGCTTCTTTACCTGCATACAGATTTCTCAGGAGACAGGTCAGGTGGTCTGGTATTCCCATCTCTTGAAGAATTTTCCACAGTTTGTTGTGATCCACACAGTCATAGGCTTTGGCATAATCAATAAAGCATAATTAGATGTTTTTCTGGAACTCTCTTGCTTTTTCGATGATCCAACAGATGTTGACAATTTGATCTCTGGTTCCTCTGCCTTTTCTAAATCCAGATTGAACATCTGAAAGTTCATGGTTTAGATACTGTTGAAGCGTGGCTTGGAGAATTTTGAGCAATACTTTGCTAGCATTTGAGATGAGTGCAATTGTGTGGTAGTTTCAGCATTCATTGGCATTGCCTTCCTTTGGGATTAAAATGGAAACTGACCTTTTCCAGTCCTGTGGCCACTGATGAGTTTTCCAAATTTGCTGGCATATTGAGTGCAACACTTTTTCATCATCATCTTTTAGGATTTGAAATAACAAAACTGGAATTCCATCACCTCCACTAGCTTTGTTCATAGTGATGCTTCTATAAGGCCCATTTGATTTCGCATTCCAGGATGTCTGGCTCTAGGTGAGTGACCACATAATCATGATTATCTGGATTGTGAAGATCTTTTTTGTATAGTTCTACTGTGTATTGTTGCCACCTCTTCTTAATATCTTCTGCTTCTGTTAGGTCCATACCATTTCTGTTTTTTATTGTGCCCATCTCATGAACTAACCATAGTGAGTATCAAATAGTGACAACTCCCACAAAGGAAAGCACTTGAATTCAAGACCCAGCATCACCCAACCACCAGAAAGATCCTGTTCAGCACACCTCATATAAACAACAAACAACAAAAATGCAAAGCCAATCATTAGCAGAGAGGATTACCACCTGACTCAGCCTTGCATATCAAGAAAAATAAAGAAATAGAAAAACTCAGCAGAAGTCAGAGTTTCAATCTTAGAAATCACAGAAATCCAACCTTAGGAGGGCAGAAACCAAAAGGAAGAAAGAATTCAACCTTGAGCCCTGGGGAAAGGAGACCTCAAACACAGTAAGTTAAAAATAATAATAATGAAAAGGCAGAGAAGTACTCAACAAACGAAGGAACAAACTAGAAACAAAGGAGCCCAATAAATGAAGAGTAAATAGTCAAACTACCTGAAAAGAATTCAGAATAATTATGATCAAAAATCATGAAGACAAAATGGAGAAAATGCAAGAATCAACTAACAAAGCCCTAGAAGAATTAATGAATAAACATACAGAGACAAATAACACAATTACTGAAATTAAAAATAGTTTAGAAGGTACAAATAGAAGAATATATGAAAAAGAAAAAGGAATCAGTGAGCTGGAAGATAAAATGGTGGAAATAACTTCAGAAGAGCAGAATAAAGTAAACAAATGAAAATAATTGAGGATAATTTCATAGACCTCTGGGCCAATATCAAGCACAGAAACATTTGAATTATAGCAGATCCAGAAGAAGAAGAGAAAAAGAATGGTACAAGAAAATTTTTGAAGAGATTATAGTTGAAAATCTCCCCAATGTTGGAAAAGAGATAGTCAGTGAAGTCGAAGAGGTGCAAAGAGTCCCATACAGGGTAAATTCAAGGAGAAACACGCCAAGACACATACTAATCAACCTAATAAAGACCAAACAGAAAGAAAGAATATTAAAAGGAGACATATGGACTGAAAGTGAGAGGATGGAAAAATATATTCCTTGCAAATGGGAAGCAAAAGAGAGCTGGAGTATCAATCCTCATATCAGACAAAATAGTAAAATAAAGAAGATTAAAAGAGATAAGGAAGGACACTACATGATGATCAAGGGATCAATCTAAGAGGAAGACACAACAATTATAAATATCTATGTACCTAAGAGCACTTCAATACATAAGACAAACACTAACAGACATAAAAGGAGAAATTGACAGTAACACAATAACAGTAGGAGACTTTAACACCACACTCAACACCAGTGGATAGATCATCAAAACAGAGAATTAATAAGGAAACACAAGTCTTAAATGCTACAGTAGATGAGGTGGATCTCATTGATATTTTCAGGACATTCCATCCAAATGCAAAATACACCTTCTTCTTAAGTGCACATGGAACATTATCCAGGATAGACCACATCTTGGGTTACAAATCAAACCTCAGTAAATTTAAGAAAATTAAAATAAAAAAAAAAAAAAAGAAAATTCAAATCATATCAAACATCTTCTCTGACCACAATACTATAAGACTAGATACCAATTAAAAGAAAAGAAAACAAACAAACAAACAAAAAAAACAATAAACCCAAACACATGGAGATTAAATAATACATTTCTAAATAACCAACAGGTTACTGAAAAAAATCAAAAGGAAAATCAAAAAAATTCCTAGAAACAAATGACAGTGAAAACATGACAAGCCAAAACCTATGGTATGCAGCAAAAGCAGTCCTAAGAGGGAAGTTTATAGCAACACAACCCTACCTCAAGAAACAAGAAAAAACTCGAATAGACAAGCTAACTTTACACCTAAAACAACTGGAAAAAGAAAGGAAAAAAAAAATCCATAATTAGTAGAAGGAAAGAAATCATAAAGATCCAAGCAGAAATTAATGAAAAAGAAATGAAGGAAAAAATAGTAAAGATTAACAGAACTGAATTCTGGTTCTTTGAGAAGATAAACAAAATTGACAAACCTTTAGCCAGACACATCAAGAAAAATAGAGAGAAGAATCAAATCAACAAAATTAGAAATGAAAAAAGGATAGATTACAACAGACAATGCAGAAATACATAAGGATTATAAGGGACTATTATGAACAACTATATGGCAATAAAATTGATAGCTTGGAAAAAATGGACAGATATTTACAAAAGTTCAATCTTCCAAGACCAAACTAGGAAGAAATAGAAATTATGAACAACCCAATTACAAGCACTGAAAATGAAGCTGTGATCAAAAATTTCCCAAAAATGAAAGCCCAGGACCAGATGGCTTCACAGGAGAATTCCATCAAACATTTAGAGAAGAAATCATGCCTATCCTTCTAAAACTCTTTCAAAAATTTGCAGAGGAAGGAACACTTCCAAATGCATTCCATGAGGCCACCATCACCCTGATACCAAAACCAGACAAAGACAACACACACACACACACACACACACACACACTCACACACACACACAAAAGAAAACTACAGGCCAATATCACTGATGAACATAGATGCAAAAATCCTCAACGAAATTTTAGCAAACAGAATTCAGCTACATATCAAAAAGTTCATACACCATGATCAAGTTGGGTTTAATCCAGTGAGGTAAGGATTCTTCAATATATGCAAATCAATCAATGTGATACACCATATTAACAAATTGATAGATAAAAACTATATAATCTCAATAGATGCAGAAAAAGCCTTTGACAAAATTCAGCACCCATTTATGATTAAAACTCTTCAAAAAACAGGCATAGAAGGAACTTTCCTCAACATAGTAAAGGCCATATATGATAAGCCTACAGCAAACATTAATCTCAATGGTGAAAATCTGAAAGCATTCCTCCTAAGATCAAGAACAAGACAAGTGTGTCCAGTTTCATCACTATTATTCAACATGGATTTGGACGTCCTAGTTACAGCAATCAGAGAAGAAAACGAAATAAAAGGAATCCAGATGGGGAGAGAAGAAGTAAAGCTCTCACTGTTTGCAGATGACATGAAACTGTATATAGAAAACCCTAAATATAGTATCAGAAAATTACTAGAGCTCATCAGTGAATTTAGCAAAGTTTCAGGATACAAAATCAATACACAAAAATCACTTGCATTTCTATATACTAACAATGAAAAATCAGAAAGAGAAATTAGGGAATCAATTCCATTCACCATTGCAACAAAAAATAAAATATCTAGGAATAAACTTATCTAAGGAGACAAAAAAAAAAAACTGTACACAGAAAATTATAAGACATTGATGAAAGAAACCAAAGACAACAGAAACAGATGGAGAGATAGTCCCGGTAGGAAGTCAAATTTGTGAAAATGACTATATTACCAAATGCAAACTACAGATTCACTGTGATTCCTATCAAATTGCCAATGACATTTTTCACAGAACTAGAATAATAATTTCACAATTCATATGGAAACACAAAAGACCCCGAATAGTCAAAGCAGTCTTCAGAAAGAAGAGTGGGGCTGGAGAAATCAAACTTCCTGACTTCAGATTATACTACAAAACCAATCATCAAGACAGTATGGTATGGCACAAAAACATAAATAAAGACCAATGGAAGAAGACAGAAAGCCCAGAAATAAACCCATGAAAATATGAGTACCTTATTTTTGACAAAGGAGGCAAGAATATACAATGGGGCGAAGACGACCTCTTCAATAAATGGTGCTGGGAAAACTGGATAGCTATATGTAGAAGAATGAAACTAGAACACTTCCTAACACCATACACAAAGATAAATTCAAAATGGATTAAAGACCTAAATGTAAGACCAGAAACTATAAAACTCTTAGAGGAAAATTTAGGCAGAACACTTGATGACATAATTCAAAGCAAGATCCTCTAAGACCCAGCTCATAGAGTAATGGAAACAAAAACAGAAGTAAACAAATAGGACCTGATTAAACATAAAATCTTTTACACAGCAAAGGAAAGTATAACTAAGATGAAAAGACAACTTTCAGAATGGGAGAAAATAATAGCAAATGAAACAACTGACAAAGGATTAATTTCCAAAATATATAAGCAGCTCATACAACTCAATACCAGAAAAACAAACAACCCAATCAAAAAGTGTGAAAAAGACCTAAACAGACATTACTCCAAAGAAGACATACAGATGGCTAACAAACACATGAAAAGATGCTCAACACCACTCATTATTAGAGAAATGCAAATCAAAACTACAAGGAGATATCATCTCATATCAGTCAGAATGGCCATCATCAAAAAGTCTACAAAAAATAAATGCTGGAGAGGATGTGGACAAAAGGGAACACTCTTGCACTGTTGGTGGGAATGTAAATTGATACAGTCAATATGGAAGATGGTATGGAGATTCCTTATAAATCGAGGAATAAAACCACCATATAACCCAGCAATCCCACTTCTAGGCATATACCCTAAGGAAACCAAAATTGAAAACCACACATGTATCCCATTCTTCACTGAAACACTATTTACAATAGCTAGAACATGGAGGCAATCTAGATGTCCATGGACAGATGAATGGATAAAGAAGTTGTGATACATATACACAATGGAATACTAATCAGCCAATAAAAAGAATGCATCTGAGTCAGTTCTAATGAGGTGGATGAACCTAGAACCTATTATAAAGAGTTAAGTAAGTCAGAAAGGGAAAGATAAATATCATATTCTAACACACATATATGTAATCTAGAAAAATGTTACTGAAGAATTTATTTACAGGGAAGCAATGGAGAAGCAGACATAGAAAATAGACTATGGACATGCAGAGAGGGGAGGGGAGGGTGAGATGTGTGGAAATAGTAACATGGAAACTTACATGTTTCCATGTAAAATATGATATGGGAATATGTAAAAATGATATCCAATGGGAATTTGCTGTATGTCTCAGGAAACTCAAACAGGGGCTCTGTGTCTATCTAGAGGGGTGGGATGGGGAGTGAGATGGGAGGGAGGTTAAAAAGGGAGGGGATATATGTATTCCTGTGGCTGATTCATGTCACAGTTTGACAGAAAACAACAAAATTATGTTAAGCAATTATCCTTCAATTAAAAAATAAAAAAAAAAAAACTGAAGAAACTGATATTATTTCCAGACTTCCTGTCTCCCCTTGTCTCATGAGCAGCATATGTTAAAGAGTCAATGTTAAGTCAACTGCTTATTCATAAAATCATACATGAGATGAAAGGTGGATATGAAGAAAAAGAACAAATAAATGATCTATAAGCACATGCAGGTACTTGTTATCTTTAGTCTCAAAATACCTGAAAAAAAGAAGAAGCCCTACAGTTGTATATTATTTCATATCAGAGCTATGAAATTTAGAATTGGTGGTGCTGACTTACAAAAATGTGCAATGTGAAATTGTGAATTAAGTTTTCTTTCGGTCAAAATGGAGGACTACATAGACAGCTTGAGAAACTGCTCCAAAGAGGTGGAGGAGAACATGGGTATATATGTGAGTTTGGTGGAGGGGGAGTGCCTGTAATCAAGCACACATGTTTCTTGCAGGTTTCTGTTAGTCATGAGAAGCATACGTCACCATGAAGGATTCTAGCGCTTTTCCAGATACGAGTAGACATATGAATTGGCTTCTGAAAATATCTATCTGAACAGCTGTTTTGCAATTTTCCCTAAAGTACAGAGTGCCTCATTTCGGCTCTCCACCCTGAATTCTTTTGAGGGGTTGTTGAAAATAAGCAGCTGCAGTAGCGCATGATTTAATCCTTGTAGAGGTAGATGGCAAGTGCCCATAGCAAGTTTCACTGCGTAGTTGACAGTGGTTTCCAACCTTTACCCAACAACAAAAGTCTATTTAATTACATTTTGCTATCCCTCTGCATCCTCATTTCTCTGACAGATTTCACTTTCAGGTAATAATTATTTTCTGTAAAAGCTAAAAGTCACGAAAAGTTGTTTACCATCCAGTTTTTCAATGGCTGTGTCTGGGCTTTCTCAGGTGGCAAGACTGCCATCTCAAGTTTCACATGTTCTGGGAGGAAGCTGTCACCTTTCTGATCCTAGTCATTAACAAGAGAATACATGAATCATGCTTAGCCAAGCACTGGACTCTCACAGCAAGGATCTATACGTAGTTTCTCTGAGCATCAGAACATTCTGAAGATAATTTTTAAATCCTTAATGTCAACTTCAAACTTGAAGTTTCCCTTTGTATTCTGCAGAGACTAAGATCCACTCCTCCTTCAATCCCATAGGGCTATACCAAATGGGGGTGAGTGTCATCTTCAAACTTCAGGTGCCCCCACTGCCCAGATGAATAGCTTAATCCTGTGTCTGTACCTTTTCATGAAAATAATTGCTATAGTTAGTCATTACTTCTAAAGGTTGAGAACCACTGTCCTAAAGCTAAAGAAATGTGCTCTAAGAAAAACACAAAACACAGGATTCATAAATAATAGGAGTCACATGAAGTTTCTATCTGAGAAACTTGACTGTGATCTTTAGTCCATGATAAATGGAACACCATATCATGTAAAAATTATGCAGAAAAGCACACTTTAAAAAATACTGTGGAAGAGGAAAAAGACATCTCTGACTAATCTTGAGAATCAAAAATTCTTTGTCATTATCCTACTGAAAATCTATCAAGGTATATCCATTACTTTTAGAATGAAATTCATATTTCTTAATGTGACATTAAGCTGTATAATGTGTTTTGTTTTGATTTTTTCATCTAAATAACCCCCACAGATTTTCATCAGTTTTTGTTTTTTTTTTTAAATTCTTCAAATCTCAGCTTAAATGATATTTCCTTTGTGCAGGTTTTTAAAACAATTCTCCTCCTAACTGATGTTCCTTATCCCAATGTTTCTATGAGATACTTTCTATGATAATATTGGATATTATCATAGCACTTGACAGGCTGATTTGAAATTTTAAAAATATTCCTGAGTAGCTTTTTAGAGAAGCTCCATACTGCTCTTCATAGTGTCTAACAGAAATAGAGGTATCATATAGCTCAGAAATCCCATTCTTAGGCATTTATCAGAAGAAAATCATAATTTGAAAGGATGAATGCACCCCAATGTTCACTGCAGCACTATTTATAATAGTCAAGACATGGAAGCAACTGAAATGTCCGTCAACAGAGGAATGAATAAAAAAGATGTACATATATATTACTCAGCTATTAAAAGGACCAAAATAGTGCCATTTGCAGAAATGTGGATGAACCCAAAGACTGTCATATACAGTGAAGTAAATGAAAAGGAAAAGTAAATATCATATAATACTGCTTATATATGGAATCTAGAAAAAAGGTACAGATGAATCTATTGGCAAAGCAGAAACAGAGTCACAGACATAGAAAATAAACATGGTTACTAAGGTGGGAAAGTGAAAGTGAAATTTGCTCAGTCATGTCCAACTCTTGGCAACCCCATGGACTGTATAGTCCATGGAATTCTCCAAGTCAGAATACTGGAGTGGGTAGCATTTCCCTTCTCCAGGGGATCTTCCCAACCCAGGCATCAAACCCAGGTCTCCCACATTGCAGGTGGATTCTTTACCAGCTGAGCCACAGGGAAGCCCATGACTACTGGAGTGGTGCCTATCCTTTCTCCAGAGGATCTTCCTGACCCAGAAATCAAACCATAGGGTCTCCTGCATTACAGGTGGATTCTTTACCAACTGAGCCTAAAGAACATTCAAACTACCATATAACTGCACTTATTTCATGTTCTAATCAGGTTATGCTTCAAGCCAGGCTTCAGAAGTATGTGAACTGACAATTTCCAGAGGTACAAGCTGGGTTTAGAAAAGGCAGAGGAACTAGAGATTGAATTGTCCAACATTAGTTGGATGATAGAGAAAGCAAAAGAATTCCAAAAATGCATCTACTTCTGCTTCATTGACTATGCTAAAGCTTTTGACTGTGTGGTTCACAAAAAAACCTATGGGAAATTCTTAACGAGATGGGAATACCAGATGACCTCACCTGTCTCCTGAGAAACCTGAATATAGGTCAAGAAGTAACAGGTAAAACCAGACATGGAACAACTGACTGGTTCAAAATTGGAAAAGGTGGTATATTGTCACCCTGTTTATTTAACTTATATGGAGTATACATTATGTGAAATGCCAGGCCGGAAGACTCACAAGCTGGAAGACTGTTGAAAGAAATACCAATAACCTCAGATATGCAGATGATACCACTCTAATGGCAGAAACTGAAGGGGAACTAAAGAATCTCTTGAGGGTGAAAGAGGAACGTGAAAAAGCTGGCTTACAACTCAACATTAAAAAACTAAGATCATGGCATCTGATCCCATTACTTCACAGCTAATAAAAGAGGAAAAAGTTGAAGCAGTGACAGATTTAATTTTCTTGAGCTCCAAAGTCACTGCAGATGGTGACTGCATCCATGAAATTAAAAGATGCTTGCTCCTTGGAAGAAAGGCTATGACAAACCAAGACAGTGTAGTAAAAAGCATAGACATCACTTTGGTGGCAAAGCCTGTACAGGCAAAGCTATGGTTTTATCAGTAGTCATGTACAGATATGACATGTGGACTATAAGGAAAGTTGAGCACTCAGGAGTTGATGCTTTTCTAATTGTGGTACTGAAGAAGACTCTTGAGAGTAGCTTGGACTGCAAAGAGGGCAAACCAGTCAATCCTAAAGGAAATCAACCTGGAATATTCATTGGATAGGACTTCTATATTCACTGAAAGGACTGTTACTGAAGCTCTAATACTTTGGTCAACTGATATTAAAGAGCAAACACACTGAAAAAGACACTGATGCTCAGAAAGATTAAAGGTAAAAGGAGAAGAGGGAGACAGAGAAAGAGATGGTTAGATGGCATCACCAACTCAGTGGATATGAATTTGAGCAAACTCTGGGACATAGTAGAAGACAGGGAAGCCTGGCATGCTGCATTCCATGGGCTCACAAAGAGTCAGATACGACTTAGTGACTAACCAATAACAATAACACACGGATCAATAATTTTTCTAATTATCATCTTGGTCATAAGAACACTTAAATGTTTTCATAACTATGTATATATGTTTACATATATATATATATATATATATATATTTTCACAAGTATATGTGTGTATATATAATATATATACTGTGTATACATATAGATAGACGTCTATCCCACACATACATACACAGTCACACAGCACACAACACACACACATATATTTATGTATATGTGTGTGTACATGTGTGTATGTGTATGTATGTGTGTGCATGCTAAGTTGCTTCATTCATGTCTGACTCTGCAACCCTATGGACTGTAGCCCATGAGGCTCTTCTGTCCATGGGAATCTCTGAGCAAGAACACTGGAGTGGGTTGCCATGCCCTCCTCCAGGGGATCTTCCTGACCCAGGCATCGAACCCATGTCTCTTATGTCTCCTGCATTGCAGGTGGGTTCTTTACCCGTAGTGCCACCTGGGAAGCCCATATATATACCCACACATATATTTTTTCCATGTTTCCATATATTTTGGGTCTAAACTCAGTTTTTAGTTTATAAAACCTTTGTAGTATCTAATGCTCAGAATTAGTAATATAGGCAATAGGTGGTAGTGTTTTCTCTGGGTCAGATATAACATTCAATTATTAATATCTCCTTTCATGTCATATTGATTATATTCTATTAAGCCTCAAGTGGCACTTAAACTGAAACACTAATTTGATTTGGATCTCAACTGAGAAAGCTATTGAACCAGAAATCAATCACTCACTGATAACTACTTAAATGTCTTTGATTCCTCATAACCATCACTACCTAACACCCACCAAAGATTCTTTGCATTATTAAATTTTCAGTTAGAGATAATATTAACCAAAAGAGAGAACTTGTGAGATGATCTCAAATTCACTGTAGTCATTCATGTAATTCATTAATTCACAAATAAATATTTACATACATATTAGCTGTGAGGCTTTGTTTTTGGTACTGAGGACAGAATCCAAAACCACAACAATAAAAGATCACTTGTTTTTAAGGACTTGTTCCCTTTTTGGTCAGGGAAGAAGGGCAGAGGCAAGCAGTAAAGAATAAATCAATTAATTCTGGAGACTTCCCTGGCAACCAGTGGTTAAGAGTCTGTGTTTTCACTGCAGGGGGTGTGGGTTCAATCCCTGATTTGGGAACTAGGACCCCACAGGCCACATGGCATGACCATTAAAAAAATATTGTATCAGGTGTCATAAATACTAAAGAGAAATATAAACAGACAGTGGAAATAAAGTGGGCTCAGTGCTATTTTATATATTTATATGATTGGATATCATGTGCAGAAGATTATATTAAAAAAATACCTCTTCATACCAAACTATTGTCAGTGGCACTGACTTGTTATTATCTTATTTAATTAATTAGTTTATTTTATTCTTTTCCTCACATCCCCACATTGCTTTCTCAGATAAAAGCAACTGTTATAATAGACTCAGTGTATATCATACTGCTTGTGTATGTTTTCATAAACTAGTTTTTAAAAGATTAATCATAGTGAATTTAGATATCTCATTTTCAAAATCACTGCAGATGGTGATTGCTGTCATGAAATTAAAAGACACTTACCCCTTGGAAGGAAAGTTATGACCAACCTAGATAGCACATTAAAAAGCAGAGGCATTACTTTGCCAACAAAGTTTCGTCTAGTCAAGGCTATGGTTTTTCCAGTGGTCATGTATGAATGTGAGAGTTGGACTGTGAAGAAAGCTGAGTGCCAAATAATTGATGCTTTTGAACAGTGGTGTGGAGAAGATTCTTGAGAGTCCCTTGGACTTCAAGGAGATCCAACCAGTCCATCCTAAAGGAGATCAGTCCTGGGTGTTCATTGGAAGGACTGATGCTGAAGCTGAAACTCCAATACTTTGGTCATCTCATGCGAAGAGTTGACTCATTGGAAAAGACCCTGATGCTGGGAGGGATTGGGGGCAGGAGGAAAAGGGGACAACAGAGGATGAGATGGTTGGATGGCATCACTGACTCGAGGGACATGAGTTTGAGTAAACTCCGGTAATTGGTGATGGACAGGGAGGCCTGGCGTGCTGCAGTTCATGGGGTCGCAAAGAGTCGGACACGACTGAGCGACTGAACTGAACTTAAGCTTTTCTACACATATATCTAGTCAACTGCTTATAAGTTCAGCACATTATACCAAAGAATTCATTCACCATATTGTATTCATTCATTCTAGGGATGATGCTTCGTGTAAGACCTTTGGTCTGCCAATGGTCTCTGTATAGGATGCTGCTGCTTCTAAGTCACTTCAGTCGTGTACAGGATGGTAAACTATATATTTAAAGTTTACACAGAATTATATTGTGATTCTATCATAGTTCTACGAACCATATATCTTCAACATTGAAATTCAATTCTAATATCATCCATTATAATTTATTCTTCAATGCCTATATTCCCTCTACAAGAGCCAACTGACACATATGAATGGAATACTTGAACACATCAAATGATACTGACTGAGAGGCAGCCCAAATCAGAGTCAGACAGTTATGCCTATTAAAAGTTCTCTTTTATCATTTGAGGAATAAATCTAGTGAAAAAGTAAAAATAGAAAAAGATGACTGGCAAAGGAATGTCAAGTAAGAGATAATATCATGAACTAGCTTAGAAAGATAGAAATATGTTAACCCAAAAGTTCAGTTGAAATGTCCATGAGTCTAATGTCTATGGGCTCTAAAGTCCATGAGTCTGAGTATTATAGGAGAAGGGTTCCCACAAACTTTAAAGATAAAGTGTGGAAAAAAATTATGTAATGGGCAAGGCCAAAGAAGAGTTAAACATAATTATAATTCTTCTTAGGTTTGTATCCAAAATATATTACACATGGTATTTAAGCTAATGACATAGTCTAAAATTCTCTTTAAACTCTATGAAGAATTCACTGCCCTACATTATATGCAATCTATGAAAGATGCAAGGTTCCCTTCTTATATGTGTTTTCAAGAGAACAAACAGAAATGATTCAACATTTAGGATGTAAAGCATTCCAGTTGTCTATTAAAAAAGCAGAAATAATTTTGTGGTGTGGTTTGCTTTAGCCAGTCAGAGAAAAGAAAAAGTGAAGAGTGTATTCTAAAATTCAGCAAGGAACTAATCTGTGCTTCTCTGCGTCTCCATATTGTTTTTTCATAAGCACCAAACCGAAGACAGATAGCTCCAGGCACTTTCGCGAGAGACAAAACATTCCTAACACTCCAGTTGCTAGTGGAGTTACTACTAATATTCTCATATTTGTAAATGGAGGTTGTGAGAGTAGGAATGAGGTTGTATTTCAATGTCAGGGATGGGTGTAAAGTCTAAATGATCTCACTGATGAAGTTTAATTAATAAATCTATT
Source organism: Cervus canadensis (assembly GCF_019320065.1). Classification (NCBI taxonomy): domain Eukaryota; kingdom Metazoa; phylum Chordata; class Mammalia; order Artiodactyla; family Cervidae; genus Cervus; species Cervus canadensis. The sequence goes on from NC_057396.1 coordinate 8,357,486, forward strand.
TTAGAAAATGAGGTCTTCAATTTTTAGAATAAGTTGAGAATAAAAAAAGCAAATTAAAACTTGCTAAGAATAAGGAATATAAATTAAGGCAGTTGGTCTTTCATAGTCACAGTTCTGCCATCTGTAGATTCAGCCAAAAAATAGAAGAAAAAAAAAAAAATCCAGAAGGTTCCAAAAAGCAAACTTGTATTTGCCAAATGTTACAAACTATTCATATAGTATTTGTAAATGTATTCATAGCTCTTTCCATAGCATTTGGATTGTATTTGATATTATAAACAATCTAGAGAAAATTTAAACTATACAGGAGGATGTACATGGGTTACATGCAAATACTTTCCATTTTATTATAAGAAACTTGATCACCTGTGGTTTTGGTGTTAGTACGTGGTCCTGGGACCAGTCTTCCAGGGACATAGAAAGATGATCATACAACAAAGTTTAAAAACAAACAAACAATACCACTACAATGTTGTAAAGTAATTAACCTCCAACTAATAAAAATAAATGGAAAAATAAAAAAAATAAATAAAATAAAAACAAACAGCAAAAACTCTAGAGATTTTAAATTGTATAAATTAAAAACAGCATGATTTTCTATTAAATATAAAAAAAGAATATCAACTGTAATAAGGCATTTGGTGACATGATAAAAATAATCAAAATCAAGACCAACATATAGAAATGCTGCAGTTTAAGACAAATATACTATACCACTGTAAAAAAAAGTCCCCACTCCCTAAAATATGAGTTATTACTGCTTCTTTTTTATTTATTTATTTTTATTAGTTGGAGGCTAATTACTTTACAATATTGTAGTGGGTTTTGCCATACATTGACATGAGTCAGTCATGGATTTACATGTGTTCCCCATCCTGATCCCCCCTCCCGCTTTTTTAAACAATGACAATTCTAGCCCTGCTCTAGCCACATATCCTAAACAAACAAATAAAAAATGCTTATTAGTTTGGTACAAAAGTAACTGTGGTTTCAGACAATTAATTTTAAGGTATATAACTAGGCTGAAATACACCTTTATTAATCAAAACAGGAACCATTAAAATCAACATATTGTAATCACATAAGTTTGTTTATTCCTGTAGCATAAAAATCTATGCTTCAGAATTTGACAAACACTTGGAAAGTGTTTTCTGCCCCCAGCTAGTTGTGGAAGCATTTTTCCTGCAAGAAGTTGTCAAGACACTTGAAGTGGTAGTTGATTGGCAACAGGTCTGGTGAATACGGCAGATGAAGCAAAATGTGTAGCCCAATTCATTCAACTTTTGAAGAATTGGTTGTGTGATGTACGGTTGGTTATGGAGAAGAACTGGGCCCTTTCTATTGAACAACGCCGGCTACAGGTGTTGCAGTTTCCAGTACATCTCATCCATTTGCTGAGCATACTTCTCAGATGTAGTGGTTTTGCCAGGATTCAGAAAGCTGTAGTGGATCAGACGGGCAGCAGACCACCAAACAGTGACCATAAACTTTTTTTGGTGCAAGTTTGGCTTTAGGAAGTGCTTTGGAGCTCCTTCTCAGTCCAAACACAGAGCTGGTCATTTCAAGGTGTTGTATACAATCCACTTTACATTGCACATCAAATTTCAATCGAGAAATGGTCCATTGTTGTTACATAAGAAAAGACACTTCAAAACAGTGATTTGAAAAATTTTTGGTCAGTTCATGAGGCAGCCACTTAATCAGACTTTTTCACCTTTCCACTTTGCTTCAAATGCTGAATGAGGGTAGAATGATTCACCTTGAGTTCTTTGGCAACTTCTGGTGTAGTTGAAAGAGAATCAGCTTCGACGGTCCTCTCCACTGGTCTTTGTCAACTTCTGATGGCTGTCCACTGTGCTCACCATCTTCAAGGCTCTCTTCTCATCTCCTTTGCAAAACTTCTTGATCCACCACTGCACTTCATGCTTGTTAGCAGTTCCTTGGCCAAATGTGTTGTTGATGTTGCCAGTTGTCCTGGCTGCTTTATGATCAATTTTGAACTCAAAAAAAAAAATTACTCAGATTTGCTTTTTGTCTAACATAATTTCTACAGTCTAAAATACATATAAATAAATGACAGGTAATAAGTCATTAGCAAAAAACATAAAGTGAGAAATTTGCATTAAAAATGATGTATAACATAACCACATTTATTTAAGAATGTATTCCAACATCAAACGTCAAAGTTCAAAAATGCAAAACTGCAATTACTTTTGCACTAACCTAATAATATACTTAATCATGAAAATGCCCTACATCCTGACAGAGCTTAACCCAAAACAGACCCCCACTTCATTGAGTCCTTTCCAAACCATTCAGCTAAAGCACATACCATATATCAAGCCCATTGAAACTCACTGTTGGTGACATACCCCGTGGTTCACTGTGATGTATGATCTCTGTTGCTGCAACAAGTCAGTAAATCTAACTTTGTTCAATATTAGCTAAGTCATGCAGAATGGACCGTCAGTGTGTATCATGAGAAAAGAGTTTCAATTGTTGGCAGCCTCTGATACGATATGGAAATACAGGAATTAATTACTACATTTGAAGTATGATTTTTGAAATATTCATCAGACAAGAGGCATGATTATCAGCTCAGCACATTTCTTTCTCCTTTGCACTCTCATTATAGCAGGCTGGGTTAATAAGTGACTGGGGTAACTGGGAGAAACTCAAATTCCAATTCTTCCCAGTGTACTGGGAAATACTTCTTGCTATCCAGCATGGATAGAGAATTCTGATCACAACATGGGCAGATAATCCCTGAAAAAGCAAGTCAACTCTGCCTTAACAATGCCATTGTTAGATACCTTAGATAGGATGCCTAAAAAGGAAAAACAAACAAAAACTACATTCAAATTTGTTTTTAAGCACATTTACTTTGGGATGACCTGGTCCCAGAAGGAAAAGATACATGAAATAGTTCCTCAGTCAACCCATATTTTGGAGTCAAACCTCAGCTGAACCATGGTCTTCAGATAATGTAAGCAAGAAATGCCTATACACTGTTTTAAGCTCCTGATATTTTGGGGCCGTTTATTATGACAGATGGGCTTCCCTGATGGCTCAGCAGGTAAAGAATCTGCCTACAATACAGGAGATGCAGATTCCATCCATGGGTTGGGAAGATCCCTGAAGGAGGAAATGGCAACCCACTCCAGGATTCTTGACTGACAAAAAAAAAAAAAAATCCCATGGACAGAGGAGCCTGAGCAACTAAACACAGTTTATTATGACAGTTATCAAAAGATGAAATGCTATGTTAGTCACTCAGTCATCTCTGACTCCTTGCAATCCTGTGGACTGTAGCATGCCAGGCTCCTCTGTCCATGGGATTCTCTAGGCAAGACTACTGGAGTGGGTTGCATTCCCTTCTCCAGGGGATCTTCCTAACCCAGTGATTTGAACCCAGGTCTCCCATATTGCAGGCAGATTCTTTACCATCTGTTCCACCAGCATATAACTAATATACTGACTCTCTAGAATAAAAAGCTGCAAGTGGAATGTGGATCAAAATTCTCAATATATAACATCCAAATCATTACTTTTATAATCATACAATAATATTCCTTTCATTGTGACTCCTCCCACCTCCCTTTACTTTCTTCTGAGTCATCTGCAAATATGATTTCTTCAATATTCATGGTATCTTCAGCAGATGGATCATTTTCATTCTAACTCAAATTTAGCCACATTGCTGGATAATTTTATGATTCATATAGAAAGTGAAAGTGAAAGTCAAAGTCACTCAGTTGTGTCTGACTTTTTGTGACCCCATGGACTATTCAGTCCATGCAATTCTCTAAGCCAGAATACTGGAGTGGGTAGCCTTTCCCTTCTCCCAGTGGGATTTTCCCAACCCAGAGATGGAACCCATGTCTCCTGCAATGCAGGCAGATTCTTTACCAGCTAAACCACAGAAGAAGCCCAAGAATACTGGAGTAGGTAGCCTATCCTTTCTCTAACAGATCTTCCTGACCCAGGTATGAAGCCGGGGGTCTCCTGCATTGCAGGTGGATTCTTTACCAACTGAGCTATCTGGGAAGTCCTATTATTCATATAGATAATCCATTTGTGGTAGATTAAATCTGGATGTATATTTTTTTAATCTTGTCTCATTGAAACAGATTGTAGTTTCACTTCTTGAATCTACGTTGACCTTCTGACTTGTTATGACCAAAAGGATATGGTGGAAGCTTTTCTGCAGGAATTCTGCTATGTGTAGTTCGATAAGTCTTGCAATGTCCAGCTTCACCAGTTTGGGACACTGCCCTAAGATCAGTTTAGCTTACTGCCGGGAGAAAAATATTTCCCAGACCAAGCATCACCCACTGTCAGATATGTGAGAAATACTAACCTGTTATTGTTTTAAGCCACTAAATTTTTGGATTGCTTTTTATAGAGCAATAGTTAAAATGTCATCCAATAACTTTGATTTACTGTTCTTTAATAACCTCATTTTCAGTAATCTTCACTTCTCAATAAATTATCTTGAGTATAGTCTCAGGCTTGTTATCAATTAGACTATTCTCTGATAACTTCAGGTCAACAATTCCATCCCTCCTACTAAAATATACTGTTTCTCCTTTTTCTCTCACTCTTCAGTCAAGTGGCTTTGCATTTTTTCCAGGTCTAGTTTCCTTTTTATCCCTCTTCTTTCCTGTGTAACCTGGAAACCACAATTGAGAATGTAACACACACTTGTACTAGTATCCAGCATGTTCCACAATTTCCTTCCAAGACTTTTAACAATCGATTGGCTTTCATCCTTCCAGAGATTTCTAATATATTTGGTGGCACTACTATTAACCACCCAATTATAGGAATCACAAATGACTTATCTCCTTCTCTCACTATCTTTTTATCTTAATAATTAAACATGCAAATTTTATGTTAGTCCCCTCTATTTTATATACTGGGAAATTGAAAACAAGAGATCAAATGACATGTGCTGGATCTCACAGGGCTTCCCTGGTAGCTTAGCCAGTAAAGAATCCACCTGCGATGCAGGAGACTGCCTGCAATGCAGGAGACCTGGTTTGATCCCTGGGTCAGAAAGATCCCCTGAAAAAGGAAGTGACAACCCACTCCAGTATTCTTGTCTGGGAAATCCCACGGACAGAGGATTCTGGAGGGCTACAGTCTATGAGTCACAAGACTCAGACAGGACTTAGTGACTAAATAACTACACTCAGAGCTTCACAGCCAATAAAAGTTGGTACCAAAGTTCAGATGTATTTGATGTCAAGGTTTTTTGCTTTAAATTTAGTCAAATTGATAGGTTGCTTGTTATTGTTATTTTTCTTTTATCTGGGAAGAAAAATAAACATGAAATTTGAAATAGATGTGCTAAAAAATAGCAGACCTTTTTCCAGCGTGGAAATTAGACCTTTGACTATTGGTCATTAGTCAGATAATTTGAGCTTAGAGTGTATTAAAGTCTGTGATAGCATTTACCAGTTCGTGAATTATAAATGACTTCCTTTGAATAACAATGAAATATTCTGATAAGTCCTGTGATTATTATCTGCTCATGCTTTTGGGTTATATGTATGACATTTAAAATTGAATTTAAGAAATAATATATTTGTCATTGATTTTTGTCATACTTTAGAGGATATCTGTCATACTTTAGAGGAATATGTGGCAAATTTCCTGTGTTTTTTAAAGAAAAATTTATTTATGAATTTTTAAGTATTATAATGGTGATGAAAGCATAAATTGATATTTTTATTTTATTAACAAATACAAAATTAATGAAATCACAAAAACTATATATATTCATGATTTTATTTTAATGCAATTTTTTATAATTAATAATAATGAAAAATATTAATTAAATAAAAATGGGAAAACATCAGATGTAAGCATGAGATATGATGTACTGAAGACATCTCTTAAAGACAATCTCCTCTTACTCTCTAAGGGTGCTTCATTATTTTTCTTTATATTTCTGTTTTCAATAGTCCATTCAGTTTTATACCCTACTCATTAGGTTTTTCTGGATTGAAAACATCAATTAAAATCTTAACTTTCTGTTTTTTCTTCTTTGTTTTATTTGGCATTGTCTTATTCCTCATTGCCAGTATATATAAATATGTATGTGTATATATGTGTGTATATATATATATATATATATATATATATATATATGTGTGTGTGTGTGTATATGTATATATGTGTATATATATGTGTGTGTGTGTATATATATTTTTTTTTCTCAGCTTGGTTATCTCCCAGACATGAAAAAACTTGATAATGCTAGTCATCCTTTACTGATAAAGGAATCTGATATGTATCTTACAGTGAAATATGTAAGATCCAGACCTCAAGTTATCAAAGGAAACCAAGGGATACTAGTGCCTACTATGAGAAGGAGCTTTTTAGAAAAAAAAAAAAATTAACTTCCTCATGCACATTTAACACCTGCTTTTCTGTGTACCAAATCCTCATCTATATTCCTTCTCCATGGTGAGGTGGCATAAGTCTGCAGACAACCCTCTTCTGTTTTAGAAACCTGGGGTCCAGGGAGAGACCTCCTGCCTCCCACCAGCTACTCTTTCAAAAAATAATTTGATATTCATTATATGAAGCACATAGGTGTTCCTTGGTTTATAGAAGGTAATCTTCCTTTACTAAATAACTCTTTAAATATTAAGATTTTATATATAGATGCATATTTTAAAATGAGGGTGAAAAATCAGTCATCTTTCAGTTATGTGAGATAAATAAGTTCTGGAAAATCATATACAGCATGGTAACTACTGTTAACGATGCTGTATTATAGCATTTGAAATCTGTGAAGAGGGTAGATCTTAAGTATCCCACCATAGAACCTAACAAACAAAAAGCTAATCTGTGAAGTGACAGATATGTTAACTAGCTTGGATGAGGTGATCATTTCAAAGTGTATAGACTTATCAAGACATCAAGTTATAGTTCTGGTTCAAGATGGCAGAGTAGAAAGATTTGCACCCATCTCCTCCTGTGAGAGCACCAAAATCGTAACTAGCTATTGAACAAGTATCAAAAGGAGGATGCTGGAACCTACCAAAAAAGATACTGCATATCCAAAGACAAAGAAGAAGCTGTACTGAGGGGGTAGGGGGGTGCAATCAGGATAAAATCAAATCCTATACCTGCCGGGTGGGTGAGCCACAAACTGGAGAACAGTAATATCAAAGAAGTTCTTGCACTGTTTCAAAGGTTCTGAATCACATGTTAAGATGCCCAGCCTGGGGATCTGACAAAGGGACTAGGAATCTCCAAGGAATCTGACCTAGAAGGCCAGCAGGATTTGATTATGGACTTCCACAGGACTGGGGGAAACAGAGACTCCGGTTTTGAAGGGCACAACCAAAATTGTGCAGGCACCAAGACCAGGAGGAAAGGAGAGGTGGCCCCACAGGGGACCAAACCAAGACTCCCTGCTAGTGTTGGGGGGTCTCCTGTGAAGGCAAGTGTCAGCAGGGCTCACCATAGGGACAGGGCACTGGGAGCAGCAATCCTGGAAGGATCAACCGACTAAGCCCTCTTGGAGGTCACCATTTAGCCTACAACAGAGACCCGCAGGGCAGGATCACCTTAGGCCCACCAACAGGGGGAAGCACAACTTCACCCATCAGCAGATAACTGGATTAAAGCTTTACTGAGCAAGGCCCTGCCCACCAGAGCAAGACCCAGTTTTTCCCACCACAAGTCTGTCCCATTGAGAAGCTTAGAGAAGCCTCCTCTATCAGAGAGCAGAGAGAAGAACCAGGAAGAACCAAAATCCCACAGTGGCTAGAACAAAAAATCACAGAAAGTTAATCAGGATGAAAAAGCAGAGGGTTTTGTCCCAGATGAAGGGACAAAATAAAACCCCAGAAAAACAACTAAATGAAGTGGAAATAGGCAACCTTCCAGAAAAATAATTCAGAATAATGATAGTGAAGATGATCCAGGATCTCAGGAAAGCAATGAAGAAAATGCAAGAAATGTTTACCAAAGACCTACAAGAATTAGAGAACAAACAAACAGGAATTAATAGCAGAATAACTGAGGCAGAAGAATGGATAAATGACTTGGGGGGCAGAATGGTAGAAATCACTGCCTCAAAACAGAATATAGAAAAATGGATTAAAAAAAAAAAAAAAAATGAAGACAGTCTAAGAGACCTCTGGGACAAAATTAAACATATGAAAATTCACATTATATGGGTCCCAGAAGGATACTTAATAGAAAGAGAAAGGATCTGGGAAAATATTTGAACAGACAATAGCTGAAAATTTCCCTAACATGGAAAGGAAATAGTCAACCAAGTCCAGGAAGCACAGACAGTCTCAGGAAGGATAAACCCAAGGAAGAACACACCAAGACACATAGCAATCAAACTGACAAAAATTAAAAACAGATAAAATATTAAAAGCAACATGGAAAAATGACAAATAACACACAAGGGTACTCCCATAAGGTTATCAGCTGATTTCTCAAGAGAAACTCTACAAGCCAGATGGGAATGGCACAAACTATTTAAAGCTATGAAAGATAAGAACTTAAAACCAAGAATACTCTATCCAGCAAGACTCTCACTCAAATTTGATGGAGAAATTGCAAAAGCTTTCCAGACAAGCAAAAGTTAAGAGGATTCAGCACCACCAAATCAGCTTTATAACAAATGCTAAAGGAACTTCTCTAGGCAGGAACCATAACAGAAGGAAAAGACTAACAGAAAATAAACCCCAAACAATAAAGATATGGTAATAAGGTCATCTTCCCGGTGGCTCAGACTGTAAAGCGTCTTCAGGAGATCCGGGTTCAATCCCTGGGTCGGAAAGATCTCCTGGAGAAGGAAATGGTAACCCACTCCAGTATTCTTGCCTGGAAAATCCCATGGATGGAGGAGCCTGGTAGGCTACAGTCCATGGGGTTGCAAAGAGTCAGACATGACTGAACTACTTCACTTTCACTTTCAATAAGGTCATACATAATTACCTTAAATGGAAATGGAATAATGTAAAATAATTGATTAAACCAAAAGACATAGACTGGCTGGGCAGACAAAAACATGTGCATGTATGCACTTACCACAACACTCTGCTTGACCCCATATTATTGTATGTAATTATTTTATTAGGCTAATTGTATTTCCATTATGGCTTGCAATTGTAATTATCTTTTACTTTTTGTCTGGCTATTGATTGTGAAACTGATAAACATCTTTTACTATTGTGATTATGTAACTATTATTTACTTAATATCATAGTATCTTGATTGGTCAACAGAAAAAATATAGAAATCTGTATCACCAAAACTACCATGTAATAGAAAAACCTGTAATCCCCTGTTAAAATCCAGATGCATATCAGAATTATCTTTGACTTTTTTGAAAAATACAAATACCACATATTCCTTTTCTTCAAAGCTCCAGATATGTTTCTAATAAGTAGCCATGTTTAAAAACAACTGGACTATATGATGATCTTTTATTTTATGTAGTTTCACATTTTCTATTTCACATTCAGTGATCTTATTTCATCTAGTTTATGTTTTCAAATTTCTCCCTCTCTTCATTTTTTTTATAAGGTTCTTTCCCAAGCCTTTATCAAGTATAGTAGGAAAGCTTCTGTATACAGAAATATATAATATCTATATATACATAGTTTACAAAACTTATGAATTTTTGCCTAACTAAAAATTATGACATTTTGATTCCACTTTTTTGACTTAGGTTAAATAGAATGCCAGATTGCTAATTAAAAAAAAAAAATAGATATTCAACAAGCAACAAAGATTTACTATAGTAGAGGGAACTATAGCCAATATCTTGTAATAACCAATAATGGAAAATAATTTCAAAAATAATAAATGTGTAAATGGATAACTGAACCACCTTGCTGTGCTCCTGAAACACTGAAAGTCAACTATATTTATAAAGCTCAAAATATATTTATAAAGCTCAATAATAACAAATAAAATGAATTGGTATCTGGGGGGAAGAAGACATCAAGTTGTACACCCTAAGTATATACAATTGCTTTTTTGTCAAATATGATGCCAAAAGCTCGGCCTCTGTACACTTGGGCCAAACTGAATCAGAATCACTTTATTTTTCTTGTCAGGCAAATGGGGACACAGTGGGCTCCTGCCCCCCAAAACTATGTGTTTCCTCTGGGAGGATTTGATGTGGGGTTTTAAAGCTATAGTTCAAGGGTGGGGTTGCTGACAAGATTAGGATATAAGCAAGGCCTGTACTCCTCTAGTCTGGTTTTAGGTAATCTTCTTGATGAGCTTCTCAGGTCCCTTTATGTATCCTCAGGTGGTCTTTCTCTGGTATAAAGAATGCTGACATCTTAAAGACATTGCTACCTGCATCCCTTTAGGTGGAACCAGGTCCCTGCTCCAAAGCTGCATTGTTGTTTCATGGCTGCTCCTCCCTTGTCTTTGCATCCCTTCCCTTTCCAGACTGGCAATTTTGAATCTGTCCTTTGCAACTCAGGGAAGGTCATGAAGGCCAGAGTCTGTTTCCTAAAAGAAAATGGGATAGAGAAGCTTCTATGCCCAGAAGCCCCACAGGGTCCTGCTTGGTTTCAATTATACCTCAGTAAAACTTGGAAAATGTAAAATGCTTACTGTCACTCTCTACCAATATTTTAGAAGTAGGTAACAGAAAAAAGAATACACTATATATTCTGACTTTGTATAACTCATGGACTAGTGGATGAGAAAGAAATGCAAATAGATATGTTAGGTAGTTAGAATAGGAAAAAGGAGTCCAGAATGGCGGTGATTAAAAGACATGGGAGGGAAAAGCCCGTGAAAAGAGAAGAAAGGAGGGTTCGAGGACTAGAGTGAGGACCTCAGGTAGAACAAACAGCGCTTCTGGCTAGTCCAATTTACATACAGCAGGCCCAGGGGGAGGAAACAAAACATATAAAAAGAGGCGCCAAAGGGCCGGGGGCCTCTGCCTCTCTCCCACACGCTCTCTCTCTCTCTCTCTCTTCTCTCTTCTCTTCACGTCTTTTGGGTCAGCATGCCCTCACGTCTCGAAGAAGTATTGTCTTTTATTTTCTAAATAAATCTGAGCCATAACAGGGAGCTGTAACACTGATTCATCTGAGAGCTGTAACGCAGGTCTGTTGCTTCAAATTTTTGTTGTGACAAGACAGAATTGAGGAAATTACACACTCCCCTGACATACATCATTGTATGGTAAGCACAACACTACAGACATGAACAAACTACTGAAAGATACTGAATGATTTCCCAAAAATTGTTTTATTATTTCTTATATTATATACTTCCCTAATTTTTCTATGCTGTTTTCTTCTTTTCATATGCATTCTGAATTCCTAAAAGATATTTATTCAAAAATGGCTAATTACAATTTAGATGTTTGTTAATATATATTTTTTAAACATCTAAATTAAAACATACATATGATCCTGTTTAGATGGAATGTTTCAAGTAACTGATAAAAAATACTTAATGAATTTGTGATGTTGGCTTTTGTAATTATAGGGGAGCAGTATTTGCCCCTCTACCATGTATCTCTCTGGCATATTGTTTTAAGTCAGTTGTTTTCTGAGAAACCACAGACCATGGAAGTGTTCAGAAAACCAAGTAGGAGTTTCCCTTTTGTAAGAAACATTTACATTTGTTAAAGAAATCTCCATTTCTAAGGGTGTATTCTTCTCTGGTATCAGGAAGAGAACGATGATCAAATATCTTTATCAATGGAAAAGACTTAAATCTGAGTAACAATCTTACCCTTGTTGATTGTGCTCTTCCTGGTAACCTGCCATAAATGACTATTCCTCACCCTCAATATTCTCTTTTGTGTTTAGCTGAGGATAGTATTTAAGATGAAGGTTTCAGTCATTTTGGAAAGTTATTCAGTTTTCCTTGGTTTCCCCCATGTGTACATGTTCTTGAACCTTTTATTTTTTCACTTTCTCCTATTAATCTGTCTCATGCCAATTTAATTTGTAGACCATCCAGAAGAACCTAAAGGGTAGAGGAAAATCTGTCCCCCTTCCAACATAATCTTAGATGTCAAACTGTTTAATAGAGGATTTTGTAGGTAAACCTAGGCATAACATGAATACAATATGAACTAGACGTTTTAAACCAGAGCATCATCCCAAGCTATACAGGGAAAAAAGTACTTGAGAAATGTCCTATAGTTTAATTAAATCTTGATTTCCAGCTAAAATTTCTTTTTTTTTTTCCCCAAATGAATCTAAAACAGAGCATCATCCCAAGCTACACAGGGAAAAAAAGTACTTGAGAAATGTCCTATAGTTTAATTAAATCTTGATTTCCAGCTAAAATTTCTTTTTTTTTTTCCCCAAATGAATCTAAAAATTGCAAGTTTTCTGGCAATCACTGAGGAGTCTCCATCCAGATATGGAACTACCCCTGCTTTCCCCTCAATGAAAGGTCCTCTGTCAGTCACGCCAGGCGCATGGCATATTTACTGCCTTCCTTCAGATTTTTTAAATATCTTTATATTTTTGTGTATTAGTTTTTTTTATTCTGTTATTCAGTGATATATAAGTCATATTAAAATTATTACTTTCATTTACTTTGCACTACAACTTATATGGTAACACAGACATTTGTTTCTCTAAATACATATCTTTTGATAATATAATGATGGTCTAAGGGCTATCAAAATAGGACAACTGGGATATTTATAAAGGGCCAGAAAACAGTAAATGCAAAATTTATATAAATGTAAGAACAAAGCTAAAACATAATTTGATTATGTCTTCATTAATAGCAAGTATAAGTGTATGGGCAATGATGAGAGTTGCTCCACTGTAAAATGCATTTATCATAAGCATGTAAAGCAGAGCTTCTTTTTTTTTTTTCCATATTAGTAGTTGATATGTATTTTTTAAGGTTATTCTATATTGGTTCTTTTTCTCCTTGTATGTATTACCAAGATGAACTTGGGTCCACCACTAACCTGTCATGCTGCAAAGTCAGTTTACTAACAGTAGGCTGTAGCCAAGAGAAGTACAGTGTTTATTGCAGGGCATCCCCAGGTGGCTCAGTGGTAAAGAAACCACCTGCAGTGCAGGAGATGAGGGTTTGATCCCTGGGTTGGGAAGGGCTCCTGGAGAAGGAAATGGTGACTCACTCCAGTATTCTTGTCTGACAAATCCCTTTGGCAGAGGAACGTGGTGGGCTACAGACCATGGGATTGCAAAAGAGTTGGACACGGCTTAGTGACTAAACAACAACAACACCAAGCAAGGAGAATGGGCAGCTCATGCTCAAAAGACCCAAACTCCTTGACAGCTTTCAGTGAAGGATTCTTAGAGGCAACATTTGATGTGACGGTTGCAGCTTGTAGACTTTCTTCTGACTGGTTGATGATATTGTAACAAGTGATGTTTTGGGAATTTAATCAATATTCTGGTTCCAACCAGTATGGGGGTTTACTATGTGCTTGGGGTCAGCAGGCAGTCACCACCCTCCCTAGAGCAACTCAAAGATGTGTGTCAGATTGTTACATAGGTCCCTAGAGGAGAAATTAGGACTCTTGCTTTATCACTGAACTAAGGTTTCCTGACCGCTTTTCCTTTGTTCTGTATTTTCTCACCTCCCTAACTGGTGACTACTTGACTTTGCTCTTTGGACTCAGTGAAGGCCCAGAAGACTAAAGCCTGTTTCTGCAAATAAGAAACAGGAAACAAAGAGGAGTCTCTGTACCCAAGAGAGCCCCAGAGGGTGATGCTCAATTTTGCTCTCCCCTTTTCTTGGACACACCTCAATCATGAAGTGGGCAAGAGTAGAATAAGAGAAGAAAGTTTTGGATGAAAATGTTAATCATAAACTGAGCAGCAGAACTCGGTTTTAGGAACACTCAGCTTCATATGCTGCCAATATCTTTCTGTGAAGTCTCATTCTTTCTCACGGGGCTTGGCACTTCAAAACTAAACATGTACACAGAAACATGCACAGTGAAAAATGCATAGGGGGCTTTTCATGCTTAGCTGTCTAAACGAAAGAGGATAGTGTAATACCTAAGGCCACAGAAATTATACATCAATTTTTGTGATTTTTTTCTTGATGAGAGTTTTTATATAAAATATAGAAATTAAAGCACTATTAAGGATAACTAAAAACAGCATGTAATAGAACAAAGAGATCTCAAACTGAAAACAAAATCTGGGAACAATCTGACACCTAAAGCCTTATCCCTATACCCGAAATAATCTTGGCTCTCTTTTCTCCTTTATATTGGATATCAAAATAAAGGTAAACTCCATTAATTAAATTTAAATTTTCCTCTAAGAAAATAGTCCATCTAATCCTCATCTTAATATTATTGAAATCATGTAAAAACACTGAACAGTAACATCTTATTTGTATATTTCTCCAGCCCACATATCTGACTTACTTTGAGTAATAGCTCAGTATATATTTGTTGCAACTAGTGTATGTATAGATGTGTATATACATATAACATTTCAGGGAAAACTATATAAATAAGTATGTGTGTGTGTATATATATATACACACACATAAATATATATGGCATATATTTTAAAGCATTTTATATAATTATGCTACATATAATTTTAAAAATTTATACTTTTTTATATGAATAGTAGTTTTATAAAATGAATAGAATTTGAGTGGAGTGACACATGCTATATTTAAAAATATTCCCCATAACTCATCCACCAGTTTTTTCTTATATATATAAATAAATATTTATTTATGAGGTAAAGATTTATATTCAGTATAGAAAACATACACTTTCTTTCTCAAAACAAGCAAACAAATGAGCAAAAATAGAAATCTGAGGAGTCAGGCTCCCTCCTTTCAACAGAGACCTGCAGAGCCAACTACTGTGAACGGAACTAGTGTATCCTGACGAGGGGCAGCTCCTTGCCTCTGTGACAGCTGCTGGAAATCAGCCACTAGTGCCTCCAGGCCTGTTCTCCCAACACCATAGGAGAAGGGGTAACGGAACAAACACATACAGGCGTTAGTCTTTGTTATTCTTTACAAATATTTAACTTTCATAATAACCCAGTCTTTTCAAAAGTTTAGCAAATCATTTCAGTTTTACCACAAGAATCTTGTGTACAAACTAGCCCTGATCAAATTTAAGCAATTATAATGTACCAATTGCAACACAGAGCAGTGACAATATCACTTGTTTTCATCCATGCCTGATTCTAGAGGTCACCTATCCCATTTCTGCACCTTAACACCAACTCTCTCAGTCAAGGAATATGTATTCGATGTGACCATTAATAAACGTGAATTATATTTACACAAAGAAACATAACTTAAAGATAGTACAACTTATTACAGGATTTCGATTATAGCATATAGCAGAAACACTTGAATTTCTCAATAGCAGCAACATTTCATCTTTTGATGGTAGGTTTGCATTTTAGAAGTAGCTGACGTTTCTTCAAAGTCAAGCATGGAAAATAAGGTATATGAATAATTTCAATAATGTTATCAAATCCAAGTTCACATGCCCAAAGCACAGTGAGGCTTTGAACACACTGAAACATCAGAGTTTGGAACAGACGAAGGTTTATTGCAGGGCCAAGCAAGGAGAGCAGATGGTTCACGCTCAAAAGACCCAAACTCCTGGGTGGCTTTACAGGCAAAAATTGGTGGTAGTGGTGGTGGGGTGGTTGTAACTTTCCTCTGATTGGTTGATGGTGAGCTAACAGGGTAGTGATCCAGGAATCTCAGTCATCAGCCTTCGGGTTCCAACTAGTCTGGGCTTTCTTTGTCTGTGCTCAGAATTAAGTTATCCTCTACCTGAGTGGGGGCCCCGAGTTCCTGTGGAATAATTCAATGATTGTTTTAGAGGAGGGGCCAGGTCCCTGTCCCATATTGCACTATTGTTTATTGATTGTCTTTCCTTTGTTTCTGCATTCTTTCACTCTTCTATTCAGTAACTATTTGAATCCGCCCTTTGGAACTCAGAGAAGGTCTAGGAGCTTGAAACATTTTTTCCTCAAACAAGCAACAGGAAAGGCTTCTGTACCCAGGAGTGCCCCACAGGGTTCTACTTGGTTTTGTTAATACTGTGCTTAGTCACAACTGAAATGCAATGACAATATTTTCCTTGGTTACCTAAACACTGATAATTAAATGTCATTCCATCAAACCTAAAGTAGACTGAAAGCAAACAAAGCAAAGGCCCAAACTGTGCAATGATGATATTTGTGAGAGTTAATCTAAAGATTATTGTGCATATGAACACGGTTCCCAACTTTTTTTTTGGCCGCAAAGCTAAAACTTAATTAGTTGCTCAATCCTGTCCAACTCTTTGCGACTCCATGGACTGTAGCCTGCTAGGCTCCTCTGTCCAAAGACCCCAGTTCGATCCCTGTGTCGGGAAGATCTCCTGGAGAAGGGAAAGACAACCCTCTCCAGTATTCTTGCCTGGAGAATCCCATGGACAATCGTAAAGAGTCAGACACGACTGAGCAACTAACTCTTTCAAAACTTGATTTAGGCTTCTTGACTGATTATTTGTCTCTTGGTTTGAAATTTTGCTACAACTTTCGATTCCTCCAAATAATCTAAAATGAAACTGCTTTGTTTATTTTATTGTCAATATTGAATGTCTTCATTTGTTTGAGCAAATAGTTCAAGATCTTCGCAACTGCTCTCAGATTCTCCCTCCACCTGGTAGATTCAGGCCCCAGTAGCATTCTTGGGAAAATGTAATTTGTCTATGGTTGACAAGTGTGTTATAATATATGTACTCATAACACTGTTTCCTTTTTCTTTCACAGAACATCTCATAATGATAACTATTTATTTATAAAAGTATCTATAAAATACCTGCTTCTTCTTAGACTCTAAGTTCCAACAGGAAGAGATCTTAATTCTCTTGCTCACAGATATATATCTAGCACCTTCCATAGTTCTAGGCACTATGCTAAGTGCTAGATACAGGTACTATGCCATATTTTTGTTTAAATTATTATTAAATGAAAGTTATTTGTTGAATAAATATGTGAATATTTACTTATTAAGTGAAATAATAAATCCCCATATATTCTAGATAATGGAAAAAGAGAGAGCATGGGTTATAATATTTTGGGAAATTTTAACTTTATTTCTTTTTTACCATTACCTAGATGTGTTTACAGAGGCAAATTTCTCAATTGTACTTTAAGATAGTTAGTCAAAACATTACCAAAATGTTTTGAAGATATTTTAAACTTAGAACATATCCAGCAAATGAATATTAATGGAAAATAACATAATTAAATCACAATTTGAGGGAACATATCATCAGCAAATAATCTGCAATTCTGTGAACAAACAGCTAATATTCCTAATTGCTAATGAGAAACCAGTATAAATAAAATTCAGTATAAAATCAGGATTAGGAGCTCTTGCATCTGTGTCTGACAGACATGGACATTTTCCAAGATAACTTTACCATTCCACTCAGCTTGACTGAATTACACAGATTTTTTTTTTTTCCCAATTATAGGTTCCTGAATTCCTTTTCTTATAATATTTACTTTAGAAAACTTGTGATTATAAATTACTCCTCTACCTATTTGAAATGTATATAAATCTTCTCCTAACCTCTTGTCAGCTTTATTACCCACAGTATGCCTTTGTCAAGGACCAGGAATCATCTCTTTGAAATGTATTCATCATGGAAGATAGCATCTTATTTCCAGTCTCTGTGGGAGGGTAGGAGCCTAAGTTTGATGGGTACCAATTAGGAAACACAGCGACCTAATCACTGAGAAAAAACTCTGCAAAGTCAGAAGAAACTCATTGCGCTTAACACAGCCCATTGATCAGCCTCCTCTGTAAGGTCCTCTAGTATTCTTCTGCTGGTGACTCAGTGCTAAGCAATCTGCCTGCCAATGCAGGAGATATGGGTTCAGTTCCTGTGTTGGGAAGATCCCCTGGAGAAGGAAATGGCAACCCATTCCAGTATTCTTGCCAGGTAAATCCCATGGGCAGAAGATTCTGGCAGGCTACGGTCTATAGGGTCACAAAAGAGTCAGACATGAATTAGTGACTAAACAACAACCATTTTTCTGCTGGTTCACTCAGTGCCATCTTTGTGAAATCATCCCACCTTTGCTTCAACAGAGATGAGTTCAGTTCTGCTTTACTGCAATAACCTTGAAAGCTTTCTTTTCCTGTGTAACTTTGTCCAGTGCAATTTCTACTTTGACAATTCAAACCCCATGTGAGGAATTGAGTAACCATGGGAACTAGAACAAGTTATTTGGCACTTGAAGCACATCTACTCTGACTGATAAAGTGGGGATTACATGTGTAATGTACCCAGCACTAGTATGAGAATTATGCATGTAAAGTTCTCAGCATAAACCTTGTGTGACATATTACAAGCACTGGCTTATTACTAATGAAATAATACACATCATTGTCATTGTATGATCTTGTATTATGAAATTGATTGTTTTAGTATCTGAAGATAAAACCAATGTTCTTAAAATGAATTTTAAATGTAAAATAACTTTGGGCATTTCAAACTTATATGTAGCTATTTTTTTTTTTTTTTTAGGCTGAGAGTTCTGAATAGCATACTCAAGGAATTCTTGAATGACCCAATAAACACTAAGTTTTCACAATTATTTTGAATTAACTGGGAAAAGGGAATGTGGGAACAGTAAAATGGGGGAAAAAACACAAAGCTATTTAGTTTCCTAGGCAGTTGATTTGGACACACATTAGCACTGTGATCTGAGTTTTTTCAAGAATTGTGATCACATTGAAATTCCTTGAATCATAAGATCTTGAAAAATAAGTCCAAATGTCTACTGCAAACTGGGGTCAGAAAATATCATCAGTTTCAATTTAATAAAGGTATTCAGAAAATTGAGTTTCAGGAATTGGGACAGTAACTTATTGCCAGGTCAATTACTTTTTATCTCAGTTATGACAACAGACTGAAATCTTCATTTTCCCTCTAGCTGCCTAAAATGGGTTACAGCTTATGATGTTCATAGGTGGGTGTTCATGATCTTAACTTATTCAATGTATTCTTTAAATTCAAATAGTAAGTATTCTCCTTCTCTTCCTTACCCTCTCTTTTTCTCAGAGTACACTTTTTGAAAATTTCTTAGTGGGATGATCTTAACTACTTCTTTAGAAATTGCTGATCTTACTACATTTTTCATAATGGTACACCTGTGTTACACAAACAGCAATGTGGAATCAGACTCACATTTTCAGATAAGCACTGCCTTTCTTTCACACCTGCTATTATATTTGATCACCTGTGATACTAATTTACATTCTGTAAAATGCTCCTGCTACACTGGAAAGAAATAATGGAAGAAAGCACTATGTTCTTTGATAGTATCAATTCCAAGTTCAGGATCAAACTCTTCCTTTCACATGCGGAAACTATAATGCTAGGTAAAACCATAATGCTAGGTAAAACTATAATAAAGCAGCAGAATTTGCGACCCCAAAGTGTGTCTCTTTAGCATAAGCATCATTTTAGGCTGGTTCATTTTTAAGAAACTACAAACACAGATGCTCTGAAAGTCAAGTAGATATAAGACTTTTGAAAGACATATTTATATGAATAAGAAAAATCTGTTTGTAAGGATGTCTCTCCATCTTACAAGGAAGAGAGTGATGACTAAATTTCTCAATACTGTTTTCAATGAAGAAGACTACCTAGATGTGCATAACAACCTTACCTTTGTTTACTGTACTTTTCCTGGTAATCTCTTATAACTGAATCCTCAATCCCAACATCTTTTGCTTTTAGTTGAAGAGTATGTGAGGTGAAGGTTTCTCCTATTTTCAGTTTTTCTGGGTTTGTCCATGTAAACATGCCGTTAATTTTTTAAATTAATTTTTATTGGAGTATACTTGATTTACAATATTATGTAATTTTCCTCTGCAGTTCAAAATTCATTGATTATACATATAATATACATATTCCCATTCTTTTTTAGATTATTTACCCATATAGGTCATTACAGGTTATTGAACAGAATTCTCTGTGCTATGCAGTAGATTTTTATTAGTTATCTATTATTAAATACACAGATTTCTTTCCCATTATAGGCTCCTGATGTTCCTTTTCCTGTAATATTTACTTTAGAAAACTTGTGATTATAAATTACTCCTCTACCTATTTGAAATGTATATAAATCTTCTCCTAACCTCTTGTCAGCTTTATTACCCACAGTATGCCTTTTGTCAAGGACCAGGAATCATCTCTTTGAAATGTATTCATCACAGAAGATAGCATCTTATTCCCCAGTCTCTGTGGGAGGGTAGGAGCCTATTTGATGGGTACCAATTAGGAAACACAGTGACCTACCTAATCACTGAAAAAAAACGCAAACTCAGAAGTAACTCAATGTGCTTAACACAGCCCATTGATCAGCCTCCCCGGTAAGGTCCTCTAGTACCTTTCTGTTATTGCTGCTGCTAAGTCGCTTCAGTCGTGTCCGACTCTGTGCGACCCCATAGACGGCAGCCCACCAGTCTCCGATGTCCCTGCTGGAGACTTAATGGTAAAGAATCTGCCTGAATGCAGGGGATGCAGGTTCAGTCCCTGTGTTAGGAAAATCCCGTTAAGAAGGAAAAGACAACCCATTCCAGTATTCTTGCCAGGCAAATCCCATGGGTAGAGGAGCCTGGCAGGCTACAGTCCATAGGGTCTCAAAAGAGTCAGATGTGACTTAGCATTAAACAACAACTTTTCTGCTAGCCCACTCAGCACCATTATGCAATCATCCCACCTTTGCTTCAACAGAGATTATTATGATGGTTTCGGTGGTGATTCAGTGGTCAAGAATCCGCCTGCCAATACAGGAGACATGGATTCAAGCCCTGGGTTGGGAAGATCCTCTGGAGAAGGAAATGACAATCCACTCTAGTATCCTTGTCTGGTGAATCCCATGGACAGAGGAGTAGGGTAGGCTATAGTCCATAGGGTTATAAAAGAGTCAGACACAACTTAGGGACTAAACAACAACAATAAATATAGTAAAGTGTGCATGTCAACTCCAGTTTCCCAGTTTCTCTCTCCCCTTCACCTGTCCCCCTAGGTAACCATACATTTGTTTACAACAACTTTCATTTTTCTCTTGCTAATCTTTCTTATACTGATTTAATTATTAGGTCCACTGAAGAACCTAGAGGAAAAACTTTTCTTCCCCTGGACTTTTTATTTTTTAATGCTTCTTTCTTTTTTAAAATGTT
Source organism: Cervus canadensis (assembly GCF_019320065.1). Classification (NCBI taxonomy): domain Eukaryota; kingdom Metazoa; phylum Chordata; class Mammalia; order Artiodactyla; family Cervidae; genus Cervus; species Cervus canadensis. Next base: position 8,378,693 of record NC_057396.1, read on the forward strand.
TCAAACCATTTAATTTTCATGAATAATACTGGTTTTAAGTTTTCTAGTTTAGTACAGTTAATGCAGACCATTTCCCAGCATAAGGATGAACTGTTTGAAAGTGGTATAAACTGACAGGAGCCCGCATGTTGATTGACAAGGCAGGTTCTATAAAACAGCAAAGGTTTTATCCTACTTTGTTTCTTCATTGTGCTGAAAATTTCAGGTGATTAAATCCTTAAAATGCATTTTAGAGTTGGATGATTAAATCTTGTCAGATAATTTTAAACCTTTACAGGCATAATGCCATAAAAAGCCTTTTAATATCTTTGATTTCATTCTATCAAAAACAAATTATTTTTCCAGTATAAATATCCACAGCTTACTATGGGTCCTATCTGTCGATATCACAATATGACAGCATTCAGACACTTGTTATCTGCAAAGGCAGTGTATCTGCTATTTGTCACTAAGAAACATTCAGAAACAATTTCCCCATTTCTATTATTATGCAAAATATGTCAGGACAAGACATGCACACTGAGAAAATTACTCCTCTGGTGAGATATTTTGACACAAAAAATCTTTCCTCGTCAAAGAAGAAAAGCACCTTGTCAGTCACTTCTAATTGCTGCCTCATTTCTGTCAGTGGAGGGAGAATCAGCTCCTTGTGGTGATGTCACAGAGGCATTTACCAATGTGCAGAGTTGGCCTTGGCCTGTGAGCAGTGTTTGCTGAGCTCAGCCAGGTCTGAATCAATGTACACAGACAGGGTGGCCATTCATTATAACTATTAATCTTTTTAAAAGCAATGTATGGCAAAAACCACTACAATATTGTAAAGTAATTAGCCTCCAACTAATAAAAATAAATGGGGGACAAAAAAAGAAAAAAATGAAAAGAAAGTTTAGGAACTCCAAAAGAAAAAGGTTGTCAAAAGGACATTTTGTCTTTTTGCACAAATATTTGTGATGTCATCCTTGGTATCAGTGGATGCCTTCCTTCCTCAGCCTTTTCTGATATGCTCATGGCATTAAAGTGTAATAACTACCAAAACTCACAATGCAAGAATCAATTTGAAGAACTATAAACTTATTAAACATTAAAATAAAACATTCCCTGTCCTGCAGTTGTGATTCGTATCCATGACCAAATGAATTGGGCAGGAATGGAGGTATGTGAAGGCTGAGCTGAGAAAACACAGAATCATTAACTATGTGTGGAAAACACTTCTTTAGGAGAATTATAATTCTCGCCATTCACTTGCAACAGATTTTCCAGGCAGATCATTATGAAACAGGGGGATAAAAAATAATCATTAGTGAGCAAATCAGAAATAATATTAAAGCTTTCAGTAACTCCTCTTTGCATTAAAGCTGGTTTATATGGAAGATCCATTAATAATGAAGATGGATGGGGTGCTAGCACATCAGGGCTTTCCTCTGGCAACTTTTAAGTTTATGATGGCATTGCTAAAACCTTATGTAAAACACTATTCCCTGGGCCAACCCTGACAGAAAAGAACTTCTAAGTAAAAGCATCCAGAATATATTATCAGAGGAGTAGAGAGGAATAACTGCATATACACCCTGATCATTCTCTCACTGTTATTTGCATTGATCGGTTTCTTGATCTAATTTATTTCAAATAAATTATGCTACATTTGATTAGCTGCTTCTAAAAAAAAATGCAATGTATTCATATAATAACCCTTTATTGAGGGGCTGTTACCTGTCAGATCCCCTAGTAGGCACTGAATATACTAAGACAAATTTAATTGGGAACAATCTGATTCTCCAGGAGATAAAGTTATTCCATATCATATCTCGTTTATTTAGAAATATCATACCAGATTTAGAGCTTGAATCATAACCAACTCTGTTAGAGTATCTAAAATTAAACAAAATGGATTGGCAAGGTAATTCAGAGGATTCCCAGCATTAATACTGGACTACCTCTAAAGCTCTCTAAAATTGTTTTTTATCCTCTCAACATGGTCACTGTGGTGGGATGGTGCCATAGAAAATCTACAAAATTAGTCAGAAGGCCTAGATGCAGGTTTGTGCTATGCTACTTTCTAGAAGTGCAAATTTATAAAACTGTTTTACTTAATACGATGCAGGGTGGCAGATTTTTGCCACTCCAAAATGTGTCATTTTGGCATAAGGATTACTTTATGCTGATTGGTTTTAAAAAGATAGAAGTCTCAAAAAGTTTTTTTGTGTTCAGTTCTCAGTTGCTAAGTTGTGTCTGACTCTTTGGGACCCCATAGACTGTAGACCACCAGGTTCCTCTGTCCAAGGAAACTTCCGGGCAAGTATCCTAGAGCAGGTTGTCATTGCCGTCTCTAGCAGATCTTCCCAATCCAGGGATCGAACCCATGTCTCTTGCATCCCCTGCACTGGCAGGTGGATTCTTTACCACTGTGCCACTTGAGAATTCCTTTCCTTTTTTCAGTTCAGTTCAGTTCAGTTGCTCAGTCATTTCCAACTCTTTGCAACCCCGTGAATTACAGCACACCAGGCCTCCCTGTCCATCACCAACTCCCAGAGTCTACCCAAACCCATGTCCATCGAGTCAGTGATGCCATCCAGCCATCTCATCCTCTGTCGTCCACTTCTCCTCCTGCCCCCAATCCTTCCCAGCATACCTCCCCCTTAACTGTCTAAAATAATTTGGACACGAGGGTCTTTTCTGGGAAGGGAACAAACACCAGAGATAATGGCAAAGAATAGGAACAATGTGTGTTGCTCATTGGGGGACTTAGTAAGACCTACCTGTTCACAGTCCACTCTCTGCTTCACTGTCTCTGCATGGCATGGCAAACATCTGCTTATCAAACACTGGCTTTTCCCACATTCCATTAAGTCATCTTCCTTTTTCCCCTTTGTCCCACACCCCTATGCTTTTCTCTTTAGCTCTGGGTGGCATTTAAGTTGCAATTATCTGACTCCCAGAAGGTTTCATATTCTTAAGTGACCCTGTATGTACATAATTAAATTTGCTTTTCTTTTATTAATCTGTCTTCTTACTGTCATTGTTCAGTTGCAAGGTTGTGTCCATTTTTTTTTGCAACCCCATGGACTGCAGCACACCAGGCTTTCCTGTCCTGAACTATCTCCCAGAGTTTGCTCAAACTCATGTCCATTGAGTTGGTGAATGCCATCCAACCATCTTTTTTTTTTTTTTTTTTTTAGTGTTAATGGTCATACACCATCTTATCCTCTGTTGCCTACTTCTCCTTCTGCCCTCAATCTTTCCCAGCAGCAGGGTTTTTCCAATGAGTCAGCTCTTTCCATCAGGTGGCCAAGTACTGGAGTTTCAACTTCAGCAACAGTCCGTTCAATGAATATTTAGGATTGATTTTCTTTAGGATTGACTGGTTTGATCTCCTTGCTGTCCAAGGTACTTCAAGGGTCTTCCCCAACACTGCAATTTGAAAGCATCAATTCTTCGGCACTCAGCCTTCTTTTTTTTTTTTTCCATTTATTTTTATTAGTTGGAGGCTAATTACTTTACAATATTGTAGTGGTTTTTGTCATACATTGACATGAATCAGCCATGGATTTACATGTATTCTCCATCTTGATCCCCCCCTCCCACCTCCCTCTCCACCCAATTCCTCTGGGTCTTCCCAGTGCACCAGGCCCAAGCACTTGTCTCATGCATCCAGCCTGGGCTGGTGATCTGTTTCACCCTAGATAATATACATGTTTCGATGCTGTTCGCTTGAAACATCCCACCCTCGCCTTCTCCCACAGAGTCCAAAAGTCTGTTCTGTATTTCTGTGTCTCTTTTTCTGTTTTGCATATAGGGTTATCATTAGCATCTTTCTAAATTCCATATATATGTGTTAGTATACTGTATTGATCTTCATCTTTCTGCCTTACTTCACTCAGCCTTCTTTATGGTCCAATTCTCACATATGTACGTGACTACGGGAAAAACCATAGCTTTGACTATACAGACATTTGTGAGCAAAGTGATGTCTCTACTTTTTAATACGCTGTCTTGGTTTGTCACAGCTTTCCTTCCAACAAGCAAGCATCTTTTAATATCATGGCTGCAGTCACCATCCACAGTGATTCTGGAACATGAGAAAACAATGTCTGTCACTGTTTCTGCTTTTCCCCCTTCTATTTGCCATGGAGAGATGGGACCAGGCACTATGATCTTAGTTTTTTGAATGTGGAGTTTTAAGCCAACTTTTTCACTCTCCTCATTCACCCTCACAGAGAAGGCAATGGCACCCCACTCCAGTACTCTTGCCTGGAAAATCCCATGAATGGAGGCACCTGGTAGGCTGCAGTCCATGGGGTCGTGAAGAGTCAGACATGACTGAGCAACTTCACTTTCACTTTTCACTTTCATGCATTGGAGAAGGAAATGGCAACCCACTCTAGTGTTCTTGCTTGGAGAATCCCAGGGATGGGGGAGCCTGGTGGGCTGCCGTCTATGGGGTCGCACAGAGTCAGACACAACTGATGCGACTTAGCAGCAGCAGCAGCATTCACCGTCATCAACAGGCTTTTAGTTCCTCTTCGGTTTCTGCTATTTCTGTACACTCTCCATATATGAGGTTGTTTATATTTCTTCTGGCAATTTTTATTCCAGTTTGTGATTCATTCAGCCTCACATTACGCACGACATACTCTGCATATAAGTTAAATAAACAGAATGACAATATACAGACTTGTCATACTTTGTTCCCAACTTAGAACTAGTCCATTTTCCTATGTCTGGTTCTAACAGTTGACCTGCATACAGGTTTCTCAGGAGACAGGCAAGGTCATCTGGTATTCCGATCTCTTGAAGAATTTTCCAGTTTATTGTGATTTACACAGGCAAAGCCTTTAGTGTAGTCAATGGAGCAGAAGTAGATATTTTTTTTCTGAATTTCTCTTGCTTTTTCAATGATCCACCAAATGCTGTCAATTTGATCTCTGGTTCCTCTGCCTTTTCTAAATCCAGCTTATATCCTGGAAGTTCTCAGTTCATGTACTATTGAAGCCTAGCTTCAGGGATTTTGAGCATAACCTCGCTAGCATGTGAAATGGGTACAATGGTAGTACTTTAAAATTCTTTGGCACTGCCCTTCTTTGGGGTTGGAATGAAAACAAACCTTTTCCAGTTCTGTGGCCACTGATGAGTTTTCCAAATTTGCTGGCACGTTAGGTGCATCACTTTATCAGCAGTCATCTTTTAGGATTTGAAATAGCTCAGCTGGAATTCTATCACCTTCACTAGCTTTGTTTGCAGTGCTGCCTCCTAAGGCCCACTTGACCTCACTCTCCAGGATGTCTGGCTCCAAGTGAGTGAACACACCATCATGGCTATCTGGGTCAATAAAACCTTTTTTGTACATTTCTTCTGTTTATTCTGCCACTTTTTAACCTCTACTTTTGTTAGGCCATTGCCATTTCTGTCCTTTATTGTGCCCATCTTTGCATGAAATGTCCCCTTCATATCTCTAATATCTTTGAAGAGATCACTAGTCATTCCCATTCTATTGACTTCCTCTATTTCTTTGCATTGTTCACTTAAGGTTCTCTCATCTCTCCTGGCTATTGTTTGGAACACTGCATTCAGTTGGGTACATCTTTCCCTTTCTCCTTTGTCTTTGACTTCTCTTTTTCTCTAAGCTAGTCTGTCTTAATTTAATTCATTATAGAAGAGCCAAAGAACCTTAAAAAAAAGTTTACTCCCTAACAACATTACTTCTCACTTATTGAATATTGATTATATGTTACACTTGATAAATGTGTGCATTTTATCCATTAAATCCTTATAACCTCTCTATAAGAAATGCACTGCTATCATACTCCTTTTACAGATGAGAAGAGACATTGAGGGGTAGTGTGATTAAGAATCTTCTACAGTATCAAAGCTCTAAGTAGCAGAGCTGGGGAGCACAGTGAAGCAAGGTCCATCTGAAAGCAAAACCCACACTCTTACCTTTTGGGTCACTTGGCCTCTTCCCACTGGCCTGATTTAGATCAGGTATTTATTCCATTTCAGCAAAACCCTCACAATAATGTCTCTGCCTCCAGTCTTTTTTCCCTTCAAAGTCACCCTTATGCAGTTGACAAAGTGAACTATATAAATTGTATATCTGACCATATTCCAGTGCTACCTAAATACCTCAATAGTACCTTGTGAGGCCTTTCAAGAGGAGAAGTTCTCTTAAATATAAATGCCCACCTCCACCATGGATCACAGAGGACAGGGTCAACACTCTTAGTGTCATTTCCTTTACTTTCTTCCCCACTCTCAGGATTTCACTACATTCTAACAAAAAGTCCATGATTTAAACAAACTAAAGGAATCTTGTTTTCACAAAATATGTTCTGTTCAAATATGAATTCAACTTTTCACAAAATACTATCCTCTGATATTATGGGCATTATTGATGCTTAAAATATTAAATAATGTTGAACTTTTGTTTGTTCTAAGAACTAATGTGGAATCTTGACCTTATACCCTCATTCAATTATCCCATTCATTTCCTCTGACCAAATTTCAGATGAGGACCTTGAGTTACCTTTAAGCAAGGAGACAGTTTATATGCAAATATTTGGAAAACACTGTGTGCACTTCAGTGAGCAAAATATGCTAAATAAATATATTTTGGATAAACTAGAAAAAAAAATATTACGCTATTTCTATAACCACCTGAATATTTGAATGAAAATAAGAATTTCTTATTGCTTAAAATGTGATACTTGAGGAAGTTAATACAGCATATGAATATATCTGAACTTTGCAAACAAGCAATTTAATTTAGAATCATCTAATGCCAACATCCGCTGGATCATCGAAAAAGCAAGAAAGTTCCAGAAAAAACATCTATTTCTGCATTATTAACTATCCCAAAGCCTTTGACTGTGTGGATCACAATAAACTGTGGGAAATTCTGAAAGAGATGGGATTACAAGACCATCTGACCTGCCTCTTGAGAAATCTGTATGCAGGTCAGGAAGCAACAGTTAGACCTGGACATGGAACAACAGACTGGTTCCAAACAGGAAAAGGAGTACGTCAAGGCTGTATACTGTCATCCTGCTTATTTAACTTATATGCAGAGTACATCATGAGAAATGCTGGGCTGGAGGAAGCACAAGCTGAAGTCAAGACTGCTGTGAGAAATATCAATAGCCTCAGATATGCAGATGACACCACCCTTATGGCAGAAAGTGAAGAGGAACTAAAAAGCCTCTTGATGAAAGTGAAAAAAGAGAGTGAAAAAGTTGGCTTAAAGTTCAATATTCAGAAAACTAAGATCATGGCATCTGGTCCCATCACTTCATGGCAAATAGACAGGGAAACAGTGGAAACAATGGCTGGCTTCATTTTTCTGGGCTCCAAAATCACTGCAGATGGTGATAGCAACCATGAAATCAAAAGACACTTACTCCTTGGCAGGAAAGTTATGACCAACCTAGACAGCATATTAAAAAGCAGAGACATTACTTTGTCAACAAAGGTCTGTCTAGTCAAGGCTATGGTTTTTCCAGTGGTCATGTATGGTGGATGTGAGAGTTGGACTATAAAGAAAGCCGAGTGCCGAAAAATTGATGCTTTTGAACTGTGGTGTTGGAGAATTGTCCTGAGAGTTCCTTGGACTGCAAGGAGATCCAACCAGTCCATCCTAAAGAAGATCAGTGCTGAGTGTTCATTGGAAGGACTGATGTTGAAGCTGAAACTCCAGTACTTTGGCCACCTCATGCGAAGAGCTGACTCATTGGAAAAGACCCTGATGCTGTGAAAGATTGATGGCAGGAGGAGAAGGGGACGACAGAGGATGAGATGGGTTGGATGGCATCACCGACTCAATGGACATGGGTTTGGGTGGACTGCGGGAATTGATGATGGATAGGGAGGTCTGGCGTGCTGTAGTTCATGGAGTCGCAAAGAGTCAGACATGACTGAGCAACTGAACTGAACTCTATGAAAAACAGACACAATTATCACATTAATTAAAACCTTAATTTATTTTAAAAAAGCCTTTTTATTCTCTTTACTGATATTGTACCATTCATAAATTTTATAAAAGAATCTATATTAGTTCCTTTCCCTCTAAGCCCCGTGGCATTTTTTAATGGGTATTTTCTATTTTAAAATACAAAGGCTCTCAACTTTCATTAGCCAGTGTGATAAACTGGAAATTGATAAGACTTTGTTCCATTTTGCTTAAGGCATTTTATAAATATACTCTCATTATTATTATTATTATTTGTAATGTGATGGAAGAAGAAAGTTTATTCTGTTTCACAGCGAAAGAAAACAGATCTGGTGATAGCAATCAAAAACGCTATCAAGTAACTAACAATCACAACTGTGAAAGATCACTTCGTATTTGTACCTGTGATGGAAATTATTGTTTATAATTATTTGTTTCCTCCTTTCCCTTGCCATTTCTCTGCCTCCTTAATCTTAATGTGTCTATGGGACTTGCTTTGGGTAACTTCTAAGAAATGCTTTGGAAAATACTGTGTATTTCTCTTTGCTCATTTGGTATTGTCCTTTGACACTAGAGAACATTATGTCCGTACCGGAGGTGTCCTTCAATATGAAAGTGAAAGTGAAGTGATATCAGACATGCTCAGTCGTGTCTGGCTTGGACTATAGCCTACCAGGCTCCTCCATCCATGGGATTCTCCAGGCAAGAATACTGGAGTGGGTTGCCCTTTCCTTCTCGAGGGGATCCTCCCAAACCCAGGATGGAACCCGGGTCTCCTGCCTTGTAGGCAGATGCGTTACCCTCTCAGCCACCAGGGAAGGTCCCAAAGAGGAAAATGGAGCAGTTCTATATCATCAGTGAACCTAGGGCTTCAACCTTAAGCCCAAAGTTGTCATGATGCGAACAACAAAACCTGGGTTAACACTGAATTTGTTCTTTTATGATATAACCTATTAAATAACTAATACTGCTTTTTTAGTGTGTATTTAGAAATTTATATGTTTATATATTTTACCTGACTAATTATACTATAGAAAAGGCTCTTTTTAAAAGGCTTGGGTAATCAAACTTATAAAGGGTTAATTTAATAATAAATACATTTAAAATCAATTTAAGACTAAATGTAAACAATGAGATAAAAGACTTATCCTCTGAAACTTACAAAACACTGATGAAAGAAATTAGATAAGAAAAATAAATGGAAAGGCATTCTGTGTTCATGGCTTGGAAGACTTAAATTATGTTATGATGACAGTGCTACACAAAGCAATCTATAGATTCAATGCAATTCTATCAAAATGGCAAAGGCATTGTGTTTTGGTGTCTTCATTATTCGCTTGTTTCAGAAGGTGGGAAATTCATCTTAAAATTCATCAGAAATATCAAGTGACTCTGAATAAAGGAATGTTGAAAAAGAACAGTTTGGGTACTTCCACTTTCTGGTTGAAAATTTTTCTACATAGCAGCAGTAATATAAACAATGTGGTACTGGCATACGGACAGATATTTGTACCTACAGACCAAAACAGGAAGCCCAGAAATAAATCCTCAAATTTTTGGCTAAGTTATTTTTGACAGTGCCAAGACCATTCAATGGGTAAAAGACAATCTTTTCAACAAATGTTGCTAAGAAAACTGAACATCCATGCAGCAGAATAAAGTTGCTTATTTTACCTTATTTTACCTCATACAAAAAATTAACTAACAATGTATCAAAGACCTAAACATAAAAGTCAAAACCATATGATTATCAGCGGAAACCATACGGGAAAATCTTTATGAACCTGGATTTGACAATGATTTCTTGGATACTATACCATAAGCACAGGCAACAAAAGGAAAAAAAATCATAAATTAGACTTCATCAAAGTTAAAACCTCTTGTGCACCAAAGGATATCAATAGGAGAACAGAGTGAAAAGACAACGAAGAGGACAGCAGAAAATATTCACAACTCATACATCTGATAAGAGACTATTATAAAAAATATACAAGAACCTACAACTCAACAACAAGGAGATAACAATTTAATTAAAAAATGGGCAAAGAACTTGAATCTTGGCATGAGACATGATGTTCAATATCATCACTCACTAGGAAAATACAAATCAAAACCACAAAGAGATATCTCTGCACACCTACTAGGAAGGTAAATTTCTAACATGACAAAACTACAGGTCATATTAATTACTGAATGTAATATGGTGGCCCAGATTCTGTTCAATGCACACAACCCATCTTACTTTATCTGATGATCACAGACACTCTATGAAAGGGTACACTTCCTGTAATAATAGATGAGGAACTTGAGAGTAGGGATGTTATACAGTTTGACGACACACAGCTACTGTGTAACACAACTATAGTGTGACACAGCCCAGGATCTAATCCATGGTTGCCTGGACACAAAGCCCATATTCTTTTGACTTCACACGCTATCTCCAAATAAATATTTCCATATCCACTCTTACTCCCAGAACATTGAATGTTTTTAAGGGTGTAATTCACATATTTTTTCAATCTTTTACTAATATTTTTCAAGCACATTAACATGGTAGCTCATTACAGTCTCATAAGTCTAAATAATACTTGATTCTGTTTACACTGATATAAAAAGTGAGATTTACTACCTGTTAATCCATATAATGATAAAATAGAATGCTAGGATAAAACTAATTGGTGAAGCAATTACAAATTATGGCTTTAAAATGAGATGTTGCTTCAATCTTGGCTCCACTGACTGATTTGCTAAGTGATGACAGGCAAGTTGTCAAACCTATCTGAATAATTTTGATGTACTTTTATACTATCTAATGTACTTTTATAGGGTTAAGAAATAACTTTTGGATGAAAGTATGTTTAGTGACATACTTTCACAAGTGACATACAAACACAAGTAATCTCACATATTAGGCTCTATTTTAATTATATAATATCATGCATTTGTTTATTATATATGTATGTATCCATCAGACAGTACATTCCTAAATAAAAAAACAACAAAAAATTTGTTAAAGTATATATTACAATCTACAGATATGAAAAATGTCTATCATTTTATATGAAATATATTATGTAGTTGATGGTGATTTGTTGATTTCAATGGAAATTATTTCAATTGACATGGTTCTAAAAGAAAATTTTGAAATTTAGGAAAAAAAAACATTTAAACTTCTTTAAAATAGCAGTTCAGAGGAAACAGAAGTTTCATTAAAGGAGAAACCAATGAAGCAATAAGTTAACATCCTTTAATGCACATGAAATATGGAATACCTTTTCCATCTAATTTTTTTAAATTTTTAAATTTTATTTTTAATTCATTTATTTTTTAATTGAAGGATAATTGCTTCACAGAATTTTGTTGCTTTAGTCAAATCTCAACATGAATCAATCATAGGTATATATATATATCCCCTCCCTTTTGAACCTCCCTCTCATCTCCCTCCCCATCCCACCTCTCTAGGTTTATACAGAGCCCCTGGCAATCTATTTTACATATTTTGATATAAGTTTCCATGTTACTCACTCCATACATCTCACCCTCTCCTCCTCTCTCACCATGTCCATAAGTCTATTCTCTATGTCTGTTTCTCCATTGCTTCCATGTAAATAAATTATTCAGTACCATTTTTCTATATTCCATATTTATGTGTTAGAATATCATATTTATCTTTCTCTTTCTGACTTAATTTCACTCTCTATAATAGGCTCTAGATTCATCCACCTCATTAAAATTGACTCAAATGCCTTCCTTTTTATGGCTGAGTAATATTCCATTGTGTATATGTACCACAATGTTTTTAGTTGATGGACATCTGGGTTGCTATTTAAATAGCTCTTGAGCTATTTAATAGCTAGATATAATTTAAATGGTTAGCTAGCTATTTACAATAGTTAGAACATGGAAGCAACACAGCTAAGTTTTGCCTACTTATTTTTAATAATGGGAAGATCAGTTGGTTTATGTTTAATTTTGTTTTGACTTTGAGTCTATATTGTAAGAGAAATACACTCAATCACTGTTCACACAATTCTAAGAGTTCTGAATTCTTCAGATATAATCTAATTGTGTGATCTGTATCAATAATCAATACAAGATAAAAAGAAAGGCCATGAGAAAATACTCGAGGAGATAATAGTTGAAAACTTCCCTAAAATGGGGAAGGAAATAGCCACCTAAATGCAAGAAACCCAGAGAGTCCCAAACAGGATAAACCCAGGGTGAAACACCCCAAGACACATATTAATGAACTTAATGAAGATCAAACACAAGGAGCAAATATTAAAAGCAGCAAGGGAAAAGCAACAAATAACACACAAAGAAATTCCCATAAGGATAACAGCTGATCTTTAAATAGAAACTCTTCAGGCCAAAAGGGAATGGAAGGACATACTTAAAGTGATGAAAGAGAAAAACCTACAACCCAGATTACTATACCCAGTAAGGACTTCATGCAAATATGAAGAAGAAATCAAAAGCTTTACAGACAAGCAAAAGCTGAGAGAATTCAGAACCACCAAACCAACTCTCCAACAAATGCTAAAGGATCTTCTCTAGACAGGAAACACAGAAAAGGTTTACAAACTTGAACTGAAAACAACAAAGTAAATGGCAACTGGATCATATTTATCAATAATTACTTTAAATGTAAATGGGCTGAATGCCCCAACCAAAAGACAAAGACTGGCTGAATGGATACAAAAATAAGACCCCTATATAGGCTGTCTACAAGAGATCCACCTCAAAACAAGGACACATACAGGCTGAAAGTGAAGGTCTGGAAAAAGATATTTCATGAAAGTGGAGACCAAAAGAAAGTAGGAGTAGCAATACTCATATCAGATAAAATAGACTTCAAAATAAAGGCTGTGAAAAGAGACAAAGGACACTACATGATGATCAAACGATCAATCCAAGAAGAAGATATAACAACTATAAATATATATGCACCCAACATAAGAGCACCAAAATATGTTAAGCAAATGCTAACAAGTATGAAAGGTGAAATAACAGTAAGAACAATAATAGTGGGAGACTTTAATAGCTCACTCACACCTATGGAGAGATCAACAAAACAGAAAGTTAGCAAGGAAACACAAACTTTAAATGATGTAATGGACCAGTGAGACATAATTGATATCTACAGGACATTTCACCCCAAAACAAGGAATTTCACCATTTTCTGAACTACACACGGAACATCCTCCAGGATAGATCAAATCCTATGCCATAAATCTAGCCTTGGTAAATTAAAAAAAAAAAAGAAAGAAAGAAAGAAAAATGAAATCATTTCAAGCATCTTTTCTGATCATAATGTGGTAAGATTAGATGTCAACTACAGGAAAAAAAAAAATACAAACATATGGAGGCTAATCAACATGCTTCTGAATAATCAACAAATCACAAAAGAAATCAAAAAAGAAATCAAAATATGCATAGAAACAAATGAAAATGAAAACACGACAACCCAAACCTATGGGATTCAGTAAAAGCTGTGCTAAGGGGGAGGTTCATAGCAATAGAAGCTTACATCAAGAAACAAGAGAAAAATCAAACAAATAACCTAACTTTACACCTAAAGCAACTAGAAAAAGAAGAAATGAAGAACCCCAGGGTTAGTAGAAGGGAAGAAATCACAAAAATAAGGGCAGAAATAAGTGAAAGAGAGAAAAAGGGACTACAGAAAAAATAAACAAAACTAAAATCTGGTTCTATGAGAAGATAAATAAAATAGACAAGCCATTAGCCAGATTCATCAAGAAAAAAAGGGAGAAGAATCAAATCAACAGATTTAGAAATGGAAATAAAGAAATCACAACAGACAACACAGAAACACAGAGGATCATAAGGCTATTATCAGTAACCATATTCCAGTAAAATGGACAACTTGGAAGAAATGGACAAATTCTTAGAAAAGTATAACCTTCCAAAACTGAACCAGGAAGAAATAGAAGATCTTAACAGACCTGTCACAAGCACAGAAATTGAAACTGTAATAAAAAATCTTAAATAGATGCAAAAATATAACATATTCATGGCTTGGAAGAATCAATATAGTGAAAGTGAATATACTACCCAAAGTAATCTATAGATTCAATGCAATCCCTATCAAGCTACCAATGGTATTTTTCACAGAACAAGAACAAATAATTTCACAATTGGTATGGAAATACAAAAAACCTCAAAGAACCAAAGCAATCTTGAGAAAGAAGAATGGAACTGGAGGAATCAACCTGCCTGACTTCAGGCTATACTACAAAGCTACAGTCATCAAGACAGCATGGTACTGGCACAAAGACAGATCAATGGAACAAAATAGAAAGCCCAGAGATAAATCCATGCACCTATGGACACCTGATCTTTGACAAAGGAGGCAAAAATATACAACAGAGAAAAGACAATCTCTTTAACAAGTGGTTCTGGGAAAACTGGTCAACCATTTGTAACAGAATGAAACTAGAATACTTTCTAACACCATACACAAAAATAAATTAAAATGGATTAAAGATCTAAATGTAAGACCAGAAACTATAAAACTCTTAGAGGGAAAACATAGGTAAAACACTCTCTGATATAAATCACAGCAGGATCCTCTATGACCCACCTCCCAAAATAATGGAAATAAAAGAAAAACTAAACATATGGGACCTAATTAAACTTAAAAGCTTTTGCACAATGAAGGAAACAATAAGCAAGGTGAAAAGACAACCTTCAGAATGGAAGAAAATCATAGCAAATGAAGCAACTGACAAAGAATTAATCTCAAAAATATACAAGCAGCTCACGCAGCTCAATTCCAGAAAAATAAATGACCCAATCAAAAAATGGGCCAAAGAACTAAATAGACATTTCTCCAAAGAAGACATATGGATGGCTAACAAATACATGAAAAGATGCTCAGCATCACTCATTATCAGAGAAATACAAATCAAAACCACAATGAGATACCATCTGTCACTGGTCAGAATGGCTGCTATCAAAGTCTACAAACAATAAATGCTAGAGTGGGTGTGGAGAAAAGGGAACCCTCTTACACTGTCGGTGGGAATGCAAACTAGTACAGCCACTATGGAGAACAGTGTGGAGATTCCTTAAAAACTGGTAATAGAACTCCCATACGATCCAGCAATCCCACTGCTAGGCATACACACCGAGGAAACCAGATCTGAAAGAGACACGTGTACCCCAATGTTCATCACAGCACAGCACTGTTTGCAATAGCCGGGACATGGAAGGAACCTAGACGTCCCTCAGCAGATGAATGGATAAGAAAGCTGTGGTACATATACAAAATGGAATATTACTCAGCTATTAAAAAGAATCATTTGACTGAGTTCTAATGAGGTGGATGAAACTGGAGCCTACTATACAGAGTGAAGTGAGTCAGAAAGGAAAATACCAATATAGCATATTAACACATATATATGGAATGTAGAAAGATGGTAATGATGACCCTATATGCAAGATAGCAAAAGAGACACAGACGTAAAGAAGAGATGATTGGACTCTGTGGAGAAGGCGATGGTGGGATGATTTGAGAGAATAGCACTGAAACATGTATATTACCATATGTGAAATAGATTGCCGGTCCAGGTTCGATGCATGAGACAGGGCACTCAGGGCTGGTGCACTGGGATGAGCTTGAGGGATGTGATGGGGAGGAATAAGGGAGGGGGTTTAGGACGGGGGACACATGTACACTCATGGCTGATTCATATGAATGTATGGCAAAAACTGCTACAATATTGTAAAGTAATTAGCCTCCCATTAAGATAAATAATTTACAAAATAAAAAATACTAATAAGTAATATTAGTAGACTGAAGGAGTTAAGGTAAATATGACCACATATAATCTAATACTTGCTAAAAACAAGCAAATATATATTCCATAAATTGAATTTTATATTTAATTTTGAAATAATGCTTTCCTTCTTATTCTCACTGCTCTTCTGGTTTACTGGTGCCTCAGTTTCATCATGGGTTGAGATTCCTAGTAGATTAGGAATGACAGTTCTTAAAGATCATTACTAGAATTAAGACATTCTACTAACTGTAATCAGAAGAAATATATTAGTATTGAAAATGAGAAACGTTTGAATACAGATTATTTCATTCCATTTTCATCCTTAGAGTTGTTTCAGTCTTTGAAATTTTTCAAAGGAAAGACTAACGTGCATGTTGGGAACATATAAAAGTGAATAACAGTTGAGGAATGGTGGCCAGTAGAGGCACATGTGGAGTAAAATATCTTGAGCTCTCTTACATCTAATTTCTAAGTATCCTCTATTATAAAGTAACAATGAATAGGACTAACTTATATTTATTATAAGGCTTGTCTCTTCAGAAGTTATTTTCACTTAATCAAGTTTGATTTATAGAAGTGAGCCAAAACCCACTATAATGAAATTTTATGTTCCATTGTTCTGCATATACTATAGAGATTACTTTTGATTTTTAATATTCCATTGAGGATGATTCTTCCTTTTACTATAATTCTCAATGCTGTGTCATTTATTTGTGTCAGGAATAAATGTGTGTGTGTCTGTGTGTGTGTATTTTCAAGCTTGCAAAGGAGTTCTGTGATTTCAAATATGTATTTTTGTGCTTTTACATAGTTTCAGTTATAAAGAAGGACCTTCTCTAAGATAACAGCTCATCATTCAGCAATTTCTATACACTGTCCCCAGTACTGCTGAGTATGAAGGGAATGTAAGAGGTTGGGAATAGGAAAAACAAATGAGGCTTGTGAAGAAACAAGATATTAATAATAAGAAAGTAGAATTTGGAATAACATAGCTGGGGGTGCAAATGGCACTTCTGTCTTTGATCTGTTAGGTGTCCATGGGAAAATTATTGAAATGTTCTAAATGTGATTCCCATTTTTTCAACAGAAATATTAAAATTTACCTAATTGGGTTATTAAATTAAAAAAATAAAAGCTTGGCAAAAAATAGATAATTACTGATTGCTAGTGTTCTTTTCCTATACTTGACTATCTTAAAGCTTGGTGCTATCTATCTGTTTATCATTGATTTAAATAAAAATTATTCATTCTTGCAAATGTAGAGGTAAGATAGCCTTTAAAAATAGAAACTTAATTTAAGACCAAATAAAGAAACTAATTATTTCCTTTATCAAATACTGCCAAGTCAGAAAGTCCATTTACTTTAATAATAATTTCATTAATATTACCAACTAAGTGTAATTGTATTTTATCCCATATGTTCTTATGAATATTCACTAAATGTGAATTTTTAAAATATTATTTGTATTAGGCCTTGGCTATCCTGGGTTTATTATTAAAAGTAAAACATACCCTAAGAATGCTGATAGGATCATACATAAGTTTCTTCCAGTTACATGTCTGCAAATGGAAGTCACTTTATACTGCAAGTGCTCCATATGCTTCTTGATAATGCTGGAAATGGAAGTCCATGAAAGGTGGAAATGGTAACATTCTGTTGACAAGTTTGTAAAAACATGCATTTGGGTTAGTAAGATTAACTGATTAATCTTGACCATGGTTTATAAATAAGCCTGTCTCTACCCCATTTTCCTCAGCTATAAAGTAGAAATGGCAACTTGCATTATTTTTAGTTAAATGCTGAATGTCAACTACATAGGTTGAACTGCTCAATAAAGAGTGCCTGTTATGATTACTTCAACATATGGTCATGTAAGATTTGTAGAGTTCTGAAAGTAACTTCTTTAAATGGTTTCTATTAACACCATCAAGAACCCTGAAAGCCATGTTAAATTTTGTGTGTTGGGGAGGTGGTGGTTAAGGCCCTAAATCTAATGTAAAGAAAATATGTCCCTACTAGAATCATATGGAGCATGACATATGCATCTGGGATGACAGGGAGAATGAAAAATTAAAGGCCTATATTATGTGTCACGGTCTAAAGAGGACCTGGATCAGTCATAACAGGAAGAGACTTGGGCACCTAGGAACTAAAGCCTGATTATTGACACTGAATCACTGAAGAAAAGCACTTTTGGCAATGTTAGAATTAGCACAAAAAGAATAAAAGGACAAGCTTTGCAAAAGATTTTTAAGCAAATAAACTGAATTATAAGAAAATAATGTGTCAAATACTCTACCTTTTCCAGATCATGCCCATCCTCCATCCCATCCCCATCATCCCAGAACCCCGTTCAGTATGTGCCAGAGAGGGAGGTTCTATAATTCTATCCTTTGCAGGTCTAGGGAAGTTTTGAGGTCTCTGTGGCTACCAGGTCAGATTCTAGTTTCATTGGAGGGCCTCTTGAACTGATTCTGAATTGAAGTTATCCAGTTTTATTTGACAGCATTGGAAATCAGTCCCTGGGAGACTTCATGGAGAATGGGATTCATGTAGTTATGCTTTAATTAATTAGTTGCATCAACATATATTTATGCACTTAATGCTTACTATCAGCAAAGAATGCTCTACAGACTGAGATTATGTTACCAAAACAAAATAAAATTGTTGACCACATGGGGAGCATTTGTAGTATTACAAACAAACAGTAAACAAACAGTAAGCAGTAAACTAACAAAAAATAAGTAATATATGTGTTAATACCTGCAACTAAGAAAGATAAATTGTGTTAAGACTGACAAAAAGTGAAAACTCTGTTACCTAAGATAAAGTGGTGTGAAAAGGCTTGTTTGAGGAGTTGACCTTTGAGTGATGATTTAAATGAGTGCAAGGCAGGAGTATATCAGGGCTTTGGGACATTCAAGATAGTTAACAGCGATTTTTAAAGGTCTTGAGATATGTGTATTTCAGGGACAACAAAGAAGCCTAGGTTTCTACAGTATATTGAATGACGGAAAGAGTAGGAAGAAAGGGTAGAAATATTAACTAGAAACCACATCTCGTGAGGGTGCTGTGGGCCATGATAAAGGTTTTTTTTTTTTTTAATGTTATCTTGTTTTATTACAACCGTGGCAGGATTTTGAGCAGGGAGCTGTTCTAATCAAATTTATATTTTTTAAAAGAATCACATATATTCACTGGGATTCCATGGTGGCTCAGAAGGTAAAGAGTCTGCTTGCAATGCAGGAGACCTGGGTTCTATTCTGGGGTTAGGAAGATCCCCTGGAGAACGGAATGTCTAAACACTCCAGTTTCCTTGCCTGGGAAATCCCGTGGATAGAGGAGCCTGGCAGGCTACAGTCCATGGGGTTGCAAAGAGTCAGGACAGACACACATACACCATCATGTGTAAAATAGGTAGCTGGTGAGAAGTTTCTATACAACAAAATGAGCCCAGCCTGGCACTCTAGGATAGGGGAGGGGAAGGAGGCTTCAGAGGGAGGGGATATATCTATAATTATGACTGATTCATTTGTAATGTGGCAGAAACCAACATAACACTGTAAAGCAATCTTCCTTCAATTAAAAAATAAATTTTAAACAATTAAAAAAGAATCACTTTTACTGCTTTGAGATAAACTTAGGTGGCAAAAGTGGAATCATGGAGACCAGTGAGGAGATGATTGCCATAGGAGAGAGATGATGGTAAACAAGCATGGTAAACTCATGCTTGTACATATTCATCTCTCATGCTTGTATGTATTCATGGACACGCACAACTGTATCTATAGAGATATAAGTCACCTGAGGAAAAGTCTAACTGTCCATAAGAAACCTATTGTTAAGAGAGGTGACATAATATTAATTCAATTATTGTTTGACATCTTAGAATGTGCTATCATTGCTAAAAATAATATCACATTCTAAAACATTAAGCGACAATTGAATTAATTGCATGAATGCCTGGATGATCTTCTGGACTGACAGAACGTCATAACGTCAGACAGGTCAAATGTACATCTGTCAACCAACTAAACAACTAAATAACAACCTTATAATGGGTAGCAAGCATTTCTCTGTAAAGCAGTTATGTGTAAACAAGATTAAATCAGTCACTGTCTTGAAATATGTCAATAACAAATTCAGGCTGATCAGCCCAAACAGAGATATGATGTGGGATATAAAACAAGCCTTATTTATCTAAAGGCTAGAGAAAGGAGTCAGCAAAATCAGAACACACAGCAGACAAATCAATCACATTCTCCAGTGGCAGAGACGTAAATGTCCTGGTAATTGTCAATCATCCTCACTGGAACAGAGCTGAAGATAACACGGCTAAGAGAAAGAAGCACTCCTCTTCTGACTCAATTTTAAAACACACAAGACTAAATTCGACCATGATTCAGTTGCTTTGGTACATATGCTGGAGACCATAGAAACTGGATTATCTACACCCTATCAGTCTCAGAGTTATAAAATGTAACTCCCATGTACAGTAAAACACATGTACAGACTAGAACAGAATCATCATTCACCACTCAGCCTTTGGGACAAGCACATACCTAATTTTGTATAACTTAAAACATGGTCAGGTATCCAGAGTTTTCTGAGCCATCCTATTTTGTCAAAGTTATATCTAATAATTGTAAAACATAAATGCAACTAAAATAATTTTCCATCACTTTGAAAGAAACAACCAAGAATTTGTATAAAAAAATACAATGATCCATATGAGGTGTGTGCCTCCTCTCCACCCTCCCCAAAGGGCTGGAAACAAGCGAAAGTACTGCAAGACAAAAACAGCTACGATGGACCTTAAACAGTGCCTCTCGTTGTCATCGTCTGGCAGGATTTATAGGGAAACTTCAAGCTTACTGAGAGCATCATAGGAGTGGGTGGTAGGTGGCTGGCAATGTCACAAAAGGAAGAAGAGACAGGAGATTCACGGTCTGAATTTCAAAGTATCTGTGGTGTGAGAGAGAGGCGGAAGTGGCTCTTCCAGGCAGGGACAGGTGACGGTCATCCCCATGCACTGACAGAATCAACCCAACAACCCCTGAGCTATTACAGGCACTGATACTTGCAACCAAGGATAGACAGCATGCTGACTGGTAGGGAAAAGACACTCTAACCACAAGGGCATGTCAGACAGTCCAACCACAAGGACAGGTCAGACAGTCCAAACACAAGGGCAGGTCAGACGGTCCTACCACAAGCACAGGTCAGACAGTCCAACCACAAGGGCAGGTCAGACGGTCCTACCACAAGGGCAGGTCAGACGGTCCAAACACAAGGGCAGGTCAGACGGTCCAAACACAAGGGCAGGTCAGACGGTCCAACCACAAGGACAGGTCAGACGGTCCAACCACAAGGATGCACAAAGACACAGGATTTATGAGCTCTCCTGTGCTCCCAGACACATCTTAGAAAGGAGCAGTGGAAGATGATGCCTCCTGCTTGCAGATATAATGCTCTACTAGGGAATTCCATGAATTAACTGAGCATTTACTCACATCAAAACTGTGGAAATTAGAGAAGACTCGATTTTAGTTAACAAATATAACTTTTTTTTTCTTGTTTTATTTGTTCTTCCTTTAGGAATAGGGGCTCCAAAGAAACAGAGATCAGTTTTAGAAAAACAAAACAAACCTAAAATTTTGGCACACTTCACTTATCATGCTTCAGTTTCTATCTTTCTACATAAGGTATTACTGTTATGTAAATTATAAGCGCTAAGGAAGAAAAATAAATATATTATGGAAAAGAAAAAGGAGCAGTAAAAGCCATTCCAACTGATACTCTCAAAATACCTTTCTGTGCAGGAGACCATCAATTTAAAGAATAAACTACTTCAGCTGTAATAAGCATCATAAATAGATAACATTTATTTCCAGACTGCCTTTTCAATACTGGAAGGTCACTCCACAGCTTTTCAGAAAAGCAAGCTCTATGGCAACACAACAGGCTCTTGCAAGATTACTCAGGGCTATTGGTATTCCGGGATATTCACACGGCTATCATGTACAAATCTGACACATTGAAGAATTCTGAACTTTCTAGTTTCATTTAATGCTGGGCATTTAATGTCTCAGTCTGTGTTGAACATGGCACATATCCCTCTCTGTTAATGGCATTTGTCCTGTCAATGTCATCTGCTTTAGATTTCAATTTCCTAGGCAGGAATAAAGTCTATTTGGCAGAGAGTAAAAAGAAATGTTATAACCCTTCAGCACATTCTAATCAGGTTCTAGCTATAGTGGCTATTTAACACTATATTTTCAGATTCAACGTATGCTCCATTGTAGATCTAAGCTTCCTAGGCAGATGATTGGTCTGTTTGGCAAAGGAATACAATATACGGTTGTAATGTTTTGGCATTTATAATCAGATGATAGCCTCCTTAACAGTGAACTCCACATTTTCAAATTTCATTATATAATGACTTCACTGCAGAGCCTGGAATGTTGTATTCAATTTGGGGAACTAGTCATAGAGATAAATACAGGTAAACCAGGACCAAATCAAGGATGATTATGGTTTTTTTTTTAAATTTTATTGTTTACACTATACTTTATTTCATAAAATATTGATCCTTGGGCATTATACACACACACACACACACACACACACACATACACACACACATATAATATATACTTATATATACATAAGTCAGAGTAGACTGTTTCTGAATCACGTCTGAGGAAACAAAGGTGTGAGTGCCTGGATTGGGTCTACCATGGCAGAATATGGGCGCTAAGAGAGAGAAATAATTTCATCCTCATTAAAATATACCAAAGGCACATATTTTCCATAGATCACATCAACTATTTTCATGTAGACCCCTATAAGAGTAGGGCTGCCTGGGGTTGTCTTATAATATTCCAAAGAGGTTTGCCAGGAGTAGTGAGTAGAGTTAAGATAGAGTTAGATTAGAGTTAATCTAGTAGTTAAGTAGAGTTAAGAGTGGTAGGATCATACAAGTGCAGGAAGTAAGAAATTGTAAATGACCACCTAGAATAAACACATTTGTCTCTGGGAAGAGAACTGTATATAAGAGATCTCAAGAATTTGGGAATTGAGTGGAGGTCATTGAAATATACTTAAAATACCTCAAATTTATGTGTTAGTCGCTCAATTGTGTCCAACCCTTAGCGACCCATCGACTGTAGCCTGCCAGGCTCCTCTGTCCACGGAATTTCCAGGCAAGAATACTGGAGTGGGGTGCCATTTCCTCCTCTAGGGGATCTTCCCGACCCAGGGATCGAACCCCTGTCTGCTCTGTCTCCTGCATTGCAGGCAGGTTCTTTACCTACTGAGCAATTAGGGAAGCCACATCTCAAATTTACTCACAGATAAAGATTCAGCATTAAATATGTGTCAGGCACAGAAAACAATAATAGCTCATGACATTACTAGTCAAAAAATACCTATCCTAAACTCCACCTCTCTACCCAATCGCTACTTAAATCTTAAAGGAGATTAAGTTTATTTAATGGACAAAGGAGTTGAAATGCCCAAAATGGAGAATTAGAGGAAAAATAAAAGCACCTTTTCATATTATTTAGTGGCTTCTCACTTGGAGTAAACACTTCCTGGCGAGGAAAGGACTTTGTGCTCTTATATAATACAACATATTTTAGTTGCCTAAATAAGATAGGTGCTTTTTAATCTCTTAAGAGAATCACTGGGCATTGTTTCAGAAACTTCTCTTATATGCCTTCTCAGTAATCAACCACCTTGGTCCACAGAGATAGCCACTGTTGTATTTTTTTCTCACTATAGATGCCACTTGTCCATTTGATAACTTACATATACAGAATTGTACGGCTCATACTCCTCTGAGTAAGGCTTGTTTCATAAAGCATAGTGTTTTTGAGATTCACTCATAGTATTTAATAGTCAGTAGCTTATTCCTTCTTATTGTTGAGTAGTATTCCTCTGCATGCATGCAAAATTGCTGAGTCACTTGAGTCGTGTCTGACTCTTTGTATGCTATGGACCATAGCCTGGCAGGCTCCTCTGTCCATGGGACTCTCTAGGCAAGAATACTGCGGTGGGCTGCCACGCCCTCCTCCAGGGGTCTTCCCAGCCCAGGGGTTGAACCCACGTCCTGCACTGGCAGGCAGGGTTTTTTACCACTAGCGCCACCTGGGAAACCCATTCCTTTGTATCGGAAATCCCAGTCTTTTAATTCATCGACCTTTGGTGGACACCAGGACCGTTTCTAGTTTTAGGCTATTATGAATATACCTGATATTGATATTCTTGTACATTTATGTCTCTGGATATATGTTTCGTTTGTTTCTGGTAAATACCTAGGAGTAAAATTGCTAGATCATAGAATAAGTTCATATTTATTTTTATCAGAAATTTCAGGAACTTTCTCCAAAGTGGTTGAACCCATTTGTTAGGAGTGTGTGTGTCTTAATTTTAGACATTCAGCTGGACATGTGAGTAATATATGGTTCTTTTGCTCTTTCTACTTAGTAATTCTTGAACAGGGAAAGTGGATGCTAGGAAAATGAGATCATGTTGATCACACAGGCTGCAATATATTTAAAGGTGTTTTATAATATCAAAAAACATTATTACTGTTGGATGAAGTTATTATCAAAATATACAAAATAGACTTTCAAATGGACGTCAATAGCATAATTTTTTAAAAAATATTTTTGACATGTATTTATTCTTTCAAACTTCTATTGCCTTCATTCTAGTTATGTATACAGGCAGGCTCTGGGAACATTATGCCCATGTCTATAACTAAAAGAAAATGAAAAATTTTGTTCATGTTAGAATAAATACTTTCCAAAATCTAAGACATCAGATGCAGGAAGCTTACTGATTATTCTAGAATATTGGCGTGCAGAATAATGGTTTATATATTTGCTTTACCATATACTTTATCATTCATCTGTTCCATGATCCATTCGTCTGCCTTACATACCTCTTAAATGAGGTTATTGCAAGTTTTCTAGTTAATTTTATAAAACCCCCCTTAAAAGCGTATTCCACAGGGAGGCAAACTTCCCCATCCTCAGCATCTCCAGATGGCTTCAACCAGACCTGCTGCCACTCCAAGTGTTCAATACCCCCAAATGATCCATTACACCATGGTGTATCCAAAATAAATAAAGATTAAAAGATCATAAAAACAAGACCATATGACCAAACATGTTTGTTCACCTTGGCAGTGGCAATGTAAGGACTGAATCAGATTATATCCAGCTTGCCAAGAAACTGGATCAAAACTAGGAGGGGAAGAAAGAATCTGTCATATGAGCCACAGAGCCAAATGATATTTCCCTTAAGGGTGGTGGGGAGAGGAATAGTCAATATACCCACATCTCTGCCAGATATTTTCCCTGTCAACCAGAAAAATAAGAAGGCTACAGCTCAACTATGAAAGAATGCTGAAAGATTTAATTTCCTTATGGGCAAATATGTGAAATTTCATTAGAAGAGATTCCCCTTGGTCAAGGCATGACTTTAAAGCTGTCTTCCCAGAAAGTATTTATGATCACCATCCCAACTTTAGGCCTCCCTATCATTGTTCATTTTCTCTATAACATTTATCACTTTGTAACAAACATGTAATGTATTCATTTTTTTATTCACTGAAATCACCCACTAGATTATAAGCTTTGTGATGGTTGCTTGTCTTCTTACTTGCTTCACTCATTTGTGGCACATAGTGCTTACTGCACCCCTGTGTATCCATGTATAAACAAATGGACATGTGAAGACCACTGAGGCAACACTGGGTCATGTTTCAGGAGAAAAATGTATATCAATGCTATGCACACACTAGGGAGTCTTCTAGAGCTAAAAGTAATAATATTAAAAATTATACTTGTTATATAAACACTGTCAAACAACAGATGAAGCAGCTTAGGATCATCTGGAACAAGGCAGAGTAATGTGAACCAGTGGCAAATGGGTATGAAGGCTCACCCAGAAGAGGGACTGAGTAAGAGATAATGAAGAGTCAGGGAAGTGTCAGAGGAAGTCTTTAGCTGAAAGCTTTCCAACAGAAGTTAGCAGCCTTAGATATCAATTGCTTCTTAAATCTAGACTGAAGATCAGACACCCTTTAGGGGGTGCCCTTAAAAGCACAGGATCTCACTCAATAGAGCTCTAGGAATAAGAACAAGAGTATTAAAACAAAATGGAAGCAGTACAGTGATCACTAGGTTCTAGACATTACACTTTGAACCAGTCATACGTCAAGGACTCTACCTTCTTCAGGAGAATGTTCTAATATATTTTCAGAAGATAGATTCATAGCTGTGATCCTTTTGTAAATTTATTTAAATTTAATTTATTAGAAACCTAAGACATTTTTAATCAAATAAAAAGATGGTTTACTAGTGATAATCCAGATATATAAATAAATCTATTTGTCAACATGTTTTTCTGCTTGTGTTCAAACATTGAAGCTTAGTACTTTTGCCTACAATAAACTTCACACCTTGACCATATTCTCCAAATAATCCACATAAGTTATTATAAAAAGCGCAGAGGGATGCCCTTTTTTGTTAACAAATTAGACAAGAAATGATGGTTATACCATTTAGTTAAGAGTTTCACTGATATAAACAATCCCTATATTACTCAGATCCAAAGATAATTGAGAGTTATATCATGGCAGAATTGGAATTCAGCTATAAGAAACTTCTAATTAATAAATATCAAGTAACTGCTTACCTAGTTTACAAATCTTAATTTCTCATTTTCACAGCCAAGTTAAATTCAAAATAGATCAATTTTGGTTCAGACTCATGAAAAGGGAAATTCAACTGTTCACTCATTTAAGAAAAGTTACTCTGACTCTATGGTTTTTCTTCTTACATAAGAAGAAAATAAATTAATTTTAATATAGCTATTTTTTTTTCAATTTAATTATTGCTATTTGAATTTCAGCAAATTTTGGGAGATAGTTGAGGACAGAGGAGCCTGACATGCTGAAGTCCAAGGGGTTGCAAACAGTCAGACATAACTTAGCAAGTGAACAACAATAACAATTTTTCTTCTATATACAGTTTTCACTCAATTAAACTGACAACTTTTGTTCCTGGTGAGTGAGGAACCTGTCACTGAATTCCATGTAGATCCCTTATTCTGTTTAGAAGTCTGAAACACTACCCAGGTCCCATGTCTTTCTTGCACTCCTGATGAGGACAACCTCTTCACTCTGCTAAAGAAAAACAGTGGGCGTGTTCTTAGATTACATCACTGGTCATATAACAAGACCATTTCAAAGTCTGAGACATATAGCCTAGAGAATAACTAGAATTATGATGGAACTTTAACTCTGGGAGTCAAGATTATTTTAAAACACAAAGGAAAATAATCCAGACATGTGAAAAATCAAGCAGGACATGATAACTCACTGCCTCTTCTATTTGATATAATGAATAAATGAGATAATGCATATAAAATGATTAGCACAGTATCTGGCTCATAGCAATCACTCAATGGCCTTTGGCAATATTTCAGGGAAAAGTAAAATTTGAATTGTTGCATCGTTACTTCTTCAAAGATTTAACAAAAATGAAATGATAATGAAAGCTATACCAATAAAATTTCTAAATCAATATAAATAATCTTTTACAGCAAAATGAAAATAGTATTATTATTTATTTTAAGAAATGCTGAAGTTTGGGGATATTGTAGAGAATCTTCAAGGGTGAAGTGACTATAGATATCTGTGATGATAATTGTAAGCTTTTAAATTCAGAGATACTATGATTCTAGGACATAAAGTTCTATTCAAAATTTACAGGAGTTATTTATTATTTTTAAGTGAACAAAACATCCCGTAATGAAGATACATTTAGATAATCCTTAGATAGATATTCATAATATGATATATTGATAATAAATTGTCAATTCACAGAAGTCATAAAGCAGTCTATGTTTAAAATACACATTGAGGCAAAGTAAAATAATTTAAACATTCAATTAAACAAAAATCAGTTAGAGAGTAAATAATTATAAAATGTATGTCAGAATGCAAAATAATTGACTTAGAGATGACATATTTTATTTTATTCTGATCCAATGCTTTGCAAAACACAGATTTAAGAGTGTGTTTTTAGAATGTGGCTAGCTTAAGTTATGCCAAAAACAATCACAGCATCCATATTTTATAAAGCTATAAAACTTATAAAAGTGGAGATATCAATCTGAATTACTCAACAATTTCCAACATTATGACTCATCCATATGTATCCCTGATGATAAATATAAAATAATTTACCCAGAAAGAGTGATAACATCATTAACAATATGCTAATTTCATCATTATCTTCATTAAAAGCAAAGGAGGACATTTTATTTGGAGAAATTTGGCTTCTAAACCATCCTGACACCTTAAATAAGAATCATACCAACACTGAATGACCCTGTTGCTAAAATATCTGAGATGCTAGGGAAGCAATAAAATTGCTCTTTAAATTTCATCTTCACTTATAGTACATTAGTAATTGAAAAAAAGCATATATATATATACACATATATATGTGTGTATCACACATATATGTGTGTGTATATATATATATATAACTTCAACTAAATGTATGAAAGATTGAGGGCAGGAAGAGAAGGGTACGACAGAGTTTGAGATGGTTGGATGACATCACCGACTCAATGGACTTGTGTTTGAGCAAACTCCTGGAGATAGGGAAGGACAGGAAAGCCTGGCATGCTGCAGTTCATGGGGTTGAAAAGAGTTGGACACAACTTACGACTGAACAAAAACAACAATGGTGTGAAGGAGAAATCAGATATAAAAAGAGGTGAGGCTTCAAGCCAAACAATAAGGGAGGACTTAAGGCCCAGAAGTCCTGGAAATTTTATTTGACAGTATTTTTAATCTTTCTAATTTTTTGCTAATTATTTACATAGATATTTTAATTTTGAATAGACTATAGATGCTCTCCCCAATATACCTTGTAATGTGCAAGTGTAGTCAAAAGTTTCTTTCCTTATAGTTAAGCTGACTAATAAAAATAGTTTTGGTTATGATAATATATATGTATTTGTATATATGTGTGTTCCTGGTTTTTAATACCCATAAGTGATAAGTATTATCAGCACAGGTTTCCATTTTGAGGTAATTTTAAAATATAAAAATGTCACAATTTTGATGATGGTTTAGATATAAAATAAATTCCTATATGGATATTTTATTTTACAAATATAAAAAAATACCAACAGCTTCAAATAGGTCATTCTGTTTTAAATTTATATTGTTTAGGGATTTTATAGCTTCACAGCTTTCCTTAATTTCTCCCAGATATATAACTATACTGGCATATTTCGTTTTGTCTGGTAGGCTGATTCTTGGAGTATTCTTACTGATATACTTCCAGTGGCAGAATTATTGGTCTTTGCATGGTCTTTTTAGTGAAAAAGATAAAATCTAGAAGTAGCACAGGTATGTATACAAATCTAAAGTGTAAAATTGCAATAGTAGTAGCATAACAAAGAAACAAAGAAGAGTGGCATGTAATTTTAAAAGTGGGAGGAATTTCCTTATTTAAGAATCAAGAGAAATGCCATTTTAAATAATATTTAAAGGATAAAAAAAAAAAAAAAAAAAAAAAGGATAGCAGTATCTCAATTGACCCATATATATTACCTCTTTAAATCAAATAAATCTGATCCTACACAGTTAAGATGTTTCTGCCAAACATCTGATTAAACTTTTTGATAAAGTTCTTTCTACTAGAGGAAGACAAAGTAATACTTAATGCACAATACCTGGATGTATTGATTCTGTGGGTTCACTGACCTGTGAGAGGTGGCTGGTTTACCTCTAAGGGGCACATCTGGATAATTCTGTGGCAGGAGGAGGGAGGGTAGGACCTCCAGTAGCTTAATGAGGGTTTCTAAGAAAACCTACCTCTCTGAGGAGATACAGCCCTAATTTACTTGGCAAACAGAGCATGCATGGGATTTCAAGCTCAGATTTCCTCCTTGGCCACGAACCTTGCACAATGCATGATCTGATCAACTGTGTATGATGATTTTGAGAAGGTGGAATAAATCATCAATTTGCCTGAGAAGAAAGAGGAGAAGAAAAGGAAAAATAGAGAGGAAAGAAGGAAGAAAAGGAGGGAAGGAGGAGGGAAGGAGGCAGAAAACATGCAATTAGTGCCAACACTGATTTTTCTCATCATCCTAAAATAGATCTTAACAAAAGTCCTTTGCAAACAAAGGTCTGTCTAGTCAAGGCTATGGTTTTTCCAGTGGTCAGGTATGGGTGTGACAGTTGGACTATAAAGAAAGCTGAGCACAGAAGTATTGATGCTTTTGAACTCTGGTGTTGGAGAAGACTCTTGAGAGTCCCTTGGCCTGCAAGGAGATCCAACCAGTCCATCCTAATGGAGATCAGTCCTGAGTGTTCATTGGAAGGACTGATGCTGAAGCTGAAACTCCAATACTTTGGCCACCTCATGCGAAGAGTTGACTCATTGGAAAAGACCCTGATGCTGGGAGGGATTGAGGGCAGGAGGAGAAGGGGATGACAGAGGATGAGATGGTTGGATGGCATCATGGACACAGTGGAAATGGGTTTGGGTGGATTCCGGGAGTTGGTGAGGGACAGGGAGGCCTGGCGTGCTGCAATTTATGGGGTCGCAAAGAGTCGGACACTAAAATAGATAATTTCCTAAATGGATGATGGCCCTTATGTGGGAACTCTATTGAAAAAAAAAAAAAAAACAACTTTCACATCTTTCTTAAAAATAATAGATAAAAACTTATCTATATGGTGGGGATGGGGTTATCCTAATGCTTCAAACTATGTCAAGAATTAGTCCAGGACCCAGGCAGGTACCACAGTGTAAAGAGCTAGATTATCAGAAGACACTATCCAGAGCCACATTGTTTTCTCAAAAATCCTTGTTTTTGTTCAGAAATGGCAGCAGTAGAAGTTGCTATCCTTTCCATTGCTAATGCATCCTTGTCTCCATCTAATCCTCAGTCACAAATGCACTTTGCCTGGATGGGGCTCACCTCCTCACCGGAGCTGTGACTATTGGCAACAGGGAAAACTGTGAGAGAGCTCACAGTTCTTGACCACATCAGTGGAGAACTCAGTAGTCTTCCCTTCTGGGTCTGTGAAATACTCACAGTCAATGAGACTGTAAATAACAAAGGTCAACAGACCCAAGGAGTTCAAGGCCTTCTAGGCACAGCACAGGTTAAGTGAATTAGAAAAGGGAGGCAGGTGTTTTCAGTACCATGTAAACATTTTTGAAAATAAACTAGTTCACAGTTTTTGCATTACATCTTTAAAATTAATTCAATTTTCTTTGTGTTTGACCAATTAAGCAGAATTACTGCCCTGCCTTTCATAATAAAGTATACTTAACACAGAAAGTCAATATTTAAAGGCAATTTTCATAAGTAACACACACATCAATGAATAAGTCAAATATAGAATTATATCTATGCTATCATTATAGCTCTGTGAAATTTGTTTTGCCTATGGACAAGAGCTGAAAGAAAATAGAACATAAAATATATTATGTTATTATGACATGAATGAGGGTAAGTGACTTTTCATTTTTATTTTGATCCTGAAATATATTTTTTTAAAGAGATCAAACCAGTCCATCCTAAAGGAAATCAGTCCTGAATACTCATTGGAAGGACTGATGCTGAAGCGGAAATCCCAGTACTTTGGCCACGTGATGCAAGGAACTGACTCATTGGAAAAGACCCTGATGCTGGGAAAGATTGAAGGCGGGAGGAGAAGGGGACAGGACTGGAAAAGGTCAGCTTTCATTCCAATCCCAAAGAAAGGAAATGCCAAAGAATGCTCAAACTACCACAGAATTACACTCATCTCACACGCTAGTAAAGTAATGCTCAAAACTCTCCAAATAAGGCTTCAACAATATGTGAAACATGAACTTCCAGATGTTCAAGCTGGTTTTAGAAAAGACAGAGGAACCCGAGATCAAATTGCCAATATCCACTGGATCATCGAAAAAGCAAGAGAGTTCCAGAAAAACATATATTTCTGCTTTGTTGATTATGCCAAAGCCTTTGACTGTGTGGATCACAATAAACTGTGGAAAATTCTGAAAGAGATGGCAATACCAGACCACCTGACCTGCCTCTTGAGAAACCTATATGCAGGTCAGGAAGCAACAGTTAGAACTGGACATGGAACAACAGACTGGTTCCAAATAGGAAAAGGAGTATGTCAAGGCTATATATTGTCACCCTGCTTATTTAACTTATATGCAGAGTACATCATGAGAAACGCTGGGCTGGAGGAAGCACAAGCTGGAATCAAGACTGCTGGGAGAAATATCAGCAACCTCAGATATGCAGATGACACCACCCTTCTGGCAGAAAGTGAAGAAGAACTAAAGAGCCTATTGATGAAAGTGAAAGAAGAGAGTGAAAAACTTGGCTTAAAGTTCAACATTCAGAAAACTAAGATCATGGCATCTGGTCCCATCACCTCATGACAAATAGATGAGGAAACAGTGGAAACAGTGGCTGACTTTATTTTTCTGGGCTCCAAAACTTGGAGTTGGAGTTGGTGATGGACAGGGAGGCCTAGAGTGTTGCAGTCCGTGGGGTCATTGGACATGACTGAGTGACTGAACTCATACCCCCACATCTGACTTTTCATGTGATCCTGGCCAATGCTTTATTTAAATTATGAAATACTTATGCATGCATGTACGTAGAAATGCTTTACTCTCTTGCCTTGCAGGAGTTCTTAATTTCCATACTGAGGAATCCAGCACTTGGAATTAATAAATGATATGGCATTGTTTCAACAATGGATCTGAGAGAAACTCCACATCTACAGGTCCTGACTCTACCCTCCATTACTTAGTGTTACTACTCATTTTTAACTTCTCTTGTGCATCCAATAAGAGATCCAGAAATATCTTGTAAGTGCAGTGACTTAAATATACTATGAACTTGAGGAAAAAGCAATGAGCTAGATTTAAAAGAAAACCTGACTCATTTTTTATTTCTCCTTTAAACCCACTTTTCTTAATTTTTGAATGATCCAACATGTAGTTATCCAGAATCAATCATTTCTTCACTCATAAGTTTGTATTATCAAACCCTGCATTTTTTTTATGTCAGTGTGTCTGTAGCAGATCATGAGCTCTAAGCTCTAAGCTTTTAAGGGCTTGGATAGAAATGTTATTATGCTATAGATATTTTTTTTAATTTTTTGCTCTTATCATTTGTTTTGTTCCATTAGATGTATTTATCTTCACTTTTATTTTTCAGAATGAAAGGTGAGCTAAAATTTTTCATATATACTTTTTTCAAAAGACTGATTTTTTTAATTTAATGGAGATCATCATTATGAAGACTATCTCAGATGAAAATTTGTGAAAAATTAAATAACATTGAGTACATTTTTTTAAACAGTTTTATGAGAATGACTTTTCACATCTTTAAACAAGACCCGAAATAATCTGGGGACCAAAAATTTTTTTTTTTTTTTGGTACTATTTTGGTTAACCAAGGACCTGGTGGAAAAAGTAAAAGTCCCTTTTTTATTTTTCAAAATATATTTTTCAAGGTTTTTATACACTTCCCTTATAAAATTTAACAATAAGTTATAGAGTTATTGGGCTTCCTTGGTGGCTTAGATGGTTAAGAATCTGCCTGTAATGCAGGAGGCACAGAAGATGCTGGTTCAATCCCTGGTTGCGGAAAGGCTTCCTGGAGAAGGTCAGGGCCACCCACTCTAGCATTCTTGCCTGGAGAATCCCATGGACAGAGAAGCCTGGCAGGTTACAGTCCGTAAGATCTCAAAGAGCTGGACATGACTGAAGCCACTGAGCACACAGAATTATTATTGGAGGAAGTCTTACTTCATCGCAGCACTGTTTACAATAGTTAGGACATGGAAGCAACCTAGATGTCCATAGGATGGATGGATAAGAAAACTGTGGTACATATACACAATGGAATATTACTCAGCTATTAAAAATAATGTATTTGAGTCAGTTCTAATGAGGTGGATGAAACTGGAGCAGAGTGAAGTAAGTCAGAAAGAAAAACAGCAATACAGTATATTAATACATATATATTGAATTTAGAAAGATGGCAACAATGACCCTATATGTGAGACAGCAAAAGAGACACAGATGTAAAGAACAGACTTTTGGACCCTGTGGGAGAAGGCAAGGGTGGGATGATTTGAGAGAATAGCATTGAAACATGTATTATATTACCGTATGTGAAATAGAATGCCAGTCCAGGTCCGATGCATGAGACAGGGCACTCAGGGCTGGTACACTGGGATGACCCTGAGGGATGGGATGGGGAGGGAGGTGGGAGGGGGGTTCAGGATGGGGACACATGTACACCCATGGCTGATTCATGTCAGTGTATGGCAAAAGCCACTACAATATTGTAAAGTAACTAGCCTCCAATTAAAATAAGTAATTAAAAAAAAAAAAAAAACATTCTTAGAAGGCATGAGATTGCAAAGCTTTCCTGTGCTCCACTGCAAGCTTACTTATGCACTTTGAAGGTGAGGGTATGGGTGCTCTGAATACACTTAAGTATTTTATAAGTTATCTTTGAAAAATCTGCCAAATAAATTTATCAGGGATTAGCTCTTTAAAAGAAATCTGTTTATATGAAACAAATTTTTGTGTTGCTTTTATAAGCCAAAATGTGACCATTTTTTGATGAATGATTACTCATTATGGCTTTTTCTATTTGAAGAATATTAGGTAATTAGAACATACTAAATGAGTTTTTTTGTATTGCATACAGCTTGAATTAACAGAGTTTGAAATCATAATGATAGATAGATGGATGGATGGAGGGAAGGAAGGAAGGAAAAGAAAAAAGACAGAGATATGGATAAAAATATAGTTTTCGGATTACATTAAAGCCATGAGGAAAGCATCTCACTAAGTTTTACGACAGGCATTTGAATCTGCTTTAACTCACAAAATCAAGTATTTTTTTTTTTTTTTAGTGTTGGAAATGACCTTGGAGATCATATTATTTTCCAAGTGCAGGGTACTTTTTAATGAAGCATTCGCTGACATCACCTACTTACTAAAATGTCAGAAGCTTTTCATCAAACTGAAGTATCCTTTTTTTTTTTGATTGCTAGTATCCTATTCTTTAGAAGGAAGAATACCTGTATTAGCCTCTGTGCTCTTTTCTAGCCTCTTTGACACATTATTCCTTTTAAACAGCTAAGATGCAAACTGTCTCTAAGTCTCTTTTTCTCCAGACTTTGTATCACCGATCTTTTCTTTATTTTCCAGGTGATAATGACTCATCATCCCTTGCTAACTTTTCACCCAGCCACCTCCAGGTTGTTAATAGCGCTGAAACAGAATGGACTCTCACCAGGCCGGAGCAGAGTGACGCCGAAGCAGCCTCCACTCAGGACACAATTTCCCATGATCGCTTTTAGTGGCTGTTTTTCAATACTTTTGAATTATAGCACTCTAAGTCTCCCTTTTCATTTCATTTTGTCTTCTATTTTGTTTTTGAATTATCTCTTAGTTTTTCCTCTGCTGACAAAAGGCCCTATTGAAGCCATTTTCTATGCAGACTTAGTAAGATCACTGATATCACAGCTAACATGGTTCTGATTTACTTTATCTAAATATTCACCATACTCCTAAAAGTAAAAATAAATATTACAATAATTCATTTAATTTCAGACATTAAAATATAACTGCTTCTTAAATGACATGAAAAGGATACAATTTGAAATTTCATACAAGCATTTTTTTCAAATGATAGCACAAATTTTAGCTATCAGTATTTAGCTATTTATCATGATAACTTTGATTCAACTCTTCTGTCTCTTGCCTGCTTCCCCAGCATAGGTGTCTCTGAACATAGTTCTAAGGCATAGTTTGTGGAAGTCTAAAAGTAAAATTACGCTCAATAGGTAGTACTTCCTCAAGTATTTTAACATCCTGTAAATTTACATTTATTAACAATAAGTAGAAGATGTTCTTCTGTTATTTAACACTATTTTTCAATGCCTTTCCTAACACTAATAAACATTTTCTAAATATGGAAACAGCATAACAAATAATTATCATCACTGGTTTATTTCAACATAGCTTAGGTAGCCTGATTGTAAAGCAAGGTGAGGCACCTTTGAGTCAAAGAATAAATTATCATCTTTATTATTTGTATGATTTATCATTGAACTCTCCTTTATTGTAGTTATTTCTATTTGGATGCTAAATGCACCAGGGGTTTCTTTATCCTTTCACACTAATTTTCTTCAGTCATGGGATTGATTCAATTTTTCTTGAATTCCAGTTGTAGGAGACTAGGCTCAAGGTATATTTCATGAAAGTCTCTATGTCTGGAATTTTGTCTCCTCAGTGATTCAACGGACAGATGAATTATGTTCATGACAAAATGTTCTTGTGAAGCTAAATCTAAAGTTTTTAGTTTTTCCTTTCCCTACCCTCATTTTTCGCTATTTGTAGATAAAATACTTCTCGTTTCATAAAGAGAACAAAACATATGACTTGTAGGTCATAACGCATCCCACTAAATCCCATGGTTATCCAGCACAGTAGATACATATTCTGATTATTCCAATTTTATTAGTGTGGAATCTGAAACTATGGGTTTGCTTCCTATCATACCGTTTTGAAGTAGCAGAGTTAAGAGTTAACACTCATGATTTCTGATGGCAAATATCATATCATTCCAAACTTCCAAACTGCCCAATTCACCAAGAACATAAGCTATAAAACTATAATATAGAAACAATACCAAATGAGACTGTAAATTTAAGTAATTTGGATTTGTGTACATTTCATCTGAAAATAAATTCTAGATGTTTCATTTGGGGAAAATTGTATTTTATTTTGAAATGCATATTTATTACCAAATCAATATTCAATATTTTATTTATAATCAGTGCAATTAAATAAAAATTCTGGGATAGGGATTAAGTTAGTTAGTTATGCATAATCATTATATTAAGCAGCATTTCATACAGAAGCCTACGCTCCTGTTACAACACTGATTTGTACTTCATCTATTGTTGGATTTTTAAAATTTATACAAGGTATAACATGTAACATGAACATATGATAGTAAGTTTCCTTTTACATGCTTTATAAAACATAAATTATTTAAATAATTCAAACAGTTACATATTTTTAATGAATTATTGTTGAACCAGGCAGGTCAAATGGGGAGCAAGGATAACCCTAAATGCAAAACAGAAAAAGAGACACAGAAGTACAGAACAGACTTTTGAACTCTGTGGGAAAAGGTGAGGGTGGGATGTTTCGAAAGAACAGCATGTATATTATCTATGGTGAAACAGATCACCAGCCGAGGTGGGATGCATGAGACAAGTGCTCGGGCCTGATGCACTGGGAAGACCCAGAGGAATCGGGTGGAGAGGGAGGTGGGAGGGAGGATCGGGATGGGGAATACGTGTAAATCTATGGCTGATTCATATCAATGTATGACAAAACCCACTGAAATGTTGTGAGGTAATTAGCCTCCAACTAATAAAAAAAAAAAAAATGGGGAGCAAGGGAGACTTAGAGGAGAAGCAGAAGTAAGCAGAAAAGTTTAATGTAGATTTATGTAATCCGGGTATCATAGCTTTTACGATCAATTATTTAATTTAATCATTTAGTTTCATAAAATTATAACTAATAGTATTAATAGTAATAATCATTGCTGTAGAAAACAAACAAACAAAAATCTCTGTATTTATCCTCTGCTTTTTCCTCTCAAACATACTCTAACCAGATGTCCCTTCCCATCACAACTACCACTGCATTGTAAAAGTTCTTGGCAAAGTAACAGTGAAACTGAAATAAATAGAAAGGCAATATTAAGTTCTCATCTTAGGAGATCCGTAACAGCTATTGTCATGGGTATTCACTTTGTCTTTCTTTCTTATAAGCTATCTTTACAAAGCATCTGAATCAGCATTCTTCAGCTTTTCCTTCAATTTCTATGACTTTTCTTTTTCAGGCTCTTTTGTCAGTTTTACTAATCTCTGTAACCTATGTTTTAGTTTATATACTTATTCCTTCCTCTAAATTCTTTTACATTATTGGCATGAAACACGAGCACAAACTCCCAATTTTATATCTACAGCTAACTCAACTTTCTTAAATTCCATATATTTTATATCTTCATTTGAATGTCACATAGGCATTCCATAGTTGTCTGAAAAATGATCTCCTCACTATCCCCACCCAACACGCCTTCTCTATCTCAGTAAGTAGACACTCCATCTTTACAGTTGCCCAGGCAACTTCCACCTTCTAGTTATCCAAGCACAAAACACTGAGAGCATCTTTACACTTTCCCTGTTCTTTCATCTCATCTAATCCATCAGTAAAGGATTAAAATGTAAATTAAATCACGACTTTCCTCAATTCAAAACCATCCAACATTTGATTCCCATCTCGCTGAATGTAAAAGTTAACAGTTAAATTTCTCATAATAACAACTTTTGGTGGTTTTTTTTTTTTTTTTTTTTATCGCATCAGTCCCTTGGTTTTGCTTTTTCTGCTCTGCCCTTGCTCTTCTCCAGCACACTAACCACTCAGAACACATCAGGTTATCTGTGTCTGCTGTTCCTCTGCCACCAGAGAAGCCACACGGTCACTACCCTTACTCCCTTCATGTCCCACAGCTAAGGTCTCTTCAGCAGGTCACACCTTCATAGTATCCCAAAAAACAAAACAAAACAAAACAAAAGCACCCTAACCCAACACTCTCTAAACCTTTTAACTCTGACTCATTTTTTCCAAAATATTCATCACTTCAATATAGTGTACATTTTTATTTATACACTATTCAATGTTTCTCTTTCCATAATCGAAAGTCAATTTCAAAAGATCAGAGATTTTTGTATTCAGATTTTATACATGAATGTATTTTTATATCATTCATAAGAGAATATCATATATGTCTGTGAAAAATTGAAATACTGAAAATTGATAAAACATTAATAAACATTTTAGAAGATTACTTATATAACGTACAACAAAAGCTCATAAAATTTACAAAAAAATGCAAACAAATAGGTAAACAAAATAAATACATTCATATAAAATAAAAAGACAGTAATAAGAAAACAAAATGGAGGATAGCATAAAATCCATCACAGTTCATTGGCTATAGTACAGCTGTTATTTGAAAGAAATCCTGTAGCAGTCAAACAGAAGGGAATACCTTAAGTGACATTACCTACAGAATCCATGAGGTTAAAATAAACAATCTCTTCCATATCCATCCAGTAATAAAAATAGCAATATAATTAAATTAAAAAATAATAAATTTATTCAGAAGATACAACTCCTCTTGGTAATAAGAAAAGTGAGATATCCCCCATCTCTACTCTAGCCCAACCCCATAAGAGAATACTGTCAGACATGGTAGATGGCATGCCTAACTCATTCCTGTAATTTGAGTATTCTTATTATGTCCTTCAATACAAATCAATAGTAAATGCCAAAGGGTAATTCAGTGCAAGTAATTAAAAAAAAAAAAAAGTTCCAAAATATAGCTCAAGGGAAACATAAATTTTAGAATAATTGGGCCAAACATTTTCAAATGACTAGAGATATTTTGCAGGCAATATAGTAGGATATTTTTTTGTGTTACATCTTTGAAGATGCTTTGTGTTAATAACACTGCAAAATTACACTGATTTATTATACTAACGCAAGTTGAAGTGACTATTCCAAAAAGAATACAAAAACATCTATATTACATCATTTTCACAGGCACATATACACTCATGGACTTGATTTAAACTAAAGCATATAACAAGGAACATAATACTTAAATATGAATACTACAGTTTAACAATTATTCTAATCTTAATATGACAGTAACTATTAAAATAATAAACAAAACAAAATTAAGCAGTTTTATTTTTTCTTTAATATTACTTTATATAGAACACAGAAATAATTATTCACACTACACTTCAGATATTCTTAAAATATTTCTCACACACCATTTTTATTCTCTGAAATGACTCAAGCAAAGAAAAATAGATATTTCTGAAAAATTAATTTATATTCTATGTGTATAATATATATTTCCAAAGTCTCTTTTAAGATGATGCTTATCACCATTCCTCATGTAGCTAAATATTAGGAAAACACTCAATGTGCATTCCCTTTTCAAAGCAAATTACAGAGATAAACTATCAAAAACTTACACCATTGTTTTCCTTCAAACTCCAAAATGCTCTGTAAGTATCTTTATATCACCTAAAAATTATTCTCCTTAAAGACTAAGTTAAAATACGTTCCGATTCCACTTAAATTTTAAAGTACATAAAAAACAATTATTTGAATTTTACTCAAGAATTCATTAATTCTTATAAAAATTTGTACTTTAAAAATGTTTCCCTCTTACTAAATCACTGTCATGTTCTTCATTTATGCCCAAAGTGTATCTAAACAGCTTAGTTTTTATTCCCAGTTATTAACTGTATAGACATGAATAAATTGT
Source organism: Cervus canadensis (assembly GCF_019320065.1). Lineage (NCBI taxonomy): Eukaryota > Metazoa > Chordata > Mammalia > Artiodactyla > Cervidae > Cervus > Cervus canadensis. The sequence goes on from NC_057396.1 coordinate 8,418,951, forward strand.
GACATAAATAGGAAAAACAGCCTTTCACAACATAGGCCACAGAAGTGGAAATATAAGGTAAATTATAAAATACATATTAGCTAAAACTTTCCACAATAGTTTCTATCTATGAATGTGTGAGGCCATGCCATTCAGGTAACTCTGACGGCACCATATAATCACAGGTTCTTTTCAGTCAAGGTACAGGCATATTACAAAAATTGAAACATTATTTTAAAGAGCTTATTTCCATTATTTTGTATCTAATAGGCAATTTGATATTTTAGACTAAATTTTCTAGTGTTTGATGTACTAGATATAATAATTTAGGTCATGTTTGTTGAGTTTATTTTGTAGAGAACACTTCAATAAATCGAAGGATGTGCTGTACTGTGCTTAGTCGCTCAGTCGTTTCCGACTCTTTGCAACCCCATGGACTGTAGCCCACCAGCCTCTTCTGACCATGGGGATTCTACAGACAGAATACTGGAGGGGGTTGTCATGCCCTCTTCCAGAAACTGAAGGACAGATTCAGGATAAAACAAAATATTGATACTTTTAGCCAAGACTAAGAGAGAGGGGACATATGTATGTCTATGGCTGATTCATGTTGATGCATGGTGGAACCCAGCACAATATTGTAAAGCAATCATCTTCTGAGTACTGGAGTGGGTTGCCATTTCCTTCTCCAGGGGATCTTCCCAACCCAGTGATCAATCCTGGGTCTCCCGCATTGCAGGCAGACGCTTTACCATCTGAGCCACCAGGGAAGCCCAATTAAAAAATAAATACATTTAAAAAAATCTAAAAATAAAAACTCAGCACTCACTCCTGAGCATAGATCCAGAGAAAACCATACTTTGAAAAGATACATGCATCCCAATGTTCACTGCAACATTATTTACAATAGCCAGGAAATGAAAGCAACCTAAATGGTCATCAACAGGGGAATGGGTAGGACTTCCCTGGTGATTCACTGGTCAAGAATCTACCTGCCAATGCAGGAGGCATGGGTATGATACTTGGTCTGGGAATATTCCACATGCCATGGAACAATTATACTTATGTGCCACAACTACTAAGCCTGGACTGCAACTACTGAAGTCCACTTTCCAACTTGCAGAGTCCCTTCTCTGCAACAAGAGAAATGACTACAATAAGAAGCCTGAGCACTGCAATGAAGAGCAAGCCCCACTCACTGCAGCTAGAGAAAACCTGCTCACAGCAAGGAAGACCCAGCACAACCAAAAATAAACAAATTATTAAAAATACAGAGGAACAGTAAACAAGATGTGGTACATACATACAGTGGAATATTACTCAGTCATAAAAAGGAATGAAATTGGGTCATTTGTAGAGACATGGATGCAACTAGAGACTATCATAGAGTGAAGTAATTCAGAAAGAGAAGAACCAATACTGTATATTAACACATATTCATGGAAAAATGGTACAGATAATCTTACTTGCCACACAGAAATACAGACTACAGTCATAGAGAAAAAATGCATGGACACCTAGGGAGAAGGATGAATTGGGATTTGGGATTTTATACACTATTGATAATGTATATAAAACAGATAACCAGTAAGACCCTACTATATAGCTCAGATAACTCTGCTCTGCTTTGAAGTGACCTAAATGAAAAGAAAATTCATAAAGGGGTTTTCTACATAGCTGATTCACTTTGCTTTACAATAGAAACTAACAATCAGACTTAAATTGAAGAAACTAGAGAAAATCACTAGTCCATTCAGGTATGACCTAAATCAAACCCCTATGATTATACAGTGGAAGTGAAAAAGAGATTCAAGGGATTAGATCTGATAGACAGAGTGCCTGAAGAACTAGGGCAGAGGTTCATGACATTGTACAGGAGGAAGTGATAAAGATCATCCCCAAGAAAAACAAATGGAAAAAGGCAAAATGGTGGTTTGAAGAGGCCTTAAAAATAGCTGAGAAAAGAAGAGAAGCTAAAGGCAAAGGAAAAAGGAAAGATATACTCAACTGACGGTAGGCACTGAGAGAGGGCATCAGAGGGTAGACAGATGGAAACCACAATCACAGACAACTAGCCAATATGACCACAGCCTTGTCTAACTCAATGAAATTAAGTCATGCTGTGTGGGGCCACCCAAGACGGACAGGTCATGGTGGAGAGGTCTAACAGAATGTGGTCCACTGGAGAAGGGAATTGCAAACCACTTCAGTATTCTTGCCTTGAGAACACCATGAACAGCATGAAAAGGCAAAAAGATAGGATACTGAAAGATGAACTCCCCAGGCTGGTAGGTGTGCAATATGCTACCGGTGATCAGTGGAGAAATAACTCCAGAAAGAATGAAGGGATGCAGCCAAAGCAAAAACAACACCCAGTAGTGGATGGGACTGGTGATAGAAGCAAGATTCAATGCTGTAAAGAGCAATATTGCATAGGAACCTGGAAAGTTAGGTCCATGAATCAAGGCAAATTGGAAGTGGTCAAACAGGAAGTGGCAACTGTGAGTGTCGACATTCTAGGAATCAGCAAGCTAAGATGGACTGGATGCGTGAATTTAACTCAGATGACTATTATATCTACAACTGCGGGCATGAATCCCTTAGAAGAAATGCAACAGCCCGCATAGTCAACAAAAGAGTCCAAAATGCAGTACTTGGATGCAATCACAAAAATGACAGAAAGATCTCTGTTCGTTTCCAAGGCAAACCATTCAATATCACAGTAATCCAAGTCTATGCCCTGACCAGTAATGCTGAAGAAGCTGAAGTTGAATAGTTCTATGAAGACCAACAAGACTTTCTAGAACTAACACCCAAAAAAGATGTCCTTTTCATTATAGGAGACTGGAATGCAAAAGTAGGAAGTCAAGAAACACCTGGAGTAACAGGCAAATTTGGCTGTGGAGTACGGAATGAAGCATGACAAAGGCTAAAAGAGCTCTGCCAAGAGAACACACTGGTCAAAGCAAATACCCTCCTGCAACAACACAAGAGAAGACTCTACACATGGACATCACCAGATGGTCTAACTGAAATCAGATCGATTATATTCTTTGCAGCCAAAGATGGAGAAGCTCTACACAGTGAACAAAAACAAGACCGGGAGCTGACTCAGGCTCTTATCTTGAACTCCGTATTACCAAATTCAGAATGAAACTGAAAAATGGTGAAAGCACTACACCACTCAGGTATGACCTAAATCAAACCCCTTAACTATACAGTGTAAGTGAGAAATAGATTTAAGGGACTAGATCTGATAGACAGAGTGCCTGATGAACTATGGATGGAGGTTCATGACACTGTATAGGAGACAGGAAACAAGACCATCCCCAAGAGAAAGAAATGCAAAAAAGCAAAATGGCTGTCTGAGGAGGCCTTACAAATAGCTGTGAAGAGAAGGGAAGTGAAAAGCAAAGGAGAAAAGGGAAGATATACCCATTTGAATGCAGAGTTCCAAAGAATAGCAAGGAGGATAAGAAAGCCTTCCTCAGTAATCAATGCAAAGAAATAGAGGAAAACATTAGAATGGGAAAGACCAGAGATCTCTTAAAAAATAAAAACAATAGAGGTACCAAGGGAACATTTCATGCAAAGATGGGTTCAATAAAGGACTAAAATGGTAGGGACCTAACAGAAGTAGAAGATATTAAGAAGAGGTGGCAAGAATACACAGAAGAACTGTACAAAAAAGATCTTCTTGACCCAGATAATCACGATTGTGTGAACACTAGCTAGAGCCAGACATCCTGTAATGGGAAGTCAAGTGGGCCTTAGCAAGCATCACTATGAACAAAGCTAGTGGAGGTGATATAATTCCAGTTGAGCTATTTAAAATCCTGGAAGATGAAGCTGTGAAAGTGCTGCACTCATTCTGCCAGCAAATTTGGAAAACTCAGCAGTGGCCAGAGAACTGGAGAAGGTTAGTTTTCATTCCAATCCCAAAGAAAGGCAATGCCAAAGAATGCTCAAACTACTGCACAATTGCACTCATCTCAAATGCTAATAAAGGAATGCTCAAAATTCTCTCAAGCCAGGCTTCCGCAATATGTGAACATTGAACTTCCAGACGTTCAAGCTGGTTTTAGAAAAGGCAGAGGAACCAGAGATTAAATTGCCAATATCTGCTGGATCATTGAAAAAGCAAGAGAGTTCAGAAAAACATCTATATCTGCTTTATTGACTATGCCAAAGCCTTTGACTGTGTGGATCACAAGAAATTGTGGAAAATTCTTAAAGAGATGGGAATATCAGACCACCTGACCTGCCTCTTGAGAAACCTGTATGCAGGTCAGGAAGCAACAGTTAGAACTGGACATGGAACAACAGACTGTTTCCAAATAGGAAAAGGAGTATGTCAAGGCTATATATTGTCACCCTGCTTATTTAACTTATATGCAGAGTACATCATGAGACACGCTGGGCTGGAGGAAGCACAAGCTGGAATCAACATTGCCGGGAGAAATATCAATAACCTCAGATATGCAGATGACACTACCCTTATGACAGAAATTGAAGAGATATTAAAGAGCCTCTTGATGAGAATGAAAGAGGACAGTGAAAAAGTTGGCTTAAAGCTCAACATTCAGAAAACTAAGATTATGGCATCTGGTCCCATCACTTCATGGGAAACAGATGGGGAAACAGTGGAAACAGTGGCTGACTTTAATTTTCTGGGCTCCAAAATCACTACAGACGGTGACTGCAGCCATGAAATTAAAAGACGCTTACTCCTTGGAAGGAAACTTATGACCAACCTAGACAGCATATTAAAAACTAGAGACATTACTTTGTCAACAAAGGTCCGTCTAGTCAAGGCTATTGATTTTCCAGTGGTCATGTATGGATGTGAGAGTTGGACTGTGAATAAAACTGAGCGCCAAAGAGTTGATGCTTTTGAACTGTGGTGTTGGAGAAGACACTTGAGGGTCCCTAGGACTGCAAGGAGATCCAACCAGTTCATCCTAATGGAGATCAGTCCTGGGTGTTCATTGGTAGGACTGATTTTGAAGCTGAAACTCCAATACTTTGGCCACACTGATGCTGGAAAAGATTGAATGCAGGAAGAGAAGGGGATGACAGAGGATGAGATGGTTGGATGGCATCACTGTCTCAATGGACATGGGTTTGGATGGACTCCGGGAATTGGTGATAGACAGGGAGGCCTGGCGTGCTGCAGTTCCTGGGGTCTCAAAGAGTCGGACATGACTGAACGACTGAACTGAACTGAACTGAACTGAACTGATACCCAACTGAATGCAGACTTCCAAAGAATAGGAAAGAAAGGTAAGAAGGCCTTCCTCAGTGATCAATGCAAAGAAACAGAGGAAACAATATGGGAAAGACTAGAGAGCTCTTCAAGAAAATTGGAGATACCAAAGGATATTTCATGCAAAGATGGGCATAATAAAGAACAGAAACAGTATGGACCTAACAGAAGCAGACACATTAAGAAAAGATTGCAAGAACACACAGAACAACTATCTATCTATCTATCTATCTATCTATCTATCTATCTATCTATGTAAAGATCTTAATGACCTAGGTAACCACGATGGCGTGATCACTCACCTAGAGTTGGACATTCTGGAGTTCGAATTCAAGTGGACCCTAGAAAGCATAACTATGATCAAAGCTAGTGGAGGTGATGAAATTCTAGCTGAGCCATTTCAAATCCTAAAATATGATGCCACAAAAGTGCTGCATCAATATGCCTGCAAATTTGGAAAATTCAGCAGTGGCCACAAGACTGGAAAAAGTCAGTTTTTACTCAAATCCCAAAGAAAGGCAATGACAAAAAATGTTCAAACTACTGCACAATTGCACTCATCTCACATGCTAACAAAGTAATGCTCAAAATTCTCAAGCCAGGTTTCAACAGTATGTGAACCTAAAACTTCCAGATGTTCAAGTTTGATTTAGAAAAGACAGAGGAAGCACAGATCAAACTCCCAACATCCACTGGATCACTGAAAAAGCAAGGGAGTTCCAGAAAAATATCTACTTCTGCCTTATTGACTACATCAAAGCCTTTGACTGTGTGGATCACAATAAACTGTGGAAGATTCTTCAAGAGATGGGAATACCAGACCACCTAACCTGTCTCCTGAGAAATCTGTATGCAGATCAAGAAGCAATGGTTAGAACCAGACATAGAACAACAGACTTGTTCCAAATTAGGGAAGGAGTACGTCAAGGCTGTATATTGTCACCCTGCTTATTTAACTTTATATGTCAAGTATATCATGCAAAATGCCTGGAAGAAGAACAGTTGGAATCAAGACTGCTGGGAGAAATATCAGTAACCTCAGATATGCAGATGACACCATGCTTATGGCAGAAAGTGAAGAGGAAGTGAAGAGCCTCTTGATGAAAGTGAAAGAAGAGAGTGAAAAAGCTGGCTTAAAACTCAACATTAATAAAACTAAGATCATGTTATCAGGTCCCATCATTTCATGGGAAATAGATGGGGAAACAGTAGAAACTGACAGACTTTATTTTTCTGGGCTCCAAAATCACTGCAGATGGTGACTGCAGCCATGAAATTAAAAGACACTTGCTCCTTAGAAGAAAAACTATGAGAAAACTTATATTAAAAAGCATATTAAAAAGCAGAGAAATTACTTTGCCAACAAAGGTTCACTTAGTCAAAGCTATGTAGTCAAGTATGGATGTGAGAGTTGGACCACAAAGAAAGCTGAGCACTGAAGAATTGATGCTTTTGAACTGTGGTGTTGGAGAAGACTCTTGAGAGTCCCGTGGACTTCAAGGAGACCAAACCAATCAATCCTAAAGGAAATCAGTCCTGAGTATTCATTGGAAGGAGTGATGCTGAAGCTAAAACTCCTGATTCGAAGAACTTACTCATTGGAAAAGACCCTGATTCTGGGAAATATTGAAGGCAGGAGAAGGGGATGACAGAGGATGAGATGGTTGGATGGCATTACTGACTGGATGGATATGAGTTTGAGCAAGCGCCAGGATTTGGTGATGGATGACAAAATCTGGCATGCTGTAGTCCATGGGATCACAAAAAGTCAGATACAACTGAGCGACTCAGTTGCACTGAACTGAAGTGTCCTTATGCTCCTTCTTCTGTCCTGTCTTCCTTTTTTGTTTCTGTTTGATTAATCATTGTGTGCCTCCAACAGCCAGAACTGGGAAGGAGGATTTAGACAATCACTGTTTGGTTCTGGTGTTAGTATATAGGATGTGGATAAGTCTACTCTAGCCAAAAGTGGCATTGAAATTAATCCAGATCTGTGCCATGGGATTCACTTTTGTTACGCATTGGTTCTACAGAAGTGCCTTACACTTTGAGTTGCAACCTGCTGATCCTTCTTCAAGCTACACAGATGATTCTCACTAAACATTCCCTCATCCACAAGCAAGTAACCATGATTTCCTCTGAGTGCTTCAGAAGAAAAAATAATCAGTATCCAAAAGCTTTGGATAAGCCATTAAAGAACTTGAAAGATTCTTATGGACTATGGTATTGACTTACCCAGGAGGCAAGACTCTAGTTCAAGCAATAGTGTTTAACTAGTACTTTAATGTTTCCTAAAAAGGGAATGTGTCTAATAGCTTTATGATAAAAGCTATGCAATAGGTAGCTGATGAAAAATTAATGTGTTCAATTCTTAGATAAGTTGTGACTGTCTTAATTAGTAACTGTATGATGCTGCCAAAATTCCTTAGACTGGCCCTGATTGATATAAATTTAAGAGCCACAAGTAAAAGCCAAATGGGTGATATTAAAATAAAAAGAAACTGGCAAATTTAATAATATATTTTGGTAATGTAATATATCTAAAATATCATCTTAATATGTAATCAAAATGTTTGCATAATCAAAATAAAATTATTAAGGAAATACTTAACTTTTTTCATACTGATTCTTAGACATCTGTGTTGTATTTTATTTTCACAACGTATCTCAATCTAAATTAGCCACATTTCGAGTGCTAAACAGCCACATCTGCCTGATTTTATTGGACAGCACAACTCTGGCTTAGCCTGATATTTTCTTTACAGTAATCTCTTAGATATTTGCTGCTTTATTAATTGGGTTCCCCTGGTGGCTCAGTGGTAAAGAATCCACCTGCCAATGCAAGAGAATTGGTTTTGGTCCCTGGGTGGAGAAGATCCCCTGGGGAAGGAAATGGCAAGCCACTCCAGCATCTTGCTTGGGAAAATCCATGGAGAGAGGAGCATGGTAGACTACAATTCACAGAGTCGCAAAAGATTTAGCAACTTAGTGACTAAAACACAAAAACTTTATGAATTACTTCTGCTTTGCATGTAGAATTCTTCACAGATTCTTCTAACACTGTGAGACTATAAACTCTCAAGTCATAGAATGGGCCTCTATTTCTTGAGGCCCAATTATCTTGCTGCATTCTATTTTTAATCCATTAGGATTATGAAATAATTATAGTATTAGAACTATCATAATATCTACTAGAATTATTTTTAAAGATGCTCACATATTTTTAAGTGAGAGTTTGAGAAGTTCCAAGAGCAGAGGCCATACCTTTTATCAAAGTTGCCTATTCTGATTTTTTTTTAATGCTCTTGATAGCATTCTTGGTAGTACATACTTTCTAACAAAGACATAATACACCAATCCACATGGCATGTATGTGTGTGTATGTTGAGACAGAGAGAGAGAGTGTGCACAAAACTGATGATCTGACTATTGCTGTATTTTTACCCATAGCATTGAGAGTAGAGGTTTTTTTTTTCTTTTTCTCTCTTCTACCTAAACAGGTCATCATATGGACAAAACTGTGGCAATCTGTTATCATTACCTCTCTTGGATTATTCTGAAGACACTAGAGAGGACTAAATGACCTGGAAAAATCAGTCTATGGAAAAGTCTATTGTACCTATCTCTGTTATTTCCACTGCTATGCATCACTGAAATCTTAGAACAATATGATTTGCTATACTGACATATAAACACAAAGGTCATTTTTCACCTTGTTCTTTATCCCAAGTAAATCTCAGATATCTTTTAATACTTTCTATTCCATATTCTAGAGTAATATCAAATATTTTACATGTTAAAATATTATTAAAATTTACATTAAGTATGTAATAATGAAATATTTTATTATTTCAAAAATTTACCTATTTGAGAAACACATAGGCACTATGAACTGCCTAGCATAATATATTGTCCTTGATTAAGTATATGAGATGGTGGTCAAGCAGAGTCTTGGAGAGTTCCAACATTCTATAAAGCAGAAAGAAGGAATGAGTATTTAAAAGTAAGCACTATAAGCAACGACAAATCTTTCAAGTTTCTTCATGTCCCTGAAACCTACCTGTTCCATTTTATGTATAAGCATGGCCCCCTGAATCACCTAAATCATGTGTGATCAAAAACTTTGCCGTAAGCATTTTATTTCTTGTTTTTACATCTTCAACATGTCAGGGGTAAATTAGGTAAGAAAAAATGGTTTGAAAAAGAAGTAAGAGAGTACTAAGGACATTTGAGATCGTGGTCATAGACTAGATTTGAGTAAGTACAGGATCTGGTGTCACAATATGCAATTTACAAGCTACAAGAGAAATTTTATAGACAATCTATTATATATTTTATGTATGAACTAATCACTAAAACACTTATAGAGATACCAATTTCTAAGTTAGAACACAAGAAAATGTGGTTAGTTTCTTTTCAAGGGAAGCAATATATACTTATACAAAGTATATCCTACTTGAAATAATATTCCAATATTTTTGAAATGCAAGTACTGCCTCAAAGTTTACCAAGGCAGAATACTGTCACTTAGGAATCATTTAGTGTAATCTTTATTGCTAGAAGTCTAATTATTTAATTCACCACACATTAGAGATGGGGATTTCCAACTTCCTTAATTTGACACATTAGCCCTGAAGATGGCAGAACATAAACTGGAAAATAATTAACATGTGTAAAGGCATGATTGTCAACCTGACTTATTTGCATTAGATTTCTGTCCCTTTGTAACAATTCTCATAGAAAAATAAGGAGGAAACTTAAATCTTCAGGGCTAACTTGTAAAGGAAATTAATTTCTCTGCCTAAAATAAAAATCTTTTTGGTGAAGAACATCAACTATATAAATCATAACTTATGGCTTTTTTCCCAGATACTAAGAATGCATTATCCATAAAGCTTTATGGAGAGTAGACTAGGAGAAGATTAAAATGCCTAGCTTTACAAAATATTGTATAGAAAATAAAACAAATAATTGATAATGTCAGTCAGTATGGGTCATGCTCCTTATTTAATGCAAAAAGAATCTGACACATATTGTGGAAACAGTCACATGTGACCTTAATCTTGAACATGAAAAGAGGGAAAACTAGGGATATAGGATATGCCAGATAGAGTTAATAATTTAAGAATGGTACAATTGGAGAAGGGCAGCAAAAATACATGTTTAGGGAAAATAAGTGACAAGAACAAGTGGAATAGAAATTTCTTTGTGAGTAACAGTCACATTAGTAAGCCATTGCTGTACAATACACCAACCCAAAATTCAATTTTTTTTTAAAAAATATATTTATTATCATTACTTATTTTGAGTGGCTGAGGGTCAGCTGATTAAGGCTAGGCTTGCTTGGAAGCTACAGTTAGAACTGGACATGGAAAAACAGACTGGTTCCAAATAGGAAAAGGAGTACGTCAAGGCTGTATATTGTCATCCTGCTTCATTAACTTATATGCAGAGTGCATCATGAGAAACACTGGCCTGGGGGAAGCACAAGCTGGAATCAACATTACCAGGAGAAATATCAGTAACCTAAGATATGCAGATGACACCACCCTTATGGCAGACAGTGAAGAGGAACTAAAAATCCTCTTGATGAGAGTGAAAGAGGAGAGTGAAAAAGTTGGCTTAAAGCTCAACATTCAGAAAACTAAGATCATGGCATCCGGTCCCATCACCTCATGGCAAATAGATGGGGAAACAGTGAAAACAGTGGCTGACTTTATTTTGCTGGGTTCCAAAATCACTGTGGATGGTGATTGCAGCCATGAAATTAAAAGACACTTACTCCTTGGAAGGAAAGTTATGACCAACCTAGATAGCATATTAAAACGCAGAGACACTACTTTGCCAACAAAGGTCCATCCAGTCAAGGCTATGGTTTTTCCAGTGGTTAGGTATGGATGTGACAGTTGGACTGTGAAGAAAGCTGAGTGCCGAAAAATTGATGCTTTTGAACTCTGGTGTTGGAGAAGACTCTTGAGAGTCCCTTGGACTGCAAGGAGATCCAACCAGTCCATCCTAAAGTAGATCAGTCCTGGGTGCTCATTGGAAGGACTGATGCTGAAGCTGAAACTCCAGTACTTTGGCCACCTCATGCGAAGAGTTGACTCATTGGAAAAGACCCTGATGCTGGGAGGGATTGGGGGCAGGAGGACAAGGGGACCACAGAGCATGAGATGGCTGGATGGAATCACCGACTCAATGGGCATGAGTTTGGGTGGACTGGTATGCTGCAGTTCATGGGGTCACAAAGATTTAGACGCTACTGAGAGACTGAACTGAACTCAACCGCCTGGAATGGTTGACCTGGGGTGGCACTACTCTCTTTTTCTCCTTATTCTCACAGTGATGAGAAAAGAACAACAGAGTTAGTGAAAATGCACAAGGTGTCTGAAGGCCTAAGGGCAAGCTGATTACTATTACTGTTTCCTCATTCTATTGGCCAAAAAAGTCACATGGCTAAGCCCAAAGTCAAAGGACAGGCAAATCACATGACATTTATATAGCTACAGAGAGAGCTAAAGAATCAAACACAGTATTACAATCTATCACACCGGCAAACTGTAAACTTGGAAAGTTATTTTACAATATATCCGTCTATAAAAGTATTAATTGCCAACATCAGAGGTTTTTTTTTGTTGTTGTTGTTGTTTGTTTGTCTAATTTTACAAGCAAAACAGAGCTGTTAAAAAGTTGGTACCAGGACGTTTCATCATAATCTTATGTTTTCCTTCTTTTTTTCTTTAAATTGTAATGGCATCTATTATTTTCTTTATTAATAGACTATTTTACATGTTTAAAGATATTTCTCTATCTTGAAGGAATAAAATACTCAGTATTTTATCCTTTTTTCAAAAAAAAACTTTGCTTTTTAAATTTAGTTTTAAAATATACCTAGAGTTATTTACTTCTTTATTGCATGGAATGCTGAGAGATCTAATTTTATTTATTTATTTTTCTAATGGATAAACTATTTTATTAGAAAAACTTGTGTGACAGCATGTTTGTTCTCCACTGATCTGTACTCCAAATTTGTATAGAGACATAGAAAGCTTTCTGGGTTCTCAAAACACTGCCACAGGAATCTAATCTATCCTATTAACACACTATCTTAATTATTTGCAATGTTACACTTACTGAGGGAGGATTAAGACTTCTTTGAAATTGAATCCACATCTATGAACATGATATATCTCTATGTTTTTATGCATTTCTTTAGGGTTTTGTATATATTTAATATAGATATGCTGTCTGCTTTTCTTTTTTTATTTTTAAGCATTTTCTTAATCTTCCAAGGCCAGTTAAAAAAAAAATAAACTCATTTTTATTTTTTCATGGTAGTCCAGTGGTAAAGAACCACTTGCCAATGCAAGAAACAAGGGTTTCATCCCTTGGTGGGGAAGATGACCTGGAGAAGGAAATGGCAACCCAATCCAGTATTCTTGCCTGGGAAATCCCATGGACAAAGGAGTCTGGCAGGCTACAGTCCATGGAGTCCCAAAAGAGTTAGACATGACTTAGTCATTAAATGATAAAAAGAACAATTTAAAGCTTAAAGGGATTTAGATATTAGGTGCCTACAAGAATTTCTACAAACAACAACAAAGATTTCTTTTTCATCACAGGGTACTGGAATGCAAAAGCCGGAAATCAAGAAATATCTGGAGTAGAATGCAAATTTGGCCTCGAGTACAAAGTGAAGCAGGAAACAGGCTAACAAGAGTTCTGCCAGGAGAATGCACTGGTCATAGCTAACACCCTCTTCCAACAACACAAGGGATGACTCTACATGTGGACATCACAGAATGGTCAACAATGAAATCAGATTGATTATATTCCTCGCAGTCAAAGATGGAGAACCTCTATATAGTCAGTAAAAAGAAGACATGGAGCTATCTGTGGCTCAGATAATCAGCTCCTTAATACAAAATCCAGGCTAAAATTGATGAATGTAGGGAAAACCACTAGGCAATTCAGGTATCAGTTCAGTTCAATTGCACAGTCATATCTGATTCTCCGGGTCCCCATGGACTGAAGCACGCCAGGCCTCCCTGCCCATCACAAACTGCAAGAGCATACTCACACTCATGTTCAACCAAGTCAGTGATGACATCCAACCATCTCATCCTCTGTCGTCCCCTTCTCCTCCTGCCCTCAATCTTTCACAGCATCAGGGTCTCTTCCAATGAGTCAGGTATTTGCATCAGGTGGCCAAAGTATTGGAGTTTCAGCTTCAACATCAGTCCTTCCAATGAACACTCAGGACTGATTTCCTTTAGGATGGACTGGTTGGATCTCCTTGCAGTCCAAGAGACTATCAAGAGTCTTTTTGAACACCACATTTCAAAATTTTCAGCTCCTCTGCACTCAGCTTTCTTTATAGTCAAACTCTCATATCCATACATGACTACTGGAAAAACCACAGCGTTCACCAGATGGACCTTTGCTGGCAAAGTAATGTCTCTTCTTAATATGCTGTCTAGCTTGGCCATAGCTTTCCTCCAAGGAGCAAGCATCTTTGAATTCCATGGTTGCAGTCACTATCTGCAGCGATTTTGGAGACCAAGAAAATAAAGTCTTACTGTTTCCATTGTTACCCCATCTTTTTCCCTTGAAGTGATGGAACTGAATGCCATGATATTAGTTTTCTGAATGTTGATCTTTAAGCCAACTTTTTCACTCTCCTCTTTCACTTTTCATCAAGAGGGTCTTTATTTCCTCCTCACTTTCTGCCATAAGAGTGTAGTCATCTACATATCTGAGGTTACTGATATTTCTACCAGCAATATTGACTCTAGTTTGTGCTTCATCCAGTCTGGCATTTCGCATGATGTACTCTGCATATAAGTTAAGTAAGCAAGGTGACAATATATAGCCTTGACATACTCCTTTACCAATTTGGAATCAGTCTGTCATTCCATGTCTGGTTCTAACTGTTGCTTCATGTCCTACATACAGATTTCTGGTACAGGAGGCAGGTCAGGTGTTTTGGTATTCCCATCTCTTTAAGAATTTTCCACAGTTTGTTGTGATCCATTCAGTCAAAGGCTTTGGTGTAGTCAATAAAGCAGAAGCGATGCTTTTCTGGAATTCTCTTGCTTGATCCAATGAATCAATGGATGATCCAACGGATGTTGGCAATTTGATCTCTGGTTCCTCTGCCTTTTCTAAATCCACTTTGAACATCTGGAAGTTCATGATTCGTGTACTGTTGAAGCCTGGCTTGGATAATTTTGAGCATTACTTTGCTAGCGTGTGAGACAAGTGCAATTTTGCAGTAGTTTGAACAGGCTTTGGTATTGCCTTTCTTTCGGATTGGAATGAAAAGTGACCTTGTGACCTTTCCCAGTTCTGTGGCCATTGCTGAGTTTTCCAAATTTGCTGGCATATTGAATGCAGCACCTTCAAAGCATCATCTTTTAGGATTTGGAATAGCTCAACTGGAATTCCATCACCTCCTGTAGCTTTGTTCATAGTAATGCTTCCTAAGGCCCACTTGACTTAGCATTCCAGGATGTCTGGTCCTAGGTGAGTGATTACACCATCGAGGTTATCTGGGTCATGGTGTTCTTTTTTGTATAGTTCTCCTCTGTATTCTTCCCACCTCTACTTAATATCTTTTTCTTCTTATGTCCATTCCATTTCTGTACTCTGAGGAGGCCTTAAAAATAGCTGATGAAAGAAGAGAAGCTAAAGGCAAAGGAGAAAATGAAAGATATACCTATCTGAATGCAGAGTCCCAAAGAATAGCAAGGAGAGATAAGAAAGCCTTCCTGAGTGATCAATGCAGAAAAAGAGGAAATTAATAGAATGGGGAAGACTAGAGATCTCTTCAAGAATATTAGAGATACCAGGGGAACATTTCATATAAAGATGGGCACAGTAAACAACAGGCAACTCAGGTATTATCTAAGTCAAGTCCCTTATGATTATACAGTGAAGGTGACAAATAGACTCAAAGGTTTAGATCTGGTAGACAGAGTGCCTGAAAAACTACAGACTGAGATTGGTAACACTGTACAGGAGATTTTGACCAAACCATCCCCCCCAAAAAGAAAGGGAAAGTAGTTGTCTGAAGTAGCTGAGGAAAGAAGAAAAGTGAAGGGTAAGGGAGAAATGGAAAGATGCAACCAAATGAATACAGAGTTCCAGAGAAAAGCAAGGAGAGATAAGAAAGCCTTTTAAAGTGAACAATACAAATAAATAGAGGAAAATAATAGAATGATAAAGACTAGAGATTTTTTTCAAGGAAATTGGAGATACCGAGGCAATATTTAAGGCAAATATGGGCACAATAAAGGACAGAAACGGCAAGGACATAACAGAAGCAGAACAGATTAAGAAGTGTGGAAAGAATACACAGACGAACTATACGAAAAATGTCTTAAAGACCTGGATAACCACGATGATGTGGTCACTCACTTAGAGTCAGACATTCTGGAATGAGAAGTCAAATGGGCCTTAGGAAGCATTACTATGAACAAATCTAGTGGAGGTGATGGAATTCCAGTTGAACTATTTCAAATTCTAAAAGATGATGCTGATAAAGTATTGCAGTCAATATGCCAGCAAATATGAAAAAGTCAGCAGTGGCCACAGGACTGGAAAAGGTCAGTTTTCATTCCAATCACAAAGAAAAGCAATGCCAAAAAATGTTCAAACTACTAAATATGCTCATTTCACATGCCAGCAAGATTATGCTCAAAAGGCTTCAACATGATGTGAACCAAGACCTTTCAGATGTACAACTAAATTTTAAAAAGGCAGAGGAAACAGAGATCAAATTGCCAACATCCACTGGATCATAGAAAAGGCAAGGGAATATCAGAAAAACATCTACTTCTGCTTCATTGACTACACTAAAGGCTTTGACTGTGTGGATCACAAAACTGTGGAAAACTCTTAAAATGACAGAAATACCAGTTCACCTTACCTATCTCCTGAGAAAGCTGTATGCAGGACAAGAAGCAACATGGAACACTGGACTTTTTCAAAAAATTGGGAAAAGAGTACATCAAGGTTGTATGTTGTCACTCTGCTTATTTAACTTCTATTCTGTGTACATCATGCAAAATGTAGGTCTGGATAAACCACATTCTGAAATCACAAGATTGCCGTGAGAAATATCAACAACCTCATTCATATATGCAGATACTATGACTGTAATAACAGAAAGTGAAGAGGAACTAAAGAGCCTCTTGATAAGGGTAAAAGAGGAGAGTAGAAAAGCTAGCTTAAAACTCAACATTCAACAAATTAAGATCATGGCATCCAGTCCCATTACTTTATGGCAAATAGATGGAGAAAAATTGGGACCAATGACAGATTTTATATACTTGGGCTCAAAAATTACTGTGGATGGTGACTGCAGCCACGAAATTAAAAGACACTAGCTCCTTGGAAGAAAAGCTATGACAAATCTAGTTAGTGTATTTAAAAGCATAGACGTCACTTTGTCAACAAAGGTTCATATAGTCAAAGCTATAGTTTTTGGTGTATATATATATATGCCTTTATTGATGTTCCTTTATAAAGGTTCATATAGTCAAAACTATAGTTTTTGGTGTATATATATATTCCTTTATTAATGTATGGACCACTACAATATTGTAAAGTAATTAGCCTCCAACTAATAAAAATAAAGGAAAAATAAATAAATAAAAGCTATAGTTTTTCCAGTAGTCATGTACGAATGTGAGAGTTGTACCATAATGAAGGCTGAGCACTGAAGAATGGATGCTATCAAGATGTGGTGCTTAGAGAAGACTCCTGAGACTCCTGTGGATAACAAGGAGAACAAACTAGTCAATCCTAAAGAAAATCAGCACTGAATATTCATTGGTAGGGCTAATTCTTAAGCAGAAGCTCCAATACTTTGGCCACCTGACACAAAGAGCCAACCCACTGAAAAAGACCCTGATGCTAGCAAAGATTGAAGGCAGGAGGAGAAGGGGGTGACAGGGGACAAGATGGTTGGATGGCATCATCACTGACTCAATTGACATGAGTTTGAGCAAACTCCGGTAGATAGTAAAGGACAAGGAAGTCTGGTATTCTGAAGTCCATGGGGTCGCAAAGAGTCAGACATGACTTGGTGACTAAACAACAACAAAATAAACTGTTAAAAGGGCTGGAGAAACGAATCTCAGAAAGATTACTGCTAAACCTTCAATTAACCACTAGCTTACAAACAGAAATTGCAAAAATTATATACAGCTGTCATTAATGATCATTGCTTCCAACACTGAGACATAAGATATTAAGAAAAGCATCAGGGGTGACTAGAACTGGAAAGATCATGTAAGATTCTGCTTCTCTTATAACTTCCCTATCTCACGTCTCCTGTTGAGTGGACTCTAACCCTGAGTCTTGCTGGCAGGCGTTCTGAGAAGTGCACTTATTATGTCTCCAGGCTCTCTAATGTACTAGAGAGAATGAGGAAATATTGCTATGTTCTCGCAAAAATAAGGCAGAGTACTATGTAATCATTGTTTCTATTAAGATCAGGAGCATTTTTTTTTCCATCTTCTAAAAACTTATGACAGGTGAGTCAGTTTTCTGTGTTTATTTCATATCCCACAACAGCCCCAAGATTTAAATATTCTTATTGCTATGAAAGAGTCATATCTATTTTTCTTTCTGCTCTCCGCCTTCCTCTTCCCTCCCTACATCTCTTTTTCTTTCATCACTTTGCTTCACCCTTTCTTTCCTTACTGTTCCTTTTGTTTCTTCCTGCCTTCTTTTGCTTTTCTTCTTCCTTTCCTTCATTCCTCTCTACGCCTTTCCTACCTTCTCTACCTCCTATCCCTCCTCCTCCTCTCTCTTCTTCCCTGTCTTTCCTTCTATCAGGTAGTTAGAATGGAGAAAGGAGTCCAAGATGGCGGAACCATGCAACAGGTAAAAATTTTAAAACGCCTTTGTTAGAGGAAGCTGAAGACTGGAGTGGGGACACACCCCCTTCCCTGATTGGTCCCAGGCACAGCCAATAGGGAGAACACTGGTACCAAGCTCTATCTGCATTGGGCTTATCCAGTCAGACACCAGGGGGAGGATACAGAAGGCATGACAAGGGAAGCCAAGAGCCCTCGGTGTGCTTCTGTGTCATGGCTTGGCCTGCCATTGCATCTCAGGGGTGTGCTGCCTCTTCCCGCTTGAGCTGAAACTGAGCTGTATCTGAGTTGTAACTAGTTTGTCACTACAAATACTGCCTGGTGTCTTCTTCATAGAATGCTGTCTGTTTGAGTTACAAGTGGTCCACTGTTCCATATCTTTGCTACAACAAGACAAGAACTGACGGAAAGGAGTAAACCAAACTGAAACTTCCTTCCATCCTTACTTTTTAAAAGCTCACCAGAGTGTCAAGTGAAATTTTGTTCTACTCAGTGGTAAAATAATGTGCTACAAATTCTATCACAATAGCAATAATAAAAAACACCTTCCAGATATGAAAGTCCAAATATGTGTATGGATAGATGATAGATGAATAGCTAAGTAGGTAGATAGGCAAACAGATTATAGTCTTGTTTAATTTCAACTTCTCATACTCTTGTAAAATGAGATATCCACTTTTTAAAGATGAAGGAAACAAAGTACGTAACAATTAAGGCCAAGTTTCCACAGTTGGTAAATTTACAGCAGAAATTCAATCCTTTCTCTTTATTATTCCAAAGCCTGTAGTCTTTTCATTTGCCAAAATCACATCAGTGCATTCAAAAAAGATGACAGTTTTTAGGGAAAAGGATCTATATCTTATTAATAATTTTTCTGTCTTGGACTTACTATGTAAACTAAGCTTAGTACAGAAAGAGTAACAATTTCATACATCTACTGGAAGAGAGAGCAGCAAGCTGCTGCGGCTGCTAAGTCGCTTCAGTCGTGTCCGACTCTGTGCGACTCCATAGAGGGCAGCCCACCAGGCTCCTCCATCCCCGGGATTCTCCATGCAAGAATACTGGAGTAGGTTGCCATTTCCTCCCCCATGGTAGAGATAGAGCCCCTAATATATTTTGTAGGATAAATTTGAAACATTCAATTAACTAAGCATTTGAGGGTTCCATTGCTTGTATATAAGCAGGATTAAACAGAAACTGTCTTACATTTGAAAACTACTCCAGAAAAATCATTTTGGTTTGTATTTTCCACACTCAGTTTTCCCTGGCATCTATATAAAGATATAGAAGAACATGGCATAGCCAAAATGTCAACATTTCCTGTTGTTATGAATTCTTTTGACAATAGAAATATTCAGTAAACATTACTACTTGTCTGTCGAGTATCACATATGACATTTTTGTATATATTCATATCACTTGAAGTGTTTGAATGTTTATAGTTTGTAAATGCCTTCTATCATGCTAGCAAAAGTATATGTAATATAAACCTAGGCACCCTTTCATATTACTACACAAACTGATTACTGTTATTTCCCCTATTGCTTTAGGCTAATTTAGTTTTCTTTGTATCCTTAGGTACTCCAACTGGAAAAACACTAATTCACTGGCATATCTTCTATGAACAAACTGATGAAGATCACCCCTTGGTAGTGAACTTAAACCACCCCCTCACCTCTACAACTGGCAGACAGATAAATGCTTAGATAAATGCTAAGAAATTCATACAACTTCAAATTATATATGATGCTTACTCCTTGGAAGGAAAGTTATGACCAACCTAGACAGCATATTAAAAAGCAGAGACATTACTTTGCCAAAAAAGGTCCATCTAAGTCAAGGCTATGGTTTTTCCAGTAGTCATGTATGGATGTGAGAGTTGGACTATAAAGAAAGCTGAGCACCAAAGAATTGATGCTTTGAACTGTGGTGCTGAAGATTCTTGAGAGTCCCTTGGACTGCAAGGAGATCCAACCAGTCCATCCTAAAGGACATCAGTCCTGGGTGTTCACTGTAAGGACTGATGTTGAAGCTGAAACTCCAATACTTTGGCCACCTCATGCGAAGAGCTGACTCATTGGAAAACACGCTGACACTGGGAAAGATGGCAGGCAGAAGGAGAAGGGGATGACAGAGGATGAGATGGTTGGATGGCATCATCAACTCAATGGACATGAGTTTGGATAAACTCTGGGAGTTGGCGATGAACAGGGAGGCCTGGCGTGCTGCAGTTCATGGGGTCACAGAGTCAGACACAACTGAGTGACTGAACTGAACTGAACAAATTGTTTAAATCATTCTATTTTCATTCACATATCTATTTTTGTATACTTTATATAACACATTTTCCAAGAAGTGTTTGAAAATAGTATCTTCCAAAAGACAGAAATCTAAAATATAGTTAACAGTAAATAGCAGAGTTTTACAAGTGGCAAAACACTTATCTTTATAACAAACATCTAAGGCAAATTAAGATTATATTAGTGAATAACAATTTTGGATAGCACTTTTCCATCTCCCATTGTGACAATTAGGAACCGTACATCCCCACTGATTTGGACACACCACACCTGAAAGACTATTGTGGACATTCCAATCATTAGAAAGTCCTAATATGCAGCCAAAACTATCTTCATGCAATGTCCTCATTTTTTTTTAAGTTGCCAACTCTGAATACTACACTATAAATATCATAACAAGTAGCAAAGCTGTTAACATACACAATACATGTATGCAACTAAAGCATGTGAAAAGGACTTTTCTTTCTTTCAAATTTCTATGCAATTTTCAAGAATATTAAGGACGAAGAATTAAATTTCTCATTTCTTTAAAACGAGACATCCCACTCTATTTCTATCAGTTTATGGACTCTTTATTTACACACATCAATACTAAGAATTGGGGAATTTTTTTTTTATTAGGTGATAAGAATTCTGCCAATTCTGAAAATCTATAAACCTAGAGCCACTCGGGCTCTCCTCTAATGGAATGAAGCTCTTTCTCTTGGAACTGAGCCAATGTCTATTAAGTAGCATTGTGTAAGCTATTCAGTGAAACATTTCATTGTCAGAGGCTGAACTCAGGACCCCTTTTTATATATATATGGGAGGAATTTAATTGATTGTGTCAAATGAAACTGTCAGTGCCTTCCCTGAATGTTTTTAATAGTTGTAGTGACAGACTGGGTACCTAAATGAAACGGGGCTTTATTTAAAGT
Organism: Cervus canadensis; assembly: GCF_019320065.1. Classification (NCBI taxonomy): domain Eukaryota; kingdom Metazoa; phylum Chordata; class Mammalia; order Artiodactyla; family Cervidae; genus Cervus; species Cervus canadensis. The sequence goes on from NC_057396.1 coordinate 8,440,300, forward strand.
GACACTGTGAATTCACTCTCATCAGATGCATCAATTCTAATTCACTTACGTCTTTTTGGAGCACTCAGTCTGTCTCATTTGTTTCAACTGTTTCCTAGTCTACCAACATTCTGTTCAATTATCCAGGCAGCATAATAGCATGAGTGACATAGCAAGAGTGAAGTATGCTCTGCTCAAACCTGTGTCCATAGGTTCCCTGTATAGTAAAATGTTTCCCAACCTCAACGTGAAATCTAGATATATTAACAGGTTGACAAAAAGTCTTCTCAAGAGTCAGAGTTCTGTTGAACGACTTGAATTTAACACAGTTCAGCTGGTAATTGATAAAATGCACTTGTTCACAGGTGGCACAGGCATTTATTCTATTCTGTTTCCATCTGCTAATATGTCTACCATAAATTTAAATTTGCATATCCATCATCCATCTGGAAGTGAGCATTAGACCCCAAATCCTCTTACCTGCAGCTGCTATGCTGTGTTCAGTTGTCTTGCTCTGAAAATGTCACAAGCACCATAAACAAAGTTGCTAAAACTTCAAAATTCAATGAAGGTGTCTGCATATAAATTATCTCTTATATCACTGATATTAGATAAGTAGCATATTAATATAGACTTTGATTTGCTAAGATCCTCCAGTGATTAACAGTTGAAGACAAAATGCTTGATGTACAGGACATAACACCTTCCAAATGTGTATACATTTTTTGTAGTTAGAACACAAATCATTAATTTTATTTTCTATATATGTAACATATTCTCATAATTCTTTTAGTAACAAGCAGAACTATGATGGCAAAATTTGGCTGAAAAGTCTGTCCAAATATTAGAATATGGCAATGGACTAATTCATGGGGAACTAACTCTTCTACAGTTTAGGGTTTCACTGTCAGAGAGTTTCAGTCTACTTCCTTATAATTTCTCTCCCCTAATTTCTAGTGTTTGAAAAGATGAAAAATTCATGTTGTTTTTAATCCATAAAATTAATTTAAAGATACCTGGTGCAGTCAAGACCTTCAATAAAAATGAAAGACTGGTATCATTTCATGGAGTGAATGAAAACACTTGAAATGTAAAGTTTTCTGTAGTGATCTGCCAGGACATGACTGTGACTAGCAGAAAGTAAACTGCATGTCAGACTCTTAACTTTACATTCTCCTACAGAACTGTTCTCTAATTCAGATTTAGTCATTTTCCTCCTGTAATTTCCAAGCCCGAGGAAACCAAAAGCATAGAATAGATATAGGAAAATACTTTTCAATATTTCAAATCAATTAACTTGAATTAACCTGACAAATTAAAGGACAAATCCATTGTAGCCTTGAAATTAGGAATGATATTGTCAATATTTTATGAATAATTAGAAAACAAGAACAGACAATTCTATATCCAAAATGGATTGACCTCCTGAGTTGATTATCTCAAAATATATCATGTATTTTATAGTTAAGTAGCACACAGTGGTTTAAATTGAAATAATCTCTTCATGAACACTTGTGAATATTAAACATGTTTCTAATCATGTATTACAAGACAGTTTAAAGTATTCATTTTAAATTATTATTATTTAACTATACAATGCTTATTTTTACTCAAATTAGATATAATTGATATTTAATGATTTGGGTTGTTGTTTTAAGATACAAGAATGTGGACCTGCTGATCAAATGACACAAGTCAATTTCATCCTGGAGATCTCCTGTGAATGTGGGATAATTCAACCTCTTTCCACCCATGACTTTTTGCTGATATAACCCAAGTACTGCCTTCAAACTCAAGCTGTCAAAAAACATAAAATCCATCCACTAGGATATTGGTTGATAAAGATATGAAACAGGAGGCCATTTGAGAGTACTGTTTCTCTTATACTTCTCAGCAACTTAACACAATATTTATGTACTTACCAGGCTCATATCAAATTAAAATTTTAATAAAAACAAAATATTTTACTATTCTCACTTCAGTATTTTACTATAATATTTGTAGAGTGTTTGTGTTTACTAATACAACTAAGTTTTTTTTTTTTCAATTTAAAATAAAAGTTATCTCAAGTTAAAAAAAATCTTTAAAATATTGAGTTGCTGTTAAGGAATTCCATAAATGGCACACACAAGCTTTATATTATTTTTATATTATTTTATATTATTTTATTAAATTATTGCATTTTTTCCTTCAACATTCCTTTAAATTTCAAAGGCATATTAATAAAAGATAAACTGTACCTTCTCTCTGAAAACAGGGCCCCGATTATAAACTTCAGAAAGGAACTGGTTCTGTACAGATATCCTTTTGCCACAGTCATCCAAGAAATTATGCTTAGTAGATCCTGAGTGACACTAAACAGCAATCCTTTAAGGTCACCTGTTAAGAAAATATATCTGCTATTACGGTTACAAATATTTTTTTTAACTTTCCACTATTTGAACAAAATCTACTTTTCTTACTAAACATTTTATATAATTGTTCAATTTAGCTATTCAGAAAATGACTATGCTACTTACCAGTATCAACAGATGTTTATAATTTGTCTAAATACTGTATATTTACTGAGCTGTTACATCACCAGATTTAATTTTTCCTTTATAATTTGTATTTACTAAGAAACAGAAAAGAATATCAAAGCTAAATTTTCATGGATTTCAAAAGCTTCAAGAAGACTGGAGTAGGTTGCCATTTCCTACTCCAGGGGATCTTCCTGACTCAAGGATCGAACTCTGGTCTCCTGAATCTTCTGCACTGGCAGGCCGATTATTAACCACTAGTGCCACCTAGGAAGCCCTTCACAATGTATACAGACATCAAATCATCACGATGTACACTGTAAATATCTTACAACTTTATATGTCAATTACACCTCAATAAAACTGAAATAAAAATGGCACATTAATTAATCCTTGTATTTCAGCTTTGGGGAAGATTTTATAATAATTCTGTACAGTTTTTAGCATTCACATTATTAAGCTGTTTTAGTTTTCCATTTATTTAGGGGATTTACAATATTTATTACTCTTAAAGGCTTGTGACTTTCATTTTTAAATATGTTTGAAAATTATGTAAGTGTTTGTAATTGCTGGTATTCCCCTCCTTGAAGAATTTTCCACAGTTTATAGTGATCCACACAGTCAAAGGCTTCAGTATAATCAATAAAGCAGAAGTAGATGATTTCTTGGAACTCTCCTGCTTTTTTGATGATCCAACGGATGTTGGCAATTTGATCTCTTCTTCCTCTGCCTTTTCTAAATCCAGCTTGAACATCTGGAAGTACAAGGTTCACGTACTGTTGAAGCCTGGCTTGGAGAATTTTGAGCATTACTTTACTAACATGTGAGATGATGCAATTATGCAGTAGTTTGAGCATTCTTTGACATCGCCTTTCTTTGGGATTGGAATGAAAAGTGACCTTTTCCAGTCCTGTGGCCACTGCTGAGTTTTCCAAATTTGCTGGAATAGAGAGTGCAGCACTTAAACAGCATCATCTTTTAGGATTTGGAATAGCTCAACTGGAATTCCATCACCTCCACTAGCTTTGTTCATGCTTCTCTAAGCCAACTTGACTTCACATTCCAGGATGTCTGGCTCTGGGTGAGTAATCACACCATCATGGTTATCTGGGTCATGAAGATCATTTTTTTATAGTTCTTCTGTGTATTCTTGCCACCTGTTCTTAATATATTCTGCTTCTGTTATGTCCATACCATTTCTGTCTTTATTGTGCCCATGTTTGCATGAAATGTTCCCTTCAGTTCAGTTCAGTCGCTCAGTCTTGTCCGACTCTTTGCAACACCATGGACTGCACCACAGCAGGCCTCCCTATCCATCACCACTTTCCAGAGTTTACTCAAACTCATGCCCATTCAGTCGGTGATGCCATCCAACAATCTCATCCTCTGCCATCCCCTTTTTCTCCCTCATTCAGTCTTTCCCAGCATCAGGGTCTTTTCAAATGAGTAAGTTCTTCACATCAGGTGACCAAAGTATTGGATTTTCAGATTCAACATCAGTCCTTCCAATGAACACTTAGGACTGATCTCCTTTAAGATGGACTGGTTGGATCTCCTTGCAGTCCTAGGGACCCTCAAGAGTCTTCTCCAACACTACAGTTCAAAAACATCAGCTATTCGGTGCTCAGCTTTCTTTAGAGCCCAACTCTTGCATCCATACAAGACTACTGGAAAACCCATAGCTTTGATTAGATTGAGCTATGTTGGCAAAGTAATGTCTAGCTTTAAGCAAACTCTTTCACACTCCACTTTCAGTTTCATTAAGAGGTTCTTTACTTCTTCACTTTCTGCCATAAGGGTAGTGTCATATATCTGAGTTTATCAATATTTCTCCCAGCAATCTTGATTCCAGCTTGTGCTTCATCCAGCCCAGCATTTCTCCTGATGTACTCTGCATAGAAATTAAATAAGCAGGGGACAACATACAGCCTTGACGTACTCCTTTTCCTATTTGGAATCAGTCTGTTGTTCCTTGTCCAGATCTAACTGTTGCTTCCTGACTTGCATATAGATTTCTCAAGAGGCAGGTCAGGTGGTTTGGTATTCCAATCTCTTTCAGAATTTTCCACAGTTTATTATGATCCACATAGTCAAAGGCTTTGGCATAGTCAGTCAATAAAGCAGAAATATATATTTTTCTGGAACTTGCTTGCTTTTTCAATGATTCAGCGGATGTTGGCAATAATTAACACTGCTGTATGCTATATAAGAAAGGTGTTATGAGAATAAATCACAAGCTTTTTTATTGCAATGAAATATTTTCTAATATTTCCTTTTTTTTCTATAGATGATAAATTTTCATTAAGCTTAAGGTGATAATCATTGATAATCATGTATGTAAGCCAAATCATTATGCTGAACACAAACTTATACAAACATCTAAATAATATCTCTATAAAACTGTAAGAAAAATACAATGCCATTCATTAATGATTTATTCCATATTTAAAAGAGAACTAATTTCATTTAACATATTTCTTCTCATTAAATTATCATTTACTTTATCTCATTGTTAATTTGTAAACTAACCCATTGATTTTCCTTTCTTCAAATATTGTTGCCACTGAAAGCAAAGAATAAAAATATTGAATCTTTCCAGAATGAATTAGGTTATATTACTTCATTTGTGAAAAACAGAGACTTGGAGTGATTCCAGCAGTACACTGAGACAACTCACTTGCAATAGCCAATTTATAAATATTAAGAAAGTTTTTAAGGTACCATTAATATTCAATTCAACCTACATGGGGATATTTAAACCCAGAATCAGCAAACACTATAAATTTGGATTTTTAAAACTTACTCATTTGGTTGTTTTACCAGCATATCACTGCTAATCACCACCTCAAAGTGTGAAACCAGAGCACATCTTAATTAGCATGTAAAGACTATCATCTCTTAGAGGCAGAGGGCAAAAATTGAGGCTCAGGTCCATGAGTTAATTATAAAAGTAGCTGAGCTCCAGAAAGATGAATTTGCATATCTAACAAGTCTGTTGCCCCAGGGTCAGAGTTTTGATTGGGAAGGAGTGAGATGCTGAGATTCATAATAGGGACATCTAGCTAAACCACTCAGAAATACTGAATCCCATATACCCTCTGGGCCTCCTGATGTGGTCTACCCCTTTTAGGTAAAGATGTAGATGTTTGTGTGCTCAGTCACTCAGTCGTGTCTGGGTCTTTGCGACCACAAGGACTATAGCCCGCCAGGTTCCTCTGTCCATGGAATATTCCAGGCAAGAATAATGGAGTGGCTTTCCATTGCATTCTCCATTAGATCTTCCCAACCCAAGGATCAAACCATCTTGCATTCCTACACTAGCAGGCAGATTCTGTACACTATGCCACCTGGAAAGCCCTGAAAGATGTAGACACCACACCCCAAATCAGACATGATCAGAACCAGAGAGTGATAAAGTGAATTGGATCAATGGTTCCCATTGTCATGTGTCTGCCTGCATGCCACCTTTCTTGTAGTCCGTCTGTTTTTTCCATGCAACGTTATTCAGGATCTGTGTCAGAGGAGGCTGCCCTGACTTTCATGATTGGATCAACAGTGCTTTCACTTAGTTTTGTGTCTTCAGAGCCTCCTGTGACCAGCTGACCAAGACGGAGAAAGGCCAAGAGTGGGTCAGGGACAGATCTGATTTGTGTGTACCTCCTGAAAATGAGCTATATTATGGCAAGCTGATTCTTGAGGATATTCATGGTAGTAATTCTTTCAAAGAACAGTAGACCTGGTCATTAAATGTGTGTTTAAAGAGAAGCAGGTTAAAGTAAGAATATATGAATGGGCCATGGATAGGAATTGGGCTAACATGAAAAGTGACTATGGGTAATAGCAAATCCAAGATTTGGAGTTAGCAACATGGAGATCCAGAAGAACCAAGAGTATAGTCCCTGCTGAAGGCCAGCCTGCTCCAGACCCAAGAAGAACCAATGTTTCAGTTCAAGTCTGTGGGCAGGAGAAAACTGATGTTCCAACTGAAGGCAGGTGGGCAGAGGAATTCCCTCTTAATGAAAATTAGACTGTTTGCTTTATTCAGGCCTTCAGTTCCCTGGATGTGACTCATCTACATTAGGGAGTGCAATCTGCTATACTTAGCCAAAGGATTCAAATATCAATCTTCTTCAGCAACACACTCACAGTAACACCTAGAAAAATGTTTGACCAAATGTCTCTGCAAACACTGTCCCAGTAAAGTAGACAACAAAACACTAAGTATCACATTTTCTTAGCCCCACATCCTCCTTTCACTTTTCCCTATTTCACTTTACCCAATACAATCGCATTCCTCAAAAGAGGTATCTATGACTGTCTTCATTTTCACACCTCATATTCATTCTTTTTTCCATTAATACCTCCCTTCATTCCCAATATTCCATTTTGCTTTTTGGAACTTTATCTTATTCCCCATCACACTCTTAAGTGTGGATTTCATCAAAATTCATTCTTGGCCTTTAATCTTTATAATCTCTTCTGAGGTAATCCTTGATTTCATTACATCACCTAAACAAAAACAAATGCCAAATTTATAACCTTTTTTTTTCTCTTGGATTTTTCAAACTCATGATAAAATTAACATATCTAACATTGAAACCAGGGACAATGTTTGTGTCCCTTCATCTGTTTGTTCAATGCTTGCTTCCCTGTCAACCCTTAACAACAACCATATCACCTTCCAGCATTCTCTATCTCAGTGAATGATTTCATCATCTTTCCATCTTGCAAAAGCCACAAACATTAAGGTTTTCTCAGATATTTCATTCTTTCTCAACCATGAATTCAGTAGTTTATAAATCATGTTTACTTGATCCCTATATATTTCAGAACTTTGTCTTCTCTATTTCTATTACCATCCCTTTAAATGAACATATTTTCTGCATTTGCTATTGAGTCAGCCTCCCTGCATTTCACTGTGTATTCACTTTAAAATATTTTTCATGAGACATACAGATGGCCAAAAAGCACATGAAAAAATTGATCAACATAACTAATTATCAGAGAAGTACAAATCAAAACTACAATGGATTTGAGAGACAATAAAGAAAGCTGAGTGCCGAAGAATTGATGCTTTTGAACTGTCGTGTTGGAGAAGACTCTTGAGAGTCTCTTGGACTGCAAGGAGATCATGCCAGTCAATCCTAAAGGAAACCAGTCCCAAATATTCATTGGAAGGACTGATCCTGAAGCTGAAGCCCCAATACTTTGGCCACCTGATGCGAATAACTGACTCATTGGAAAAGACCCTGATGCTGGGAAAGATTGAAGGCAGGAGAGGTAGGGGACAACAGAGGATGAGATGGTGGGATGGCTTCACCAACTTGATGGACATGAGTTTGGGGAAGCTCTGGGAGTTGGTGATGGACAGGGAAACCTGGTGTGCTGCAGTCCATGGGGTCATAAATAGTTGGACATGACTGAGTGACTGAACTGAACTGAATCACCTCACACCAGTTAGAATGGCCATCATCAAACTGTCCACACACAGTAAACCCTCCTGCACCACTGGTAGGTATGTAAATTGGTATAACCACTATGGAGAACAGTATGGGGCTCTGTATAAAACTAAAATAGACTTACTGTATGATCTAGCAATCCCAGTTCTGGGCATATATCTAGAGAAAACCATAATCCTAAGAGATACATACACTTCAGCATTCACTACAGAACTATTTACAATAGCCAAGACACAGCAGCAACCCAAATGTCCATCTACAGAGGAATGGATAAAGAAGATGTGGTGCATATATACAGTGGGATATTATATATTCAGCAATAAAAGAGTGAAATAGTGCCACTGGGGGCTTCCCCAGGGACTCAGTGGTAAAGAATCCACCTGCAGTGCAAGCAACACAGGAGACATGTTTGATCCCTGGGTCAGGATGATCCCCTGGAGAGGAGTGTGGCAACCCACTCCAGTATGCTTTCCTGGAGAACCCCATGGAGACAGGATCCTGGTGGGCTACAGTTCATAGGGTCACAGAGTCAGACAGGACTGAAGTGAGTGAGTATACATATGCACAAATGGAACTAGAAATTATCATACTAAGTGAGGTAAGTCAGAGAGAGACTTATATATGTCACTCATATGTGGAATCTAATTTAAAACATGATACAAATTAATTTATTTTTAAAACAGAAACAGACCTACAGTTATCAAAAACAAACGTATGATTACCGAAGGGGAAATGTGGGAGGAGGGATAAATCAGGAGCTTAGAATGAATATACACACACTACTATGTATAGATCAATGACCAGCATGGCATACTCTACATCACAGAGAATGCTACTCGGCATTCTGTGATAACCTATATAAGAAAAGAATCTTAGAAAAGAATGGATATGCGTCTATACTCAGCTCATTCACTTTGTCGTACACCTGAAAGTAACAAAACACTGTAAACCAGCTATACTCCAACAAAATCTTAAAAAACACCATGAAATATTCTTCATTCTGTAGCCAGAATGATAGTTAAACTGAAAATCAGATAAGTGGCTGAGTTTTTTTTTTTTTATTTATATGTTTTTGTTTTTATTTATTTTTATTTTTTGTTTTTGTAATTTATATGCATAACATTTGTTTCCTCTGTGTGTATATAATTTTCTTATTATGTTCTATTCATTGTGCTAGTTTTAAATGTGAACAAAATAAAGACCTGTCCTTGAGTGGATCCAGTGAGACAGCAAGACTGGTGAAGAGCCCGTTTCAGTCAGTGCTGTTTGGTTAAGATCTGTAACAGAGGTCAGCCTGGCACTGAAGAATCACAGGAAGGTGCCCAGTCCATTGTTGAGCATTCAGGGAAGGCTTTTAGGAGGAGGTGACTTTCATGCTGAAGATGACAGTTGAACATGGATAGGTACAGTTGTGGCTAGGGATATGAGTTGCATTATTTGGTTAGGGATCTTGTTTGCTGCATTAAGTAATTTAGAATTGTCTCCCAGGTAGTTATGAGGATTAGAAAATATTTTACTGAAAAACTATCAATGGTGATGCAGTTTTGAATACTTACACACACATTAAGTATCACAAACACTTCCAATAATATGGGTCATTTAAGCTTCAACATGGTTTTACCAATGTCAAATCTTTTTTTTTTTCTTTTCCCAGAGGCCCACAGCACACAGACGGTTACAGAGTGAGTAAATGCCAGAATCCAGAAAATCACAAATCAATCCTTTTTTTTTTTTTTTCCTGTAAATAGGTTACAGAATTCTGTCATTAGTAAATAGACTTCATTGATCTAACACTGTAAAAACTGCCCAGATATTTATTTAAAGCCAAATACTCTTATTAGTCTCTTCAACGATATTTAAAACCTTATCTTTTAAGTGTTGGTTATACTGTAGTGAAGCATTTAGGAAATATAGTCAATTTTTAATGATACCAGGTGGATCATCCTAATTTCAGATTAACTACATCCCACTGACACGATTTCTTCCCCACCCTGCTGCCACCTGTCTGATACCAAACTCACTCAGCTGTGGACACTGACAGCTGGTTCTTCAGAGGGGAGTGGGACAAGGAGGCGTCAGGTGAAAATGACTCATTAGCAATGAAATGGAAAAATGTGCAGACTTCCCCACAGACATTTTGGATGAAGCGTAGTTGTTTTTTTTTTTTTTTTTCCCAAGGCTTCTCTCTCTGTGTTCTGTTTGAAAGCTAATTGCAAAATGATAGTAATAATGTATTTAACTTTATAAAGGTTTTGAAGTTACTATGATGTGATGCCTTCAGATTTAATTTATTTATATTTCCTCAAAACCAGTTGAGGTTTCCATTTGGATATAAATCCTAAAGGCTGAAAGATAAATACGCTGATGTTTTGGCTTTCTGTGCATGTTGAAGGTTACTGCCTTAGAAAGAACCCTGAGACAGGGAGTTAGCACACTGAATTCTATTCATTCATTAACTACACAAAACCACGTAGTTCTCTTAACTCCCCTGGACATCAGATTGTACGTGAAGAAAAGAGACCTAAATGAGCACAGTGATTAAATTATGCTTAATTATAGATATTTATGTCTCCTGTTTTCTTGGAATTCTCTGGTGGCTCCAATAGTAAAGAGTCTGCCTGTAATGCAGGAGACCCAGGTTCAATCCCTGGGTTGGGGAGATCCCCTGGAGAAGGGAATGGCAACCCACTCCAGTATTCTGGCCTGGAGAATTCCATGGACGGAGGAGCCTGGTGGGCTACAGTACATGGGGTCGCAAACAGTTGGTCACAACTGAGTGACTAACACTTCACTTCCCTTTCTTGTTATTTACTTGAAGTTATTAATAGATTACTTATTCCTATCAAATATCTATTATATTTGTGGATTTTATACTATTTAAAGATCTTTTCATTGGGTATATGAAATAGTAACAAAGACAAAGTTTTATGCCTGAATCTTCAAACTGGAGTTTTCAGAAAAGCGCAAAAACAGATCAGTTTTCATGAAATTAAAAATACAGACTTATTATAAAAATGTCTCTATGCTACAAAGCATTAATGATTGAAACATTTATAGAAAAATTTTAGTGTGAGTTAATAGTTGTGCAATGTCTCCTAAAGGCACTTCAAACTATGGAAAGTTAATAATGTTTAGCTAAAAAAATTTTCCCATTTCTAAGACCAAAATGGTTGCAACACTAAAATGATAAGAAATAAGCTGAACACACAAAAAAGAGTTCTCAGTGCACAGTGACTTCCTAATAGTAATGTGTGCCTTTTAGGACCTTGGTTCTGGAGAACATGTCCAAATGTTAGCGACACACTGGTGTGCAAAAAAAAAAAATAAAAAAAAAAATATATATATATATATATATATGAAAACAATAAGAGAGATTGGTAGAGCTTCAAAATAAAGATTTTCTAAACCCATGTTCACCTTTTATCACCTGAATTCCTTTCTCACACATGTTCACGCGTCTACAGACCTTCTCATTTCCCAACAGCCTGAAGCTTGGGCATTAGCAGCAACCACTAGAAGCCATACTCTCACCTCTGTTCCTATTAGTTAAGAATACCATCCAGCTTCAAAAAAACTAGAATATTTCTCCTTTAGTCGCTTTTGCTTTCTCAGTGAGGGGGTCAAAAGGGTTGCCTACAGCCAGTAACTAAGCACAGAATTGGTTGCTGAAATATTCTATTTCACAAAACCATGAACTCCCAGACTAGCCTTGTTAACTGCTTTTTGTCATACACTTACCACATACGTCTTCTACCTTGAAAAACTTGTATCTCCCCTAAGTCCAATGTCATGAAACAGAACTGTTTTTCAGACTCTGCAGCAAAAATCTTCACAAAGGGGACAGCAGGCTGAAGTCAGTTTTTATAGACTTTATTCTCCTAGGGCGCTGAGAATCTGTGAGAGCAACCAAAGCTGAAAAAGGTCTTCCGTGCCATTCTAACACCGGCGCTGCAGCTGTTAGCACTTCTGGTGTCAAGGTACAAATGTCATGAAGGTACTGTCAGTAAAGTAACACCCGTGAAAAAGAGCCTGGCAGTCTGGCTGGCCGCCAGCGCCCGTAATCATCTTGTTATATGCTGCTCGGAGCCGGACTTCTGTTATCACCATTCCCTCCGATAGCTCTTAATTGAAGCAAAGGGATTTGCCTCACATCAATAGACTGAAAGGGTATTTCTGAACTCTTTAAAAGTGTAATTTCAAAGCTGAAAGCTAACTGAGGTGCTTAAAATATTATGGTTCAGCTTTCTGTAATTCATAAATTGTGTGTCATGGGAGGAAATAGCTTGAATAAAAACATGTTCCCCAATTCCCCAACTAGAGTCTTCTGTGGAGAGAGTACAATTGAAAACTTCTTCAAACAGATGAAAGATATACAACACATGATGCTTATTTTGAAACTCTGTGAGTTCTAATTGGGGAAAAAAAAATCAATGAAGAGATTTCTTAGACTTCGAGAGATTCTAGAGTTTATTACAAGAATGTATAAAGGATCTTACCATACTCCTAAGACTCTTCTCACCTGATTTGGGTACAATGCCAGAGTGGGAAGAGAGGCAGTGTGTGAGGCCTCTCCCCAGGGATAGGACTCCAGGGACTGGCATATAGACGAATTGCTCGACATCATAGGTTACTTGACGATTTGCAATTATCATCAACTTTACTCTTAGATATGGTAATTTACTAAAGTCTTTGTCAGCAATCACAGAAAGATGCCCTTGGCCTAGGAGCTAAGCCTGTGGACACTTTTTCTGGAGACATCTGGCACCACAGCACATAATCAGAAAATAAGAATAACCCCTCTAGAAAGAAATAGCTTATATTGCCTTTATCTTCCAATTAACAGGGCAAGTGTCACAGGCATTCCTTTCCCAAGACTATATCTCATATGTATAACACACATATGCACATTCCTATGAGATACAAATCTCTATCCTTTGTGTCATTCTATCAAAACTGCTTGACTGACATTATAATATTCATTCAATTAAAAGTAATTATGGAAAAATTCACTGGCTTGTGGTATATTTTCAATTAATGCAGTCCTCTTCACTCTAATTATCAACATCAGTGTCCTATTTTTGTGATTTATCTTCCAAACTTCTAAGTATCTAACTGATAAACCCATATGGATATCTTATAGATCCCTTCCAGGTGGTGTTAGTGATAAATAACCTGCCTGCCAATGCAGGGACGTAAGATACTCGGGTTCAACCCCTGGGTTGGGTAGACCCCCTAGAGGAGGGCATGGCAACCCACTCCTGTATTCTAGCCCAGAGCATCCCATGGACAGAGGAGCCTGGCAGGCCGTGGTCCACAGGGTCACAAAGAGTCGAACACAACTGAAGCAACGTAGCACACAGCATGTAAACTTATTATTTTCTTATCTCCCCATAACTTTTACTTCTCATTGTTACCCACTTTTCCTATGACTTTTCATGCATGCAATTCCACGGCAAAAAAAAACAAAATAAAATATAAAGCACCTTTTTTCCTTGACACTTTTTTTTAACCCAACTAATAATTGACTATGCAATTATAAAAGGCGCCAAATCTGGACTCTTTTTTTATCCTCAATACTAAAATTCAGCCTGGAGGTTTTCTAACCTGGACAATAGCAGTAGCCTCTTGACATTTTCTTCCCATCCCTGTTTCTCTTACTACCTCAATGCATCTTGTCCTTTAAAACCTGTTTGCTTCCTTATGAACAAATCTACAATGCCACACTTATAAACAGAGGCATCTGTGAACTTTCCTTTGCCAAAAAATAATGTTCAAATCCTTAGCCTGTGGCTATTTACCGTCTATTTTTTCCAGCTTCATTATTTGAGAGTATCCCTATGCTCATGGAACTACTCACCAGACCAATGCTTTCATTTTTCCATGATGCAAGATGGACTCTTTGCTCTGCTTGAAATAGACATCATCTTCCCCACTCTTTAGTACCTCGTTACTCAAAGTACGGTCTGCAGAACAGCAACATCAGCATTGCCTGGGAGGCTGTTAGAAATGCAGAATCTCAGGACCATGCCAGGCTACTGAATCAGAAACCTCCATTTCACAAAACTTCACTTTGTATTATACACAATAAATACTCTCTTCCATGAAGCCACTCCTTACATTCCACTACATTTTCACGTCCTACCATGGTGAACATCCTAAAGCCTGCTGGATATTTTAATTACACTCAGACACTCCTTCCCCTCATCTTTTTCCTCCTCTCATTTTTCATTTTCTCCTCCTCTTTCCTCGTCTTTTCCTACTCCCCTTCACTTCCTATTGTTAATAGCAGCAACAGTAGTAGTTGTTGCATTAACATACACCTCTGGCTGAGGGTCAATTTATCTCTTAGAATTTTTTCTTCCAACCTGAATCTTCTTCCAATGTTGCTCCAGTGTAAGTTGAGTTTTTCTTTTTTCTTTTTTTCCCAGAAATTAAATATTATTTTGCAGTTTGATGATAAAAGTAAAACTAGTCTTTACAAAGATCGCTACTACTGAGCCAGTGAAAGTAATTATATGGAATGAGATGCTATATTTCTAACTATACATGGTATGATATAGCCATATTCATATAACAAATGAAACAATTCAAAATTTTTCATGTGGTAGAATAAAAGTATATACTCTTTCTACCAAACTATATCTGAATAGTTGTATAAAGTCTGCATTCTTTAGAAGAGCAATTGTAGATTGCTAAAATATTTTTACTTGCTTAAATATGCTATAAAACACACAATGGAAAGCTATGGAAGTGAAAGTATTAGTCCCTTAGTCAAGTGCGACTCTTTGTGAACTCATGGACTGCAATCTGCCAGGCTGCTCTATCCGCAGAATTCTCCAGGCAAGAATATGGAGTGGGTAGTCATTCCATTCTCCAGGGGATCTTCCCGATCCTGGGAAGGAATCTGGATACTCTTCATTGCAGGCAGATTCGTTACCGTCTGAGTAACCAAGGAAGCACACCTGGCATTATTCAATTTATGAGTGAGCTTTGACGACCTGAATCTTTACACTTGCTTCAGTCAGTCAGTTCAGTTCAGTTCAGTCACTCAGTCATGTCCGATTCCTGCGACCCCATGAATCGCAGCACGCCAGCTTATACATGGTCAAATGCCTTTCATATACCATCTAGCTCTGACCCCTTTGCGGCTAATGTGGGTTCCCATCTATTTTCTGGCTCATGTTCTCAGACACCTAAGAGCAAGACAGTCCTCACCATTCTTCCTTATTTAAAGTCAAACATACGCTCGTTTTGGAATGTCTTCTTCTAGACAAATTCCTTACTGAGTGAACAAAATCTGACCTATGGTCAGGGCTGAAGTGATATAAAATTACAGTACAATTTTTCAAACACAATATTTACTCCTCTAGATGAAAATTATTAGATCATATCTTTGCTTTTCAGCTGTCTTGATTATCAGAGGCACAATTTAAATGAGCTTTGGCAAAAGGCCTTTACAATCAAGCTATACAAAATTTATGAATTATATGTAAGTCAATCCTTTTTGATACAAACTTTTCTTTGAAGATGTACACATTAACTTGAAGCAAGATGCTTTATATCATATGCAGGGTCTGTTTTATGTGGTAAATTAAATTCACATAAGCAAGACGAATCCCCATAAACTACTCAATAAATCATTTTGTCCTCTCACACAATAGGTGAGAATTTCCCTGCTGTTTCAGTGTTAACACCTTCTTAGCACATTTTTAGCTGTCTATAGAAATCTTCAGTATAGAATAAATTAGTGGATGGATGTGTTGATATCAGAAATTAAAGATTCAAATAGAAAATGGATTAATAAGACTGCCATTATACCCAAAGAAATGAAGATCTGTTTCAAACTACAAATAATGCAAGCTAAAAAATGGGTCACAATGATTTACATATTTCAAGTTAATTTGCTTTTATTCCTAAATCATGACCTACATTTATGAAATTATTTTGCTAGTGTGATCCTGTATGCTGATTGTTAAGTCTTATTTGGTGTACATTCAATGTCTATTCTTTGAGCTTAGTATCCCAGGAAAACAAAAACAACAACCTTGAAATCTTGGATAACATGATGGTATCTGAGAGAAAGTCTAATTTGGCTATAGAAAATTAGGTGAAGTATGATTCCAAATAGTTCTGGTGTTCCAACTCTTTCATCTTTTCCTTCCGTTCTATTCTCTTTCTAATAAATCCAATCCCTTATATCCTGCCTATGAATAGAATGACTACAATCATTAAAATCTTAGTTTCTTCTCTTCTTAATGGCAGATTTAAAATTGTATCTTCATTCTTCTGATTGCTTTTTGCCATTTAATTGTTTAAGGACTTGGAACAAAACCTTAATTTCTCCGAATTCCTTTTTTTTTTTTTTGCCAAGTATTACACAAGATTTCTTTGAGAATAACAATAATTATTGAATCCTTACTAATTGCTGCAGAGTCTTCTCAGAAAATCACTGATACCATTTAAATGATCCTAAGTAGAAAGGCCAGATAATTTGTCAGCATCATAAAATTCAAGGTGGACAGACTGAGGAGAACCCATTCCACCAACTTCAAGGATATTTCATATTTCCTTTTGCTGAATGAGAAGGAAGGATGTTATAATAGAAACTATTAAGTATCATGTGGAGGAAAAAAAAATAATTCCCTGAAACTTATGCATTGTATGAAACACTATATATAACTTTCTATAGTTATCTGTATTGGATGTCTTATATCATCTTTATTTAATGTTCACAACAATAAATAAGTCACATATAAGTCATCATTCTGATCTTTACCATATAAAGAATCTAAGGCTTGTGGAGTATTTTTAATTTACTTCAGGTCAAAGAGCAAGTATAGGACAGGGTCATTTTTCAAAATAATATATGTTGGCTTTAATTCAGAGACGTCACAGTATCTTTTTTGCTCTCAAGCCTCATCATTCCATTGTAATTTTTGAGGAAGCAAAAGATACACGTACTTGGTTTTGCTTTTGTCTGTTGGGCTTATATAAAATGGTTACTCAAATCTTACTGGGACAAATTTTCTCTACTGCATTTCTGATACTTCACTTCAGATGATGCAGATCTGATCATAGTCAAATAATGAGTTGATAGACTGTTGGAATCTCTCTCTTGACTGAAAGGCTGCAGCAGGCAACAAAACAGCCATCTGTTGTGATGTCTTCAGAGACAGTGGTTTAGGAGATATAAAGTCTGAGAGAATTTTGCAACAAGTTATACCTCTAAAGAGTAAATAGGGTTAAAAAAATGTTCCAGACAAAGCTAAGAAGCTAAAAGAAAATTGCTCTTAATCATTTTTAAGGGTTTTGAGAATGGTCAGAGAACTAAAGGTACTGGAATAGTAAATGAACAACTAAAATTATGGTCAATTTTAATACTACAACAAAATAGCAGGAAGAATAGAGTATAACTGCCCTAAAATCAGGTGGTGCTTAGTGGTAAAGAACCCACCTGCCAATGCAGGAGATCTAAGAGGTGCAGTCAGATCTCTGTGTTGGGAAGATGCCCTGGAGGAGGGCACGGCAACCCACTGCAGGACGCTTGCCTGGAGAATCACAGACAGAGGAGCTGATGGGCTACAGTCCTTAGGGTCAGAAAGAGGTGGTCATGACTGAAGCGACTTAGCATGCATGCATGCCCTAAGTTACAAAGCTATCGATTTCAAGAGTCAGACTTTTCAAAATAGTCTATGTTTCAAGAACTACTAAAAATAAATTTAACTGTAGGTCATTTTTATACATTTAGAAAATATCAAAGTAGGACTATTTTGTTTAGAATAAAAAGAATAATAAAGGGGCATATTTGAGAATGGTAATGTGATGAGCTCTTTGAACTCTCTCCCCAGTGAAACAGTGAAAACTAGTAAAAATAATTTTTAAAATCATTTTTCAAGTCTCTGGAAACTGTGCTAAGGGTACACACCAAATGAACACACAGATTTCTTTAGTCAAGGAAATCTACTCTATCTATGTTACAGGTGCCAGAGTCCATGGTTCTAGAGCCATGACTTACTCCTTCATCCAATGCCTCCTATTCATAACCCCCCTCCACACACACGGCTGCTGAACTGTGATGGAGAGGGCCACTCTGATCGTCGTGTCCAAGGGGATGGGGCTCTCTAATTGAAGGCTAAGCTATCTCCATCCACAGCACATTTTATAATGTCAACACATTGCTGAAACCAGGCTCTTAAACTGGCACTATAATAAAGTGTGTGTGTGTGTACACACACACACACACATATATGGATTTCCCTGGTGGCTCAGAAACTAAAGAATCCGCCTGCAACACAGAAGACCTGGGTTCGATCCCTGGGTTGGGAAGATCCCCTGGAGGATGGCATGGCAACCCACTCCAGTATATTGCCTGGTGAATCCCCATGGACAGGGAAGCCTGGCAGGCTACAGTCCATGGGGTTGCAAAGAGTCGGACACAACTGATTAAGAATACACGTGCATGTGCACGCACACACACACACACACACACACACACACACACACACACATGTATGCACTTATCCTTCCTAAAGACAGATACAAAGTTCTTTTTAAAAAAATGAACAAAATTAGCAAAGCAAACCTGGCAACATATTAAAAAAATATAATATATTAGGACACAGCAGGACATATAAAACTCTAGTATATTGTGGCAAAGTAAGAATGAAAGTTAGATGAATTTCCTAATTAAAAACTAATCATGTCAGTGTATGACAAAAACCACTACAATATTGTAAAGTAATTAGCCTCCAACTAATAAAAATAAATGGAAAAAAAACTAATCAAACTAATGAAGCATATTAGAATAAAATAAAAGTAGGGAAATGAATATGGTCATCTTAATAGGTGAGGAAAAAGGGTTTGATGAAATTTAACCAACAGATAACTAACATACTGTGATATATTTTCAAAAATAAAAAATAAAGACTCTTGATGTATACAATAGAATGAAAAAACTTCAAATATCCCTGTAAGAAAAATATCAAAATGCAAAAATATACAGTCCATGATATGATATCATTTTTATTAATTTCAAAATCAGGGAAATCCCATCTATGGTGATCTAAATCAGGAAGTGTTTGCCTAGGTAGTGAAAATTGAAGGAAAGTATAAGAAGTGTACTTCTCAGGTTAGGGAAATATTCCACATTTTGATTAGGATGACAGTTACATAGGTATACATGTTTTTTAAAACTCATTAAAACATAAACTTAGGACAAATACATTTAACTGTATGTGATATAACTCAAAGGGCTTCCCAGATGGTGCAGAGGTAAAGAATCCTCTTGCCAATGCAGGAGACACAACAGATATGGGTTTGATCCCTGGGTTGGGAAGACACCCTGGAAAAGGAAAAGGCAACTCATTTTAGTATTCTTACCTGGAAAATTCCATGGACAGAGGAGCCTGGCAGGCTATAACTCATGGGTTGAAAAGAACCAGACAAGAGTGAGCACACATGCAGGAGTCTAACTTCACACAATAAAAGGGTAAAGAAAAGAAAAAAGAAAGGAAACAATATTAAGAAAAACTTTCCTAATGCAATAATTAACATAATTTGTTACATGGCTATGCCATTATTTAAGAGTATAACATCTACTCTTCCAAGATTTTTAAATTATGCTGTTATAAATATCATCCTGAAAACATATTTGTTTGTAGTTTATAACATTTCCTTGGTAGTCGGTGCCTAAGAAGTTGAGAATTACTGTATTTTATTTTGTCTTTTAATTTGTAATAAAATTTAAAGCCTACTTTCTGTTTACAGTTATTACAAAATGTTGTCTGTATTACCTGCACTGTATGATACATTTTGTGGCCTGTCTTGCACCCAATAGCTTCTAGCTCCCACTCCCCACAGGCTTCCCTGGTGACTCAGACGGTAAAGAATCTGCCACAATGCGGAAGACCTGGGTTCGACCCCTGGGTCAAGAAGATCCCTTGGGGAAGGGAATGTCAACCCACTCCAGTATTCTTGCCTAGAAAAATTCCATGGACAAAGGAGATTGGTGACCTATAGTCCATAGGATCAAAAAGGGTCAGACACAACTGAACCACTAACACTTTCACGTTCCCACTCCCCTACCACTCTATTGCCCTCTAAAAAGATAGTAACTAGTTGTTATAGTTTTTTTTTTTTTAATCTGTGGATCTGTTTCTTTTCTGTTGTATTCATTAGTTTGTTATATTTTCTCGATTCTACATATGTGATATCATACATACCACATACATATGATACACATATGTATTTATTTTTCTCTAATTTTTTCATTTTTGGAGGCTCCAAAATCACTGCAGATGGTGACTGCAGCCATGAAATTAAAAGACGCTTGCTCCTTGGAAGAAAAGCTATGACCAACATAGACAGCATATTAAAAAGCAGAGACATTACTTTTCTGACAAAGGTCCGTCTAGTCATAGCTCTGGTTTTTCCAGTAGTCATGTGTGAATGTGAGAGTTGGACCATACAGAAAGCTGAGTGCCGAAGAATTGATGCTTTTGAATTGTGGTGTTGGATAAGACTCTTGAGAGTCCCTTGGATTGCAAGGAGATCCAACCAGTGCATCCTAAATGAAATCAGTCCTGGGTGTTCATTGGAAGGACTGTTACTGAGGCTGTAACTCCAATACTCTGGCCTCCTGATGCGAAATGCTGACTCATTGGAAAACACCCTGATGCTGGGAAAGACTGAGGGCAGGAGAAGAAGGGGACGACAGAGGATGAGATGGCTGGATGGCATCACCAACTCCCTGGACATGAGTTTGAGTAAACTCCG
Organism: Cervus canadensis; assembly: GCF_019320065.1. NCBI lineage: Eukaryota > Metazoa > Chordata > Mammalia > Artiodactyla > Cervidae > Cervus > Cervus canadensis. Next base: position 8,461,031 of record NC_057396.1, read on the forward strand.
GGAGTTGGTGATGGACAGGGAGGCCTGGCGTGCTGCAGTCCATGGGGTCGCAAAGAGTCGGACACGACTGAATGACTGAACTCACTGACTGACAATAGCTTGGAGAATCCTCACCATTTGACTCCACATAATTATTTTTTCAAAATAAATGTTTTTTTAGGTACATACCCAGGAGTGAAATTTCTGCATCATATGATAGTTATAGTTTTATTTTTTTTGAGAAATCTCCATACTGTTTTCCACAATGGAGTTTTTCATAAAACCAGAACAAATAATTTGGAAATTTGTATGGATAACCAGAAGTTGAACAATTTTAAATTTCGATGAACATTACCAAACTGCATTAGAAAACGATTATATTGATTTACTATATTACTATATTAATCACTACATTGATTTTTAATTTTGCTCTACATTTCTCTCTCTAAACTTATAGATTAAACTTATACACACATATATTTATATTATATACAAATATATAAGTGCATATTCACAGCTGTGTATATTTATATTTAAAGTGTAGAATTTTATGAGATATATTATATGTATACACCCATCAAGTCATTACCTCAACCAGGTAATGGATCACTTTCAATGACCTTAAAAGCTTCCTTCTGTCTCTTTGTAATCCTTCCCTGTAATCGCATTACCAGAGAACTGAGGATCCAGTTTCTGACACTATAGACTATTTTGTATTTTATAGCTTTTCTATGACAGAATCATTTGCCATGATCTTTTTAATCTGTCTTTCACTCAGCACAATGATTTTGAGACTAATCTATGCACTTATTTCTGAACATAATTATATAAAATAATCATTTTCTGAGTAATATTATATAAAACACTGAATTGCTGGCATTTGATGAAAAACAATGTAGGATTTTTTAGGGTTGTGAATATAAGTGCACAAAATAAGTACTATGTCTTGAGATATTTCTGGGCTTTAGTGTGTAGTGAGGTAGAGCCAAAACAAGAAACAATAATCTTGATAAACAGAGATGGTACATCTTATAGGTTAGGGCTGCCATAACCAATAACATGGTGACTGGTGGAGCAGTCCTGAATCAAGGGAAGCTGTGTACAGAGTACTTTATGTATTTGTATGGAAATACACCTCCTATCCTTGATCAGATTCTAGACAGCAAAAGGAACAGGGGAAAAAATACAGAAATTCTTAGATGCATCAACTTTTGAAAAATGAAGAAGAATGGGATCTCCCAACAAACAGAAGACACTACTCTTCTGGGTAAGACAGGATTGTAGTGGACATCCCATTCTGTCCATCAGAACCCCACAAGGCCATGCACCTGGAGTAAGACCCATGACACGAGAATAAGAACTATCCATTAAGGCTAAGGAAAAAGCACTAACACAGACCCTTTTATCAAAGCAATATCTAGGGCTTTTCAGAATAAAAGTGCCTATTGGGATCTCAATGTATCAAAATATCCAGCATAGAAAACACAATCAAACAGTGAAAGTGTGTCCCATACACTGGGTAAATGACTAAATAAAACAAATTTAACATATAGAACAATAGAACCACCACAGATGTGGAAGAAACCTGCCAACAACTGTCTCTAAGCCAAGGCAGTGAAGGCCATGAAGGACTAGAATGGCCCATCAGTGAACTCTGGACGTCATAGGCCAAAAATCCACCATATGTCACACATGGAAAGTCCCTGGTCCCAAATTTCATGCTACCCATGAGAACACCAGACAGACAGTTATGCCTGCAGAGACTCTTGAATCATTCCTTTACACTTTCACCAATCATTCCTTAGCCTTGACCCCATCTGACTCCCACAATAAATATCCTGCTCAAAAGCCAATGAAGAGACAGATCTGAGCTTTGCCTCCTGCTTCCATGCTTGACCGCCTTGCAATAAATCCTTTTCTCTCTACATGAGACAGTTGCCTCGATATTTGGTCTTTCCGCTGCCCAGTGGAGAATGAGCCCACTTGCTGGGTTACAAAAGCAACAACAAACAAAGAGAAAAAATGATGCATAAAATAAAATAGATGATAGGCATAGGCCCACAAATAATCCATATATTAGAGTTAGCAAAAATAATTTCAAAAAAACTATGATTTACATAATTAAATGAAGAGGAAACATGAAAAACAGATGAAAAGATGAAGTACTTAACCGAGAATTATACTATATAAAAATTTAAATTTATATTTTAGAGTGGTAACACACAATATCAAGAATTACTAACTGATTCACTGGACTTAATAGCAGATTCAGCAAAGAAAAAATAATATTAATAAACTTAAAGACCACCCAACATAAAATATGCATACTTAATCTGGGAAAGATTGGTATCTATCTGGTCCCATAATTTCATGCAGATGGGGAAACAATGGAAACAGTGACAGAATTTATTTTGGGGGGTTCCAAAATCACTGCAGATGGTGACTGCAGCCATGAAATTAAGACACTTGCTCCTTGGAAGAAAAGCTATGACCAACCTAGACAGCATATCGAAAAGCAAAGACATTACTTGGCCAGCAAACGTCCATCTAGTCAAAGCTATGGTTTACCAGTAGTCATGTATAGATGTGAAAGTTGGACTATAAAGAAAGCTGAGCACCAAAGAATCAATGCTTCTGAACTGTGGTGTTGGAAAAGATTCTTGAGAGCCCTTTGGACTGCAAGGATATCCAACCAGTCAATACTAAAGGAAATCAGTCCTGAATATTCATTGGAAAGACTGATGCCAAAGCTGAAACTACAAACTTTGGCCACCTGATACAAAAAACTGACTCATCAGAAAAGACCCTGATGCTGGAAGACTGAAGTCAGGAGGAGAAGGGGACAACAGAGGATGAAATGGTTAGATGGCATCACTGACTCGAGGGACATGAGTTTGAGCAAGCTTTGGGAGTTGGTGATGGACAGGGAAGCCTGGCATGCTGCAGTACATGGGTTTGCAAAAAATTGGACATGACTGAGTGACTGAACTAAGGAGGAGAAGGGGGCAACAGAGGATTAAATGTTTGGATGGCATTATTGAGTCAGTGGACATGAGTTGAGCAAACTCTTGGTGATAGTGAAGGACATGAAAGCCTGGCCTGCCAATGCAGGAGACGTGGTTTAAATCCCTGGGTCTGGAAGATGCCCTGGTGGAGGATATGGCAACCCATCCCAGTATTCATGCCTGGAGAATTCCATGGACAGATGATCCTGGCAGGCTACGGTCCACTGGGTCGCAAAGAATCGGACGCAACTGAGTGACAGAACAATGACAGCAACAACTATACATATATTACAACAAATGTGATATCATTTTTGTTCATTAGTTTGTTTTTTCTACTTTGAGTTCTTCAGCAACTATTTGTAGTTTCTCTGTAAATCCTTTTTGGATGAATAGAAGAATAAAGGAAATATATAATAAAATAGAGTAAGAAATTATGTTTTAGAGTTGGTACTAAGAGGAAACAGAAGCAAAGGCTACAGATTATGGTTTGGATATTCTCCATTATCTTGACAGTAAATTAGCTTTTCATTTGGATGTTACTTTCTTTCAGAAGAGTTTGATGCATTTTAAGTTGATGCAGTAGTGCATGTTATTAAAGCCAGGAATCATAAATTATTCCTTAAATCATCGAGTCTTGGGACAATAGAAATTCAATGAATCACATACCATTTGAACACTGATTTAGCTTCTGCACAACTTTATGCTGGGTTGGCTACACAACCTTTTGGCTCCAGCAGGTCTGCATACTTTCTAATTTGCTTGAAAACTGCGTGAAAATATTCCCATGGCCCTCTTGTAAAATATGACAGCCTGACATTTCCTTTAATTACAAGACCTGATCTGTTTAATAGCACAAAATTGGCCTCCAACTTGACAGGCCTCCCCTTCAAAAATCGATGGTTAGACTCTAGGGCACCAGCTCGGTCATCAAGATCAATATCACAAAAAAATATAGCTTGTCAGGACCTCTCAGCCTTTCATTGATTCAAATGGGCAGTAGCTCACAGATTGAATAATAATATTAGAGCTCTGATCCAACAAACAGAAGCCTCTTGCACTAATTTCAGTATAGGCAGATGAATCTGTGATAAATGATAGAAGCATAATATAATTATCCCAGAACTGTAGCTAGATAAATCTGAACATTTTCAGAGAGAAAATATACATATATATACATATATATAATACATTTCTTCATATTTTTCATTAAGTGAAAAAAATAACAAAAGTCTCATTAGAAATAAAACAAAATCAAAAAACACTAAAGATTCATCTTGGAATTTCCAAAAAGTCAAAGGGAAATTAACATGAAAACAAAGTAAAAAGATCAGGAAAAAAATAATTTGTTATTTTCACTTCAACAACTTTTATTTAAATGAAAATGTGCTAAAGCTTTAGAAAGGGTATTTAGCTAGAACTGTTTGCTTTAGTTCTAGTGCTGGATAATTATATTGTTACATAAGTCACTTAAATTATACATGCTTTGATCTCCTACTCTGTCATAGGAAGGTCTAGGAAGATAGTTAATCTAAGTACTATTTTAAAACTCAGGGACCAGAAAAAAAAAAAAAATAATAGTCTAAGTTAACTTTATATTTCACTAGTAATTGAAATAAGTCTGTATAGTTGTTTTATTTTCATTTCTAATTTGAATGCTAATAGAAGGTTTGAATGCAGGTCACAACAATGGGGAAGGAGAAATTAAAATCATATTCATAAAGATATTATATTTTACTACAAGGAAGTACAAAAAATTGTAAAACAAGGGTTTGTAATTTCTCGATACTTTTAAATTTTAAGGATTTTGTACTAAACATTACACTTATAAATGTTTAAGTTGGTAAGTTCTATGTTATGTATATTTTACCACAATTAAAACTTGTTGTAACATAGAAAACTTTTTTAAAGGTTTTTGTTTATTTTATACTATAGGATAGAGAAGTACATATAAACTATTCATAGTGTAGAAAAATAATGAAACCCAGCAGGCCCCTTTAGTGCCCTCTCCGGCATAAAAACCTTTCTATGTTCCCTTTTCTTGCTTATAGGAGAAAAAACTTTCAGCTTTCTAGACCTACTCTGAGTTCCAAAGGCCAGATTCAAACAGTTACTATTTAAGAGAGTGAGGGAAGGCAGAAAAAACAATAGTGCACCCATGGGGCCTGCTCTTCCTCCTTGAGTGGGGAGGGGAAGGGAGCACAGATTGTCGCCTATCTCTGAGCTCTACCAGCACTAAGGCTCCCATCTGGCTGGAGGATGGCAACTTCTAGCTGAGCACCAGCAGTGACCCTACGCTGGCTGAAAGCAGAAGGCTGGTAACTGAGACTCTTCTAACAACGCACCCTACAGCCCTCCCCACAAATTTTGCCTATAAAAATTTCTTCCTGAAACCCATCAGAGAGTTTGGGCCTTTGAAGCATGAACCATCCATTCTCTTTGCTTGGCCCTGCAATAAATAACACTTTCTCTGTCTAAACTCTGACATTTGAGTTTATTTGACCTCAGGATGAGTCCGGCACAGGAACTTGGGTTCAACAACAATAACTTGGAAACATTTTTATATTGCTAATTACTATACTGACAATGACATTTATGGTAGTTACTTTACTTTCTTTACTTCATTTAAATATCTCATATATACAGGTTTGTTTATCTTATATTCATATGCTTCATGTTTTTACCTTGTTTTTATATCCATTACCTCACTTGTATGAATGCACAACAACTATAAAAGGTATTAGTTTATATGTAAGAAAACTGAAACTAATATTTAATGAGTAAATCACTCAGTGTCCAGAGGTAACAGTCACCATAGCTTGGATTTAAAATCATTTATTAGATAGTTAAATTCAACTTTTCTACTGTAGTCCAAAGCTCAATATCATGCTGCTTATTTTTAAAACTTAAGGTATAGTTTTCCCCTATAACTTAAGTTATGTAGTTTCCTAGAAACAAAATGTGGTGGCTTTGGATAAAATTTCAACATTTAAAAATGGTATGAACTTTCAGGTATTTTAAAATAACTCTTCCTTCTATCAAAGATAAAACCATTTCAAGCAAGCAACAATAATCATTTCCTATTTAGAAAGCTAAAATGGTAACGCTGACTACTACAAACATTGCTGTGAATTTTAAATTTACCACTTCATTTTATAGAAAGGAAAATGCTTTTCTCAGTTATTTGGAAGGCTGTATATGTAAAAATAAAGGTAGGTCATTTTTTTAAATCACCAATGAAAACTTGGCCTAGAATTATTTTCCTGCTTACATAAATTTTAGGCATCCATAACCAAGAAAATTTACTAAGTCACAAATTCTTTTGGTTTCATTTAATTAGAACTTCACAGACTGTCAACTTTTGCTGTGTGTGAAAGCCTAACAGATGTTGTTGAGTGTCTCCTATGTTAGGAAAACATATGAGAAATAGAGACTACCTGCTTTCTTAGAACACTTTAAACTTTACTGACAAATGCATCTACATATTCATCTGTTTTTATCTCATAATTCATTCCAAGAGACAAAGCCTTCTTAAGGCAGTGTTCTGGTCCCATGTTTCATTTTGTTTTTGTCTGAAGGTTAACAGTTTCACTTCTGCTAATGTCATGGACTTCTTTCATTCTGAAATGGTTACGGTTGAAATCATCTCCTGAAGCAAACCCCAGCACTGTTTTTAAAACTGTCTTTACTTTAGGGTTATTTGCTAGACATGGGAAAATAAAATAACATCTAAAACATTATTAACCTATCAGTGGGCTAATGGATAGATCGATGAGCAACCATTTGTGAGCATAACGTTTTCTTTCTTTTCCTTACCAAGATCACAGAATAGTATTTAAATTATTTTCAGAATAGAGGATTTTTTTTTTTTTCAGGGAGTTTGGAATTAGTCCTAAAGTTTATTTAAAGGCATGTGAACCTCTTTGTACTCTCAACTGGTAAAGTAAAGCAAAGTGATTTATACAGGAATTATTTTAATCAGATTTCTTCCCCTGCACAAAATGTACTATGAAAATAAGGCTTTTTGATGGAAGAGCTGGAGGTTACAAGAGGTAACTCTGTAATATTGGACTCTTCAAGGTAGACTTGGTCTGGGCAGATTGATTCATACAACTCTTGATAAAATCATTAAATTATCGGGGGTAGGGCAAACAGTGAGAGAGGTCCTGGGTGAAGCAAATTCAGGCAATTCAAAGACAAACCTAATTTCCATCACAAACTTTTTAGGCTCGGTTTTGCTTTATCAAGTGTCTTTATCAAGACACTGATTTAGCTCTAAATCATTTTATATGTGATTTCCAAAGTATAAGGTACTTGGAGAAAGGACACTTTATCTTTTTTGATATAGGCATTAAGCTGAAAGAAGCATCTGGGCAAATAAGCTCTGAAGGCTGTGTTTAGAAGGAGGGTTTTTTGTATTAAGCCATTTATAGGTATGTGCAAATATACCACTCATTAGTATGGTGTTATGATAGAGCAAAGTTAGCTTTCAAAAAGGAAAATAATCAGATAGAGATGAGTTGATGTCCTAAACCTAGATATAGTCACCTTGTCATCTTTTTCAAACTTCTAAGTATCACCAGTAGAAATTCTGATACAGTCATTTAGGAGATGCTTTCCATTCCCAGAATGTTAACACTAGTACTGATGAGTACTTGCTCAAGCACTTTGAACACAGATTAATGGAAGGAGGATAGTCCTGAAGTTTTCCAGCTAAAGAAAGTGGAGGGCATAGTTGGCATTTAGTACCATGCAACTGAACTAAAGACATGGCACTTTGGGTCAGGATTTTCTATTCTTTCCTCCAGTTTTAATCTCAAGTGCCATTTCCAATCTTTGGTAGGTCACAAGGTAGATATAATTATGCTACTACATAATCATTTTTTCCAATTTGTATTAAATTGCTATGAAGATAAATATGTTTCAAATTTGTAATACTAATTGATATTTGTACAGTTGCCCACTATTTAAAGTCATGTGTTCTGATTCTAAGTTTAGTATTTTATAACACTGTCTACTCAGGACATTTTATAAATAGAGTCTAGTGCTTATAAAACTCATGAGCATACCATTTTATTTGAAGATACATACAGAGTATAACATTTAGAAATTTTTAAGATTAATTCTCTTCTAAAATCTTTCAGCATGGAAGAGCATACAGACAGTAATATAAGGTCAATATGGTGCTGGTGAATAAATAAATAATGCATGAAGTATATGGTTCTAGTCACTGCAAAAATTAGCATAATGAATAAATATTAAAATATTGTTTATGTAAATTTTGTCTTTTATTGCTTAAGAGCTATGAAACATCCTGACAACTGTTATTTATATAATTTAATACACACACACATAGTTATCTTCAGTATATTGTATGTATCTTTATTTTACATCTACGTATATTTGCATATAGGAATCTGTAGGTTTCTGTCATCTGAAAGCATTCCTAGGAAGTCTTTGTAAGCCAAAATGGCATCAAGTGAGGACGAAATTATCTTAGGAAAAAAAAAAAAGAAATTATCTTAGGAAATATATTCCTAAGGGATGCGCAAAGTAAATGGAGATAAAGTATAGATGCTTATAGACACACTTTTGAGATGCTGACTATGGATCCTGGGGAAGAATCTTGACATTGATACTCTTGCTTATTGAAGTGGATGCTCCTCTATAATGAATGAACACTATTTTAATTTTTTGTCCTTTTTCGTAAAAGCTAAAATTCTCTTGGCATTTTTCTCAGCTAGGTAAAACAATTACTAATGTAGATACTTTGTAAACGTGAAGTGATATAAAGTGAAACTTCATAAATCAGGGAATACCAGTATATAGTGTTACATACATATGTCAACAATTATAAATCAAATATATCTATATTATAGAAAATATTAAATAAGATATTTGGATTTATTTGAATTATAATGTCATTCACAGGGAAATTCATTCTCAGCTTTACAGCTATGAATATTTCTATTTGAACATCACAATGCACTCCAGGGCACCATTTCATACTGATAACTTTCTAAAAACCAAAGAGAATTTTCTTAACATTTTTTGGTACATTTCTCAAGCACAGGATTATCAAGTTTTTTTAAAAAAATTATTGAAATATATTTCACATAACATAATTTCCATCAATTTAAAGTATATAGCAAGTCTCCTACATGTGAACAAGTTCCATTTTGAAAGCACATTTGTAAGTCCAGTTTTTTTCACCTAGGTACCAAACTACAATAATTGGCTATATAGTACTGTACTGTAATAGGTTTATTATATTTTTTCACACAAATAATACATAGAAAACAAAAAATAAAGAAAACAGTTTCAATCCTACAGTACAGGACCTTGAAAAGTACAATAGTACAGTACTACAACACCTCTGCTTTTATGATTCCTTCCAGACATTCCAAGCTTTACATAAAGATACTGTACTACTGTACCCCACACAGTACTATAAGCAAAGTGCACAAAAATGCAAGCACTTATAGAGGACACCTGCATGTGACAATGTGTGCTGGGCATGTGAATTAACTTATGTGCCTGGACTTGAGAACGCATGTTCACACCTTAGGAAGTTTGCAACTTGAAGGTTCATATGCAGGGGGCTTACTGTATAGTTCAGCCATTTGTAGTATATTCACTGAGCTTTGCAACAAAAACTAATTTTAGAGACTCCACTGCTTCAGAAGGAAACACTATATCATTTAGCATTCACTTTCCTTTTCCTCCTGTATTTTATTATATTTTTATTTATGTAAGATCAGAACTGCTTTGTCTCCTTGCATTCATTATTTCATTAAACTGAGCCCTATATTTTTGTCTTGGCTCTAGGTAACTTTGGCTATTTTGATGACCTTTTCCAAGATCTAACTTTTGGTGTCATTGACTTTATTGCTTTCATATTCCCCATTTGATTTTTTAATCTCTAATATTTATCATGTATTTCCTTCTGCTTACTTTGAATTTATATTGTCTTCTTTTTCTAGTCTCTTAAGGAAGAAAGATGGGTTAGTAATTCAAGATGTTGCATCTGCTTACTTTGAATTTATATTGTCTTCTTTTTCTAGTCTCTTACGGAAGAAAGATGGGTTAGTAATTCAAGATGTTGCATCTTTTTTAATACATCTGTATGTATAGTGATAAATTTCCCACTGATGACTTCCATGATTGTATCTTATAAGTTTGATATGTCATATTTTTCGTTTCATTAATTTCAAAGTATTTTTAAAATACCATTCTCTTCCTCCCATCTTTGCTCCAAAGGTTTTTTTAGGAATGTGTTGATTATTTTGATGTGTTTGTGAATTCTTTTAATTTTTCTTTTCCTATTGATTCCTAACTTAATTACACTGTATTTGACATCATACTTTTCATGCTTCCAATCTTTTTAAATTTATTGTGAATTATTTTGTGGCTTGGTTTATGGTTCATTCATGAGAGTGTTCCATGGCCATTGGAGGAAATATACATATATATATTTTTTTCTGTTGTTGGGTATAGTATTATGTACCTATTTGTCTAGTCTAGTTAGTTATAGTAATGACCAAGTTTTCAACTTTTTGCTTTTATTTTGCATAAATCTATATATTATTGAAAGTAGGGTTTAAAGTTTCTAACTATTACTGTTAAATTGTTTCTTTCTCCCTTTGGTTCTTCAGCACTCAATTTAGAGCCTTGATGTACTCCTTTCCCAATCTGGAACCAATCAGTTGTTCCATGTTCAGTTCTAACTGCTGCTTCTTGACCTGCACACAGATTTCTCAGGAGGTAGGTAAGGTGGTCTGGTATGGCCATCTCTTAAAGAATTTTTCACAGTTTGTTGTGATCTTCACAGTGAAAGGTTTTGGCGTAGTCAATAAAGCAGAGGTAAATGTTTTTCAGGAATTCTCTTGAGTTTTCTATGATCCAACGGATGTTGGCAATTTGATCTCTGCTTCCTCTGCCTTTTCTAAATTCAGCTTGAACATCTCAAAGTTCACATGCTGTTGAGTGCTGCAGAATTGATGCTTCTGAACTGTGGTGTTGGAGAAATCTCTTGTTAGTCCCTTGGACTGTAAGGAGATCCAACCAGTCCATCCTAAAGGAGATCAGTCCTGAATATTCATTGGAAGGACTGATGCTGAAGCTGAAACTCTAATGTTTGGCCACCTGATGTGAAGAACTGACTCACTGGAAAAGACCCTGATGCTTAGAGAGACTGAAGGCAGGAGGAGAAAGGGACGACAGAGAATGAGATGGCTGGATGACATTACCTACTCGATGGACATGAGTTTGAGCAAGCTCCAGGAGTTGGTGATGGACAAAGAAGCCTGACATGCTTCAGTCCATGGGTTCCCAAAGAGTCAGACATGACCGAGTGACTTAACTGACCCTTTGGTTACAGTTTTTGTTTCATGTGTTTTGGGGCTCTTTTGTTAGTTGCAATAAAATTTGTAATCATACTTTCCTGATGGATTTGTACTATTTTTATTATTAAATGTCTCCTTTTGTCTCCAGTAAAAGATTTTGTCCTATAGTCTGATATTAACATAGGTACCCCAACTCCCTTTTGGTTTTATCTACATGGTATATCATTTTCCCTCATTTTATTTTCAATCCACTTGTGTTTTTACATATGTCTCTTGTAAACAGCATATTTCATCACCGACACAATGGACATGGGTTTGGGTGGACTCTGGGAGTTGGTGATGGACAGGGAGGCCTGGCGTGCTGAGGTTCATGGGGTCGCAAAGAGTCGGACATGACTGAGAAACTGAACTGAACTGAACTGAACTGAAGTTGAGTTTGAATCTGACATATGTCATTTTTTTCCCTATGGGTTTATGTCTTTTTTGTTCTGTTACTTGATTCTTGTTTGTTTTTGTGTCAAATACACACACACACACACACACACACACACACATTCAAATGATCTTAGTAAAAAAAGAAGTATTTCTGTTTCTTAATTTATGAAACTAATGCATCCCCCAAAAGGGATAAAAAGTGAATTTCCCAAAGTGAATCTTATTTTTTACTTAATAAATAAACTGCCGCTTTAAACATACTTTTATTATGTAAAATAAGAAGTAACTTGCAGTGTAATTGTAACTTCCCACACTTCCAAAATGCCTCTACTCTCCTATGCATCTATTTCACAAATTAAAGTTCTTTGAGTTTTCTTAGAGTGGGGCATATTCATTCAAAAGTGTTGTTTATGATCTAACTTTTGAACTTGATGAATATGTTTATTACTTCATTGTGGTGATGGTATCACAGGTATATGCATATGTCCAAATTCATCAAATTGTATACTTTAAATATGTGCTATTTTTTACATATCATTTATGCATCAATAAAGCTGTAAAATACAATAACATGTTATATATCATTCAGTTTAGTTCAACAACCACTTACTAAGGATTTGCTAGAAGTAAGCAGAACATACAGTGTAGGTGACGAATAGTTGCAAGAGACACTAGTAAACAGACTGAAGAATTGTGAACAGACATCCATAATATTGTATAGAGACAGCAAACAAAACCATTCCAAAGAAAAAGAAAGGCGAGAAGGCAAAGTGGTTGGCTGAGGAGGCTTTCCAAATAGCTGAGGAAAGGCGAGAAGGGAAAAGCAAAGGAGAACAGGAATGGTACACCCAACTAAATGCAGAGTTCCAGAGAATAGCAAGCAGAGACAAAAAGCCTTCTGCAATGAAACAAGGAAAGAAATAGAGGAAACTAAAAGGAAAGGTAAGACTAGAGATCTCTTCAAGAAAGTTGGAAATATCAAAGGAACATTTCAGCCAAAAATGGGCACAATAAAAAACAGAAATGGTAAAAACCTAATAAAAGCAGACGAGATCAAGAAGAGATGGAAAAAATACACAGAAGAACTGTACAAAAAAAGACCTTAATGACCTGAATAGCCATGACAGGAAAATTCTTAAAGAGATGGGAATACCAGAACATCTGACCTGCCTCTTGAGAAACCTGTATGCAGGTCAGGAAGCAACAGTTAGAGCTGGGCATGGAACAACAGACTGGTTCCAAATAGGAAAAGGAGTACATCAAGGCTGTATATTGTCACCCTGCTTATTTAACTTATATGCAGAGTACACATGAGAAATGCTGGGCTGGAAGAAGCACAAGCTGGAATCAACATTGCTGGGAGAAATGTCAATAACCTCAGATATGCAGACGACACCACTCTTATGGCAGAAAGTGAAGAGGAACAAAAAGCCTCTTGATGAAAGTGAAAGAGGAGAGTGAAAAAGCTGGCTTAAAGCTCAACATTCAGAAAACTAAGATAATGGCATCTGATCCCATCACTTCATGGGAACTAGATGGGGAGACAGTGGAAACAGTGGCTGACTTTATTTTTTGGGGCTCCAAAATCACTGCAGATGGTGACTGTAGCAATGAAATTAAAAGACGCTTACTCCTTGGAAGGAAAGTTATGACCAACTTAGACAGCATATTTAAAAGCAGAGACATTACTTTGCCAAAAAAGGTCCATCTAGTCAAGGCTATGTTTTTTCCAGTGGTCATGTATGGATGTGAGAGTTGGACGGTGAAGAAAGCTGAGCGCCAAAGAATTGATGCTTTTGAACTGTGGTATTGGAGAAGACTCTTGAGAGTCCCTTGGACTGCAAGAAGATCCAACCAGTCCATCTGAAAGGAGAATCAGTCCTGGGTGTTCATTTGAAGGACTGATGTTGAAGCTGAAACTCCAGTACTTTGGCCACCTGATGTGACAAACTGACTCATTGGAAAAGACCCTAATTCTAGTAAGGATTGGGGGCAGGAGGAGAAGGGGACGACAGAGGATGCGACAGCTGGATGGCATCACTGACACAATGGACATGGGTTTGGGTAAACTCCGGGAGTTGGTGATGGACAGGGAGACCTGGTGTGCTGCAATTCATGGGGTTTCAAAGAGTCGGACACGACTGAGCAACTGAACTGAACTGAACTGAACCATGACAGTGTAGTGTTTCACTCAGACCTAGACATTCTGGAGTGTGTAGTCAAGTGGGACTTAGGAAGCACTGCTGTCAATAAAGCTTGCGGAGGTGATGGAATTCCAGCTGTACTATTTAAAATCCTAAAAGAGGATGACAGTAAAGCGCTGCAGTCAATTTGTCAGCAAATTTGGAAAAGTCAGCAGTGGCCACAGGACTGGAAAATGTCAACCCTCATCTGAATACCCAAGAAGGGATAGTACTAAAGAATGTTCAAGCCACCAGACAATTGCACTCATGTTACACGCTAGTAAGGTATACTAAAAATCCTCGAAGCTAGGCTTCAGCATTACATGAACTGAGAACTTCCAGATGTTTAAGCTGTGTTTAGAAAAGGCAGAGGAGACAGATCAAATTGCCAACTATCGCTGAGAAAGCAAGGGGATTCTACAAAGCATTTGCCTCTGCTTAATTCTTTATGTTAAAGCCTTTAACTTTGTGCATCATAATAAACTGGAAAACTCTTTCAGAGATGAGAATACCAGACCATCATACCTGCTTCCTGAGAAACCTGTATGTGGGTCAAGAAGCAATAGCTAGAACCCTGTATGGAACAACTGACTGGTTCAGAATTGAGAAAGGAGTATGAAAAGGCTATTTATTGCCATTTTGTTTATTTAACTTATACACTGAGTACACCACGCAAAATGTCTGGCTGAATGAGTTACAAGCTAGAATCAAGATAGGTGGAATAAATATCAACAACCCAACCTCAGATATGCAGATGATAACACTACAAGGACAGAAAGCTAAGAGGAAGTAAAAAGCCTCTTGATGAGGGCGAAGGAGGAGAGTGAAAGGGCCGGCTTAAGATTCAGTATGAAGAAAACTAAGAACATGGCATCAAGTCCCATCACTTCATGGCAAACAAATGGGGAAAAGGTGGAAGCAATGACAGATTTCCTCTTCCTGGGTTCTAAAATCACTGCAGATGGTGACTGCAGTCATGAAATTAGAAGATGCTTGCTTCTTGGCAGGAAAGCTATGACAAACTTAGAAAGTGTGTTAAAAAGCAAAGACATCACTTTGCTGACAAAGTCTGTATAGTCAAGGCCATGGTGTTTCCATTTGTCATATATGGATGAGAGAGCTGGACAATAAAGAAGGTTGAGCACTGAAGAATTGATGCTTTTAAACTGTGGTCCTGGAGAAGACTCTTGAGAGTCTCTTGGACAGCAAGATCATACCAGTCAATCTTAAAGGAAATCAATCCTGAATACTCTTTAGAAGGATGGATGCTGAAACTGAAGCTGCAATACTTTGGCCACCTATGTGAACAGCTGACTCATTGGAAAAGACCCTATGCTGGCAAAGATTGAAGGCAGGAGGAGAAGAAGGCAACAGAGGATGAGGTGTTTGGATGGCATCACTGATTCAGTGGACATGAACCTGGGTAAACTCTGGGAGATGGTAAGGGACAGGGAATCCTAGTGTGCTGTGGTCCATGGGGTCGTGAAGAGTGGGACATGACTTTGTGACTGAACAACAAAGAACGAAGCAAGCAGGGGGCATGACATATCACGAAGGTAGATTTAAAGTCTTTTGTCTACTAAACCCAAAATCTGTACCATCTCACGTACATTTTCTGTTAGCTGCACTTTATTTTTCTGTGTGTTGTGACAAATTTTCCTCTTTGTATTGAAAACTGGACATTTTTGATCATATATAACAACTTTGGTATCCAACTCCTCTTTCCAAGGTTTCTTGTGATGTTTTATTTTGCTTTTGAGAGTGGATCATTGTGTTTTTATTTGTACTGTTTTTTTTAGCACTTTTTTGGAATAATTCTGTGGATTCTCTTGTCTGTAGTGTATAACCATAGAGTTTTCTGCTACTCTGCTAGTTTTTAAACTTATCGTGCTTTATTATTTTAAACTGACTATAAGGTGCAATATTGGGTCAGTATAATTTGTTAGCCAATGACTGGCCAGATTTCCTAGATGCCTTGTGTGTATGTCTTCCACTGTTTGTTAGTGTCATCAATTTATAAGACAGCCTTTGAATTTACCTCTTGCTTGCTTAGGACTTCTAAGGTCTGCCAGAGTTTAGGGAATGGTGCCTTTTCCCTTCCAGATACTTCCAGAGCATATACACAGCTTTGAGCAAGCATCAAGCTTTTTATAAACACAGAAATATGTTGGAGATTTCCAGATTTTCCTGTGGTAGTCTTATTTCCTGGGATTCTCTTTAAATTCCTAGAAGGGTTTTGGTTTACACTAACTGAAATTAAAAAAAAAAAAGAAAGGAAAAAAAAAAAAAAACAATTCCAGCTAATCGTCAACCTTTCATTGATAGCAAAGCAGCAACATTAAGTGATGTTTCCCAGACACTAAGGACTTGCCAGGGTGTGTATGTGTGTGCAAAGAGTAAAGCAGTAATCTGTGGAACTGGGAGTGATGAAGAGAGGGCCATCCCCCTGGAGTCATAATAGAGGGGAGAGAACAGAGCCTCAGAGGCTGAGTTCTGGAGAAAAGTCCTCAGAGGCTATGTTGAGCTCAACTCTCAGGAACAGCAGTTGCTTCAGGTTCAGGAGGCTGCACTTCCTGTGGTGGATTTTCAGGAGAGGCTATAACCATGGGAATGTTCTCAGCTGGATTCAGGTTCATCCATGTACAGGAGAAGGTGATGTGAAAGTCTATAAAGCGGACACGGCAGTGATCCCATGCTCCAGGATGGAGAAAAGCAGAGGCAGCACCAAGAGACTCTTCTGGGGCACTTGGGCACACCAGCTGCCAGCAGCCAGTCCCACTGCCGAAGCCCAGCCTCCAAGGCACATAGGGAGCGGACCAGCTTCAGCCCTATGCTGACCTTCATTCTAGACTTGTGCAGTTTGTCTTCACAGTCAGGATGGCGGCTCCTGCAATGAAGAAAAGCAATCCTCTGGCCAGGGGTTACCAGATAAGTGTTAGAAAAATCCACAAAGTTCAGGGCAGCAGCCAGAATATCTCCACAGCCGACACGAATCAAGCCAGTGATGATCAGCAGGGATCCCACAGTGGTTAACTATCCCTGGAAGAAGAGCTTCTGCCGGCTGAGATGGGCATTATCTGGCATTTGGGCTGTGAAAATGGCTCCTCTGGGCTTTGCCATGCACCCCTGGGATTTCGGGGGAGGGACCATCACTGACTGTTGCTCCTGCCTTGGCATCACTTCACTCACAAACTGGTTTCTGAAGGCAGATGGGCTTCTGCCCATCTGAAGCAGAGGCCTGGGCTGCTTCAAATTTGCTGGAGGGAGTTGGAGTCCTGGTCTTGGCCAGATCACAGCCTTAGGCATTGGAGATGTTGCCAGCAGTTTGCTAAGTTTCAATAATGCATCTGAAGTAGGTTTCTCCTATAACAGTTGAACTCGAGTCAAATCAAAAGGTCACCATTGAGACTGGAGATTTCCCAAAGAAACACAAGTTTGCAGAAACACTGACTATGCTCTCCAGATAGGGTTTTTCACAGACCCCTGAACATGGTTACATCTCTCTCATCATTTGCAGTGCTTCTGGCTTTCAGCTGGAAAGGAAGGAGAGGTGGGATAGCCATGAATCTGACATGTCACAGACCTCTCACTGTGTTACGGAGCTTATGTAGCTTCTCTTGGGTTTTCAGTTAGTTCTGTAGCTGTGACTAGCTGCCAGACTTCTGAAGTGGTTGATTTCCCCCATATTTTCACGGCTTTGTTGACAAGAGTCACTGAGATCCACAGTCCACTATTCCAGAATACAATGTCAATACTTCTGTTTTGAACTGTCACTCTAAAGTCAATAGCTCTTATCCTAATAATAATCATCTCAGGCAAATTTTGTCTTTCTTTTGAGATGTCAACCTATTCGTTACCTCTTCAAACACCTTGTTATTCCTCCTCCTAGCTGTGGATAAGTAATTTATCTCTTTATAAGTAGTTTATCTCTTTATTTTCACCACCAGCCCATCCCCCATCTTCAGCTCTTTTCTTTAATTCCTTACTAAAAGGTGCTCTATTTTTCTTTGATTTCGCTAGTAAATCCCTCTTCCCTTTGTCTTCCAGATTTAGTCTTACAGTGATCCATTAGGGGATACATTAGGTCATGACATGAAGGCCTCATTTTCACCTTTCAATGGTTCTGCCCAGTAAGTACCGATTAACTGTGGCAACTCTGATTTTAGCCTTGCAGTCTTTCATAATTTTTCCTGCTCTGTGTATAGTATCACTTTTCCCTTTTACTTCTATTAATTGAGATGCTCATGACTATGTAAATTATTCTTTTTCTTTTTGCCAAAGTGTCAATCCTATAGAAATGATAAATTACACTAGGACTATTTTCACCAATCTTTTAAATTTAAGAGTCTGACATTTCTGGAAGTACTTTTCTCCTCATATTACTAAATGTACTAACAATGGTAGTTACCCATCACATTTCCTGGCTCAAACACTGTAATGGTTTTAAAAGCAATTTAAAAGCAACAGTAGCATTGATCCACTTTGCAAAATCACAGCATGATTCAGAATTTAAGTACTGCCACTTATTTGCATTCTTTCTTCTCACCTACCTTTTTCTTTATGTGAATAAGTCTTCAGAACAGATGGTAGAAGATTATCAATAAAAAGTGTTGTTAGCCTCAGTGGGAATCCACTATGCTCAGTCAAAATGTATTGCTTAGCCACCTGCTCATTTATCACATGCAAGACAACATTTTTCTGTTTTAGGCACTTTATGGGAAGATAGCTAATTTTTTTTTCCCCTTATGGATTAAAGAACAGAGAAAATATTCAATTTTCTAATAGCACTTTTACAATACAATATGTAGCCATATAACATGTAGCTATAGTTTACATTAACTGTTGACTTTTACTTTAATGATTCTTATTTGAATTAATCAAGTTACTTAAATTTCTCAAGTCTGAAGATTTGTGTTTTTAGAAAGCAAATTTTTGAGAAGTTAAATCAGATGCTAATTTCTAACTAATACATAACAAAAATTTAACCAAAAGTAGTTAGAAGAGACCCAGTTACTGTAAGATATAATACGTTACATCCAATGTGTTAACAATTTAACTGTATGTGTATGGATTGGATGTTTGTGTCCCCCTCCCAAAATTTTTTAGGTTTAAGCCATGACCACCAATAAACTGATAGAGAGATGGGGTCTTTGGGAGATAATTAGGGATACATTAGGTCATGACATGAAGGCCTCATGATGGGATTAATGGCATTCTAAGAAAGGAAAATAGAGAGCTGCCCAAAGCAGAGGAAGGCCCTGGGAGCACACGGTGAGAAGGGACTATCAGCTAGCTCAGATGAGAGCGCTCACTAGGGAACTGAATCAGCAAGCATTCTTATCTCAACTTTCCAGCCTCCAGCGCTGTGAGAAGGCTATAGTTTTATGGCAGAATCAACAAACAAAGACAGTATATTTATTTATAGATCTCATTATTCTACTGTCTTAAAAATATAGTTTACATCCCATTACTGCCAAAATATCATCCTGGATAAAGATTAAGCAAGAAGTAACCTTTGGAAACCTCCACTCTTCATTAAATAAAAGAAGAAATAAATTAAATAAAAGAAGAAAATGATAACCATAAATGTAATGGATTTATCCAAGTATTTTGCAGGAAAACATCCCAGGTTTTAAAAAAAATTATTTCTCACATATTTATAATATTTTTACTCCACTTTATTAAATAAGTTATAGTAACACAATTTTAGACCTATTATTTTTTAAATGTTCTATAGGTAAGAATTAATGACATATTTGGAAAGAGAGCCGTGTTAACTGTAAACACAGATCTGTAAATATCAGCTATAAAATAAACATGATGGCTAGACTATCTTAGATAAAATGCCCACTACATAACAGTTATGCTCTGATAGCATTATCATATGAAATTATAGGAAATTACCAAAATTCCTGAATGTATAATGAACTTTAATGAAACTACCAAAAGTTAAAGAACATTGCCAAGAAAGCATTTTATCAGTGATTACTATAAGAAGCAGACACATATAGATATTATTTACTAAACATGAGAAGGATATATCTAGTAGAGGAGAAACAGTCTTTGAAAAGCCTGTTCGCATCTTTCAGTTTCAATGATTAAGAAAATACTTTATGATCTTTTTGGAAATGGAGTCTCACTATCTCCTACATAAAACATCCAGCAGCTAGAAAAGGAATCCATTTCTTCCCTACTCAATCTCCAGACCCAACATATGACTGAAGTAATACCTCTTTCCATAGTGACAGTGGAATTATAATATGAAATACCAACTGTGTGTGTGTATATATATATGTATTTTAATTATTGCATTACTTCCCGAGCACTTTGGGGAGGAGGCTACCCATGGTAAGTTTCTGGTAACCTGGTATTGTTTCAGAGCCCAGGTGCTCATCCAGTAATGTGAGACTTCATTTTTCTGTTCATATATACACATAAATTTTAGTAAAAAGTAGAGGAAAGATGGTCACCTGCTTTAGAATTATAAGGACAAAACATTTGTATTGAATATCTATTTTATAAGGCATTTTTCCTAAATTGTGCAAGTCTCTATGTCTTTACCTTTAAAATAAGAATAATAACAGCTATTTTTCCTAAAATTTTGTAAAGATTAAATAAATTAAACAAGGTTCCTAGCACTCAGTAAGTGCCCAGCAAGGACATGTTTACATTTTAAACATGAAGGAAAATCATCATGGGAGAACTAAAAAAGATCCAGCTCTTTTTTTTTTTTTGGATTGTTGCAGATAGTCACTATGCAATTCAGAGGAAAGGAGTAGTATTATCAAAAAAGGTGATTATAAATGTATCTATATTTTAAAACCACTTAGTAGTGTAAAGTCACAAGGAAACTAAAATCACCCGTATAAGAAAATATAGATACTTAATCAAGATTACTGCAGCAAAAAAAGCTATACCAGTCATAACCATGATAGTTTTGTGAAAGCTAACTATGAGAAGGGTGCAAGATGTGGGTTCAACCTCTGGATTAGGAGATTCCCTGGAGAAGGAAATGGCATCCCACTCAGTATCCATGCCTCGGAAATCCCATGGACAGAGGATCCTGGCAGGCTACAGTCCACGGGGTTGCAAAAGAGCCAGACATGACTCAGCCACTAAACAACAACAAGTTTGTTATCAAAATGTAGTTTTCTATCAATTATTTCATGACCATTTAAAATTAAAATTAGATCTGTAACAATGATTGATACTTCTTGATAAATGCTCTTGAAAATCTGGGAAACAGATTTCAATTAAAAGAAAATATGACACATTAAAATAAACGGAAAGAGAAGGGTCCTTCAGTGCATCACAGAAAGGTATGACTAGGTATGTGCTCAGTTGCTCAGTCGTGTCCAACTCTTTGGGACCCCATGGATTGCAGCCTACCAGGTTTCTCTGTCCATAGAATTCTCAGGGCAAGAACACTGGAGTGGGTTGCCATACCCTCCTCCAGGGGATCTTCCTGACCCAGGGATCGAACCCAGGCCTCCCTCATTGCAGGAGGATTCTTTACCTTATGAGCCACCAGGAAAGCCCATGACTAGGTACAGGAAGCACTAAAATGAAAAAACAGTTTCAGATAACTGAAGCAGAATGTTCATAATTTGGTGAAGACTGAATACACAGGAGGAGACAAGAATATTTCAAAGCTTCAGAAAAGAGGGTTAGAAAAATTAAGTATTTTTTGTTGATTATATTGGTGATTATCCAAATGAATAAATATGTGTCACTGAGGAATAACAGAAAAAGGATATAATATTAAGTAGGTAGCTAGCAATGCCTACCATCTGATTGCCAAATAATATAATCTTGCTTCTGAGATGATTTGAGAATGTTACAATATGCAATGTGTGTATGTATCCCAGGAATAACAACAGAGTTAAAAAAAACAAAAAAGGCTGGGTGATATATAGGCTATTTCTTACCTAACTAAATAATCTACTCCTACTTCATCATAATTAAGAGAAATTTTGTGAAAATAAAAACAATTTCAATAGAAAAAAGACACAAAACACTATCATAATTAATAGTACAGAAATATCTTGATAAAATTATAAAGGCGGGAAGAGACTTAAAATAGGTTGAATCCGATTAAGACAGACAATATGTTAGGTCCTTTTCTGTATATTGTCACCTCACAGTAACTCTAAGGACTTGATGTCATTATCTGCATTATATAGATCAGGGATTCAGAATCATAAAATGAGTAAGTTTTCTAAGAAAAAAAAAATAGTAGTAAGTGGTAGAACTGCGAATACAATCTTGATCTGACTACGTAAATCTTGCTCTTTCATGATGCCTCCATGAGAATCTGGCAACTAAATAAAGAACTCAAGTCCCAGTAAAAATGTTTCTACGCTCTGAGAATGTAGATAAGAATAAGTGATATATATTTAGCCTGCTTTTTTCTGAAAATTTCACAAACTAATGAAATTCTAAACGTTAGTTTTCATTCCAATACCAAAGAAGGGCAATGCTACTGTACAACTGCATTCATCTCACATGCTAGCAAAGTAATGCTCAAAATTATCCAAGTCAGGCTAAGCTCAAAATTATCTACGCCAGGCTTCAATAGTATGTGGACCGAGAACTCCCAGATGTTCAAGCTAGATTTAGAAAAGGCAGAGGAACTGTGACATTGCTAAGATCCGCTGGATCATGGAAAAAGCAAGAGGATTCCAGAAAAACATCTACTTCTGCTTCACTGACAACGCTAAAGTCTTTGATTGTGTGGATATAACAACAAACTGTGGAAAATTCTTCAAGAGATAGGAATACCAGACCA
This sequence comes from Cervus canadensis, assembly GCF_019320065.1. Taxonomy (NCBI): domain Eukaryota; kingdom Metazoa; phylum Chordata; class Mammalia; order Artiodactyla; family Cervidae; genus Cervus; species Cervus canadensis. Next base: position 8,483,763 of record NC_057396.1, read on the forward strand.
TCTTACTTGTCTCCTGAGAAATTTGTATGCAGGTCAGGAAGCAACAGATAGAACCAGACATGGAACAGCTGACTGGTTCCAAATTGGGGAAGGAGTATATCAAGGCTGTATATTGTCACCCTGCTTATTTAACTTATATGCAGAGTACATTATGCAAAATGCTGGGTGGATGAAGCACAAGCTGGAATCAAGATTGCCGGGAGAAGCATCAGTAACCTCAGATATGCAGATGACACCACCGTTACGGCAGAAGGAAAAAGGAAATAAAATGCCTCCTGATGAAAGTAAAAGAGAAGAGAGAAAAAGCTGGCTTAAAACTCAGTATTCAAAAACTAAGATCATGGCGTTTGATCTCATTACTTCATGGCAAATTGATGAAGAAACAATGGAAAGAGTGACAGAAGTTATTTTCCTGAGCTCCAAAATCACTGCAGATGGTGACTATAGCCATGAAATTAAAAGATGCTTGCTCCTCAGAAGAAAAGCTATGAACAACCTAGACAGCATATTAAAAAGCAGAGACATTACTTTGCCGACAAAGGTTCATCTAGTCAAAGCTATGGTTTTTCCAGTAGTCATGTAAGGATGTGAGAGTTGGACCATAAAGAGAGCTGAGCACCGATGAATCGATGCTTTTGAACTGTGGTGTTGGAGAAGACTTTTGAAAGTCCCTTGGACTGCAAGGAGATCAAACCAGTCAGTCCTAAAGGAAATCAGTCCTGAATAATCATTGGAAGGACTGATGCTAAAACTGAAACTCCAATAATTTGGCCACCTGATGTGAAGAACTGACTCATTGGAAAAGACCCTGATGCTGGGAAAGATTGAAGGCAGTATGAAAAAGGGACGACAGAGGATGAGACGGTTGGATGGCATCACCAACTCAAAGGACATGAGTTTGAGCAAGCTCTGGGAGTTAGTGATGGGCAGGGGAGCCTGGCGTGCTGCAGTCCACGGGGTCGCAAAGAGTCAGACACGACTGAGGGACTGAAATGAACTAACCTAGATATGTCAGCTCTTAGAACTACTCAAAGATTCTTATTATTCTATATTCAGTTTTTCAAGATGACATCACATTGCATTTAAACAAGGGTTATATAATAAAACTTGTTTTAATGGATCCTTTGAAGTGAATTTTGTGTCCATGTAAAGTGTAAGACTTGACAGGAAAAGAGACACAATTCTTATATCCTTTGAAGATAACGAAACTTGGAAATGACATTACACTAATCAAAACAGAACTACATTAAAGCTATAGTCATCAATAATGAAGATTAAAAGTGTGATAAATGAGAGTTAAGCAAATTATGTGTCTTGAAATTGGCACACAATAACAATGAGATCAATTACCACATTATAGAGTTCAAAATGATACCAAATACTATGACAAAAACCTAATTTAAAGGTTATCATTTTAAAATTATTGCATTCTTTTAATATCAATAGATGAACATCATGATGAAATTTCATCATTTTCAAGACTACAAAACCACTTGAACATTCTAGAAAACTTCTTGCAGAAATACTCAGAGTTGATTTCTAATTGGCTAAATTTAAGTGAGTGTCCTAACTGGCTGGCTCCAGATATACTTTAATGATAATATAATTTTATAAAGAAAAAGAAACAAACAAACAAACAAAAAAATCCAAAACACTGCTTCTATTATATATAGCAAACAATTTGCTTTCATATATTCCACCAGCTAATTACCCATAATCATTTGGCTCATTTGCTTATGTACAATTTTGCTTATGCTTGGGTGTCAGCAAGGAAAAATACAAAGAAAACAAAATTTTCCTGTTTATTTTACCATGTAAGCATAGATATCTGCATCACAGAGCTGATAAAACATGCTGAACATACGAAAGTGAAAAGAGGATAAAGGGCCTGGAGAAGGTAGAATTAAATGAGAAGAAAGTATTAGAACAATTATCCTCTTCCTTTTCTGTCTCTTTCTCCTCCACTACCTTCTCCTCCTTCTTGACCTTTATTTCATTTTGCTTTCCTTCCCTTCCTCTGCATCCCTTTCCTTCTCCTCTTTTCTCTTAGTAATATAATTTATTTATATCATTAATATCATATCTTTCACTTTAGCTGTTGAAAAGGTATAAATTCGTGACATTAAAATATTCCTAAAAGAATAATTAATTTACAATGTAATACTAGAAATATATTTTCATTAGATTATAGTGACTATGCTATCTTCAAATGACAGAGAAATACATAATGATGTTATTTAATTTCATTACCATTTTTTCAAGGTACATTATTATTCAAAGTAATTATTGGACACTGAATAGATAAGTGTAACTCTCTTTAAATATGTGTTAGTCCTCCATAGTCATGTATAACCTACTTGTAATAGGAAGGAGTTAATTGAATGTTATAATTTGGATAAGCAATAGTGCTAAGGATGGCAGTTTCTCAGCCTGTAACTATAATATGTTGGTCTTTCAGGAGAATGTGAGGAAAGGGTATTTGAATAATGGGACTAATTTTGTAAATAAAACTTAGATAACATTATTTTTCCTAGGTAAAGCCACATTCTTTTTTTTTTTAACATTTCTTAAAATATTTCATAAAAACCCCACTTAGCCATCTCTGTCTCTTCTGCTTATTATTCAGAAACACATAGTGATGTCTTTAAAAACCACAATACAATCCTAGAATACATAAAACAGAATGAGAAGTAAATGTCAACAAGTTCAATCACCTACCTAAGAGCTCTGCTTACAGTATCCTGTTTTTACATAGCTTCTGCTTTAAATGTTTTCAGTGAAAGAAACTTGATAAAGTCTGCTGTCTCTAATGATAGCTTTTCAAATATTTAAAGACAGTCATGTCTTCCAAAAGCCTCTTTTTCCAGACAATACATAAATTCTTAAAAAATTTAAAATTATTATTGGAAGAGATGCCTTTGGCATATTCTAAATTCAAAAAACAGTGCAACTAAGTTTAGCATAGGATCTAGAAGATTTTGTAAAAGGCTTATGGTGGCAAGAATCCACTTGCCAATGTAGGAGACTTGTAGAAGACACAGGTTCTATCTCTGCATCACAAAGATCCCCTGGAGAAGGAAATGGCAACCCACTCCAGTATTCTTGCCTAGGAAATCTCATGGACAGAGGAGCCTGGCATGCTATAGTCCATGGAGTTGCAAAAGAGTCTGATATGACTGAGTAGGCATGCAAGGAATGAAATAATTTTTTTGTTTCATTGAACATATGAATGTATTGTGAAATCATTTTTATTTTTTATAGGTTGTTTTATTTAGTTTCAGGAACTACCAAAGCATTTTTATAGCAAATTTCTGTAAATATTAGGGTTATTTTGTTATTATATTGATAATGTATATTTACTAATTTTTAAGGGTTTTTAAAAACACTGGTAGTTCATCAGGTGTAAAGTAGGACTAGATCAATTACCTGGAGGAATGCATGGCGACCCACTACAGTATTCTTGCCTGGAGAATCCCCATGGACAGATGAGCTTGGCGGGCTACAGTACATGGGGTTACAAAGAGTCATACACGACTCAGTGACTAAGCACAGCACAAATCAATTAAATAACATTTTAACCTTAAGTCTTTTATTTCACCCATGAGGTACACTAATATGTCACTCAAATTCTCTTCATCTGTCTTGAAAATATAAGACAACTGTCAGCTATGCTATAGTTTGTTAAGTTCAAAATCCTGTTGGATCAGATTTCGCCTCTCTACCAGTATTTCTATTTCTGTAGGTTTGATCCCTTAGGAACTCAGCATCATAGATGAGTTGGAAATAGGTGAGAAAACAAGAATCTTCAGTAGTAGAGCCAGAGAGAAGATTGGGTGTAAAAAAGTCACATGTGTTGTACAGATATAAGAGAGCAGAACTGAAATAGAAAAAGCAGCTCATCCTTCTTCTTTATAACAACAGACAATTTTGCGAAATCTGCCTTTCTCAAACAGGAATATTAGAAAGTGGAAAGGAATGATGATCACATTAAAAGTAAAGAGGGATATACAAAGATCTTGATACCCTATTTTCTCTGCTTTCCACATGTATCTCAGATTGCCACAAGCGCCTACTGTCTGTCCACAGCTGCTACTACCGTGGATCATTCAGGTTGAGCACTGCTGCTGTCGCTGCCACTAAGTCGCTTCAGTGGTGACTGCCGTTTCCTAAATTATCAAAGAGAATGAGTGTATGTGCATACTAAGACATTTCAGTCATGTCTGACTTTTTGTGACCCTCTGGACTGTAGCCTGCCACACTCCTCTGTCCATAGGATTCTCCAGGCAAGAATACTGGAGTGGCTTGCCATGCCCTCCTCCAGGGGATCTTCCCAACCCAGGGATTGAACCCACATCTCTTGCGTCTCCTGTATTGGCAAATGGGTTCTTTACCACTAGCACCACCTGGGAAACCTAATTCTCTACTAGACCTCAATCCAAAGTCCCAAAATTATCCTCAATTCTTTGTGTTTTTTCCTCTTCACCTTGAACACACATCTCTAAATCCATTCTCCGCTCATTTAAATTTTCTATGCCTAGTAACTGAGCCTTTCTTTACTGAATCTCTCTTTTGAAATTAATAGCCCCCTCCCTTGGTGAACTTAGAAGCAAGGGCATACGTGCAAGGACAAGATCCTGCTCCATTCTGCACAAAATCCCAAAAGCTTTCTGCTACACCAGATAAACTCTTCATGGACGAAAACAGTAAGATGGGAAGGAAAAATATCTGAAAGAATTATATTTTTAATCAATAGGTGCTGCTTTTAAATATAGGTATTTAAACGTGAAAGAAATGAAATAATTTAATTGGCAAGTTTTAATTCCCCTAAACCTCTCCATTTAATGAGACAGAGGTGTAATAACAAGGTTATGTTAGTTACAGAAACTAAAAAATTTCCTCATCTGAATATATGTGTCCACAGTGAAGTTCTGAGAAACTGTTATATACCTCCCTGGTAGACTTTAAGAAAGTATAAAAAGACATTTACACTTTTTTCACATTCACATTGATTTTTATCTATTATGATTTTCTGGAGTTTCAAGGTAAATGAAATAAATATTTTACCAAAGTTTAAAAAATAAAATATAGGAATTCATGTAACAGATATTTGAAATAATTTTAACTTGCTGGACTACAGAAAAATAAACAAACAAAAAAAAAAAAAGACAAGAAGCATTCTTATTCAATTTCTTTTAAAAATTTTATTGTATACACAATGGAATATTACTCAGCCATTAAAAATAATACATTTGAATCAGTTCCAATGAGATGGATAAAACTGGAGTCCATTATACAGAGTGAAGTAAGCCAGAAAGATAAACACCAATACAGTATACTAATGCATATATATGGAATTTAGAAAGATGGTAACAATAACCCTATATGCAAGACAGAAAAAGAGACACAGATGTATAGAACAGACTTTTGGACTCTATGGGAGAAGGCGAGGGTGGGATGATCTGAGAGAACAGCATCGAAACATGTATTTTATCAAGTATGAACCAGATCGCCAGTCCAGGTTGGATGCATGAGACAAATGCTCGGGGCTGGTGCACTGGGATGACCCAGAGGGATGGGATGGGGAGGGAGGTGGGAGGGGGGATCGGGATGGGGAACACAGGTAAATCCATGGCTGATTCATGTCAATGTATGGCAAAAATCACTACAATATTGTAAAGTAATTAGCCTCCAACTAATAGAAATAATTGGGGGTGGGGAAAGAAATACAAAAAAATCAAATAAATAAAAACTTTATTGGAGTAAGCAAAGTGGTATAGCCACTATGGAAAACAGTATGGAGGATGCTTTAAACAAAAATAGAGCCAGCATATGACCCTGCAATCCCACTCCTGCACATATATCTGGAGAAAAATACGGCCTAAAAGGATACAATGGCTTACAATGAAGTGTTAGCTTCGGGTGTAAACAAAGTGCATCTGTTACACATATACAGATATCCACTATTTTTTAGATTCTTTCCTCACATAGGTCATGATGGAATATTGAAAAGAGTTTCCTGTGTTGTATGCAAGTCCATGCCTGGTCTCACACCTCAGAAAACCCTAATTCAAAAAGATATATGACATATATGACAAACTTACAACTAACCTCATTCTCAATGGTGAAAAGCTGAAAGTATTTCCTCTAAGATGAGGAACAAAACAAGGATGTCAACTGTAAGCACTTTTATTCAACAAATTTTGAATGTCCTAGCCACAACAACCAGAGAAGAAAAAGAAATAAAAGGAACCCAAATAGGAAAAGAAGTTAAATTGTCACTGTTTACAGATGACATGATACTATACATAGAAGCTTCTGAAGACACTACCAGAAAACTACTAGAGCTTATCAATGAATTTAGTAAAGTTGGTTATAAAATTAATACACAGAAACCTGTTGCATTTCTACACACTAACAAGAAAGGATTAGAAAGAAAATTCAAGACACAATTCCATTTACCACTGCATCAAAAAGAATAAAATGACAAAAGACCTATATCATGAAAACTATAAGATGTTAATGAAAGAAATTTAAGAAGACTCATATGTAAAAAACATATCATATTCATTGATTGAAAAAATCAGTATTGACAAAATTACTCTACTACCCGAGACAATCCACAGATTCACTATATGTGTAAAAGGAAATTAAATAATTCTTTAGCACCATACAGAAAATTAAACTCGAAATGGATTAAAGACCTAAATGTGAGACCAGATACTGCAAAAATCGTAGAGGAAAATATAGACAGAACACTCTCTGACATAAATTGCAGTAATGTTTTTTGATCCATCTCTTAGAATAATGGAAATAAAAACAAAAATAAACAGGATGTACTTAAAAGCTTGTACACTGCAATAAAAAAAGAAAAAAGAAAAGACAACACATAGATAGGGAGAAATTATTTGTAAATGATGTGACTGAAAAGGGATTAGTCTCCAAAATTTACAAACAGCTCATCAAAACAAACAACCTAATGAAAAATGGACAGAAAACTTAAATTGACATTTCTCAATACAAATGGCCATGAGGCACATAAAATATGTTCATCATTGCTAAATATTAAAGAAAAATATAACAAAACTATGATGAGATATTACCTCATACCAGTCTATATGGTTATCATAAAAAAAAATAATCCACAAACAATAAATGCTGGAGAGAATCTGGAGAGAGGAGAACCCTCCTAAACTGTTGGTGGGAATGCAAACTGGGTATAGTCACTATGGAGAATAGTATGGAGGATCCTTATAAACAAAAACAGAGCCACCGTATGACCCTGCAATCCCACTCGTGTGCATATATCTGGAGAAAAATATGGCCCAAAAGAATAACATGCACTCCAGTTTTCACTGAAACACTGTTCACAATAGCCAGGGCATGGACACAACCTAAATGTTTTATTCAATTTTCTATATTAGTGATTTCCTCCTTATCTATCTATCTATCACCACTTTCTTCTATCTATCTCAGATCCACCATCTGTGCTTAAAATAAAAGGCTGCTGGAAATGTGATCATTACCAAATACCTTATGAAAAAGTGACAATATATTTAGCAACTTTACCTTGTTTTGGCATAAACTACTGCCAATATAGAATTTCAAACAAATTGCACCACCCTTTAGAGAATGACAGCAAACATACATGTAGGGCATAATATAAACCTGACACTGTACTAAGCCTTGGGAATGCAAAGATTAATAAGCTATAGCCCCTTTTTCAATTAGCCATCTTATGAGGAAGACAGCCATATAACTAACTAGAGCTTACTAGGGTAATATCATATAGTCACAGTGCCATTTACCATTACCATGCCACTCACCATATATATCAATATATGTGTGTATGCATATTCAGTGTATCAATGACTACAGATAATTAATAATTAGTGATAATATACATATATATGTCCATGCCGTATTCATTATATGTCACATATATTTAATAATTATCTATGGTATAAAAACAATCTAAAAAAGTAAAGGAAAGGCAGCTGAAATCAAGGTCCCTAATAGACCACTGGAATACAAAGTAAACAGGAAAAATTTTCAAGACTGGAGTCACAGACCTGGTAGTAAAGATATAATTATCATGGACAGAAAATAATTTAAAAAATTTTATTTATAGATAATGAAAAATAAAACTTTGTTAATATAGAACTCTATAGCTGTAAAAATATGCCCTGCTTTGTGTCTGTGTGTATGTGTGTGCGCATGTGTGAATCATGTTATGTGCATCATTTGTTGATAATATTGCTCTGGAAGTTAACAGAATGGGGGGACTCAAATCCTTATAAGTTCAATTAACTGTTATGTATCTAGTGTATGGATAATTTGGTGGTAAATGCTAGGATGATAAAGACTAGGATATCATTTAATAAGAGAACTCTGATCCATTTTAAGTCTCAGAGTAAACATAGAGTTAACTGCTAACATAGAGACACACTATATTAGTTACAGTATCTCAGTAATGTTTTCATGCTAAAGTTTATTTTGAAGATCAGATGCATATGTGTGACAGAGAAATGCTTCTGCAAACACACACACACACACACACACACACACACACACACAAATGTGATATATATGTCTGAAGCAGTCTTGGGAAGTTAATCTACTCCCCTGTATTGCTATGAAGCATGTTTCTTTTAAATCATTTTTGTTGAGAGCATCTGTTACCCTTTTTAAACATTTCTAAGTAATCAGAGAGCTTAATATCTGTCTCTTTTTCCTAACCACACACACAGTGTTGAATCTAAATCATTATTTTTTCCTTCTCAGTGCAGTAAGGTAATTTTTTTTAAAAAAAGCTACAATTTTCTATACTATAAAATTATATGTCCTGTAGTAATGCCATGAATGTGATACCTGCATTATTTAGCAAAAATCTGGCCACACACCAGAAAAGATTTTTGCATTACCATCCTACGGACAAAATAAGATTAATCATTGAATGTGATTATTAATCATAGATTCCTTGAGACCCTGAATTCAGGATTGATGAGAGTAATGTCAGCAACATGATAGAACAGAAGCCGGAAGAAAAGCAATTTTAACAAACATGCACAGAAAATGGTGTCTTTGTGGACGTCTTAGTGTTCAGTAGAAAAGTTTAACACACTGCTGGAGAAAAAAACATCTGAGATTATAAACAGAGAAGAAGATAAGAGGAGCTGCTTCACTCTACTTGTACCCTCCTTCAAGGTAGAGCACCTCACTGCCAATAAAGACCTTAATGGACTCTGATTTCTCCCGTGGGGAGAAGTGCGAGTTTGAGTGAGTGTCCGGTTTCTCTGGGTGAGTGGGATGCTACCAAAGAGACCCGCTTCTTTCCTGTCCCATTCTGAACAGTGAGGTGTGCTGCCCAGCTGGGAGTGGAGAGAGCTGGGGAAGAGAAGTCTGCTGGGCTCTCAGAGGACACCAAAGGGACATGGACTCTACTGACGACCTGGCAGATTCCATCAGGAAGTCCACTTAGGTTACCACGAGGGATGCATCACTTTCACACTCCCACAACTGGTCAGTGGGCAGCCCTAACACTCTACCTCACTCACACACACTCCGATGCCATTGACAGTTCCAAGCGTGTACCCTCAAGTATAGCACTTGCAAAATAGTGCAGATGGCAAAGGAGGTGTGGCTCTCTGAGACGGGGCAGAGCTTTCGGCCTGTTGTAGTCCCACTTGCTTAGTTTTGCTTTCATCGCCTAGAACTGAAAAATTCAATGAAAAAATGAAAAAAAAAAAAAAAAAGACAAATATAATAAAAAATGTTAAAAGCCAACTTGATCAAGCAGAAGAACAAGTCTGGATAATCAAACACAGGTCATTTGGAATTATCCAGTCAGAGGGGCACAAGAGAATGAAGAAAAAAAAATTTTAAAATGAACATCCTTATATGAGTTATGGGAAACCATTAAGTGAAAAATATACACAGAGACAGGGAAAAAGGGGTAGGAGAGTTATTCAAGGAAATAATGGCTGAAAAATATTAATATTTAGGGAGAGATTTAGGCATCATGAAGCTCATGTGTCCTCCAATGGATTCCCCCTCACACACACAAAAATGTCTAAGGCACATTATAATAAAAATATAAAATTAAAGACATAAAGAAAAAATTTAAAAACAACATAAAAATATCTTAACATACAAGGGAAACTTTAAGCCCATCAGAAAACTCCTTAGAAGAAATTTTTCTGATCAGTAGAGAGGAATGATATATTCAAAGTACTAAAAGAAACAATCAAAAAAACAAACAAAACATCTTTCAACCAAGAATATTTTACCCATCAAAGCTCTTCTTCAGAAATTAGGAGAAATAAACACTTTTCCATACCAAAAAAAAAAAAAAAGAAAGAATTCATTACGACTAGACTTGCATTATAATATATGCTGAAAGAAACTGATCAAGTTGAAATGAGATGACTCTAATTAAAACATGAGAATATATAGAAATTAAAAATACATTGTCTCTGGGCATACACACTGAGGAAACCAGATCTAAAAGAGACATGTCCACCCCAATGTTCATCGCAGCACTGTTTATAATAGCCAGGACATGGAAGCAACCTAGATGCCCATCAGCAGATGAATGGATAAGGAAGCTGTGGTACATATACACCATGGAATATTACGCAGCTGTTAAAAAGAATTCATTTGAACCAGTTCTAATGAGATGGATGAAACTGGAGCCCATTATACAGAGTGAAGTAAGCCAGAAAGATAAAGAACATTACAGCATACTAACACATATATATGGAATTTAGCAAGATGGTAATGATAACCCTATATGCAAAACAGAAAAAGAGACACAGAAGTACAGAACAGACTTTTGAACTTTGTGGGAGAAGGTGAGGGTGGGATGTTTTGAAAGAACAGCATGTATATTATCTATGGTGAAACAGATCACCAGCCCAGGTGGGATGCATGAGACAAGTGCTCGGGCCTGGTGCACTGGGAAGACCCAGAGGAATCGGGTGGAGAGGGAGGTGGGAGGGGGGATCGGGATGGGGAATACGTGTAAATCTATGGCTGATTCATATCAATGTATGACAAAACACACTGAAAAAATAAATAAATAAATAAATAAAGGAGAAAAAAAAAAAACTTTGACCAAAATAAATAAATAAATAAATAAAGCTAGCAGCAAAACTCAAAAAAAAAAAAAAATACATTGTAAAAGTAAGTATATAGTCAAATTCAGAATATTCTAATACTGTAATATGGTAGGATGTTAATCACTTATATCTAATATATAGGTAAAATAAACATATTAAAATAGCTATAGGTATAATATTTTAATGGATATTCAAGGTAAAAATATAAAATTTAACATAAAAAATAAAATGTGGGGGGGGGGAGGTAGAAGTTTTGTATGCAGTTGAACTAAGTAGTTAACTTAAAATAACTAGAAAATGCGTTATGTAAGTCCCATGGCAACCATTAAACAAAAACTAACAATAGAGTCAAAAAAGATAAAGAGAAGAAAATTAAAAAATACCACTATGGAAAATCATAAATTCACAAAGTAAGACAACAAGAGAGGAACAAAGAAATAGAGGAACCACAAAATTAGTCAGAAAACAATTAATAAGAAGGTGTTATTAAATCTTCAACAATGAATAATTAATTTAAATGTAAATGCAATAAATTTGCCAATCCAAAAGCACAGTGTGGCCGGATGGATAAATAATAATACCCATTTAATAAATGGATTTAATAAATGGATAAATGGATTTATATTTATATCCATTTTAATACATGGATAAATACCCAACTATATGCTGCCTACAAGCGCATCATTTCAGCTTTAAGGACACACACAGAGTGAAAGTGATGAGATGGAAAAAGACAGTCTATGCAAATGAAACCCAAACTACTTATATCTGCCAAAAAGACTTTAAGCAAAACCCTGTAACAAGAGTTGAATAAAGTCATTATATAATAATGCATCCTGTGCACTTATTCACTCAGTTGCGTCCAACTCTTGTGACCCCATAGACTGGAGCCTGCCAGGCTCCTCTGTTCATGGGATTCTCCAGGAAAGAATACTGGAGTGGGTTTCCATTTCCTTCTCCAGGCCATCTTCCCAATCCAGGGATTGAACCCAGGTCTCATGCATTGCAGTCAGACTCTTTACCAACTGAGCTATGAGGGAAGCCATTTTATAATGATAAAACGGTCAATTCATGAACAGAACATAACAACTGTAAACTTGAACCAAAATTTGGAGCACCTAAATATATTAAACAAATACTAACAGATCTGAAGAGAGAAATAGACAACAATACAATAATAGTAGGGGACTTCAATACTGCACTATCTGAACTACAAGATAGATCATTTGGACAGAAAATCAATAAGGAAACAATGAACTTAAACTATATGTTAGACCAAAGTGACCAAATATACTTATAAAAGCATTCCACCCAATAGCAGCAGAATATACATTCTTCTCAAGTACACAAGGAAAATTCTCAGTATAGATACTATGTTAGGTCAGAAAATATTTCTTCACAAATTTAAGAATATTAAAGTCATACCATGTATCTTTTCTGATCATACTGTTATGAATCTAGAAAGCAATAACAAGAGGAAAACTGTAAAACTCAAATATGTGCAGATCAAATACACTTCTGAAAAACCAATGATTCAAAAGGGATTTGAAGGGATTTGATTTCAATGAAATCAAAAGGGAAATCAAAAAATATCTTGAAACAAACAAAAATGAAAACCCAACATACCAAGATTTCTGGGATAAAGCAAAGCAGTTTTAAGAGACAAGTTTATAATGATATATGTCTACATGAAGAAAAAAAAAAGGAAAAACTACCCAAGATAAACAATCCATCTTTATACTTCAAAGAACTATAAAACCAATAACAGATCCAAATGTCTCCCAAGGCAAAAGAAATAAAAACAAAAATAAACAAATTGGACCTAATTAAACTTAAAAGCTTTTGCAGATCTAAGAAAAAATTCAAGAAAACAAAAAAGACAGCATAATGAATAGAAGAAAGTATTTGCAACAGTGTGGCCAAAAAGGGTTTAATATGCAAAGTATACAAATAACTCATACAACTCAATATTAAAAAAATAAATAAATAAATGGCCAGAAGACCTAAATAGATATATTCCCCAAAAGACATACAGATAGCCAATAGGTACATAAAAAGCTCAACATTTATATTCATTAGAGAAATAAAAATCAAAACCACAATAAAGTAGTATCACATCAGACCAGTTAGAATGGCTATCACCAAAAAGTCTACAAATAATTAATCCTGTAGAGGATATGGAGAAAAAGGTAACCATCCTACACTGTTGGTGGAAATGCAAACTGAAGCAGCCACTATGGAGCAAAATATAAAGGCTCTGTAAAGACGTAAAAGTAGAACTACCATTATTACCTAGCGAATCCACTTCTGGGTATATATCCAGAAAAAAAAAAAAAAAAAAAACCTAATTTCAAAAGCTAAATGCATTCCAGTGTTCACAGTAGCACTATCTACCACAGCCAAGACACAGAAATAACCTGAGTGTGCATCAACAGATGCATGGATAATGAAGAAGTGTTATGCCACACGTCTTTGTGTTGTGAAAAAATACATATACATCCATGGAATATTTTCAGCCATAAAAAAGAGTGAAATAATGTCACTATGGCAAGGAGAAGGGAATGGCAATCCACTCCAGTATTATTGCCTAGAGAATCCCATGGACAGAGGATTCTGGTGGGCTATAGTTTATGGGGTCACAAAGAGTTGGACACAACTGACCATCTAACACAACAAAAACAAATGTATACATATATATATATACATACACACACACACACATATACACTCTCTCTGTATATATAGAGAGAGATCATATAAAAATCAGTTGCATTTCTACATGCTAACACTGAACTAATGGGAAGATAAAATAATATCACTTACAACAACATTAAAAACAAACAAAAATACTTAGGAATAAATTTAGCCAAGGAGGTGAAGATCTTTACATTAAAAACGATAAGAATTTGATGAAAGATGTTGAGAAAGACACTAATAAATTGAAATCAAGTTGATACTTCAGTAACACTGTTTGAACTTTGTGGATCCACCTATACATGGATATTTTTCAATGTATAGATTTGTGGGTTTTGCATATGCATGTTCAACAAAACACTGATCAACATTCCCATCTGATTGATGGAATCCTCAAATGTGAAACTCATGGATTTACAGGACCAACTGTAGGCACTGTACTACACCATTTTATATAAGGGATCTGAGTATCCATAGATTTTGGTGTAAGCGTGTGCTCCTGGAACCAATCCCCTATAGATACTAAGAGATGATTTTATATAGCCCATATTCACAGAATGGAAGAATTAATACTGTTAAGCTGTCAGTAGTACTGAAAATAATGTTCATTTATGTAAATCCTACCCAAACTATAAATCCTATCAAAAGCTTCATTTTTACAGAAATAGAAAAAAAAATAATAATTCTAAAACTCCTATGAAAAGCCTCCTAAGGCCCAAAGCAAATATGAATACATCATACTTCCTAATTTCAAACCATAATACAAAGTTACAGTAATCAAAACAGTATAGTACTGGCATAAGAATAGATATACAGCCCAGTGAAACAGAATACAGACCCCAGATACAAACTCACACAATTCTTTCAAGCAGGAACACACAATAGGGAAAATATAATCATTTTAGTAAATGGTGTTAGTAAAACTGGATATACATACACATGCCAAATAACAATATTGGGCCACTCACAAATATTAGCTCAAAATTGATTAAATATTTAAACATAACCTGAAAACTTCTAGGAGAATAAAGAAAAATTTTCCTTGACTTTGATCTTGGCAATGATTTTTTTTTTTTTTGGATATGATATAAAAAATAGAGGCAACAAGAGAAAAATAAACAAGTGGGACTGTATCAAATGAAAGTTTTGGCAAAACAAATGAAATGATCAAGAAACTGAAAAGGCATCCTACAGAATGGGAGAAAATATTTGCAAGCCTCACATCTGATAAGAAGGTAATATACAAAATATTGAAGAACTTATGAAACCTACATAAAAATAAAGTAATCCACTTAAAATGGGTAAAACTCCTGAATAGATATTAAGAAAACATAAAAAGGGCCAAAAGGTACATTTAAAGATGCTCTACACCATTAATCACCACAGAAATGCAAATAAAATCATAGTGAAATATCACTTTACAAATGTTAATATTAGGATGGCTTTTATCAAAAATACAGCATATAAAGTATCCATGAGGTACCTAAGAATGGAAATGTAAATTGGTACCTAAGATACCTAATGATGGAAATGTAATTGGTAAAGCCACTATGGAAAATAGGATTGAGGTTCACAGAAAAAGTGAAAACAGAATAACACCGTATGACCCAGCTTCAAGATATACATCTGAAGGAAACAACAGACAGATATTTGTGCTTCCATCTTCATTGCTCATTTCAGCATTATTCACAATAATCAAGATATGGAGATGTTCATCACCAGATAAATGAATAAAGAAGATAAAGATGGGTGTGTGTGTGTGTGTGTGTGTGTGTATAATATTACATATAATATTGGACTTCCTTTGTGGTTCATCTGGTAGAGAATGCACCTGCAATGCGGGAGACCTGGGTTCGATCCCTGGGTTGGGAAGATACCCTGAAGAAGGGAAAGGCTACCCTCTCTAGTATTCTGGCCTGAAGAATTGCAGGGCCAAATGGTTTATGGGGTTGCAAAGAGTCAGACATGACTGAGCGACTCACTTTCACATATAACATCACACACACACACACACACACACACACACAATGGAATATTATTCAACCATAAAAACGAAATCCCTCAATTAGCAACAATAGGGATGAATCTAGAGGACCTTGTGCTAAGTAAATAAGTAAGACAGAAAAAGCACTGTATACTCTCATTCATAATTTGAATTAAAAAAAATCAAACTCATAGCAAGATAGAGTTTAACAGTGGTTATCAAGAGTTAGGAGTTATGGAAGATGAAGAGATGCAAGTCAAGGGGCACAAGCCTTCAGTTATAAGATAAATAAGCTCTGAGGATCTAATGTACACCACAGTGATTACAATTAATAATACTGTGTTATATATTTGAAATTTTCCAAGATTAACTTTAACCACTCTTTTCACACACAGACACATACACAGAAAGAACTCTATATAATAGTTGTGTTAATTAACATGATTGCAGTAATCACTTCATAATGCATACTTATGTTAATTCATCACACTGTACACTTTAAATATCTATAATTTTATTTGTTAATTATACTTCATTAAAGGTGAACAATTTAAAAAAAAAGAAAAGAAAAGGGATTAAATGGCTTTCTTTTCTTCCTCTCTCTCACTAAAATGATCCACATCATTTTCCTACAATTCCTGAGAAGTAATACATAAATGTGGAAACAGGTGTAAGAAGGGTGAAAGAGAAAACAAGGAATATACCTTTTCTTAAAAAAAAAAAAAAATTTAATTGGAGGCTAATTACTTTACAATACTGTAGTGGCTTTTTCCATACATTGACATGAATCAGCCCTTGGGGTACATGTGTTCCCCATCTTGAACCGCCTCCCACCTGCCTCCCATCCCATCCTTCAGGGTCATCCCAGTGCGCCAGCCCTGAATGCCCTGTCTCACGCTTCAAATCAGGACTGGCGATCTATTTCACATATGGTAATACACAAGTTTCAATGCTATTCTCTCAAATCATCCCACCCTTTCCTTCTCCCACAGAGTGCAAAAGACTGTTCTATACATCTGCGTCTCTTTTGGTGTCTTGCATAAAGGGTCATCATTTCAATCTTTCTAAATTCCATATATATGCATTAGTATACTGTATTGGTGTTTTTCTTTCTGCCTTACTTCACTCTGTATAATAGGCTCCAGTTTCATTCACCTCATTAAAACTGATTCAATTATTCTTTTTAATGGCTGGGTAATATTCCACTGTGTATATGTACCACAGCTTTCTTATCCATTCATCTGCTGTAGGACATTTAAATTGCTTCCATATCCTGGCTATTACAAACAGTGCAGCAATGAACACTGGGGTGCATGTGTCTCTTTAAGTTCTGGTTTCCTTGGTGTGTATGCCTAGCAGAGGGATTGCTGGGTCATATGGCAGTTCTATTTCCAGTTTTTAAGGAATCTCCACACTGTTCTGATAGTGGCTGTACTTGTTCGCATTCCCACCAACAGTGTAAGAGGGTTTCTCTCCACACCATATCCAGCATCTATTGTTTGTAGACTTTTGGATAGCAGCCTTCTGACCGGTGAGAGATGGTACCTCATTGTGGTTTTGATTTGCATTTCTCTGATAATGAGTGATGTTGAGCATCTTTTCATGTGTTTGTTAGCCATCTGTTTGTCTTCTTTGGAGAAATGTCTGCTTAGTTCTTTGGCCCATTTTTTGAATGGGTCGTTTATTTTTCTGGAATTGAGCTGCATGAGCTGCTTGTATATTTTTGAGATTAATTATTTGTCCATTGCTTCATTTGCTATTATTTTCTCCCATTCTGAAGGCTGTGTTTTCAACTTGCCTATTGTTTCCTTTGTTGTGCAAAAGCTTTGAAGTTTCATTAGGTCCCATTTGTTTATTTTTGCTTTTATTTCCAATATTCTGGGAGGTGGGTCATAGAGGATCCTGCTGTGGTTTATGCCAGAGAGTGTTTTGCCTATGTTTTCCTCTAGGAGGTTTATAGTTTCTGGCCTTACATTTAGATCTTTAATCCATTTTGAGTTTATTTTTGTGTATCATGTTAGAAAGTGTTCTAGTTTCATCCTTTTACAAGTGGTTGACCAGTTTTCCCAGCACCTCTTATTAAAGAGGTTGTCTTTTCTCCATTGTATATTCTTGCCTCCTTTGTCAAAGATAAGGTGTCCATAGGTACATGGATTTATCTCTGGGCTTTCTATTTTGTTCCATTGATCTATCTTTCTGTCTTTGTGTCAGTACCATACTGTCTTGATGACTGTGGCTTTGTAGTATAGCCTGAAGTCAGGCAGGTTGATTCCTCCAGCTCCATTCTTCTTTCTGAAGATTGCTTTGGGTATTCAAGATTTTTTGTATTTCCACACAAATTCTAAAATTATTTGTTCTAGTTCTGTGAAAAATACCGTTTGTAGCTTGATAGGGATTGCATTGAATCTATAGATTGCTTTGGGTAGTATACTCATTTTGACTACATTGATTCTTCTAATCCATGAACATGGTATATTTCTCCATCTATTTGTGTCATCCTTGATTTATTTCATCAGTGTTTTATAGTTTTCCATATATGATGCTGGACAGATCTGGTTATAAATACTGGTTTGGCTACATACTACTGTGTAGCTTTAGGCAAGATAATGAACTTTCCTAAGCCTTGATTTCCTCACTACTAAATGAGAGATGAACAAACGAGCTGCTGTAATGATTAAATGAGAAAAAAAAATACATAAAATGCTTATCTGAAGGCAAAGTAAAAAGTACATATTCATTTAAGACAGTGTCTGGTTAGTGCCCCTTTTCTAGATCTTTTATAACTACTAGGAGACTTAGAACCCAATTTTGCACTTAGTGTGTTCTCATTATATACTTGTTGAATTAATTGATATTCAGTTCAGTTCAGTTCAGTCACTCAGTCGTGTTCGACTCTTTGCGACCCCATGAATCGCAGCACGCCAGGCCTCCCTGTCCATCACCCACTCCCGGAGTCTACTCAAACTCATGTCCCTCGAGTTGGTGATGCCATCCAGCCATCTCATCCTCTGTCGTCCCCTTCTCCTCCTGCCCCCAATCCCTCCCAGCATCAGGGTCTTTTCCAATGAGTCAACTCTTTGCATGAGGTTACCAAAGTATTGGAGTTTCAGCTTCAGCATCAGTCCTTCCAATGAACACCCAGGACTGATCTCCTTCAGGATGGACTGGTTGGATCTTCTTTCAGTCCAAGGAACTCTCAAGAGTCTTCTCCAACACCACAGTTCAAAGCATCAATTTTTTGGTGCTCAGCTTTCTTCACAGTCCAACTCTCACATCCATACATTAATTGATAAGTCTTTCTCAAATTTTCCAGAAATTCACTCTTTCAAAGTTTTACAATTCCAATGTAAGTTCTAGTATTATTTACTAGTGGGTATCAGGTATATAATTATGCTCACAAAGGGAATTCTGTGCATTCCAATGCATTGTTTTCTAAGTAATTCTGACAACTGGAAAATTCTTTCTTATGATTAGCAAAAGTCAGTCATCTAATTTAACAATTGTTTTTCTTCATGTAAAGAGCCCTTTAGGTATTCATGTAAATGGATATGAAATGGATGCCCTCACAGATTTTTCTCTTCTCCAACTACATGGAACTGATACTTCATAAATTTAGTTTGGGTCAACAACAATCCTTAAATGGGATACAAACACTAGAGGCATTATTAAAAAATAAGCATGGCAGATTGAAAACACTTTTTGTGTTTTCCTTCTAAACCAAATTAAAATGAAAATAGACAGATAAAATTTAAAAAAAATGGAGGACATGGAGAAATGAGCAGCTGACAGAGGAACGTTAGCAAAAATTTGGAAGGTGGAAAGAAGACAAATAAGTTTTCATTGGTTTAGAAGATCAGAGAAAGCAAAAGTGAATTATTTGAGTTTTTTCTTGGTGGTGGTAGAAATCTAGTAGGGTTTTCTCACTGGGGATCCCTATAAAGACTGAAGAATTAGGTGCTTGAGTGCCTTTGATATTAGAGTGTTGATGTCACTAGAATCAAGAGGATTGACTGAAAACATTTTCAACAAACTTTATTTACTCAAGATAGCTGGATATGGGGTTAGACCCTAAATACCATGTCTCAGTTCATGTAGCCATATGACTATGACTATTCTTTTTTTTTTAATTTACTTTAATTGGAGGCTAATTACAATATTATAAAATATTATAAACCACAATATTATAGTGGTTTTTGCCATACATTGACATGAATCAGCCATGGGTGTATATGTGTTCCCCATCCTGAATCCCCAGGCACATGTTAGCCTACATTTTCCAGAAGTGTTTGTTTGCTTTCCTTTTTAAAAAGTAGCACATTGATATGATAATTGCTGAAACCATGATGTAAGTTCTTTAAAGCAAAAAGTAAGAGAAGTGAATCTTTCTTTACAATAGCTGTGGTCAGTTCACAAGAACTTAGAGAATGTAAACAGCAGACACTGTAAGTTGACTAACAAACTGACTATGCTTTTCTTGCCTTCACTAGTCATGTGATAAATTCCTGGCCAGCAAGACATAAGATGTGTCTATTGTAAAAATCATAAAACTTTATTTTTATTTTTTAAATTAAATGGAAAAATTACTCCTTCCTGCTATTTGACTGAAAATATGAAGCCCAAGACTGAAGTCATCCTGCAGTCATTTGTAAATGCTCCCCACAATTCCATAATTGTCTTTCCAAAGCCCTGCCATTACTAAGAGCATAAAGACTACCAACCATTTTAATAGTATTACTCCACATAAGAAAGAGTGACATTTTCTTATCTAATTTACTTTAGAATTTACTTTAATTGTTGCTGAAATTATCCCTAACTGAACTAACAGTCACAGTGGCAACTTTCCTATGTGTGTGCTTCCCACACAGTCACTCCAGAATCCAAACCTTGACCTCAAGGGATACCAGTTTCACTTCTGTTTTTTAATCTATTCTTTTACTTGATTTTATAATTGTATAAGATTATAAAAAAGTAAGCAACTTACTAAAAATAAGCAAAAAGGAATTTCTATCAAAATAATTCAGTGAAACTTTGTTCCAAAAATTATTTCTAATTAAAAATAAAATATGTTATCAACATTTTGCAAAACTTGCAAAACCTGTGAATAAGTTTTATCAGACTGAATTTATACCTTTTTCGGAAACAGAAAAATATTTCCATGTAATAAAACACTTTACTTATTTTAGCAGTCTATTTAAAAATAAAATTCCATAGGAAAAGCCCACTGTGAAGCAAGATTTGGGGTGTATAATTTTAAACATATACATTCTAATATTTAAAATAACATTCTGTGTAGAATTTATTTTAACAGATATTTACTCCACATTACTTGTCCAAGAGTTAGCTAAAATCTGAGAGAAATCTCTGTTCTTAATGAAGGCACAATGTAAGTGTGAGAGCTGGACCGTAGAAAAGGCTGCTGAGCTGTGCTGTGCTGCGCTCAGTTGTGTCTGACGCTTTGCAACCCTGTGGACTGAGCCTGCCTGGCCCCCCCGTCCATGGGGATCTCCCAGGCAAGAATACTGGAGTGGGTTGCCATGTCCTCTCCTGGGGATCTTCCAAACCCAGGAATCAAAGCCAGGTCTCCCACATGGCAGGTGAATTTTTTACTGACTGGAGACATGAACGCTGAAGAACTGATGCTTTTGAACTGTGGTGCTGGAGAAGAGTCTTGAGAGTCTTCAACAAAGAGATCAAACCAGTCAATCCTAAAGGAAATCAACCCTGATTATTTATTGGAAGGGCTGGTGCTAAAGCTTCAGCTCCAATACTTTGGCTACCTGATGCAAAGAGCTGACTCATTAGAAAAGACCCTAATGCTGGGAAAGACTGAAGATAGGAGGACAACAGGACAGAGGATGAGATGGTTGGATGGCATCACTGACTCAATGGACATGAGCTTGAACATAGTCTGGGAGATGGTGAAAGACAGGAAAGCCTGGCATGCTGCAGTCCGTGGGGTCACAAACAGTCGGGACACATTGAGCGACTGAACAACAACAACAAAGAAAAAAAAAAAAATTTACAATACCTTACTAAAGACCAAAGTCAATAAAATCATTGTGTTAGATCTAGAGATGAAACAAGGAAGCAGCACTGGGGAATGCACTCTCCAAGGTAATGTCTAGCTGCCTTTATCAGGATAAATAAGAATTCATGAAAATAATCCTCAAAAGGAACAATATTTATAAAATAACTAATGAAAGCATTAAAGGTCATTATATATATATATATATATATATATATATATATATATAATATCATTGCTTTTCATTCCTTTTTAAAAATTATTTCCAAAGCATAAGGTGACAGGAAGAAAGGTGAATGAAAGAAAAATTCAGCTGAAAGACAGAATTATATGACATGACAGAATATAGGACTCAGATAGATATTGTCTAGGATTTGTCAGTTTCTGTAAGCAGAAGCGACATTGAAGCACCAAATGGATATTAGCAGTGACGCTAATGCTAACACAACCAGAAAACTAAAGTAGTGCAACATATAATATAGTGGTATAACCAGGTAACACTCAATTATATCATAGTTATTTTAATGACTCTATGTTTATTAATGACAAAATAAAAAATAATTACATCATTGGATATTAGATATATACTTTAAATGAACAAAGATATCATCATAACTTTGCATAGATTTTTAAACTGAGACTTGCAAGCATTATTTTTTTAATTTAAAAAGTTCAACTTCTAAAGTTTACAAAAGATATTTGAACATAAATGCAGATGATTTTCACAGAGAATACTGACAACTTAGAATTGTATCATGAAGAAAAATGGTGACCTGAAAATTTTTTTATATAATAGTAAAATTCAGTCGAATTTTATTGTATATTTAGGAACTCAAGCAGAACCATGGTTCACTTGGGTAACTTTTTTAAAAATCTTACTAGAAATGAAAGTTCAAATGTAATGATCCTGAACTAGGATGAACAGTAAATAATTGTATCCATTATTTGTTTTTCTTATCAATGAAAAAAGCTTAAAGCAGAATAGATTAGTATGGCTTTTAACCAGATTATGAATATGTGAAGATCCACTGCAAAGACAAATATTGAGCAAGTTAAAAGGAAGTGCAAGAGAAGTATATAGAAAGCATTTATTTAATTTTTTAAGAATATAATTTTAAGGCTGTTCTGTATTTTCTCATATCATTTATTTGAGTTTGCAATTATTTTTAATTTAACTTTCCCTGTGATGCCACCACATTCCAACAGTCATGTACCACGGGAGTCTTAGAGTGGCAAATATAAATACACTAAAAAAAAAAAAAAAAAAAAAAAACTTAGCTTTGTCTCCAGAGCTACCACTCTAGTGAAGATTAACTTCCAATGAATATTCAGGACTGATTACCTTTAGGATGGACTGGTTTGACCTCCTTGCTGTCCAAGGGACTCTTAAAAGTGTTCTCCAACACCACAGTTCCAAAGCATCAATTCTTCGGCACTCAGCCTTCTTGATGGTCCAACTTTCACACCCGTACATGACTAATGGAAAAACCAGAGCTTTGACTAAATGACTAAACTTGAGAATGTGGTATCTTTAATACGCTGTCTAGGATTGTCACAGCTTTTCTTTCAAGGAGCAAACATCTTTTAATTTCATGGCTACAGTCACCACCTGCAGTGATTTTGAAGCCCAGGAAAATTAAGTCTGTCACTGTTTCCATTTTTCCCCCATCTATTTGTCATAAAGTGTTGGGACCAGATGCCATAATCTTAGTTTTTTGAATTACGAGTTTTAAGCAAGTTTTTTTTCACTCTCCTCTTTCACCTTCATCAAGAGGATCTTTAGTTCTTCTTTGTTTTCTGTCACTAGGGTGGTATCATCTGCATATCTGAAGTTTTTTATATTCCTCCCAGCAATCTTGATTCCAGCTTGAGCTTCACTCTTCCTGGCATTTCGCATAACATACTCTGCATATAAGTTAAATAAGCAGGGTGACAATATACAGCCCTGACATACCCCCTTTCCCAATTTTGAACCAGTTCATTGCTCCCCATGGACTACAGCCTGCCAGGGTCCTCTGTCCATGGAATTCTTCAGGCAAGAACACTGGAATGGGTAGCCATTTCCTTCTCGAGGGGATCTTCTTGACCCAGGATCAAAGCCAGATCTTTTGCACTGCAGACAGATTCTTTACCCTCTGAGCCACTAGGGAACCCCATTCTGATTAATATCTTCAAATTCATCTTCAATTTTATCAGCTGTGTTCCTGGTTTGTTAATCTAATGTTAATTCCATAAACTGATTTTTAAATTTTAGTGATTAACTAGAAATTCTGTGTTTCTTTTCTCCAATCTGCTTTCTTTTTTGCCATGTTCATCCTTTCTTAGTTCTTTCCTTCAACAATATGCATTTCTAAACATGTTATAATTGATGAATTACAAACTAATAATTTTTATCACTTGGAGGTGGAATTGTTACATGTTATTACTTCTGATTCTGTAAATAGTCACCAGTTTCATGGTGCTTTTTAATTTTTCTTAATTTTAGATTGTGGACTCATAGCTAAATCATTACTGGTTCACATCTGCAAAAAGAAGTCTATGGGCGAGGATTGAGGGTATATTCCTCCACAGAGGACTGCTAAACCCAATCTCTTTAAATTAGTCTGGCAGCTTGCAGCTTCTTAGACTATATAAGACTATATAAGGACTGCATAAGAATCAAGAAACTGAAACACATAAGAGAGTGGATTTATGTTTACATTTGAAGGTAGAAGGCTTTTTGGTTGTTGTTCATTTGTTTTTTCTACTTAGATCTCAATTTAAGAAAGACACATTTCCACAGTGTTTTCCTTGTTGACAACTGAATTTTTGTAGTCAACCTTTTCACCAAATGCATATATTCTTAATTTTCTTAGCTTTATGTGGGGTTGTCTTTCAACTCTCTACCAAAGGCATCTACCTAAGACAGACCCACAACCATCTCCTATGATTGTTTGATTTAATGCTTTTGATATTACTGCTAACTATCAGTTTAATTCAGACAGAATAAACCCTCCATTATATTCATTAATTTTCTCAATAGCTAATGGTTTAATTGATATCTTTGAAAATATATAAAATTTTAATTATTCATTTGATTTTTGCTAGTCCATTTTATCTATCACCAAACCCACCATCTGTACCTTCTGGTGGAAGCACCAAACTACCTATAATTGCTGACAATACACACTTTAGTGAAAACAGTGCTGCTTTCATCTGGAAATAGATATCATCACAAGTGACCCATATTACTGTGGAGATCGAAGGAGTAATATTTTTAAAATTCTAAACTTCAGTATCATATATGAACAAAGTACTTTAAAAATACTAGATGATAGCATGAACATATTCAATGATTGAGATATCTTTTAAACTTTTCTGAAGTATATATATAAAAACCTCGCATGAAGGAATGGTTTAATTGACAACCATACCCGTTCAGTGCAGTACAAAGCTGCCCCAACAAGCAAGTTAAACTAATTTGCAAATGTCAAGCATGTCCCTTTAAATTGGTTCATTAACACACTTTTGGAGAGCGGTGTCAAGAACTAGGAGTTACTGGCATTCCTTATTAGCAGATCTCTTGGACAGGGTAAATAGGTTTAGACGGAATTAGATTGATTAGCCTGCCTTAGAATGCAGTGCAGCATAGCAAGCTCCAACTGTGTCTCCTCTGGTAGATAAAGAGTGAAACACTTCCAGCAACCTAGGTTTCTAATGAGAGCCAGAATGTGTCTCAGCCAATCAGCAAACTGAGGTTCACTAGCTGAGACACGCGTGTATTTGTGTGAATCTTCCACTCCTAATTTAGACAGACTTTGGTGAAGCATGCAAAGAAGGAGGCAATTAATTCAACAGAAAAATTAAATGCAAGTATGTTAAAAAGCATTGAGAGAAAAGACTGAAGTAACAAAACACACAGATGCTGAAACGTTGGAGTGCTAAGAATATAGAGCTTTGTGACGTGTGTTTTAAGAGTGATATTTAATCTCCTGGATTCTTCACTATATTGTTTTTTTCTCAATTGTCATTGTACCTAAAGCTCTGATTTTTCTTTAAAAAATGTGAGATAAGTATGTGGGGCTATCCAAGTTGCAAGGGAGCAGGGAGAAGTGCATTATATTTTCAGGACCTCATTAACCTCAAGAATATAATGAAAGTGACATGGGTGATGTCACAGGACTGTCAGGCACAGGACTGGAAAAAGGTCACTTTTCATTCCAATCCCAAAGAAAAGCAACACCAAATAATGTTCAAACTACCGCACAGTTGCACTCATTTCACATGCTAGCAAAGTAATGCTCAAAATTCTCCAAGCCAGGCTTCAGCAGTACGTAAAGCATGAACTTCCAGATGTTCAAGCTGGTTTTAGAAAAGGCAGAGGAACCAGAGATCACATGTCAACATCCACTGGATCATAGAAAAAGCAAGAGAATTCCTAAAAAAAAAACATGTATTTCTGCTTTATTGACTACGCCAAAGCCTTTGACTGTGTGGGTCATAATAAAATGTGGAAAATTCTTAAAGAGATGGGAATACCAGACCATCTGACCTGTCTCCTAAGAAATCTATATGCAGGTCAGGAAGCAACAGTTAGAACTGGACATAGAACAACAGACTGATTCCAAATCAGGAAAGGAGTATGTTGAGGCTGTATATTGTCACCCTGCTTATTTAACTTATATGCAGAGTACATCATGAGAAACACTGGGCTGGAAGAAGCACAAGCTGGAATCAAGATTGCCAGGAGAAATATCAATAAGTTCAGATATGCAGATGGCACCACCCTCATGACAGAAAGTGAAGAGGAACTACAAAGCCTCTTGATGAAAATGAAATAGGAGAATGCAAAAGCTGGCTTAAAACTCAACATCAAAAAACTAAGATCGTGGCATCCAGTCCCATCACTGCATGGCAAATTGATGCAGAAACAATGGAATCAGTAACAGACTTTACATTTTTGGGCTCCAAAATCACTGCAGATGGTGACTGCAGCCATGAAATTAAAATCACTTGATCCTTGGAAGGAACACTATGACCCACCTAGACAGTATATTAAAAAGCAGAGACATCACTTTGCCAACAAAGGTCCATCTAGTCAAAGTCATAGTTTTTCCAGCAGTCATGTATGGATGTGAAAGTTGGACCATAAACAAAGCTGAGCACCAAATAATTGATGCTTTTGAATTGTGGTGTTGGAGAAGACTCTTGAGAGTCCCTTGGACTTCAAGGAGAGCAAACCAGTCCATCCTACAGGAAATCAGTCCTGAATATACATTGGGCATACTGATGCTGGAGCTGAAGCTCCAATACTTTGGCCACCCTGATGCAAAGAGCTGACTCATTTGAAAAGGGATACTGGGAAAGATTGAAGGCAGGAGGAGAAGGGGACAATAGAGGATGAGATGGATGTATGGCAACACTGATTCGAGGAAAATGAGTTTCAGCAAGCTCCAGGAGTGATGAACAGGGAAGCCTGGCATGCTGCAGTCCATGGGGTTGCAAAGAATCAGGACACGACTGAGCAACTGAACTGTGTTACATGTGTGGTATGCTTTTTGGCCTGTGATATGTCTTTCATGTACACTTGAGTAATTTTTATTTAATACAGACTACTATGTAGAATTATAATAATTATGGTCATGTGTGAATAAGCCATATGTCTTAACTTTGGCCGAGGTATTTATTAGCTAGGATGATCATGGGTGGTAAGGTATGTAAGCTTTTGTCTCTTCATCTTGTACAGTGTGCATAACATTGCTTCTGTGATAATGGCTCTTTTGAAAATTAATGAAGGTAAAGTGTATGAAGTATATATTGAAATGTTTATGGCATACGAGGTATTCAGTATGGCATCTTCACCATCCTCATCTCTTTATATCAAATTTGCCCATGAGAACATAAGATTTTAAAATAGTGTATTACAAAGATATCTCAGATTTCTATGAAGTAACTCACTTTCTAGAAAATGTGTCATAGTGGGAAAAAAAAGGATTTTGGAATAGGATATACTGATTTCCATAGCCACTGTTTTTATGTTATTTAATTTCCTACATCATCTTCATTACTATATCACACATGCAACTCAAAGTGTTGTAACTGAATTTGTAATTGAAAGCCTATGCCCAGTGCTAATACACAGTGAGCACATAATAAATATCATATTGAGTGACACCTTTAAACCCCCTAAATATTTTCATTTAATAACAATAGATTTTCATTCTGCAAAGGAAACCATTGTCAGTATATAGAGGGACAATCTGAGTTAATATTGAATCCACCTAGATTCCTGAGTCTGAACACAAAGGTTTGTTTATGTCTTTGTATATAAACAACTTACATGAAATATCAGTCATTGGAATCCATGCTCAAGTTCACATCTATCTCCACGAAAAACTGACCTCAGTAATTTTTACTTCCCTTCCTTATAAATCATTTATGGATCTACCTGACCGCATTCTGCTGCAGTGATCCAGAGACATTTTGTAAACCCTTTCTTGGTTTTATAAATACTTCAGTAAAGAAAACTAGTCAACTTTCAGCCACATATACATCACAGTTTCTAATGTTACTTTATTTTTTAACATACAATTTTTTACCTGTGATACATACTGGTTTTCAGAGACCTATATTTAAAATTGGAATCAAAGAAGCCAAACTCCCCTTTAGTTATACATCAGTCCTTCCACTATGCCTGGAGGCATTAAAAATATAGCTCTGTACTGCAAATAGCAAAATACTATTTTGCTGTTTGAAATGAGATGACAAAAAAGGAAACATGTCTTCTCTTGTCATGAACTACAAACACAATGTCCCAGAAAGAAAACAACCGTGTCAGCACAATTTGAGAAATAAAACCACAGGCTGTCACTGGTCTTTACACAGCAATGTGGTAATGACAGTGAGCAACACTTCTGAAAGGAACAATCCAGGCAGAGTGAGCCTCAATGGTGTAAGTGCATGCCCTGAAGAGGTTAAATCTAGCAAAGTCCAGGAAACTGCTATATAAAATATAGACCTTGAGAGGTGAGAAGTAATATGAAGCTGGAGTATTAGTATTCAAACACTATGTGTGCAGTACATAAAGAGTCAAATGACAGAAGTGGTTATTTCAGAGTAGAAGAAAATACTACTGGTTAACAAGTATATGGAAAAAATGTCTGGCTTAAATTTTTTTAAAAATTAAATTTCTCATAAGGTGTAGGGGCTGCATCTAATACGAAAGATCTCCCCATAACACACAGAACAATATAAAGCATGTTATTCCATCTATAAGATTAGTAAACACTTTCAAAATGATGACATGCATGTTGCTGTAGTAAATGAGGCCCTTCATACTTGACTCATAATGGTTTAAACAGTCAAATGAAACTGGACAGCAATAGGAATATATATGTAAGATATTTTCTTAAGTTTGTGTAATTTGTTCTAACAATTACAATTCTTTGGGTCTCCTTTTTTTGTAATAATCTTAATTACAAAATAATTATGTGCAAAGATTTTGATTATAGTGCTATTTCTTTATAGGAAGATATTAGAAATATCTAAAATATTTTATAAAAGTTGAATGATTAATTTATATCATAAAACTTGATAGAATCATAGTCCTGAAAACAATATTATAAAGACTATACATGTCTATATATGTTTTCATACTCAAATATTTCTTAACCAGGGCTTTTATTCTATAATTAATGCTACTGCTATTGATATACTAATAGATAAAATTTATTAAGCAGCTAAAATTTCTCAAACATTCTTCAAACAATTTATATTGAATATTACATATAATTCTCCTTGGGGCTTCCCGGATTGCACCAGTGGTAAAGAACCCACATGCCAATGCAGGAGACACAAGAGACATGGATTCAATCCATGGATGAGGAAGATCCCCTGAAGGAGGGGATGGCAACCCATTCCCGTATTCTTGTCTGGGGAATCCTATGGACAGAGGAGCCTGGAGGGCTACAGTCCACAGAGTCGCAGAGTCGGACACAACTGAAGCAACTTAGCATGCATGCATGCCTAATTCTCATCATAACCTTATAAGGTAAGTCCCATATCACAGATAAAAAAAGTCACAAATAAATAGTTGATCTGAGACTTTAATCTATGCAATTGAATTATTTCAAATTGAAGTAATTAGGTTTGGATGAGATCCTGAGAGTGGAGCCTCCTGATGTAATTAGTGCCTTTACAAGAAGAGGAAGAGGCACCAGAGCTCTCTCTGCCTGTCAGAATACAAGGCGGCAGTCATCTACAAGTCAGGAATAAAACTTTCACCAGAACTCAATCATGCTGGTAAACTGATTTTAGAGTTCCCATTCTCTAGGACTGTGAAAAGTAAATATGCTATTAAAATTTTTAAAATATATATATTTTCAATTGTTTCTGGAAAGATGCAGACACGAGGCAAGATTCAAATGGATGACCTGTAATTTTATGTATCACTGATTATTTTATCATTAACCATCTGATTATTCAGATACATAAATATGTTTTGCTATGTGCTTTTATTATATCAAGGCTCATGAAATGGAAATACATGAAAAAATCTGGGCATATGTAATTTTTTGACTGTGTGTTAATTTCTTAAAGTAAAGATACCTCAACTGAATACAAAAGTTAAAGTTTGAAACAAAATAAGCATTGTACCTGTGTGAGGATTTCAGTGGGAAACGAACAACATACTCAGTGAGATAACCGATGAAAGTTAAATCATGGAGCACTTAGGAAGGTGTGATCAGCTTTTTCACTTATTTGTTTTGTTTTTAAGAGAATCAAGAAGTAGGCAAGGTGAGAAAGAATCCAGAGACTGGCAAAATTTGGGCGCCAGAGAGCCTTTTGCAGTCAAAGTCTTGAAGGGAAAGGAGATAAGGTAATTAGCAGGATCCAGACAGAAGATACACACTTTTAAGCGAGTACTAAAGAATTAGTGCTCCTTGGTAGGGGAACAAAGCCAGTCCACAGCAGCTCAATAGAGACAGAAGTAGAAAAACAGATACCCACAAATTCACACTCCTTTCTCTCTTTTCCCTGCTGGTACCTCGCCTGTGAAGACAACAGGAAAATCCAGTGAGTCACAGAATTCTATTTATGGAATTCATAATGCCAGCTTCCTGGGGCAAGAACTGGCCAAAAAAGAATAAAGTAGACAAGCCTGTGGTAGATTATTTACAAAAATGGTTTCAATTATTACACTTTCTGTAGCTATGACCTTTAAATGTGACTGTGCTTCATCTTCTATTAAGATAATGAACCTTGTAATAGTCTTTCTTTTTTTTCTTTCCTGATCAAATAGAGCATAAAATAAGGATATGCATGCACTTGAGGTTCTGAGCCTAAACCACAAGAGGTTTTCCTTCTTTGAATATGCTGCTCAGCCACCATGAAGGTAAGCACATGCTAGACTGCTGGGTGATGAGGAATCAGTGGTCAAAAGTGGGTAAGCTTAGCTGGTCCAGTGAAGGCTAAAGTAATGCTCGGCCAACCAAGAGCAGCAAATCTACCCACCAGGCTCAGAGCTACCCATGGTTGCATAAGGAATCCAGCTTATTAATAAACACATAGACAATAATAAAAGGTTGTTGCTTTAAGTTACTTACTTTGGGACTGGTTTATTATGAAGCAATAACTAATCACTGCAATATTCTCAGAGTTTAGTAATTCAAAGAATTTTGTTAGCCATGTTAGATGAACAAGCACTGTCCTAAGCGTGGCATAGACAGACTGATTAAATATGAACACATAATATATTTATGCAAAATGTGTAAGTAAAACACATAGTGTTTTAACCACACGAAGTGTGTGTGCTAAGTCATATCTGACTATTTGCAACCTCATGGACTATAACCCGCCAAGCTCCTCTGTCCAAGTGAAGTGTGAAAGTCACTCAGTCATATCTGACTCTTTGTGACTCCATGGTCTATACAGTCCATGGAATTCTCCAGACAGAATACTGGCGTGGATAGCCTTTCCCTTCTCCAGGCATCTTTCCAACCCAGGGATCGAACCCAGGTCTCCTGCATTGCAGGTGAAGTCTTTACCACCTGAGGCACAAGGGAAGCCCAAGAATACTGGAATGGGTAGTCTATCCCTTCTCCAGGGGATCAACCCAGGAATCGAACTGGTGTCTCCTGAACTGCAGGCAGATTCTTTACAAACTGAGCTATCAGGGAAGCCCTCCTCTGTCCAAGAACAATGGTTAATTTAAGAGGTGGATATATATTTAGAGAAAAAAGACAAGTGCAAAAGAGAGTTAAAAGGATAAAAGTGAAAGATGTGCTTGTTGAGTTTTTGGTTGTTGACGAACCTGGCTTTTCTACTAGTCTATGAAAATAAATAGAATTTCATGAGGATACTATTCTTAACTATTTACTCCATTTATAACACATTATTAAATATTTTATAAATATGGCATAAACATAAATATAGTTATACATTTATTCATTTCCAAACATTTCTGAGTTTATCTTAAAAATAAATAAAACACTGGATGTCTACATAGTTTATACTTCCATGTTACAAAATATTCATAAAAATATACTGTAATTTATTTGTGACTGTTATATTATTATTACTACTAATGATGAGTAATAATAATATATAGTATTTTTCGAGTATCTCTGACACTGTGCTAAGTGTTTTGAAGGTATTTTTTTCAGGTTACTTTAGTAATGGTAATTTCTCCTTTTACTTATTTGCAAAACAGGGTTTGAACACATAAGTAATTTTGTCAGGTCACACAATATAAAGTGGTGACCTGGCATTACAATAATCTCTCACACACATACACACACTATATATACCTCTTAAAATGTACTATATATGTGTGTATGTGTTAGCTGCTCAGTCATTTCTGACTCTGCGAACCATGGACTGTAATTCTCCAGGCAAGAATACTAGAGTGGGTAGCCATTCCCTTCTCCAGGGGATCTTCCTAACCCAGGGATCAAACCCGGGTCTCCTGCATTACAGGCAGATTCTTTACTGTCTGAGCCACCGGGGAAGCCACAAGGGAAGCCTGTACAGTAGTTTTTATTTATACACTAATCTCTAGATGAGTATTTCTCCCTGCCTCAAGAGTATGAGATCATAAAAAAGTAAATCACAATTATTTTTATCTCCATAATATTAGAATCAATTAATTCAACAGAGACTAATTATTAACTGAATGTTTGTTATGAGGTTGGTGTTTACAGTTTGCTGAACTGCATAAGCTTGTGATTTGTTTTACTTAAATAGGGCTTCTGCAAAAATTTGCAAAAACAATACAGAATCTTAGTGTCTCTGCCTATTTACTTTATTATAGACAGATTCTATAAGAATTAAGCTAAAGAATTAAGAAATGAGCAAAACAAATCATATCTTCTAAATTCAACACCTAGCAATTAAAAGTTCTCTCCTCTGTTTAAAAGAACTAAGTAATTCAACATTAAAGAACTTTGACAAATATTTCAGATAAATCAGAAAAAAAATATGAGATTTTGAGATTAACATTTGTCATCGCAAGATCATAAATTCAAACTAGAGATGTGTTTTAACAAGAGAAAAACAGTTCAAAATAAGTACAATAATTCATAAGAAAGCTAGAATTACTGTCTCTAAATTATTAAGACTTCACATGTAAATGGTGAAAATAGCAAAAGAGGCTTCTACATTGATTCTTGTTTGGAGCTTGTAAAGGTTATCATCTATTTAATTTTATTCTCCAAAGGCATTCACATGTATTGAATAGAAGTCCAACTGAACTTTCTATGATGATGGAAACGTTTGATGACTGCCCTGTCAAATATAGTAGCTACTAGCCACATAGGCTATTTGAGAAGCTGAAATGTGGTCAGTGTTACTAAGGAAGTACATTTTTTATTTTATTGTATTTCAATTAGGTTAAATGTAATTATAAAAAAGTCTATGTGACTGGTTGTAAACATAGTTACAGAGGAAGGATTCTGAAAGATAGAAACTTTCTCTTCCATCAAAAGTTCCCAAGAACCAAAGTATATTTTATACCAATCAATGAAAAAAAATCAAAAGTAATAAATAGTTGTATACTTTTATGCTTTGAAGGTGATTTGACTATTCAGAACATCATACAACGTAAGTAAAATTAGATTTTAATAAAGCATGGTTATTTTTCAAATTCAATCATACTGATGAATTACAATGGATGAAATAATAGACAGAACAAATTAGAAATGTCTCAATTACTTTAGGGACTTCCCTGATAGCTCAGTTGGTAAAGAATCCATCTGCAATGCAGGAGACCCTCATTCAATTCCTGGGTCGAGAAGATCCCCTGGAGAAGGAATAGGCTACACATTCCAGTATTCTTGGGCTTCCCTTGTGGCTCAGCTGGTAAAGAATCCACCTGCAATCTGGAAGACCTGGGTTCAATTCCTGGGTCAGGAAGATCCCTTGGAGAAGGTGAAGGCTACCCACTCCAATATTATGGCCACGAAGAGTTGGAGAGACTGAGCAATTTTTATTTTCACTTTCAATTACATTAAATACCCTCAAACAAAGTATCAAAATCAAATATTAAGCCAGAGAAGATAGGGAAGTTTGAAAACGATTTATTTTTCTGTACCACAGGTGTGTGACATCTTAGCTACGCAAAGGCAGAATTTCTTTTCTCATTCACATCTACTCTCACTTAAGCAGGGAGCAG
The DNA here is from genome assembly GCF_019320065.1 of Cervus canadensis. Taxonomy (NCBI): domain Eukaryota; kingdom Metazoa; phylum Chordata; class Mammalia; order Artiodactyla; family Cervidae; genus Cervus; species Cervus canadensis. The sequence continues at coordinate 8,518,232 of NC_057396.1, forward strand.
GAGGGAGACAAACACCAGGAAGAAGTATAAATCAATAATTTTCATTTCCCAAGAAAAATAGTTCTGTACAAATAAATCTGACTCCTATTCATTTGGAATACACTAGGGAAGCAGGTCTTGCATTCAATGACCTGCAACTTTTAAGTGAACTAGCATTTTGTGTTGAGGATAATCTACAAGGTGATAAAAAATATTAACTGTTTCTTCTTTTCTCTCAACATTAATGCACATGAATCATTTCGGAGGATAAAATCAAATAGGTGATAGCCTTCACAAGATTCAAAAAAGAATCAGTGTTTAAGTGCTGCATCTCAGATTTTCCCTCAGTCTATCTAGAAACACCTCCCTCAGAACTACAAGACTCACTAGCTCCTCTTACCTCCCGAGTCACTTCTCTTTCTTTGTAGAATATGATTAGCTATAAAGGCAAAGGCGTGCTCATGGCATAATCACTTCTGCTTTTATTGTGAAAATTTAAAAGTGCTGAGATATGCTTTCAATGTCTCCTTTGGAAATTTAACATATACTTAACTCTCTCAATGTAAATTTCCTAATTTGAATTCAACAGGAAATCTTACAGAGACATCATTCTTCAAATGTTGCTACAAATTACTTCCTCTTAAAAAATCAATAATAAGGATGTCATCCCTGAAAAGGATACACTGGGATATATTTCTGCTAATATTAATTTGAATTTTAACTAATTTATTTTGAGAAATAAATATTTGCATTACTGAATGTGTGTGTGTGTATATATATACATATAAACATATATAAATATATAATATCACAACTTAGTAATTATTGGAACTATTTCTTTCAGCAGTCACATTGAAATGGTATGTGTCTGCTTTATTTGAATGACATCAATACATTCTTTAATGTTAAGTCACATAGTACAGATTAATTTCTAAGACTGTGCATTTCACCATTGTTACATAGTATAAAATATCTGAAATAGAGGAAAGAAATTATAGAAATCAAATTAATTTAGGTGAAATATAATTAAGTAAAAAATAGCATTTCTTAGAAATTAAAGGAGAACTTTGCACTAGCTATTTATCTACCAGCTCTTAATGACAAAATTTCAAAGGAAGTTGACAAATCAAGAATTGTGATTTACAGCTTAAAAAGTAAAATCACTGCTTGTGATTATGCCAAATACAATTATAGAGGTGGGTGTTTAAAGCATACTATCCAGAAACAACTAATCCTAGCTTGAACTATGACACAGAAATTTAGTTTTGTGATCTTGGGAAATACACATAGGTTCTCTGTGCCTCAGTTTCTTATGTGCTAATGGATTAATAGTAACACCTGCAATATAAAGTTGAAGTGAGAAGTAAGTTTTCATGTATACACCTTGGAGGATGGACAGTAACATAAGTAATATATATTTTGTGTTATTTTAAAATATGATTACAGAATCTTTGATGTACCTATATTGAATGGACCTCAACCCTCCTCCATTTGAATGTTAACTGTTATTAATAACTTGCTTGTAACAACAACTTGGGGGGAAAATGGCTGAGTATGTGATTTCTCAGTGTAGATTATAAAATACACTGAGTTATTTATTGTTCTTCTTGCTTGTAGCACTTACTTTAAGGAAAAAGGCTGCAGCATCACCTGGACAATAAATGCAAGCCTAGGAAAAGGTCCTGGAGTCCCCCTTAAAACAGTCTACAAGGACAAGAGGTCACTTGCTGACAGCTATGTGAGTGAGTCATCTTGAAGGTGAACCTTCCACTTAAGTCAAGCCTCTGGATTACTACAGTTCCAGCACACTTAGACAACTTCATGAGAAACTAAAAACTCTCATAACTGTGGTAAGAAATATGTGCTGTTTCAGCCTGCTAAAAGCTTTCAGGTTATTTGTTAACCCAAAACAAATGTCAGTTATTATTATTAAGAGCCTATACTACATTAATAATAATAACTGACACATGTGATGCTGAGAAAGTGATACACTCAATATTTCAGCAAGTTTGGAAAACTCAGAAGTGGCCACAGGACTGGAAAAGGTCAGTTTAATTCCAATCCCAAAGAAAGGCAAAACCAAAGAATGCTCAAACTACCGCACAATTGCATTCATCTCACATGCTAGTAAAGTAATGCTCAAAATTCTCCACGCCAGGCCTCAGCAATATGTGAACCATTAAGTTTCAGATGTTCAAGCTCGTTTTAGAAAAGGCAGAGGAACCAGAGATCAAACTGCCAACATCCATGGGATCATCGAAAAAGCAAGAGAGGTCCAGAAAAACATCTATTTCTCCTTTATTGACTATGCCAAAGCCTTTGACTGTGTGGATCACAATAAACTGTGGAAAATTCTGAAAGAGATGGGAATATCAGACCACCTGACCTACCTCTTGAGAAACCTATATGCAGGTCAGGAAGCAACAGTTAGACTGGGCATGGAACAACAGGAAATATTTTCCTATTTTCCAAATAGGAAAAGGAGTATGTCAAGGCTGTGTATTGTCATCCTGCTTACTTAACTTATATGCAGAGTACATCATGAGAAAGGCTGGGCTGGAAAAAGCACAAGCTGAAATCAAGATTGCTGGGAGAAATATCAATAACCTTAGATATGCAGATGACACCACCCTTATGGCAGAAAGTGAAGAAGAACTAAAGAGCCTTTTAATAAAAGTGAAAGAGGAGAGTGAAAATGTTGGTTTAAAGCTCAACATTCAGAAAACTAAGATCATGGCATCCGGTCCCATCACTTCATGGCAATAAGATGGGGAAACAGTGGAAACAGTGGCTGACTTTATTTTTTGGGTTCCAAAATCACTGCAAATGGTGACTTCAGCCATGAAATTAAAAGACGCTTATTCCTTGGAAGGAAAGTTATGACCAACCTAGACAGCATATTAAAAAGCAGAGACATTACTTTGTCAACAAAGGTCCATCTAGTCAAGGCTATGGTTTTTCCAGTAGTCATACATGGATGTGAAAGTTGAGACTATAAAGAAAGCTGAGAGCTGAAGAATTGATGCTTTTGCACTGTGGTGTTGGAGAAGACTCTTGAGAGTCCCTCGGACTGCAAGGAGATCCAACCAGTCCATCCTAAAGGAGATCAGTCCTGGGTGTTCACTGGAAGGACTGATGTTGAAGCTGAAACTCCAATATTTTGGCCACCTGATGCGAAGAGCTGTCTCATTTGAAAAGACCCTGATGCTGGGAAAGATTGAGGGCAGGAGGAGAAGGGGATGACAGAGGATGAGATGGTTGGATGGCATCACCGACTCAATGGACGTTGGTTTGGGTGAACTCCAGGAGTTGGTGATGGACAGGGAGGCCTAGCGTGCTGCGGTTCATGGGCTCACAAAGAGTTGGACACAACAGAGGAACTGAACTGAACTGAATACTGCATGAAAGCATTATTCAAAAGTGAATAAATGATGTTAATATATTTTCCCACTCCACAGATGAAACTGTTTCTGATGTTTTATAACAAATAAAAAGTAACACTAATTTTTTTAGAATGAAAACATTAACATAATACTGATTTAAGTCTACTATTTTGTTTACCAAGTGTTTTTACCAAATACTTAAATAGAAAAGGTATTTTTTTCCATTAATGTTTTATATAACTTGAGCAATTACTTAAGTGCTTTCAGTTCAGAATTCAAGAGTCTAATGAAATTAATTTTGTTATAAGATATTTTTATTGTAACATAAAATTATTTTTGTTATTGACAACTCATTTTCGAAATGGAAATTATACCAGGTAAATTCTAACACTTCATGCACTCTTTCACCCAATCTTGTAGCAAATATTTATCACGTTACATACATAGTTCTACCTACTGAAGATGTAATGGTGAAGAAGACAAACATGATTGCTTGCCTTAGGGAGCTTACATTCTAGAAAAGTATGCTAGTAACAACTCTGATTATCATCTTAATGATACACAAAAGCTTTTATTGGATCACTTCTATCATAATGAATAGGAAAATGCACTCTGTGCAGAGTCCCTGTCTCACAGAGATAATTTGTATGATGCATTGGCTAGAAGAGAGCCATAATGATTGTATGGTACCACCTTTCAGATTGAATCTTAATTTAGCATTCTTTTTTAAAAAATATATATAATAGCTTATAGACATAATATTAGAAATTCCTGGAGTGAATTTCTGCTCCTAACTTCCTGTTATATCTCTACTTTAATTCACAAATTCCTATTAACATAAAAATCAATGTTCTAAAATTTAAGATGACAGCTGTGGGTAAAGGTCTTATGTAAACTTATATTTATACTCAGGAGAAAAACTCATACATTTTGAGTACTAACTGTGCTAATTCAAGGACACTGACTTACAGATAGGCTCAGACTGATAATCCCTTGGTAAGAAGATGCTAAAAAATTATTTGACAGACAAAATTTTTCAGAATCATAGCAAAATGAGAAGAGATGTAATTACATAGAAGAACTTTACAGATTAATTTGGAAATATTTTTTGGAACACATACTCTTACTGTTAAAATGGTGTTATTAACACTACTTCCATACATGTAATACTAAATAAACACATTTCAAGTCATAATATAAACATAAGGATAGGTCATTTGGAGGCCTGGAAGTTCAAGGGTAGAATTATTGTAGAGGGCTAAAGTAAAGGACTGGCATGTAACTAAAGAGACTGAGAAAGACTCAGATCAACCTTAAGCGGTTCTATGCTGGTTTATAACTTTGAAACATGTATTTATAAAGTCTTCCTTTTCCTTTGCATTTTTTGACAGATAAATAGCTGGATACGTAGGAAGAAAGGCATAGCAACTAACCAATTTAGACAATCAAATATTATCACTTACAAAATGAAGTATTGGTTAATATAATTGCTTATTTTATATCTAATTCTCGTAGAGTAGCTTTGCTCTATAAGACATGTATATTCAGGAAAAATAATCCTCCCATAGGAGTGGCTTATATTACGTCCCTGAGAAATCTACATTCATATCATAGATGTGTTTATATTTCAAGTAGTGCTCTCTCCCACACAGACTGATAGGCTTCAGTATCAAATGGAATTATGTCCAATGGAAGGTCAGCCAAATGTTTGTTAATATAAGGATATCTCAGGACATAAAAGGAGACTCCAACTCCCGCTCTTACTGTGAGGAAAATGAAATGTTTACGAATGGCCTTCCCTGTTGCATAAACACAGTGAAAGATCTTTTCTTCTTTGCAAATATGTATGCTTAGAAGAAAAACTGTCCTCTGTTAGCAGTTCTATGTTGAATGTCAATCAACAGACATAGCAACTATGTTAAATACATCATTTAGCAAGTAACTTTTGTATCCATAGCCTGTTTTTCTTTTCCCTCATAATTAAAAAAAAAAATCAGGGAATAGAAAAAACTTCAGGTTTTATATTATCAAAAATTATTATAGTGATCAAACATATCATACATTAAGACAGAAGATGATTATTAATTACTCCATTTTAAAAAAGCAGGAAAGTGAAAGAGACAAATGGTTTAATATAGGACACTCAGGAAGTCTTCAGCAGAAATGGAAATAAGAGGACAGAACTAGGCAGCTCACTGGTGCTCAACATTGTGGGGCTTCAGCTCTTCAACAGGATGATTAACTTTGACAGGTTAAATTAACACAAACATAAAACAGAGGAAATCTATCCTTGCTTGTCTCTCTGCCAGGAAACACAAGCCTGTAATTGCTGTGATCCCACTCTTCAGCATAAACCCGGCCAAATGCTTACATCAAGAGATTGATTTTGCACAGCAAGACTCTACTCTGATTTTAGGGTCATTGGAGATTAGCATTCTTTTCACAACAGAGTTTTCCCTTAAATTCTATCCAGGTTACATGAAAATACAACTAAATGTCATGGCCTGTATAAACACATGCTTTAAAAGGAATCAGACAAGCATAAGACCAATACTTTAAAAGGAATTACCCATCTATACTAAAACCTTTTTTATCTATATACTTTTTCCATAAGGACAAATCAGCAGATCTAACCATATATTTGTTTGAAAATATACTTGACATGTGTTAATCCAATGGTTCCCCATTGAGGATGCACACTTTAAGACAAAATTTTTTGGTTTTCACATTAAAGACACTATGACTTCTTTCTTCTTTACATAAAATACAAGAAATAAATTCACTGTTGGAGGACATCTTTTCAGGCAAACAATGCAGGGAATAATGATAGCATTTGTTCAACATCTTTTCAAAGGCCTGCTTTAATAATATTGAACCATCTTGAAAACAGTCTCATTAAACTGATCGTGATCCTTAAAAATGGTCAAAATATTTTGGCAGGTTCTCATTTGCTTAGTCCTGGCTTTGTTTTTCTAGATTATATGACTCTTTGGTTCTACTTTCCAGCCCCAGATATTAGCTTCTAAGTACCTTTATTTAACTAAAATAGTTTTTTTATTATTATTATTATGATTCTGGTTTACTGCACTGCCCTAAACAATGTTGTATGCATTAAGTTTTAAATCCCATAATAACTCTTAGTTAAGAAAATTGAAGGTCAGAGAGATTAAAGAACTTGCCAAAGACCAAATAGCTAGAAAACAGCAGAGTGAATATTTAAATTTGTGTTTGACAGTTTAACTAAACAAGAAATAATGTTCCTGTTTATGTATCCATGCTGTTGGTCCAATTTGTGTTCATGTAGGACTGGCCCCATGCTTTAGATATTAAAAATGCTAGAATTTAGAATAAAAACAACCACATATGAATCCTTACTCTCAGTAAGAGGAGAGTGCTTTTCAGTTGTACAGAAGTACACTTCTTAAGGATTTCCTGGAGTTCCTGCTGAAGATGTAAATATACATTTTAGAATATGGGACTTGTGACTTCTATAAAATTTAATAGCATTGCAGGTGTGTGTGTGTATCTGTCTGTGTGTGCACGAGAGAGAGAGAGACAGAATTGAGTATTTGGAGCTCACAGTGGAGTCCATACACTTATGTATTAGTACATTCGAATGTTAAACAAATGAGATCCAACAAAATGGGTGCCAATTCATTTATTAATGTTTGCCATTGATTTGATGTGCAGCTGAGAGTGGTCTTATGTCCTTTCATTAAAAGAAGGTGGGAGCTTTAATTGTTGGGGTTAGAAATAGGTTTGATTTTATCAGGTCAATATTGCTTTGACCAAGTGTCAATTAAACTGACAAGATTATACTACTGAATGAAGGAAGCAGTTTAAATAAATTTCATTCTCTAGCCTTCATGATGAGTGAAAAGGATCAGTGTTAGCATACATGGATTGTAACTTAAAAACCAAAAGCATAGGTCTTTATCAAGACTGAATTTTACATTAGAAGGACAAACTGGAGAAAAAAGAGAATGATCATTTCTATTTATTTATTCTACATATTCTAAATATATTCCGTTATTTACTTCTGCATTATCTTTAAAACAACTAATAAATTCAAGTTGCTATTAGCTGCATATTACCAAATGAGAAGTCCTAGGATTTGAAATTAACAAATTACTTCTACCTTCCTTTATCCAAAGTTATACACTAATTCTCTGCTCTCCTTTTCCATTAAGTATTTATACCAAACACACACACACACACACATACACATTACACAGTCATAATCTGCTTATGCAATTAGTTTTCCCACTGAAATTCCAATTCAGTAATGCACAGCATTCAGCAGTAGCCTTGTATTCACCTTTATATTACTAATGTCAAAAGCAGAGTTTAGAATACAGCAGGCCCTCAATAGCTACTTACTGTATGATTGAGATTTTATTATTATTTGACCGCCTTCCTCATTCAATTAGATAGTAAATAATATCATATTAAGAAGAGGCGGCAAGAATACACAGAAGAACTGTACAAAAAAAAAGATCTTCAAGATTCAGATAACGACTAGGTTGTGATCACTCACCTAGAGCCAGACATCTTGGAATGTGAAGTCAAGTGGGCCTTAGGAAGCATCACTACAAACAAAGCTAGTGGAGGTGATGGAATTCCAGTTGAGCTATTTCAAATCCTAAAAGATGATGCTGTGACAGTGCTGCACTCAATATGCAAGCAAATTTGGAAAACTCAGCAGTGGCCACAGGACTGGAAAAGGTCAGTTTTCATTTCAATCCCAAGAAAGGCAGTGCTTAAAGAAGTTCAAACTACCACACAATTGCACTCATCTCACGCTAGCAAAGTAATGCGCAAAATTCTCCAAGCCAGGCTTCAACAGTACATGAACCAAAAACTTCCAGATGTTCCAGTTGGATTTAAAAAGGCAGAGGAACCAGAAATCAAATTGACAACATCCATGGGATCATCAAAAAAGCAAGAGAGTATCAGAAAAACACCTACTTCTGCTTTATTGACTACGCCAAAGCTTTGACTGTGTGGATCACAATAAACTGTGGAAAATTCTGAAAGAGATGGGAATACCAGACCACCTGACCTGCCTCTTAACAACTCTGTATGCAGGTCAGGAAGCAACAGTTAGAACTGGATGTGGAACAACAGACTGGTTCCAAGTAGGAAAAGGAGTATGTCAAGGCTGTGTATTGTCACCCTGCTTACTTAACTTATATGCAGAGTACATCATGAGAAACGCTGGGCTGGAGGAAGCACAAGCTGAAATCAAGATTGCCGGGAGAAATCTCAATAACCTCAGATATGCAGATGACACCACTCTTATGGCAGAAGTGAAGAAGAACTAGAGCCTCTTGATGAAAGTGAAAGAGGAGAGTGCAAAAGCTGGCTTAAAACTCAACATTCAGAAAACTAAGATCATGGCATCCTGTCCCATCACTTCAAGGCAAATAGATGGGGAAAAAATGGAAACAGTGACAGTCTTTATTTTCATGGGCTCCAAAAATCACCACAGATGGTGACTGCAGCCATGAAATTAAAAGACGCTTGCTCCTTGGGAGAAAAACTATGCCTAACCTAGACAGCATATTAAAAAGCAGAGACATTAATTTGCCAATAAAGGTCTGGCTAGTCAAAGTTATGGTTTTTCCAGTAATTACCGGTAGTCATGTACAGATTTGAGAGTTGGACTACAAAGAAAACTGAGTGCCGAAGAACTGAAGCTTTTGAACTGTGATGTTGGAGAAGACCCTTGGGAGTCAGTTGCACTGCAAGGAGATCCAACCAGTCCATCCTAAAGGAAATCAGTCCTGAATATTCATTAGAAGGACTGATGCTGAAGCTGAAACTCCAATACTTTGGCCACCTGATGAGAAGAACTGATTTATCTGAAAAGACCCTGATGCTGGGAAAGATTGAGGGCAGGAGAAGGGGATGACAGAGGATGAGATGGTTGGATGGCATCACTGACTCAAAGGACCTGAGTCTGAACAAGCCCTGGGAGTTGGTGATGGACAGGGAAGCCTGGCATGCCACAGTTTATGGGGTTGCAAAGAATCGGACATGACTGAGCAGCTGAACTGAGCCTACCTCACTCAGTTATATAGTGAACAATATTACAGAAGGAAACAGCAGAAAGTGCAATTGTCCTACTAACAGATAATTTATTTGGCAAGATATAAATATCTGAATTCATATGTGAGTAGAGGGGAATTGAAGCAAGATTGCAACGTGCATGCGTGCTAAGTTGCCTTAGTGGTTTTCAACTCTTCGCGGCCCTATGAGTTGTAGCCTGCCAGGCTTCTGTGTCCATGGGGATTCTCCAGGCAACAATACTAGAGTGGGTTGCCATGCCCTCCCTCAGGGGATCTTCCCCAGCCAGGGATTGAGCCCGCATTTCTTGCGTCTCCTACATTGGCAGGCGGTTCTCTATCCCTAGTGCCACCTGGGAAGACCCAAGATAGCAAAGTTCCACCTACATTGCTAGTCAAGCAATTTTACTTACAGGAAGTCAAGCAGAGGTTTCCTTTCAAATTAGGGAACAAGATCCTTCAAACATGATTCCTGATCTTTCACCTTCTTCCTGAAAACTGCAGCAGCTCTTAACATTTTGTGTAGAGTTTCAATAATTTCAACTTCTGACATACTGTCATTTCTAGTTCTGTTGTCCTTAAGGCTACATTATGCACTAAGCCAAGTAATTAGAGTGCCAAATAATAGGGCCAGGGCCCCAAATTAACATGACATATCATCATCCTGTTGCCAGTGGCAAAGCAATGATAACAAAAGATAAATCTACATTCCTCATTCTAAACACCTATTAAAATATACGAATCAGTAAAAATCATATGTGGGCTCAGTTCTACAAAATGCACCATTTTTTCCCCTGTTTCCATAAAGTTCCACGAAAACATTTCTTTCTCCAACGTTACTCTTACTCCAGATTTTGAAATAGTTTTCTCTATAAACCTTACTCTTTCATGTATCTTTTGAGCTAATATTTTTAATTATTTTTAATTTCTTTGAAAAAAGCAAAATCAGTGTATCATTTTAACTTATACTCATTAAATATTCATTTCAGGAATTTCACTTCCTTTGTTTTAGTAGTCAATGTTCATAATTTTTGCAATAAAAGACTAAGAACCTTCACCACACTTAAAGCTTTATAGAAATATTAAATTAATTGATGTCTAATTTAATCATCAATAGTAATACCTACCAAGTTTTGTTAAAATTTAATAGTACCAAAATGAAGATAAATTAATATTCATTTTCCAGGAAAAGAAACAAGAATGACAAATTTTATTTTACTGTAGAAACTACCCTTGGACAATATGTTATATTACTCAAACAAAAATAATTTCTTAAATAGTTTATGAAATATGAAAAAAAAAGGAAACAGCGGGTTTCAAAAGCTTCAGCTTTAGACGTAAATTCCTTAAAAACTTCTAAACTACTGAGGGCTTTCTAAAGCAGGTTTCCACAAACTACACAATATCATTAAATGTCATCTTCAAGTTGCATCACATGAAGTAGTCCAAGTCTGTCCTCCTATACTCTCTATTTTTTTTTTTTTTTTACTCTCTATTGTCTTTAGAACTTCCTCTGCTCCTCTGCCCAGTAACTTCTCACCATCACCCTCAAAACACAGCACCTCTTTCTAAATTCCATACATATGTGTTAATATACTGTATTGGTGTTTTTCTTTCTGACTTGCTTCACTCAGTATAATAGGCTCCAGTTATATATGGAATTTAGAAAGATGGTAATGATGACCCTATATGCAAGACAGCAAAAGAGACACAGATGTAAAGAACAGACTTTTGGACTCTGTGGGAAAAGGCGAGGGTGGGGTGATTTAAGAGAATGGCATTGAAACATGTATATTGCCATATGTGAAACAGATCACCAGTCCAGGTTTGATGCATGAGACAGCGTGCTCAGGGCTGGTGCACTGGGATGACCATGAAGGAATGGGGAGGGAGGTGGGTAGGGGTTTGAGATGGGGAACACATGTACACCCATAGCTGATTCATGTCAATGTATGGCAAAAACCACTACAATATGGTAAAGTAATTAGCCTCCAATTAAAATAAATAAATTAATTAAGAAAAAAAGCACCTCACAAAATTATCTATCCAGTGGTGGCCAAAATGATCTAATTCCACGTTTATATCTATGGATTCATATACTGTATATGTTTTTACCTTAAAATTACATTAATTTCAATAAAATGAAAAATATTTAAACAAAAATATTTAAAAGGTTGAACTATGTACAAAAACATTTGCATGTAAATTATTTAGTTCATAAAATCTAATATAATATACTTAGGAAGACAAGAAGGAATAAGTAAAAATCTTCTTATGTAAACTTTGAATAATAATTGTCCTTTATTGCCCAAACTTAGAGAAATAGGTATCATCCGAGAGAAAGCCACACTATTTTCAAATTGCGTGGTCATTTTAGTTAGTGCATATTTATTTAAATAAATAATTGATAATTTTGTACTAAAATTTTAGCATTATTAAGGAGAAGGTTCAATAAAGCTACCAGTAAACTACTATCAGAACTAACAGTATAACACCAAATAAGTGATAATAAACACTGATTAGATGATTTATTCTGTTAACTTTGAATTTGTACACTACTGTTGATTTGGACAATAACTAAAGTAGATTTGGCCACTTTTCATAAGTGAAATAAAAAATTTCCCTTTTATTCTTTTCCCTCTAAAGCTAGATTTTTAAGCCATTATTATATTTGTACATTTTTCCTAGATATTCACAGTATAATGAGTACCTGTCATTAACAGAATTAATTTCCTGGGAAAATGAATTTGATTTAGCTTCAAAACATACTGAGGTATACCACATACAATATATTTATATAAAATAGTATATTCATTTTGTTGTGGTTCAGCTGCTCAGTCTTGTCCAACTCTGTGACCCCAAGGACCGCAGCATGCCAGGTTTCCCTGTCCATCACCATCTCCCACAGTTTACTCAGACTCATGTCCATTGAGTTGATGATGCCATCCAACCATCTCATCCTCTGTTGCCCCTTCCCCTCCTGCCCTCACTCTTTCCCAATATCAGGGTCTTTTCCAGTGAGTCAGCTCTTCACATGAGGTGGCCCAAGTATTGGAGATTCAGCTTCAGCATCAGTCTTTCCAATGAATATTCAGGGTTCATTATCTTTGAGATGGACTGCTCTGATCTTCATGCATATGTATATATGTATATATGACTGAGAAACAAAGTAGGCAGGGGCAGCAGTTATGCTTATTAGTGATGCATCAGATTGAAAAATCTTACATGGAAAAGAAAAATTATTTCCTTATTTTTAAGTAAGTACGTTAAGTGTTAGTCGCTCAGTCGTGCCCGACTCTTTGTGACCCCATGGACTGCATCCCACCAGGCTCCTCTGTTCATGGGATTCTCCAGGCAAGGATACTGGGATAGAATTCCATTTCCTTCTCCAAGGGATCTTCCCAACCCAAAGATCAAACCCGGATCTCCTACACTGCAGGCAGATGCTTTACCGACTGAGCTACAAGGGAAGCCCAAATCCAAATTATTAACATCATAGTTCAAAGACTTCTTAAGATAACAGGACTCTTAACTGCTTTAAAGATAGTTTGGGATTTAACATTAATGATTTTAAATTAGTTAGGAAGCACATAAGCTGGTGTATTTTATGTAGTCAAACCCATAGCATTCAATACAATCCATTCTGTCTTGGAGGGGTAAAAAGGAGTTACAACAGATGACTCCATTCACCCTTCCTTCCTTTCTTAATGCATTTGGCCTAATGGAGTATTTATTAAAAACCTGTGATAATGTAACTCTGTGCTAGATGTTGCCGGGACATGAAGAGAAGTGTAAGTCAGTACTGTCACCCTCAGGTACTTCAACTCTGTATGAATAAATACATAAATAATTTTAAGCAATAGAATTCAATGTTATATTTTAAATTAAGAGTATCCTGAAAACACAGCAGAGTAATACATGGCTGCATATTAATTAATACCAATTAATAAATAATTGGTACAAACATCACTTGTTTTTCATTCATGGTACTGTCAATTCATGTGTATACACAAGATAAAACAAAGTGAAAAACAGAAAATAAATTTTTAAGAAGCAAATGCTTATTTGGTTCAGAAGTTAAGTTATACCAAACTTTTGGAAGAATCTTATATAGTAGGCTGAATTTAAGATGAGCCGTGAAAATTAAAGAAAAAAATAATAGGAAGAAGTATTCCTAGAAGATAATTCAATCATTATTATTTTCAATGTTATCATTATAATAATTACCATAGTGATCACAATAGGAAAACAAATTTTTAATGTTTATTTCAATTATTATATTAAAGGTTTCATACAGATTGTTTTATTTATTTATCACTAATTCCTTCTGTGTAGGTATAAAACAGGAGAGATTAAGCTCTTTTCCTAAGACCACAGACTTAAGAACTGTCAGAGGCAAAAATTGTATCTAGGTGCTCTGTCTCCAAAGACCATGCTTTCAAATATCACTCTATTTACACCCCAGCTTAAAGGAAAACATTGAGAGATAGAAACAGTCATGGTGAATCTCAGGACCATACAATCATGTGTGTTTTTAGTTGGTTCACATTGGAAAATAAATCTTAGTTATATAAGATAAAACAGATTTCAAACCAAGAGAATCACCCTAGAGTAGGCTTGGGTGTATGGAATGCAACTGGAATTGATGGAGGGATGTTGAACATAAACTTTGAATTCTTATGTCTTGTACTAGGAAGATTCTATTATATGAAAATTTACAGAGTTTTAGAGTCCTAGCTCAAACAGATAGTACTTAGAGTGTCTGCCACAAACAACCTCATGATAAACTTACATACTTCAGAGAGACCGCTATAGACATAGCTAGCAAAGAATTATGTCACATTCAAATATTACCTGTCACTTCACCCATGAGGGTGAGTAGAATATGTCATACTCCCAAATATGCCTCTTTGGCTTAAGGTTTGCTCTTGAGCTGATTACTTTTTTAAGGAAAAAGCAAACACAGGAGAATCTCTGAATATTTAAAAGTTACTACTCTGAAAGAGATATTCACATTTATAAAAGGTAAATATTCATTTATCGTACACAAAGTCATGTCTGTCTGCTTGCAGCCCCATGTACTGTAGCTGGCCAGGCTCCTCTGTCCATGGGATGATCCAGGCAAGGATACTGGAGGGGGTTACCATGCTCTTCTCCAGGGCATCTTCCGGACCCAGGGATCGAATCCACATCTCCTCTATTGTCATGCATTCTTTACCACTGAGCCACCTGGGAAGCAAGGGTGTCTCCTTCTCTGTACCACTAAGAGAGCAATGACTAAAACTCTGGATATTTTTATCAACAGAGAAGATAACTAACTTAATCTGCACAACAACCTTTGTTTGTTATGCTTTGCCAGAAAACCTTCTATACCTGGCTTTTCTCTCACTGTAACATCTACCCATCTATTAATATCTAAATATATACCTTTGCATCCTTGTATCCCTGGGATAAGACACACATTATCATGGTATATGATTATTTTAATGAGTGGTTGGTTTGACTTGGTTTTCCAATATTTTGCTGAGGATTTTTGCATCTATGTTCATCAGTAACATTGGCTTATAATTTTCATTTTCTGTGATAGCTTTGGTTTTCATATCACAGTGATGTTGGCCTCACAGAATGCTTTCAGAAATGTTCTTTCCATTGAAGAGTTTTGGAATAGTTTGAAAAAGATACATGTTAATTCTTTAAGTATTTCATAGAATTTGCCTTTAAAGCCTTCTACCCTTGGACTTTTGTGGGTTGACAGCATTTTTTATTACTGATTCAATTCCATTACTGGCAACTGATCATTTCATATTTCTATTTCTTCCTGGTTTAAATCATGGAAAATTGTACATTTCTACAAACTAGTCCATTTGTTGTACACTGTCCATTTTATTGGCATATAGATTTCAAAATAATCTCTTATGATCCTTTGTATTCCTATGGCATCAATTGTACTTTCTCGGCTTTCATTTCTGATTTCATTGTTCCGGGTCTCTGTCTCATTTTTTCCAGATGAATCTGGCTAAACATGTATCAATTATGTTTATCTTTTCAAAATTCAGCTCTTAGTTTCATTGATATTTTCTATTATTTTTTATTCTTTCATTTATTTCTGTTAAGATCTTTTTGATTTATTTCCTTCTACTAACTTTGGATTTTGATTTTTCCTTTTCTTGTTCCTTTTGGTGTAGTCAGGCTACTTATTTATTTATTTTCCTTTACTCCTGAGGTAAGTTTGTATTGTTATAAACTTTGTGGTTAGAATTTGTTTTGCTGTGTCCCATAGATTTGGATCACTTTTTCCTGTTTTCTCGTATTTCCCAGTACATTTTTAGGTAAGAAGTGAATTTATTTAGAGAGAAACATACTCTACAGAAAGTGTGGGCCATCTTAGAAGGCAAGGCAACTTCCAGATTTTTGTTTTCTTTCTCCCTTTCTTTCCTTCTTTTTCCTCCTCTCTCTTTCATTTCCTTGGCATCTATTGGTTATTTAGCCCCATATTGTTTGGCCTCCACAGGTTTGTGTTTTGTTGCATTTTTTTTTTCTTCTTATAGTTGTTTTCTAGTTTCATGGTGTTTTGGCTGAAAAACATGCTTGTTATATATCTTCTTAAATCTACAGAGACTGTTTTGTGGCCTGTTATGTGATCTATCTTGGAACATGTTCCATATACACTGCAAAAGATGTGTATTCTGCTGCTTTGAGTGAACTGTGTTATGTATGTATTATCTACTAATTCCACTTGATCTAACGTGTCATTTAAGACCATTAAGTGTTTCCTATTAATTTTCTGCCTGGATGATCTGTCCACTGGTGTCAATGGGGAGTTAAAATCTCCTATTATATTATTACTGCCAATTTTCCCCTGTATGTCTCTCAATATTTGGTTTATACATTTAAGTAGATCTATATTGGTTGCATATATATTTATAAATGGAATATCATTTTGGATTGACCCTTTGACCAGTATATAATGCTCTTCTAAGACTTTTGTAACAGCTTTTGTTTTATGATGCAAGTATAGTTCATGCTTTGAAGAAAAAAAAATAAAACTCCATTTGTATAGAATATATTTTTTCATCCTCTCAGTTTCATACTGTGTGTACCTTTTAGACCTGAGATGTGTCACTCATACGCAGCGTTATATACAGATCTTTTCTTGTCTCTATTCAGCCAACGTATTTGGATTGGAGCATTTAGTCCATTTACATTTTAAGTAATTACTGTATGTAAGTAAGTATGTTGGAGAAAGCAATGGCAACCCACTCCAGTACTCTTGCCCGGAAAATCCCATGGACGGAGGAGCCTGGTAGGCTGCAGTAGGGGTCGCTGGTAGGCTTCGCTAAGAGTTGGACACGACTGAGTGACTTCACTTTCACTTTTCACTTTCATGCATTGGAGAAGGAAATGGCAACCCACTCCAGTGTTCTTGCCTGGAGAATCCCAGGGACAGCGGAGCCTGGTGGGCTGCTGTCTATGGCGTCGCACAGAGTCGGACACGAATGAAGCGACTTAGCAGCAGCAGCACCAGTTAAGTATGTACTTGTTGATATTTTGTTAGTTGTTTTTTGTTCCTTTCTTTATTTTCCCTTATGATTGGATGATTATCTTTAGTATTATGTTTAGATTCCTTTCTCTTTTGTATATGTGTGTGTGTGTGTGTGTGTGTGTGTGTGTGTGTGTATGGCTTGTGGTTACTGTGAGGTTTATATATAGCAATTTATATCCAGACATATTCCTATTTTAGTTTCCGATCTGTTAAATTCAAACATATTTTAGTGCCTTGCCCTTTTATTCTCCTTTCTTCACAATTACTGTTTTTAGAACCATATTTTATATCTATTTGCCCTACATATCCCTTAACTGCTTAATGTGGATATAGATGATTTTACTAATTCTGTCTGATTTACTACCTTTACTATGTATATGTATTCTTAATTTTCATGTGTCTAGTTGAAACTATTTATTTTTCACTTAGAGATATCTATTAATCATTTCTTATAAAGCTGGTTTGGTTGTACTTAACTCGCTTTGCTTTTACCTGTAAAAGTTTTGATCTCCTCGTAAAATCTGAAAGGATGCTGTGCTGAGTAGAGTACTCTTGACTGCAGGTTCTTCCCATTCATTTAAATATATTGTGCTACACCTTTCTGGCCTGCAGAGTTTCTGCTAAGTCACTGGCAGTCTATGAGAGTTTCCTTTTATATAACTTAGTTTTCTCCTTGCTGCTTATAATATTTTCTCTTAAAATTTAATTTTTGACACTTTAATTACAATGTGACTTGGAATATTCCTCTTTGTATTGACCCTGTTAGGGGCTTTCTGTGCTTCCTGAACTTGGATGTCTGTTTCCTTTCCCTGGTCAGGAAATTTTTCAGCTATTACATCTTCAAATATTTTCACAGTCCCTTTTTATCTCTCTTTTCCTTCTAGGATCCTATAATGCAAATATTAGTGCATTTAATGTTGTCTCAGAGGTCTCAAAGTGCTCTCATCTCTTTTTATTCCTTTTTACTTTCCTGTTAGGCTTCAGTGATTTCTAGTATTCTGTCTTCCAACTCATTGGTTCTTTCTTTGATATCATTTTGTCTCCTGTTGATTCCTTCATGTATATTTTTCACTTAGTCATTATAGTCTTTATTTCTGCTTGGTTGTACTTTATAATTTTTTTTTATTAAAAACTTCTAACTACTTGCTCTGTTCATCCATTCTTTGCCCAAGATCTTTGATAATCTTGACAATTATTACCTTAAACTCTTTCTGGGGTAACTGGCTATCTCTACTTCACATAGTTACTCTTCTGGGGTTTTATCTTGTTCCTTCATTTGGAACATGTTCCTCTGCCAACTAATTTTGACCTAGTTGCTATTTTTATGTATCTAGTAGGTTGACTATATTTTCCAACAATGAAGAAGTGACGTTTTGTAAGAAGTATTCCATGTGTTCCATCAGTGGGCTCCCCTCTGTTCTCCAGAGCTGTATGCTCTAGGTATGCCCCCTAGGTAGGCTACATGGGATCTTATTTTCTGGTGGGTTGAATACTGTGGGTGGTCTGGCAGGAGTGTTTTTCCTCTGGTCTATTTGTGTCCTAGGACCATCCAGCATTGGACTGCTGGTGAGGGGAGTCAGTTATTACACATATCTGTGTGGGCTCCTGAGTATCTTGAAGGTTGTGTTGGTCTGCTGGTGCTGAAGCTAGAGCAGGCTGTCTAATGGGTGGGGCCTGGGCCCAGAGGACTTGGGTGCTGCTGCCTACCCACTGGACTAAGTAAGTGGATCCCAAGATCTCTGGAAGCAGGGCCAGAAGGTCCCAGGTCTTGTACCTGCTCACTGGTGTTTGGGGCTAGAAGCAGGGCCAGAAGGTCCCAGGTCTTATACCTGCTCACTGGTGTTCAGGGCTAGAATCCTGGGTCTTGTACCTGCTCACTGGTGTTCGGGGCTAGAAGCAGGGCCAGAAGGTCCCGGGTCTTGTACCTGCTCACTGGTGTTTGGGGCTGGATTCTTGGCCCTCTGGTGGGCAGGCCTGTGCCCAAGGGTGGCTGTGGGCCCTGGGCATCTTCAGACAGTCTGCCTGCTGGTATGTGGGCATGTGCTCCTAACCAGGTAGTAGCCTGGCCATTGGCCTTCCAATACTGGTGCCTATGTGTGGGCAGGGGCAGGGACAGGGCTTTTTCCTGAAGCCAATAGTCTAAAGGGAGTATTCCAAGATGTTACTTACCAGTACGAGTGTCCACATGCAGAAAGAGCCTCCCCAAAAGAGTTCTGCCAGTTTCTATGTCCTGAGGGTGAGCTCCAGTTGCCTCCTGCCTCTCGGAGAACATCTCTAATATCAGCAGGTAGGTCTGACCAGGTTCCCTTCAAATTACTGCTCCTGGTTTGGGTCCTAGAGTTTCTATTTCCCACAGCCCTCTCAGTTTCCTAGACTTTATCACTGGCCTTCGAAGTCAAACATTCTCAGAACTCACCTTCTCTGAACAGGAAACCTGAGTCGGGGCCCTCAACAGGGACTCTGACTCCCTAGCTCCTTGCAGAGATCATCTGCAAGTGTAAACATTCTCATGGTTGTGGGTTGCTCACACAGAGTTTAAGTGTTGACTGTGCTGTGACTCTGCCTCACCTACCTGTCTCACTGTAGTTCCTTCTTCGTGTCTTATAGAAGATATTTTCTGGTAGGCTTGAGTCCTTTTCATTGCTGGTTGTTCTATACAATGCTGTAATTTTGATGTTTCTATGACAGCAGGTGAGCTCAGGGTTTTTCTCCTGGCCATCCTGGGAACTCTTTATAAAATCTTTATTTTGTCCTTAGTTGTAGATGATATTTAAAGTGATGCCTCGGATGATTTCAGGGAGTTACTCAAGTTTCCCTGGATATCTCTCATGTATCTTTAAACTTCTCTTTGTTTTTATCTTATTAATCCACCTTTTATCTACCAAGAGGTCTCATCCAAAATCCCAGACACATAGAGGGAAAAGTATATTTACACCCCTATATCTATCTTCAAAGATATTTATGTTGATACTTGTTACAAAAATGTATATGTCAAAACTGTCACACTTGTATGTATCAGAACCTGACTTCCCAACTACAAGGCAAAGTCAACTAAAAATAAATTATCCTATTTATATAAAATGAGTTACTAGAATTCTTTAGCAAGGTGTTGTGCCACCAGTATTCACTGTATTCCTACTCCCAAATTTTATGGTTTATACTTAAATTTCTTATTTTGACGTTTAGGAAGTTTTTGGTACTTGTGGTTTAGTCGGTCAATTATGCCTGACTCTTTGCAATCCACGGACTGCAGCACACCAAGCTTCCATGTCCTTCACCTTCTCCTGGAGCTAGCTCAATCTCATGTACATTGAGTTGGTGATGTCATACAACCACCTATTCCTCTGTTGCACCTTTCGCCTCTGCCCTTCAATCATTCCCAGCATCAGGGTCTTTTCTAATGGCTCAGCACTTTGCATCAGGTGGCCAAAGTATTGGAGCTTCAGATTTCAGCAACAGTCTTTCCAATGAGTATTGAGGACTGATTTTCCTTTAGGATCCATAGTTTCATCTCCTTATTGTCCAAGGGAATTTCAAGAGTCTTCTCCAACACCACAGTTTGAAAGCATCAATTCTTTAGCACTCATCCTTCTTTATGGTCCAACTCTCACATCTATACATGGCTACTGGAAAAATCATAGCTTTGAATATACAGACCTTTCTTGGCAAAGAAGTGCTTATGCCTTTTAATATGCTGTCTAGGTTGGTCATAGCTTTTCTTCTAAGGAGCAAGTGTCTTTTAATTTCATGGTGGCAGTCACCATCTGCAGTGATTTTGGAGCCCAAGAAAACAAAATCTCTCACTGTTCCCATTGTTTCTCCACCTATTTGCCATGAAGTGATGGGACTGGATGTCATGATCTTCATTTATTGAATGTTGAGATTTAAGTCAGATGGTTTTCTCTCTTCTTTCATCTTCATCAGTTGAGTTCAGTTCAGTCACTCAGTTGTGTCTTACTCTTTGCTACTGCAGCATGCCAGGCCTCCCTGTCCAACACCAACTACTGGAGTTCATCCAAACTCATGTCCATTGAGTCGATGATGCCATCTAACCATCTCATCCTCTGTCATCCCCTTCTCCTCCTGCCCTCAATCTTTCCCAGCATCAGAATATTTTCAAATGAGTCAGCTCTTCGCATCAGGTGGCTAAAGTATTGGAGTTTCAGCTTCAACATCAGTCCTTCCAATTAACACTCAGAACTGATCTCCTTTAGGATGGACTGGCTGGATCTCCTTGCAGTCCAAGGGACTCACGAGAGTCTTCTCCAATACCACAGTTCAAAAGCATCAATTCTTCGGCACTCAGCTTTCTTTATAGTCCAACTCTCACATCCATACATAACTACTGGAAGAACCATAGCCTTTAAATAGACAGACCTTTGTTGGCAAAGCAATGTCTCTACTTTTCAATGTGTTGTCTAGGTTGGTCATAACTTTCCTTCCAAGGAGTAAGCGTCATCTTCATCAAGAAGCTGTTTAGCTCCTCTTGGCTTTCTGCCATCTGGTTGGTGTCACCTGTATATCTGAGGATATTAATATTTCTCCCAGCAATTAATTCCAGCTTGTACTTCATCCACCTGGCATTTTGTATGATGTACTCTGCATAGAAGTTAAACATGAAGGGTGGCAATATACAGCCTTGACATACTTTTTTCTCAATTTGGAACCAATCTGTTGTTCCATGTCTGGTTCTAACTGTTGCTTCTTGAACTGCATACAGGTTTCACAGGAGGCAGATAAGGTGCTCTGGTATTTCCATCTCTTTAAGAATTTTCCAGTTTTTGTGAGCCACACAGTCAAAGGCTTTGGCGTAGTCAATGAAGCAGAAGTAGATGTTTTTCTGGAATTCTCTTGCTATTTTTATAATCCAACAGACTTTGGCAAATTGATGCCTGATCCCTCTGCCTTTTCTAAATCCAGCTTGAACATCTGGGAGTTCTTGATTCACACACTGTTGAAGCGTAGTTTGGAGAATTTTGAGCACTACTTTGCTAGTGTGTAAAATGAGTGCAACTGTGTGGTAGTTTGGAAATTCCTTGGTATTGCCTTCTTTGGGATTGGAACTGCTGAGTTTTCCATATTTGCTGACACATTGAGTGCAACACTTTAACATCATCATATTTTAGGATTTGAAATAACTCAGCTGGAATTCCATCTCCTCCACTAGCTTTGTTCAGTGATGCTTCCTAAGGTCCACTTGACTTCACACTCCAGAATGTCTGGCTCTAGGTGAGTCATCACACCATCAAGGGTATCAGGGTCATCGAGATCTTTTTTATATAGTTCTTCTCTGTAGTTGCCACCTATTTTTAATATCTTCTGCTTCTGTTAGGTTCACAACATTTCTGACCTTTATTGTGATCATCTTTGCAAGAAATTTTCCCTTGGTATCTCTAATTTTCTTGAAGAAATCTCTAGTCACTCTCATTCTATTGCTTCCCTCTATTTCTTTGCATTGTTCTCTTAGGAAGGATACCTTATCTCTCCTTGTGATTCTCTGGAACTCCATCCATTCAGATGGATATATCTTTCCTTTTCTCCTTTGCTTTTTACTTTTCTTCTTTTCTCAGTTCTTTGTAAGTCCTCCTCAGGCAACCATTTTCCCTTTTTGTATTTCTTTTTTCTTGGAGATGGTTTTGATCACTGCCTCTTGTACAATGTCAGAAACCTCCATCCATATTTCTTCAAGTACTCCATCTATGAGATCTAATCTCTTGAATCTATTTGTCACTTACACTAGATATTTGTAAGAGATTTGATTTAGGTTATACATGAATGGGCTAGTGGTTTTCCCTACTTTCTTCAATTTTAGTCTGAATTTGGGCTTCCCTGGTATCTCAGATGGTAAAGCATCTGCCTACAATGCAGGACACCTGGGTTCAATCCCTGGCTTGGAAGATCTCATAGAGAAGGAAATGGGAACCCACTCCAGCACTCTTGCCTGGAAATCCCATGGATGGAGGAGCCTGGTAGGCTACAGTCCATGGAGTCGCAAAGAGCTGGACATGACTGAGCGACTTTACTTTGGCAATTAGGGGGTCATGATCTCAGCCACTGTAAGGTCTTGTTTTTTCTGACTGTATAGAGCTTCTCCATCGTTGGCTGCAAAGAATATAATCAGTCTGATTTCAATATTGACCTTTTGGTGATGCCCACGTGTAGAGGTGTCTCTTGTGTTGCTGGAAGACAGTGATTGCTATGACCAGTGCGTTCTCTTGACAAAACTTTGTTAGCCTTTGTCATGCTTCATTTTGCACTTCAAGGCCAAACTTACCTGGTACTCCAGGTATCTCTTGACTTACAACATTCCAGTCCCCTGTGATGACAAGAACTACTTTTGTTGCTGTCAGTTTTTGAAGGTTTTGCAGGTCTTCATAGAATCATTCAACTTCAGGTTCTTCTGCATTAGTGGTTGGGGCATCAGTTCAGTTTGGTCACTTAGTCATGTACAGTTCTTTGATAACCCGTGGACTGCAGCATGCCAGGCTTCCCTGTCCACTATCAACTCCCAGTGCTTACTCAAACTCATGTTCATTGAGTCTCTGATGCCATCCAACCATCTCATACTCTGCCATCCCCTTCTCCTCCTTCCTTCAATCTTTCCCAGCATCAGGGTCTTTTCCAATGAGTAAGTTTGCCACATCAGGTAGCCAAAGTACTGGAGTTTCAGCTTCAGTATCAGTCCTTCCAATGAATATTCAGGACTGATTCCCTTTAGAATTGACTGTTTGGATATCCTTGCAGTCCACCAGACTCTCAAGAGTCTTCTCCAACACCACAGATCAAAAGCATCAATTATTTGGCACTCAGCTTTCTTTATGGTCCAACTCTCACATCCATACATGACTACTTGACAACCCATAGCTTTGACTAGATGGACCTTTGTTGGAAAAATAATATCTCTGTTTTTTAATATGCTGTCTAGGTTGGTCACAGCTTTTCTTCCAAGAAGCAAGTGTCTTTTAATTTCATGGCTGCAGTCACCATCTGCAGCAATTTTGGAGCCCCCCAGAAAAAAGTCTCTCTGTTTCCGTAGTTTTCGATTACTGTGATATTGAATGGTTTTGGAGGCTACTGAGATTTCTTAGAAATGTCTATTTAAATAAATCCCTTAAATATAAAACTTCTAAAATGTGCATATCAAGTATAACATCTTCTATAATAAGCCTTTTAAAGAATCAATGTCTCAACACATTAAATCTAGTAAACAGAGTCTACTCAACTGGTATTTTATTTTTTGTCTTTATAAAGATATTATGTTGAACATTATACATTTTAATAAAAAACCTCAATTACACAACGTGAATAAACTTTGACTCAATTTAACTTTTTAATTACTTATCATTTTACCCAAGATACATGAGACACGTGATATGTAATGTTCCATAAGTTTGTTTTTTTAGTTATTAGTTTTCATTCCAGTATTTGATATCTGCTGTTTTTGCTGATATATTTTTTACTCATTGAATATAACAGCACGGTGGATTTGATGATAAATAGAAGTTTTGTCAACTGAAAGGTTTTATATCTATTATCTTTTTAAATTTAAAGACAAGTTCAACTAGAGTAATTCTAAAGGCTTGCATAGTACAAATAAAAGTCTGAAATAACTAATCCAACTTTTGAAAAGTTTGAAATTGCTAGACAGTAAATTTATATTAGCATAGTATCTGTAGTATCCCTAATGTCATCATAGATATCATTGATAACAGGAAATATACTGGTACTTACTATCCTCAGTTTATAGATAATGAAACTGATTTAGTTTGTCCAAGGACATACAGTTAGTGATTATGAATATATAAATAGAAACCTCATCATCAACTGATAGTACCATTCTTCTTTCTACATATTAATTCCTTAAATGTAAAATAAAATAATAATATGAAATAAAATTACTAATGCTAATTTTAACTGTGTATATATATATATATATATATATATTTAAAATATAATCACTTGGGCCACGTTCAGAGGCAAAACCTAGTTATATTTTGTAGCATTTAAAAAGGAGATAAGAAAATTTGTTTTTGAATGCATGATTGTAAACGGAGAAAATTCAAAAATGTTTCACATACAAAACTATCATAACGATATTGAACATATCCTTTCTTATATCTTAGAAAGAAGCACAGAGGAATAGACATATGAAAAACATTCTATTCCTCACAGACGCAAAGCTCTAAAGTTTTAGGAAGAGCGGGGAGGAGCCAAGATGGCAGAGGAATAGGACCGGGAGACCACTTTCTCCCGTACAAATTCATCGAAAGAAAAACTGAACGCTGAGCAAACATCACAAAACAACTTCTGATCGCTAGCTGAGGACATCAGGCACCCAGAAAAGCAGCCCATTGTCTTTGAAAGGAGGTAGGACAAAATATAAAAGATAAAAAGAGAGACAAAAGAGCTAGGGACAGAGACCCGGCCTGGGAAGGGAGCCTTAATAGAGAAAGTTTCCAAACACCAGGAAACCCTCGCACTGGCGGTTCTGGGGGAAGTTTTCAAATCTTGGAGGGCAACCTAACTGGGAGGAAAAATAAATAAAACCCACAGATTACGAGCCTAATAGCAAGTCCCAGCAGAAAAGTACACCAGAGGCCTGCATCTGCCACCAGCAAGTGGGGGCGGAACAGAGAGGAGCGGGCGGCATTGCTTAGGGTAAGGACCGGGTCTGAGTGCCCTGAGGGGAATCGGAGGGAGGTTTTGTGAGATAACAACTTAAACTGTGGGATAGCAAGAGAGAGAGAGAAAATTAACCAGCCCGAACACACTGCCGGCCATTCGCAGAACAAAGGGACCGAGCAAGTCCAGAGGAGCTAGCCGGCTGCTGACCGGCCCATCCCCGCCTGAGGCAGGAGGCAGGGGGGAGGGGAAAGGGGCAAACTTGGCCCCAGAGACAGCATCCCCTACCACACTGCAAACAGGCCTCCAGTTTCTAACCGAAGACTTCCTGAGATTCTGGATGGTGGACATCCGCCCGGAGGATAGCGGCTAAACACAAGGCGCACGCACCCAACTGGCAAAGGCGGAAACTGAGGCTGGGACCCCCCGGGGAGGTGGGGGAAGGCGCGCCACACCCAGGGAGAGTGCGCCTGTCAAGCTCCTGGCTGCCTGAGCTGCTCGGGCGGGGAAGGCACAAAACGCAGGTGCAACCGAGTCCGCGCTTTTGTGGAATACCCGAAAACTGGCACCTCACGCAACGCTGGGCACGCTCCATATAGAGCAGCCGGGAGGCTGAACAGCATAGATGGGGAGAGCACACACCCATGAGCGGGGCAAACCCAGTGTGGCCGGAACACTGTGAGTGCTACCCACACACAGCGATATCTGTCTGCAGCGCCCCTCCCTCCCCGCAGCAGGACTGAACTAGCAAGCCTGAACAAGAGACCACTTCCACCCGCCTGTGTCAGGGTGGAAATTAGACACTGAAGAGACCGGCAGACAGAAGCCAAATAAACAAAGGGAACTGCTTCAGAAGGGACAGGTGCAAAAGATTAAAATCCCTGTAGGTAACACCGACTACATCGGAAGGGGCCTATAGATATCGAGAAGTCTAAGCTGGAACGAGGAGCTATCTGAAACTGAACTGAACCCACACTGACTGCAACAGCTCCAAAGAAATTCCAAGATATATTTTTACCCTTTTTGTTTTTAATTAAAAAATTTTTCTTTTCTTTTCTTTTTTATTTTCTTTTAAAATTCCCTATTACTCCCCCATTAGTCCTTAACTTTCATTTTCATATATTTTTATGATTTTTTTAATTAGGAAAAAAAATTTTTTTCTTGTTTTTTTTCTCTTATTTTCTTTCAAAGTCATCTACTTCTCTTTAATTTTCATTTCATTTCACTATAACCTTGCAAAAAAAAAATAAAAAGAGAGAAGCCCTATTTTTAAACCGAAATTCATATATACTTCTAAAATTTTTTGTGTTTTTGTTTTAGTTTTTAATATTGTATTTTTAAGAGTATAAACTCTACTCTAGATTTTTAATCTTTGTTTTTCAGTATGTAATATAAATTTTGGACATTTAAGAATCCAATATTCAGTTAACATTTTTATTCAGGAGTGTGTTGATTACTCTCTCCCACTTTTGACTCTCTGTTTTCTACCTCAGAACACCTCTATTTCCTCCTTTCCCCTTCTCTTTCCAATCCAGTTCTGTGAATCTTTCTGGGTGTCTGGGCTACGGAGAACACTTTGGGAATAGACAACTGCACAGATCTGTCTCTTTCCTCTTGAGTCCCCCTTTTTCTCCTCCTGCTCATCTCTATCTCCCTCCTCCCTCTCCTCTTTTTCATGTAACTCTGTGAACCTCTCTGGGTGTCCCTCATGGTGGAGAATTTTTTCACCATTAACCTAGAAATTTTATTATCAGTGCTGTATAGTTGGAGAAGTCTTGAGACTACCGGAAGAATAAAACTGAAATCCAGATGCAGAAGACTTAAGCCCAAAACCTGAGAACACCAGAAAACTCCTGAATACATGGAACATTAAGTAATAAGAGACCATCCAAAAGCCTCCATACCTACACTGAAACCAACCACCACCCAAGAGCCAATAAGTTTCAGAGCAAGACATACCATGCAAATTCTCCAGCAACGCAGGAACACAGCCCTGAGCATCAACATACAAGCTGCCCAAAGTCACACCTAACACATAGACCCATCTCAAAATTTATTACTGGACACTCCATTGCACTCCAGAGAGAAGAAATCCAGTTCCACACACAAGAACACCGACACAAGCTTCCCTAATCAAGAAACCTTGACAAGGCAATCATCCAACCCCACCCACTGGGTGAAACCTCCACAATAAAAAGGAACCAAAGACCATCAGAATACAGAAAGCCCACTCCAGACACAGCAATCTAAACAAGATGAAAAGGCAGAGAAATACCCAACAGGTAAAGCAACATGAAAAATGTCCACCAAGTCAAGCAAAAGAGGAGGAGATAGGGAATCTACCTGAAAAAGAATTTAGAATAATGATAATAAAAATGATCCAAAATCTTGAAAACAAAATGGAGTTACAGATAAACAGCATGGAGACAAAGATTGAGAAGATGTAAGAAAAGTTTAATAAGGACCTAGAAGAAATAAAAAAGAGTCAATTAAAAATGAATAATGCAATAAATGAGATCAAAAACACTCTGGAGGGAACCAAGAGTAGAATAACAGAGACAGAAGATAGGATAAGTGAGGTAGAAGATAAAATGGTGGAAATAAATGAAGCAGAGAGGAAAAAGAAAAAAAGAATCAAAAGACTAGACAACCTGAAGGGACCTCGGGACAATGTGCAACCCCAACATTCGAATCATAGGAGTCCAAGAAAAAGAAGACAAAAAAAAAGGCCATGAGAAAATACTCGAGGAGATAATAGCTGAAAACATTCCTAAAATGGGGGAAAAATAGCCACCCAAGTCCAAGAAACCCAGCGAGTCCCAAACAGGATAAACCCAAGGCGAAACACCCCAAGACACATATTAATCAAATTAACAAAGATCAAACACAAAGAACAAATATTAAAAGCAGCAAGGGAGAAACAACAAATAACACACAAAGGGATTCCCATAAGGATAACAGCTGATCTATCAATAGAAACCCTCCAGGCCAGAAGGGAATGGCAAGACATACTGAAAGTAATGAAAGAGAATAACCTACAACCTAGATTACTGTACCCAGCAAGGATCTCATTCAGATATGAAGGAGAATTCAAAAGCTTTACAGACAAGCAAAGGCTGAGAGAATTCAGCACCACCAAACTTCAACAAATGCTAAAGGATCTTCTCTAGATAGGAAATGCAGAAAGGTTGTATAAACGTGAACCCAAAACAACAATAATGAACGGGACCACACCTATCAATAATTACCCTAAATGTAAATGGGTTGAATGCCCCAACCAAAAGACAAAGATTGGCTGAATGGATACAAAAACAAGACGCCTATATATGCTGTCTACAAGAGACCCACCTCAAAACAAGAGACACATACAGACTAAAAGTGAAGGGCTGGAAAAAAATATTTCATGCAAACGGAGACCAAAAGAAAGCAGGAGTCGCAATACTCATATCAGATAAAATAGACTTTCAAATAAAGGATGTGAAAAGAGACAAAGAAGGACACTACATAATGATCAAAGGATTAATGCAAGAAGAAGATATAACAATTATAAATATATATGCACCCAACATAGGAGCACCACAATATGTGCGGCAAACGCTAACGAGTATGAAAGAGGAAATTAATACTAACACAATAATAGTGGGAGACTTTAATACCCCACGCACAACTATGGATAGATCAACTAAACAGAAAATTAACAAGGAAACACAAACCTTGAATGACACAAATGGACCAGCTAAGACCTGTTGATATCTATAGGACATTTCACCACCAAAAGCAATCAACTTCACCTTTTTCTCAGTGCACAGGACTTCCTCCCTGAATAGATCACATCCTGGGCCATAAATCTGGTCTTGGAAATTCAAAAAAATTGAAATCATTCCAGTCATCTTTTCTGACCACAGTGCAGTAAGATTAGATCTCAATTACAGGAAAAAAATTGTTAAAAATTCAAACATATGGAGGCTAAATAACA
Source organism: Cervus canadensis (assembly GCF_019320065.1). NCBI lineage: Eukaryota > Metazoa > Chordata > Mammalia > Artiodactyla > Cervidae > Cervus > Cervus canadensis. The sequence goes on from NC_057396.1 coordinate 8,547,803, forward strand.
CGCTTCTGAATAACCAACAAATCATAGAAGAAATCAAAAGAGAAATCAAAATATGCATAGAAATGAATGAAAATGAAAACACAACAACCCAAAACCTATGGGACACTGTAAAAGCAGTGCTAAGGGAAGGTTCATAGCATTACAGGCTTACATCAAGAAACAAGAAAAAAGCCAAATAAATAACCTAACTCTACACCTAAAGCAATTAGAGAAGGAAGAAATGAAGAACCCCAGGGTTAGCAGAAGGAAAGAAATCTTAAAAATTTGGGCAGAAATAAATGCAAAAGAAACTAAAGAGACCATAGCAAAAATCAACAAAGCTAAAAGCTGGTTTTTTGAAAAAATAAACAAAATTGACAAACCATTAGCAAGACTCATTAAGAAACAAAGAGAGAAGAACCAAATTAACAAAATCAGAAATGAAAATGGAGAGATCACAACAGACAACACTGAAATACAAAGGATCATAAGAGACTACTACCAGCAGCTCTATGCCAATAAAATGGACAACTTGGATGAAATGGACAAATTCCTAGAAAAGTATAACTTTCCAAAACTGAACCAGGAAGAAATAGAAGATCTTAACAGACCCATCACAAGCAAGGAAATCGAAACTGTAATCAAAAATCTTCCAGCAAACAAAAGCCCAGGACCAGACAGCTTCACAGCTGAATTCTACCCAAAATTTAGAGAAGAGCTAACACCTATCTTACTCAAACTCTTCCAGAAAATTGCAGAAGAAGGTAAACTTCCAAACTCATTCTATGAGGCCACCATCACCCTAATTTCAAAACCAGACAAAGATGCCACAAAAAAAGAAAACTACAGGCCAATATCACTTTGATTGAACATAGATGCAAAAATTCCTTAAACAAAATTCTAGCAAACAGAATCCAACAACATATTTAAAAAGATCATACATCATGACCAGGTGGGCTTTATCTCAGGAATGCAAGGATTCTTTAATATCCACAAATCAATCAATGTAATACACCACATTAACAAATTAAAAGATAAAAACCATATGATTATCTCAATAGAGGCAGAAAAAGCCTTTGGCAAAATTCAACATCTGTTTATGATAAAAACTCTCCAGAAAGCAGGCATAGAAGGAACATACCTCAACATCATAAAAGCTATATATGACAAACCCACAGCAAACATTATCCTCAATGGTGAAATATTGAAAGCACTTCCCTTAAAGTCAGGAACAAGACAAGGGTGCCCACTCTCACCACTACTATTCAACATAGTTTTGGAAGTGTTGGCCACAGCAATAACAGCAGAAAAAGAAATAAAAGGAATCCAGATAGGAAAAGAAGAAGTGAAACTCTCACTGTTTGCAGATGACATGATCCTCTATATAGAAAACCCTAAAGACTCTATCAGAAAATTACTAGAGCTAATCAATGAATATAGTAAAGTTGCAGGATATAAAATTAACACACAGAAATCCCTTGCATTCCTATATACTAACAATGAGAAAACAGAAAGAGAAATTAAGGAAACAATACCATTTACCATTGCTATAAAAAGAATAAAATACTTGAGTATATCTACCTAAAGAAACAAAAGACCTATATATAGAAAACTATAAAACGCTGATGAAAGAAATCAAAGAGGACACAAACAGATGGAGAAACATACCGTGTTCATGGATTGGAAGAATCAATATTGTCAAAATGGCTATACTACCCAAAGCAATCTATAGATTCAATGCAATCGCTATCAAGCTACCAACGATATTTTTCACAGAACTAGGACAAATAATTTCACAATATGTATGGAAATACAAAAAACCTTGAATAGCCAAAGCAACCTTGAGAAAGAAGAATGGAACTGGAGGAATCAACCTGCCTGACTTCAGACTCTACTACAAAGCCACAGTCATCAAGATAGTATGGTGCTATCACAAAGACAGAAATATAGATCAATGGAACAGAATAGAAAGCCCAGAGATAAATCCACGAACGAATGGACACCTTATCTTTGACAAAGGAGGCAAGGATATACAATGGAAAAAAGACAACCTCTTTAACAAGTGGTGCTGGGAAAACTGGTCAACCACTTGTAAAAGAATGAAACTAGAACACTTTCTAACACCATACACAAAAATAAACTCAACATGGATTAAAGATCTAAATGTAAGACCAGAAACTATAAAACTCCTAGAGGAGAACATAGGCAAAACACTCTCCGAAATAAATCACAGCAGGATCCTCTATAACCCACCTCCCAGAATATTGGAAATAAAAACAAAAATAAACAAATGGGACCTAATCAAACTTAAAAGCTTTTGCACAACAAAGGAAACTATAAGCAAGGTGAAAAGACAGCCCTCGGATTGGGAAAAAATAATGGCAACTGAAGCAACAGACAAAGGATTAATCTCAAAAATATACAAGCAACTCCTACAGCTCAATTCCAGAAAAATAAATGACCCAATCAAAAAATGGGCCAACGAACTACACAGACATTTCTCCAAAGAAGACATACAGATGGCTAACAAACACAGGAAAAGATGCTCAACATCACTCATTATCAGAGAAATGCAAATCAAAACCACAATGCATACCATTACATGCCAGTCAGGATGGCTGCTATCCAAAAGTCTACAAGCAATAAATGCTGGAGAGGGTGTGGAGAAAAGGGAACCCTCTTACACTGTTGGTGGGAATGCAAACTAGTACAGCCGCTATGGAGAATAGTGTGGAGATTCCTTAAAAACTGGAAATAGAACTGCCATATGACCCAGCAATCCCACTCCTGGGCATACACACCGAGGAAACCAGAACTTAAAGAGACACATGCACCCCAGTGTTCATTGCTGCACTGTTTGTAATAGCCAGGATATGGAAGCAACTTAAATGTTCTACAGCAGATGAATAGATAAGAAAGCTGTGGTACATATACACAGTGGAATATTACCCAGCCATTAAAAAGAATAATTGAATCAGTTCTAATGAGGTGAATGAAACTGGAGCCTATTATACAGAGTGAAGTAAGGCAGAAAGAAAAACACCAATACAGTATACTAACGCATATATATGGAATTTAGAAAGATGGTAATGATAACCCTATATGCAAAATAGTAAAAAAGACACAGATGTACAGAACAGACTTTTGCACTCTGTGGTAGAAGGCAAGCGTGGGATTTTTTCAGAGAACAGCATCGAAACATGTATATTATCTAGGGTGAAACAGATCACCAGCCCAGGTTGGATGCATGAGTCAAATGCTCGGGTCTGGTGCACTTGAAAGACCCAGAGGGATCGGGTGGAGAGGGAGGTGGGAGGGGGGATTGGGACGGGGAATACATGTAAATCCATGACTGATTCATGTCAATGTATGGCAGAAACCACTACAATATTGTAAAGTAATTAGCCTCCAACTAATAAAAATAAATGAAAAAAAAAGAAAGAAGGAAAAAGAACAAAAATTAAAACATGAAAAAAAAATAAAGTTTTAGGAAGAAAGATATGGGATATGTGTGAAGACTACTATATAGATTAAACCTAGGGCCAATAAAATAAAGTGTGAACAAATAGAAATGCATTTTATACTCTCAAGTCCTTGGTTAAAAATACCTGAGACATAAAAAAATATGATCCCTCCAAAATTTTTATTTTAAATTATATTTAAAGCACATCACACACATACATAATTTACATAGACATTTGAATTAAATGCTCACATACATAAAACATTAAAATGCTATAAGAAGATTAATTTGATTGTACGGAAACTTAAAACATTTACATGATGAAAAAGGCCTACAACAAAGTCAATAGGAGAGCAACATATCTAGAAAATATTTTTAATTCAGATACTAGACAAAGGATTACCACACATAATATAAAAAGTACTAACAAAATGATGAGACAAAAAAGATGAAAAATGATCAAAGGTTATGAATACACACTTAAAAGAACATCAAATTAAAAGCACCAACATTGCATTAAAGCATGCATAAGCTTACCAGTAGCCTAGAAAATGAAATTTATAATAACAAGAATTTACTTCATATTATATGAATCCAGAAAAAATAAACAAAAGCTATAATGTGCATTGATTTTAGAAATGGACAGTTAAATGTACTTTCATTCACTGTTACTAGAAATGTGAAATGTTACAGTAATTTCAAGTCAGCTTTGAAAACCTCCGTTATGTTTTAGAATGTACATAACACACAGAGACATATATATACTTATTATAATCAAATTTCAACAATTATTATCCTTAGAATCTGTACCCTGGATATAAAAACATTATGGTTCAGGGAGAAACCATTTCAAAATAAAGAATTCTGAATAATAGAGAAACATATGACAACTTTGTGCCACATGCCAGTAATAAGTGAATTAGAACTATACCAGCTCACTACTGAAGATAAACATATTAAGTCACAAAGAAAGTGTAATTAGTATGACTTCATCTTTTAAGCAAAAAACTGGTTATTTTCCAAAACCTAGTACATGCATATTATATAAATGTTTCTGTAAAAATGCCTTCATATATGTGTATATAATCTTAGGAACAGGTGCACAGAGGAAAATACTAGACTCTTAACTTGGAAAAGAAGGGGCGTGCACAGAAAAGCATGACTATGTAATTATATTTATTCATGAAAAAATATGTATATTGCTATATAATCTGTTTGCACAGCAAACAAAATACACAAATGCATTATATGTAGTGTGCACATGTCATGTAAGCACATGCCATAATATGTGCAGGGACTCTTTGTGGTAATATATTTACATTCACTCATATTATTTATTGTGCTAACTTAAATTTAGAAGCAACTTGTTATTATATAACTTGACCATAATAGTATATGTTTTATTAAATTGTTCTCTTATTATCATATTATGCTCCAGGCATAAATGTTTAATTCCAGAAGGTACAGGTATTAACTTTTTGGAGGAAAATAAGTATCTTCTTAGATATGGTAACTTTACAATCTGAAATCTACCTGAGAAAATGCTTTTGGTGATTAGAAAGATCTATATTTGAGTGTCTTCTCTATTTTCCAAAACACAACTCCATCTACTGATAGTATACACAATGAAATTTGATTCACTCTTGAATTATTTTGTCTGCAATTCAAATTAGCAAAAATAAACAACAACAAAAATTCCAGTTACAGATTTTCATATCCTATTTGGCACTGCATTACTGTTGTTATAAATGAGGGTATATTTATATACTGATCTGAATCAATCCAAATTTTAAACTACTTTTAAACTACTTTCTGGGTGTCCAAAGATGGAAAATCTTTTCATAAATTAAAAATTTCCTACCTGGTAATCAAAAAGAGTATGCCTAAAATACTCAAGCATAAACAAAACTAAATGTAACATGTAATATGATGTCACAAGCACATTAAATAATAAGCAATATATGTCTGATGATAAATTGTTGAGAATATATTGATACTATGTTGTCTGTGTTGTTTAAACATAGATACAAAAGTTTAAGATTGTTTTCACTTGAATTTGGTATTAGCATTTAGTGAGAATTTAAATTTTAGATGTTCAAGAAGAGAAAGACAGCACGATAAGGTAGCCTTCCCTTATTTGTGGCAGTTCCATTTAAAGAACTCCAGCGGATGCTTGACAGCTTCCCTGGTGATTCAGTTGGTAAATAATCCACCACACCAGTATACTTGCATAGGAAATCCCATGGAGAGATGAGCCTGGCAGGCTAGTCCCTGGGGTCACAGAGTCAGATATGACTTAGCAAGTAAACCACCAGTGGATGCCTGAAACCACAGACAGTCCAGCACTGTATAGATAGTACATATGTTCTGACACATGCATATCTATGATAAAGTCTAGTTTATAAATTAGGCACAGTGAGAGAAGATCCAAATTGCCTGCGTCGCTACTCTTGATATTCAGGGACACTACAAGGTAAAAGGAGGTTTACTTGGTCACAAGCACTGTGGTGTGAGGGACAGTAGGCACGACAGTGTAGATGGCTACCTGGAGACTCGCAGGTAGGGAGCATATACAGTGAGGATTTGTGCACAAGGCAATGATTCACATGCCAAGAGGGGTCAAGCAGGATGAGGTGAGATTTCATCATATGAATCAGAACAGTGCATAATTTTAAGTTTATTTTTGTTTGTATTTGGAATTTTCCCTTTAATATTTTGTACTATAGTTGACCAAAGGTAACTAAAAACTTGGAAAGCAAAACTAGACATGAGGGGGAACTATGGTCTAGCAAGGAACATAAGATTTAAATTTGGTAAGTTTCCATTTTATTTTTGCTGGACCTTTGATGAATCAACCTCTCACATCTCTCAGTAACACAGAAATGACACTTCTTTCAAAAACTTGAGTTTAAAAATGTAATGTGATGTACTTGACGATAATTTCCTAAATATTATAGCACAACAGAGAATTACAATTATAATTTTTATATACTTCTGCTTATATTTTTTTCAAAACAATTGAATTCTCTATTCTTTTACAGGACTTTCTCTTAAAGCTCTTCCCCTAATGTCACATGCATACTACTCCTATGCAGACATAAATAGTTAAGATGATAATTACAAGATGATCTACATGTAACTCTCTTTAGGTTCAGAAATGAGTACATTTTTTTCAATTATTTTACTTAAAATCTACACTTCTTAAGACAGAATTAGAGTATTATAACCACTTTAATATTAGGAACAAAAAATATAAAGGGATCAGGACTTTGGCTCATCAAAAAATCAATAATGTCCTTTAAATTGGTTTCATCAACCTCAGTAAAGTGTTCTCATCCTGAAGTTCTAGCTGCTTTAAGCATATATTTAATTATAGCTCCTTTTAACATATATATTTAGAAATTGGTAGGTTATTAAACCATAACACTGATAGATTAGTAAAAAAGAACATTATTGTTAATGCAGTTTGCAGAAATGATTCTTTATTCTCCACTCATCTACAACTAGATTGTACTTACTTGAACAATTCTCTGAACCTGTAATAGGTCACTTAGTCATAAGTAAAAGGATTGCTCTTTCTATCTTGCCTTACACCTATGAAACATATTTTTCTTTTAGTAAATATGTGTGAAAAACAGTAGTGAAAACAATAAAGGTATTAAAAACAAAACTTAATGAAAGAAGAATACAAACAAATTTGCCCAATTCCATCAGATCTTGTTCCTACTTTTGCTTTTAAACATTCTGCAACTACTTTAACATGTGTATCACTCCCAGAGAATGATTCACTCTAACACTTAGCATCTGAGTGATTTTGAACACTTTGATTTTTAAAGTTTAAGTTTCTTCTTAAATGTAATAGGCATAATAATATTAATATAATATCTGCTTCATAGGGTTGTAATGAACCCTCAATTAGAAAACATGAGCAAAATATTGCCTAGTAGACAGTAAGTACTTGGTAAGTGTTCAACTATAGGTTTTATCAGTATCTTCCTCATCACTATTGTAATGTAATTATCCTTTTCCCTGAAGCTATTTATAATATCTAGATCCCAAAGCTTCCCTAATCATGCATGGAACAAGCGTATTTGTCCTTTGAAACCACTGACTTTTTACTTGCTTCATGTATTTCTTAAACATTTTGAAAAATAGTTCATATGTGATTACAGCTTAAAAAATAATACCACAAATATACCTAAGAGATTCTATCAATAAAATAATAATACCAGGTTTTATACACGTTGTGAAATCACTTACATTAATTTAAGCTCTATATTATTTCTGTAATTTTAATTATTCTGTAAGTTTAACAGAAGCTACTGAAATAAATCACTTGCTTACTGGAAGAGTTGGTATAAACATATTTTCATATATATTTTCAATGTTATGCACACACTGTGCTTTTTTAAAGTATCATTTTTTCTACCATTTCATTATAATAACATATTAACATTTCATGAACGTTATGAAATAACTGAAATTAAGTAACTCAAAGATTTTATAGTCCAGTTGCCACTGGTGATCAAATGAAACATCACCATATATATAATTTGCTCTCTCAAACAATGGTGAACTCAAGTATAATAGGTCTTGATTCCTAATAGTTTCATAGACGGCTTTTGACAGCTATATCAAAAATAGCTGCAGGACCCTTCTATTTCAAAAGAACACTCATTTCTCTAAGAAACTGTGAAAGGAAATAAGAGAAAATCTGTATTTATAAAAATTTAAATGCCTGACATTTATATACACTATAAAGAGTCTAGATGTCCAGATGTGAAACAAACGTAACTGTGACATAGATCACTTGTCCCTCAACATCCAGATTGCCTATTTTTTCATTTTGGATTTTAGAAAAAAACTAAGGAAATGACTGTATTTTGCTGTTGAGTCATTAAGTTCTGTCTGACTCAGTGTGACCCCATGGACTGCAGCAGGTTAGGCTCCTCTGTCCTCCAACATCTCCCAGAGTTTGTTCAAATTCATGTCCATTGAGTCAGTGATGCCATCCAACCAACTCATCCTCTGTCATCCCCTTCTCCTTCTGCCTCCAATCTTTCCCAGAATCAGGGTCTCTTCAAATGAATCAGCTCTTCCCATCAGGTGGCCAAAGTTTTGGAGCTTCAGCTTCAGCATCAGTCATCCCAATGAATACTCAGGCAAAATCAGATTGACTATGTTCTTTGCAGGTGAAGATGGAGAAGTTCTATACAGTCAGCAAAAGCAAGACCTGGAGCTGACTGTGGCTCTGATCGTTAGCTCCTGATTGCAAAATTCAGACTTAAATCGAAGAAAGTAGGGAAAACCACTAGGACTAGTAAAAAGTATGTTTACTAATCGTAAAACATACTCTTCTTCAAAAAAACTGTGAAAGTAGAAATACTGCCTTTTCTTTATGAATACAGGACTGGAAAATGCCAGTTTTCCTTCCAATCCCAAAGAAAGACAGTGCCAAACAACATTCAAACTACAGCACAATAGCACTCATCTCACATGCTATCAAAGTAATACTCAAAATTCTCCAAGCCAGTCTTCAACAGGCTACGTGAACCATGAACTTCCAACTTCAAGTTGGATTTAGAACAGCCAGAGGAACCAGAGATCACATTGCCAACATCCGCAGGATCGTCAAAAAAGCAAGAGAGTTCCAGAAAAACATTTAATTCTGCTTAACTGACGATGCCAATTTCATTGACCGTGTGTATCCCAAGAAACTGTGGAAATTTCTTCAAGAGATGGGAATACCAGACCACCTTACCTCCTTGCTGAGAAATGTGCATGCAGATCAAGAAGCAATAGTTAAAACTGTACATGGAAAAACAGACTGGTTCCAACTTGGGAAAGGAGTAGGTCAAGGCTGTATATGGTGACCCTGTTTATTTAACTTATATACAAAGTACATCATGCAAAATGCCAGGCTGGATGAAGCACAAGCTGAAATCAAGACTGCCGGGAGAAATACCCATAACCTGTGGTACACAGATGACACCACACTTACGGCAGAAAGTAAAGAACTAAAGAGCCTCTTGATGAAAACAAAACAGCAGAGTGCAAATCCGGCTTAAAACTCAACATTCAGAAAACCAAGATCATGACATCTGGTCTCATCACTTCATGGCAAATAGATGGGGAAACAATGGAAACAGTGACAGACTTTATTTTTTGGGGCTGCATAAATCACTGCAGATGGTGACTGCAGCCATGAAACTAAAAGATGCTTGCTCCTTGGAAGAAAAGCTATGACCAAACTAGACAGCATATTAAAAAGCAGAGACGTTACTTTGCTGACAAAAGGTCCGTTTACTCAAAGCTATGGGTTTTCCAGGGGTCACGTATGGATGTGAGAGTTAGACTATAAAGAAGCTGAGCACCAAAGAATTGATGCTTTTGAACTGTGGTGTTGGAGAACTCTCTTGAGAGTCCCTTGGACTGCAAAGAGATCCAACCAGTCAATCCTACAGGAAATCAATCCTGAAAATTCATTGGAAGGACTGACGCTGAAGCTCCAACACTTTGGCCACCTGATGCGAAAAACTGACTCATTGGAAAAGACCTTGATGCTGGGAAAGACTGAAGGCAGGAGGAGAAGGGGATGACAGAGGATGAGGTTGTTGGATGGTATCACTGACTCGATTGACATGAGTTTGAGTAAGTCCCTGGAGCTGGTAATGGACGGGGACTTCTGGTGTGCTGCAGTCCATGGGGCAGCAAAGAGTCAGACACATTGAGTGACTGAACTGAACTGAACTTCATGTATTCAGTGTTTCTAGCCAGCTGACAATTACTATTCACCTCAACAAAATCTATGTAGATTTACATAACTGAAATTCACAGCTGTTGATTCATGGCATTATTGGGCTTTAGGAACAACAGTTCTGAAATAGACCAGCAATTAACAACACTGGAGAAATGAACAACTACCAATAGATAAAACACAGGAAAAAAAAAGGATCATATTTTTATTTTGTAAAAATACCAACTCTTTGAATGCATATTTATTATGCAGACGTTAGGTTTGAAAATCAACACTTTATTATTCATGGATTAAACAAAGGATATAATTTTTTATTAGACTTGTTAATTTTCTTGAATAACTTTTTTATAGTTTTTAATTTCATATGGCAAAAGGCTAGTTATTTTAAATTCATATATATCGTTATCTAGGCTTCCCTGGTAACTCTGAGGTAAAGAATCCACCTGTAATTCAGGAGATGGCAGGAGATGTGGGTTTGATTCCTGGGTTGGTAAGAACCCCTGGAAGAGGTAATGGCAATTCACTCCAGTATCCTTGCATGGAGAACCCACCCAATGGACAAATCAGCCTGGTGGGCTGTAGTCTGTGGGGTTGGATAGAGTCAGAGATGACTGAAGCAACTGAGCAGGCTAGCACGCATACCTCTCCCTTCATTTACATGTCTCTAGGATATTCACATGATTAATTTGTTGCTAACATCAAAGAAATATCATTTTTTTGTTTTGCTTTGTTTGTTGATTCACTAAGTCATATCTGACTTCTTTGAGACCCCATGGACGGTAGCTCATCACGTTTCTCTGTTTATGGGATTTCCCAGGCAAGAATACTGGAGTGGGTCACCATTTCCTTCTCTAGGCTTTCTTCCCAATTCAGGGATTGAACCTGCATCTCCTGCCTTAGCAGGAAGATTCTTTACAACTAAGCAACCAGGGAAGGCTGAAATATAATCACTGTAAAATCTTTGAATAGAATTTAAGAGTATAAACTTTCTTTAACTGATGCATGGTAAAACATTCATTCCAAATGTTCACAGTAACTTTTTTGATTTACTCATTTAAATTCACCCACAATATTATCATATATACTGAGTTTTTCTTCATCAACTGTTTCATTTTTATGGACACATTTTTCTTTTAAGTAATTCTCCCTAAATCGTTCCCCCTAAATCACTTCTGCTATTAATTAATATTCACTGTATTACTCATCTAACAAATGTTTAATGTTCAGTTCTCCTCAAGTGATGATTGAATTACTCTAATAAATTTTGCTAAGGACAAAGGACAACACTGGGAGATGGTGAGGGAAAGGGAAGCCTGGCACGCTGAAGTCCATGGGATTGCAAAGTATCAGACACGACTTGGTGACTGAACAACAGCAATGACAAAACGACAATATAAATTATAAAAATAATTTGTTGATAAAATTTTGTCCTCACTCCCTTTGTTCATCTTTTTCTTTCTCTATTGGTTCAATATATTTATCTTTTGCACAGTTTTAACACTGCTGCAAAATTTCATTAAGAAAACATCAGCTTACTCAAAATAGTTCAGGAACATCTTGGAGATATTATAGGTAACATTCTAGATCACTGCAGTAAAGCAAATATGTCAATAAAATGAGACACATTTTTGTTTGTTTGTTTCTCAGCACAAATTATGTTTACAGATGGTAAAGTGTCTTCCTGCAGTGCAGGAGACCTGGGTTGGGAAGATTCCCTGAAGAAGGAAATGGCAACCCACTCCAGTACTCTTGCCTGGAAAATTCCATGGAGGGGGGATCCTGGGCTATAGTCCAGGGGGTTGCAAAGAGTCGGACACGACTGAGCGATGTCACTTTCATACTCTATCTGTGCATTCATCTATGTTTAAAAATACAAAGTATATACATTAATTAAAATATTTTATTGCTTAAAAATGCTAATTGTCACCTGAGCCTTCAGCAGGTCATCATCTTTTGGCTGGCAGACAGCACTGCCTCAGTGTTGATGGCTGCTTACTGATCAGAATGGTGTGTGCTGAAAGCTGGGGTGGTTGTGGCAATTTCTTGAAATCAGACAACAGCAAAGTTTGGCAACATCAGCTGACTTTTCCTTTCATGAACAGTTTCTCTGTAGCATGCAGTACTGCTTCACAGCATTTTACTTATAGAATAACCTCTTTCAAAATTGGAGTTAAAGCTGTTAAACACTGTTGCTGTTTCCTCAACTAAATACTTCAACCATGTTCATGGCCTCCTCACCAGGAGTAGATTACATCTCAAGAAACAACATTCTTTGTTCATCCATAAAAAGTAACTCCTCAAGCACTCAGTTTTGTCATAGATTGCAGTGATTCAGTCACATATTCAGGCTCCATTTCTAATTGTAATTCCTACACTGAAAGTCTTGAACCCCTCCAAGTCAACTTCTTCCAGACTCCTGATAGTGTTGATATTAACCTCCGGTCTAAGGCTTCCCTGATAGTGCAGTTAGTAAAGAATCCACCTGCAATGCAGGAGACCCTGGTTCAATTGCTGGGTAAGGAAGATCCTCTGGAGAAGGCCTAAGGTACCCACTCCAGTATTCTTGGGCTTTCCTGGTGGCTCAGCTGGTAAAGAATCTGCCTGTGATGCAGGAGACCTGGGTTTAATCCCTGGGATGGAAAGATCCCCTGGAGAAGGGAAAGGCTACCCACCCCAGTATTCTGCCCCGGAGAATTCAATGGACTATACTGTATAGTCCATGGGGTCCCAAAGAGTTGGATGTGACTGAGTGACTTTCACTTTTACTTTGAATTACTGATGTTATTAATGAAACTGAAAATGCTGAACTTGTTCCAGAAACTTTTCAATATACTTTGCCCAGATCCACCAGAGGAATCATTATGGCAGCTTTAACCTTATGAAATGTATATCTGAAAATAACACATGAAAGTCAAAATCATTCCTTGATCCATGGGCAATCAATGGATTTTTATTTATTTATTTATTTATTGGATTTTTATTAGCAGGCATAAAAAAAAAAAAAAAAACATGAATCTTGTTGTACATCTCCATCAGACCTATTGGGTAACCAGATACATTGCCATTGAACAGTAGTATTTTGAAAGGATTTTTCTTTTCCCCCCTGAGTAATAAGACTCAACAATCAGCAAAAATGTTTCGGTAAATCTTGTTGTCAACAGATGTGCTTCATTCAGTCTTTTATTATTCCATTTAAAGAGCAGAAGAAGAGTAGGTTTACCATAATTATAAAGTGCCCTAGGATTTTTGGAAAGGTAAATGATCACTGACTTCAACTAAAAGTCACCTAGTGTTATTGATCCCTAACATAGACTCATGCTGTCCTTTGAAGCTTTGAAGTCATTTATTAACTTCTCCTCTCTAGCTATGAAAATCCCAGATGGTATTTTCTTCAAATAAAAGGTATTTTATCTACATTGAAAAATCACTTGTTTAATGGAAACACTTTCATTAATTACCTTAGCTATAATTGAATAACTTCCTGTAGCTTCTACATTAGCACTTGCTCCTTCATCTGGCACTTTTATGTTATGAAGAAGGCATTTATCCTTAAACTTCATGAGCCAACCTCTGCTACTTTCAAACTTTTCTTCTTCAGTTTCCTTATCTCTCTCTCAATTCTCTTCAGAATTGGAGAAGGGAATGGCTATTCCCTCCAGTTTTCTTGCCTGGAGAATTCCATGAACAGAGGAGCCTGAATGGTCATGTCCCATGGGTCACAAAGAGTTGTACATGACTGAGTGACTAACACTTTCATTAAAGGAATGTTATGGCTAATTTGACTTTATATCCAGACCACTAAAACTTTGTTCATATCAGCCATATGGTTGTTTTGATTTCTTATCATCCACGTGTTCAATGAAGTTAACACTTTTAATTTCTTTGAAGAACTTTTTCTGTTGTGTTCACCACCTGACTAATTGATTGGTGTAAGAGGTCTAGCATTTGGCCTATCTCTGCTTTCTATATGTGCTCCTCACTTAGCTTACTCATTTCTAGCTTTGATTTAAAGTGAAAGACATGTGACTCTTCAGACTCTTCACTTGATCACTTATCAGGCATTACAGGGTTAACTATTGGTCTAATTTCAATATTGTTGGGTCTCAGGGATTAGCGAGGCTTGAGCAGAGGGAGAGAATGGAGGAGGGGTACTCAGCGTAGCAGTCAGAACACAAAAAATGTTTAGCCTATGAGTTCACCATCTTTTATGAGCAGGTTTGTGGTGCCCCTAAAAGAACTACAATAGTAATGTCAAAGATCACTAGACACAGATCACCATAACAAACAGAATAACAATTTTAAAGTTTAAGATACTGTGAGAATTATCCAGATTCAACATAGAATCAGGAACTGAACAAGTGCTGGTAATGTTGCCAACAGACTTATTTGAAGCAGGATTGCCATACACCTTCATTCTGCAAAAACACATTATCTGAGAAGAGCAATGAAGTGAAGTGCAATACAGCAAGGTGTGTCTGTACATTCCACAGAATAAATTGATTTCCTGGACAAACTGAATGCTCTGTATTTCTTTAACAAAAATATTAGGGCCTCTGCATTCTTTTTATATAATTATTCTCTATGCTTGCACTGTGCAGTAGGCTAAGTTGCTTCAGTCATGTCTGACTCTTTGCAACCCTATAGGCCATCACCTGCCAGGCTCCTCTGCTCATGAGATTTTCCAGGCAAGAACACTGAGGTGGGTTGCAGTGCCCTCCTCTAGGAGATCTTTCTGACCCAGGGATTGAACCCACATCTCTTAAGTCTCCTGCACTGGCAGGAGGGTTCTTTACCACTAGCACCACCTGGGAAGCTCATTTTCTACGCTTAACTTTTATTAACTACATTTCAAAACTTGTTAATATCAGGACAACGTAAGAAATATTTATCATGTTAACAATATTCATTGAGGACTCTGGGATTTGGTGATGGACAGGGAGGCCTGGAGGGCTGCGGTTCATGGGGTCGAAAAGAGTCAGACATGACTGAGTGACTGAACTGAACTGAATATAAAGCATGAACTATAATAAAAATATACAGCATAATATGATGCTTTAAACCGGACCTTAAACATAAAAAATAAGTGATACTGAGATTTGATTTTTTATGAAGCTAAGATTACTAAAATAGGAATAGAAAAAAAGTATCTGTTCAAGATATCAACAATTTGACTTGGGTGATAAGGAATCTGGAGCAAATATAGTTAATATTATTACTTCTACTCTTGGCTTTAAAAATAGAAGAAGATAAAGTTAGCATAAAATAAAATTACTGCCAATTATTATTTTATTTTGTAGTTTCATTTTAAACAAAGATGTATTTTACCACTGTAAAATCCTCCTATTTATTTTTCCATATTAAGTATAAAATGTGCAAAAAAATTTAAGTAGTACTTCATAAAAGAAAAAATATGAATAGCCAATGAAAGCACAACCAAGCTGGTTAGTAATCACTGATGTAAACTTTAAAATGCAATTCACACTCTCCAAATAAGAAAACAAATGTTAGAAAGTTTAGAATCAAGTGCTTATAAAATGATATAGGTCTATAGGGACTTTTACACAATGTTGATGGGAGTATAAATTCCTACCACCGATTTACATGAGGTTGTAGAATCTCCTTCCTACCAACTCCTCCTCTGCGAGCCAGTTTGAGTTGAGAATTTGGTCATTTACAAAAGAAAAACTAGAAAAACTCCTGACTGATGAAAGAAGGAATGTAAAGAATAAGTTCAGGAAGAAACTGCAGAAAAGTAGGTTTTTAAAAAATAACTTTTAGAATGTGATTATTTTATAATAACCTGTTAGAGATACTCATTATAAATTTAGGAGTAAAACTCAAAAATATCTAGCCTGAATAGATGAGTTATAGGGAAGTCTGAAAAGATTATAAAATAACAAGAAAGACATATATGAAAAGATGAGAGATTCATGAATGGTCCCCTGGAAATAAGTATTATTAAATTGTCAGTGGAAGAATAGGTCAAAGAGAACAAGAGCAAGGAGTGAAGAAAGAAAATGCAGCATCAGGTGACAGACGGGTCTCAGAAACTAAGGAAGAATCTTTAAGAATGATGAGTCCTGAGTCCCCAGTGAAGATGCTGAGAAATGTAAACTGATTTTTAATAAGGAATTCTGCATTAACTTGAATATAGAAATTATTATCTACCTATTTTCAGCTAGGTTCATATTAAGCCTTTATCTATCATATTTATTCCTATTGTTTTCTGTAAAAGAGCTTATTTATATAATCATGGATGTGTAGGCAAGTTTTCCAACCACCATTTCTACATTTTATGAAAGAAAATATTATCACCATATTTTGAAAAAAAAACTCAACTTTTAACATTCACACTGTTCTTCACATTGGATTATTAGCCAAAATAATGATTTATTGTTATTCTGTCACTAAGTTGTGCCCAGCTCTTTGCAACCTCACAGATTGCAGCATGCCAGGCTTCCCTATCCTTCACTATCTCCCAGAGTTTGCTCAAATTCATGCCCATTGACTCGGTGATACCATCCAACCATCCCATCCTCTGTCACCCCTTTCTTCTCTTGCCTTCAATCTTTTCCAGCATCAGAGTATTTTTTCCAATGAGTTGGGTCTTTTCCAGTAAGTCAGCCCTTCACATCAGGTGGCCAAACTACTGGAGCTTCAACTAGAGCATCAGTCCTTCCAATGAATAGTCAGGGTTGATTTCCTTTAGGATTGACAGTATTTATGTTTTCACATAAAATAAAGAACTTATTACTCTTACCTGACTATTGGGTTAGCTGTAACCTAATAATTAGCAATTTACAAACAGTAATGTAGGCCGTAAAATCAAGTTTTTATATATAGAAATATATTTATTCTACATATGACCACCTACATTTATTGTTTAAATTACTTGTTAAATTGAATATTAGTGCTGTATTTTTAAAATACTGATATAGAAGATAGTCTACTTTAATCACTGATTAGTTAGTTGATGTTGCCTTTTTTTTTTCTTTGTAGGTATTTAAAATAGTTCTGTTTGGTTTATTTTGTTTCCCTCAAACATATACTCTCCACATAAAAGTATACCTGGAAGCATTGTCATCTCCTACCCTGACAGGTAACATCATACTCTTCTTCTATATTAAATCATTTTTATTTTTGACACATATCATACAGATGAAAGAAAACTGAGACAATAATAAAATAAACCATGTCTTTCAAATTCCTACATGACATTCATTATTTTATAGTATGGAGATCTTTAAAGGACAATACATGTTTGGATAGTAATATATTATTCTTTTCTGGAGAGACAGATCTCACTTCTAGGTTACTGTGACATCAGCAAAATTATTACCATTTCTAATCTGAGTGAAATTTTAACTTTAGAAAGTAGCTATATACAGTTATTTCTCCCCCCCAAAAAAACTTTTTACCCCAGGGAGATCTATAGTAATCAAAATTACACCAGATTTATCAATTTCAGTAGCTTCTTTGCTGTCTTCTTCAAACAATACTGTTCATATTAGAATCTCAGGCATTTAAGAGATGAACTTTACAAAAAGTAGCAAATATGTTGCAATTCCTTAGTTTTTTAATACAACTATATCTGGTTTCTTTGGAATAGACATTATTGATGAACTTAAATCAAGCAATTTTTCCAGCACTATTTTAAATTTATTAAGGAATTAAGAATTTATCACTTTAAGGTATTTTTAAGGTTTAATATACTTTATGTATTTCCTGGTATTGCATTGGGTATTGGACATTAATCAACATTCAATGAATTTATAATAGAAAGTAATGACTACACAATTTCAATGTTAAGAAAGACCTTGTCTAAAGCAAAGTTTGCCATGCAGGCAGTGCAGATATAAGTTAATTGATTATTGGAACAGAGGAGACATCACTACTTAGTGCTTCATTCATTTATGTCAAGATGTCTATACAACTAGGTTATGACAAAAATGTAAGACAGTTCTTGGGATGTCTTCATTGAGAGCCAACTAGCAATCTCAGTAGGATCCATCCCCAAACCCTCCAACAGTAGAGAGTAGAGATCAATGTTTCAACCTGTCATATGACAAACTCAGAAATAACATTTTTCAGGATTCAATGTTTATTATCATCCGTTTAAATGTAGTGACTGGATAAACAATGGTCTGTATTTGTGATTTTCTATTTTTCTTTAGATTGTTCATACTGCACATGTTTGCAATGTTTCTTTACTAACATGAGAGGGCAGAGAGCTTCCCTGATAGCTCAGTTGGTAAAGAATCTGCCTGCAATGTAGGAGACCCTGGTTCTCTGGGTTGGGAAAATCCACTGGAGAAGGGACAGACTACCCACTCCAGTATTCTGGCCCAGAGAATGCCATGGACTGTATAGTCCATGGGGTGGCAAAGAGTCAGACACAACTGGGCAATTTTTTTTTTTATTTGTGATTTTCTATTGTTGTTTAGATTGTTCACAATGAACATGTTTGCAATGTTCCTTTACAAACATGAGAAGTAATTTTAGCTTTATAAAAATCTGAACAGAGAAAAAATATACCATGGTAGAATGAGTGTGAATTCTCCTACCTGGGTTTAAACCCCAGATTCTCACATGTTAGATTTAAGATATTAGATAAATTTTTGCCTCAGCTTCTTCACTGTTAAAAGGGGAATAATAAAAGTCCTTACTTCAGAGAATAATCTAATAGATTTTAACAACACAATCCTATTAAAGAATTCAGAACATCTCTGGCATAGAGCTTGTGTTTGGTGAGTTACTACTCTTATTACATTCATTAAATCTGTAAGCACTCCATATAAATATTTAATTTTGCCTTTTTTGCTAAAATATACCAATTTGTTAGGTGATCACACCTATTTTATTTTTGTATGTCAGTCACAGTCCTAGATGCCTACACCTGTCAGCAAGGTCTTGCCCACATCAATTTTCAAATCCGTGAAATACAACAGGAAAGAGTAGGACTCAATCCTCTTATTTGCAGTAAAATAAAGGAATGGGATTATCATAAACCGTGTTTTTATGATACATCATACTTTGGAGTAAGTTCTTTACATGCACATATTGGTTAATAATATTTATTCCTTGCAAAATTCAATTTTACAAATGAAAAAATCAAATCATAAAACTGAAACAAACTGTGTTTCTAAATTAAGATTGGAGTCAAAATGTGTACCTCAATTTTCTAAGTCTAAATCTCTTGCTTTTTTGTTGTTACATTGTGTCTTCTCCCTACTTTTAACATTCATTATGATAATAAATGTTAAAAATTTCTTAAAATTATCCAAGGAAGTTTCAAAGATTTTTTTCTTTTTTTTTATGTTATAGAGGAGTTGAGGTGAAGTGAAGTCACTCAGTTGTGTCCAACTCTTTGGGACCCAATGGACTGTCCATGGAATTCTCCAGGCCAGAATACTGGAGTGGGGAGCCTTTCCCTTCTCCAGGGGATCTTCCCAACCCAGGCATCAAACCCAGGTCTCCCGCATTGCAGGCAGATTCTTTACCAGCTGAGCCACAAGAGAAGCCCAAGAACACTGGAGTGGGGAGCCTGTCCCTTCTCCAGGGGACCCTCCTGACCCAGGAATCGATCCAGAGTCTCCCGCACTGCAGGCAGATTCTGTACCAACCGAGCTACCAGGGAGTTGAAGGCACATACAAAATTCCACATGGATATTTGACTATACTATTAAAGTATATCATTTTGACTTTCTAACCTTTCACTTTTTAGTAAAGATATAACCTCTATCAAGATAAATTATCAAGCAAAGTGCCTAACACTTTTTCAGCCAAAAATTAAGTTGCAAATCAACAGCATATGTATTAATATTGTGTTATTATAACCTGTTGATTTACATATTTTACATCAAGTGCATAAAGAGACTAGCCCATAATTAACAATTATTTCTACTTTTGCCAAGTGTTGGTTTCTGTTGCTGTGATACTTAACCTCTCTGAGTACTGTTTATACTCAGAGAGAACCAACCCATTTATTTAAAAAAAAAAAAATCAGATTAGGGTGGTTTGTCTTTCCTAGCATTTCTATGCTAAGGCTCATTTCATAAAGATAGTTTTAAAATACAGTGATTTCACACTTGAGTTTACCATTTGGCAGCTGTTGCAATATTCTACCATAATCACCCTGCACATAGCCTTTGGAAACATTTATACAGACATTCCTAGCTTCAATTTTGATATCATGGCTACGTTCCAGGAACTTGTGAGTGGCGCTACTTGCACTGCAATTCTCTTTAATGATGGCTTCTGCCCTGTGACAATATAAAAAGTGCCCTTCTACCATCAATCTGTAAACTTCTGGCACTGAGGCCAACTTCATCATATAGTCAGTATGACAATTCTCCCAGAACCTGCTGGATTACAGCCATTGCCTTATTGCCATTGTCAGTTATTACACAATTAGATGAAATTATGTGTGGGTCGGGTAATTCAGATCTTTCAACATTCACAGTGATGATGAACAACTCTAGTTCTTATTGCATTACCTGCTTTGGCTAACAGTACAAAATGTGTTCACTGGATAACAACCCATGCTCCAGTTAAATCTATGATATGAAGATATGATCTTAGATCTCATCTTTCTTAATAGGTGGAATCAAGTAACTCATATTTAACCCAACTGCTGGAACTTCATGGACAAATAATTTGGGCTCCAGTAATCAGGTTTATGACTTAAGGTGACAAAAGCGCCTACCATTTCATTTAGTGTCATTTAAGGTGATATTCTAGGAATAACACAGCCCCAGGTCCCTGTAGATCATTAGGTTTCAATGACCATGGCTGTGCTCTCCAGAAGACACTGGGGCGTGTCTGAAGACATTTCTGATTGTCATCGTGTGTGCAGTGGGGGGTGCTACAGTAAAGATTGAGGATGCTGCTAAGGATCCCTCAACACACAGGACAGTCCTTCCATCCCTCCAACAATTATCTGACCCAAGACGTTAACAGTGCTAAAGGTGATAATCCTGACTTCTGTTGTTTAGTCACTAAGTTGTGTCTCTTTGCGAGTCCATGGACTGTATCCCACCAGGTTCCTCTGCTCATGGAATTCTCCAGGCAAGAATGCTGGAGTGGGTTGCTATTTCCTCCTCAAAGAATCTTCCTAACCCAGGGAGTGAACTCATTTCTCCTGCCTTACAGGCAGATTCTTTACCACTGAGCCACTTGGGAAACCCAATTCTGACTTTAAGTGACAAAAATCTGAATTTCAACTAATGCCCTTCAGGGGGATTAGTCAGAATACTACAAAGTTGATTTCTGGTCTCCACTCTTCATATAGTCCATAAATGCTTGTACAGTGACAATTTAAATTACAGAAGTGTGGAAAATGATATAATGTAGAGTATAAAAATATATTTCAGGAAAAAAGTCTTAAGCACCTATCCTCTAGAGTTAATGGCAGACAGACTTATTCAAAAATAGAGCAACACTAAAAATACAAGCATTTTTCATTTAAGCCTGTGTTTGAAGCAATAAGAATTTGGGTGTATGTAGTTTGTCAATAATTTTTCATGCACCTTTCTGTATTAGAACTATAGCAAAATAACACTATTTTTGATAATCAATTTTCACATATATTTTTTCCATAAAGATTTTGTCAAAAGTTATTAAGGAATCTGACTTTAGATTCCAACTAATCAATCATTCATTAGTATTTTTCTAAGTTGACCAAGCGCCTATCACTGTCCTTTCATTACTCTAAAAGTCTGTTCTGGCAACAAGGGAATATAGTTCACTCAAAAGGTTGGAGAAAAGCACTTGAGTGTCATTCCTCTAACTCTTGTTAAGTTGCCAGAGCCTGTGGTTCTTTCTTTCTTTATTTATGTTTTGCCAAGAAACACTTGTGGGTACTTTTATCATATTCCTGGACCTGAGCACAAAAGAGCCTAATTTAGTAGGTGTGGAATAAGATACAAAAGCAGGCATTTAAAAAAAAACAAAAAACATTTTGGTGATTTCATGCTGATGATTTCCAACCACAGTTTCAGAGATTCAACTCTTAAGTCCACAAGCTACTTTTGAGAAACAGAACAGGAAGAGTCATACAGGTCAAAAATTTTAAAGACTTGTGAACAATAAGTTGTTATTACTTTATAACAATAATTTATTGATTCAACAATTGTTGCAAGCAGTTTATCTGCCACAAGTAGTCTAGGCACTGGGGATATGGTTATGAATAAAACAACAACAACAAAAAATTAATCTGCTCTGATGGAGCTTACAATCCAGTGGGAGAAGACAGAGGATGAATTACTAACATAAGGCAGAGACAATTAATAGTTTTCTTCAGATGCATATTTTGGGATGATTTATTAGTAAACTCTAGAATGAGATAATACATTTAAGAATTTCTTTCCTTTGAAATATGTTTCTTCTCCACATCTCTCTCCACAGACCCACAATTCTATCAGTCAATTTTTAAAAATGTTAATTAATATCATATTAAAAGGCTAATGTTTACTTGAAAGCAGTACCATATCTGACTCTTACATGAGGTCGTTTCCATTTGTCACACTGTAACTAAAAGTAACAATCTTGGGAAATACTTCTGACATTTATTTTCCACTTGTGAAAACCTACTGCATGTTTTATTTTTGCTGCCTTTATACGTCTGTCTTAGAATTACATACATTCTTATAATTATATTTTTTGTGTGGTATAATGAGATGTTACCACCTGTTACCTAACAAGACATGATTTTTTGGAAGTTCTCTGATTTGAAGGACAAAGAGATATTATAATATGTGTTTATGTGTGTGTACATGTTTTTTTGTTTTTCTGATTCAACTATCTGGTGCACTAAATTTGGATAATTTGAGAAGCATTCCAACAAATAAAAAAACACTGAAAATTTGAAAAATGTAGAAATACAAAGTTTAAATCTATTTATTTACTACAGATTTTCTTATAGCTTTTATTATGTGGTTGTGAATTCTAATCCTCAAAGACAAGATAAGACAAGCAGTGTTATCTAAACATAATCGTGGATTCCGTTTCATTGAGCTTACAAAAGGACCATATGCTGTGAAAAAGTGATTAAGAATAGAGGGAAATGTGGAAAATCTTTTTTAAATCTGAAAAGCCAAATTAAACAATATTTTATATACACACACAGACACATGCACACACTTACACACACAAACAAGTATAATTATATAATTACATGGCCGGAATCTCATTAAGTGTGAAAAGGTTAAGCAGAAATACTCCCTTTCTATTTTATGTTAAAACTGAGTGATTTTAGTGCTTGCATTTCAATCTAAAGAAGAAATAATTTTGAGATTATTTCCTAATCATTGTCACTCTTCTCTCCCAGGAGGACACAGCACAGTTCATTAGACATTAGACACACATCAAGACATTAGAGAGAATTGTATCAAAGGAAAGAATACAATAAAAGGAAGGAGTACTCAGAATAGAGAACATCAAACCTTTTGTTGGAAAATATGTAAGTGTGGACTGGTATAGAATAGACTGAAAGAAGAACAGACTGGTAGAATAGACTGGAATAAGCACACACTCCACAGAAATAAATACCTAAAGGTGCATGTAGAAAGATACTCTGAACACACACATTAGTAGGTATGGAAATAGTTCTCAAAATAAAAATAAAGGTTTTAAAATGAATTAATTTCACTACTGATAGGTTATGATTAAATGAGATAGATGCTCCATAAAAATTATCCTCTAAATCTGGAATTGTGTACATTTAACACTGACTTGCTGCAGGAAAGATTTAGAGTAATTACTAATTTAAGACCATTTTAAATTATAAAATTCATATTTATAATTTCTCTGATGCATATTTCATTTTCAGTAGTGAAAAATATAAAATTCTTACATTGATATAATCTTTGCTTGGTTACAAGGCCAAATCCTATCATAAAATAAATCTCGACCCAAACAGAAGTTACCCCTTAGTCACTCTAGTCAAGGATTTGGGGTTTTGTTTTATTTTGCTTTTAATCTGCCCAGTGTGGCAGACAATCTAGGTCATAATTTTAATGATTATTATTCTTAATAGCATGTGTTTTTATGCTTAAATTAAGTGTAATAAACTTCAGGTAGTTCTCATTCAATGGGTTCAGTTCTATCAGTTTTCACAAAGCACCTTATCTTCACAAACTTTTACTTTCATTTATTAATTCAAAAAATACTAAATGTTTACTCTGCTTCCATTATATTAGAACTCAAAGTGTCTATCTAGGTGTCATTGTACATTTCCTTGCATTTGTTCAGTACTACCTGGTGAGAGCAGACCCCCTGCCGTAGTCCCCGGGGCCTCAGAGCTAGATAGAAACTGAACAGCACTACCACCTGGTCCTTGCCTTAGGACCCCGAGGCCCAGTTAGCAAAGCAAGGTTGTCAACATCTTTCAAAACACTGTCTCAGTGAAACTGTTCCATTAAAGAATATGACAGAGTCAGCATGCATCAAACCTCAGTTAATTTATTTATGGCTCAGTCACTTCAGATCCTATTGAGAATTTATTTTTACCGTATAAAATGATAACAAATTTAGTTACTTGGTGATCTTATCCTGAATTATTTTAGAAATAGTAATGTCTGTGCATGTGTGTGTGTCACATATGCGTAAGCACAGAGAAATTAATCATTACAGAACAACAATTAATGAGAAAAAATAGTAAATCAAAAAAGTCAAGCATTCTGGTATCATATTTGTGTTGGATAATAAAAAATAACATTATAGATGCAGTGATAAATAATACTTATGATAGTGATCCTTAGATATTAAGAAAATGCAAGCAGTTCCTCTTTCAAGACTGCCCAAATACTTATTTCCTTGTGGGAAATCCACTGTGCCAGGTCACTAAGCAGTATCATTTGGCTGGGCAAAAAACAAAGAAACCCTCTCCTTATACACAGGTTTCGAGTGCTGCCAAAGGGTGGAGAGCAAAAGTTCAAGGAATGTGATCAGAAAAGTCAGAAAAAGGATAAAAGCTGACATATGAAAAAGAAAATTCAAAAATGCAGTAGAAAATGAAGGCATGAAGATACAGAAGCATCTATTTTAAGCTGTGTTATACTATTAATTAGAATTTTATCTGTTAAATTAACTTATTAAATGCCTCTTCTCTTGATAATGGTGCATAAACAAATTATTTTTTCCTACATTTTTCTTTATGTCCAGATAGAAGAAAAACAGAAAAACATAGTTATACAGAGAAAGAAAAAGTAATGTAGTGGATTCTCAAACATTAGCTCCATTGGAATTATCTGGTGGGATTCTTAAGTTTCTGGGCCCTGCCCCCCAAATTTCTTTTACAATAGGTCTGGGGTAGTGCTTGAAAATTTTAATTTCTAATTTTATTAAGTTTCTCATTTTTAAATTTTAATACATATCAGGTCCCTACATCATGCTGATTCACTCCTAGGTACTTAGAGAATCACTGATAAAATGCATGACCTATTTTCAGGAATTTCTAAAGATGCTAATGGAAATCTTAGCATGGAAAATTTCTTCTCTCTAGTACTTTTACTTGATATTGTAAAACTATAATGCAATTCCTCTAAGGTAGCAGTTTCCAACTTTTTTGGCACCACAGATAGGTTCCGTGGAAGACAATTTTTCCACAGACTTGGTTGGTGTTGGTTTCGGAATGATTCAAGCACATTACATTTTATTTTGCACTTTATTTCTATTACTATTACATCAGCTCCACCTCAGATCATCAGGCAGTAGAGCTGATGGGGGAATCTCTGCTATAAGGGATAAACAAGAAGTTATAAGATACCTAAGTAAAATATATTTTCAGTATATTTGCATCAACAATTTTTCAGGAAACTATAACAACAGTTGACCAATGGATTTGAAGCGGCATAATTTTTTGGTATGGAGCCCACCCACAGAAACTGATCATTCATGTTGTCATTTATAGCATGTTACAACCATTACAAAAATGCACATATCATAAGTTGTCTTGTTCAGTGTTTAGAATGAGAATCCAAAAGAATGATAGAACTTCTTAGATATATTTAGAGATCCAAAAGTTTCAGGATCCCAGATTTTTTCCTCTTTGAGCACGGCAAAGAAGGAGAAAGTGAAGGAGGAAGAGGGAGAGGAGGAGGAGGAGAAGGAGGGAAGGAAGACAAGACTTGTTTCACAGCCTTAAGGTATAAGTCAGCCCTGAAAAAGTCCCGTATGTTGTGGAAGTAGGTAAGTGTTTTCCTATGCAGCCAAGTTTGGCTAGGGCACAGCAAGCCACATATTATAAGCAAGAACCTTATCATATCTTTTAGATAGAGTGAGGGGAATACAGACAGGACTAACCTGCAGGATCAGAAAATACCTGCTTCCTTTAATTCCTTCCTAGTGTTTACTCTTCTTTGCACGTACTTAATTAATTTTTCTCATTTTTCTTCTTAATGTTTTTCGTAAGACCTTGGTTGCAAAGTTTAGTGGGATTTAAAAGATACCCTAGTCAAAAACTGAGAATCCTCTAACTGTTTGACATGAAGTTTTCACCATGTAAAAGAATGGGCATTTGAAATAGTAATAAAAAATGATTTAAAAAATATATTATATGTGAGCTTTAGTTTGTGACCTAAGATTCACAATACCTACCATACTATTTTTATGTGTGTGCATCTGGAACAAGGGCTACTAAAATATTATGACTAGATGTATATTCTTTGATAATACATGAATAAAATATTAAATAGGATAAGTCAACGGTTAACTTTTTTTTCTAAATTCTCTAATGTGACTCTTCATGGCTTTTAGTCCCATCTGAGTTGTCATAACTTTGATAAATCTCTACATGAGGTCTATGAAAAGAGATCAGTGGTTACGGGATGTTAACAAGTATACTACTATATATGAAAAGCCACAGTTGATTTACAGAAACACCCTCCCATAGCCATTTTCCATCCCTCAACAGTCTTAAAAGCAATTCATATAGGAAAACGGAGGTCACCTAATATGTGGGAGACAATATGACTATATCAGAAAATGTCCCATTAACTTGGACTAAGGACTAAAGTTTTTTAAATCATTGATCCATAACAAAACCAACTTGCATAAAGATTATCACTCAAAACTCAGACAATGAAATCAGAAAATAATTGAATGCTTTTTCATTCAATAATTAAACCTGATAAGTTTACATTTAATTTGCTCTCTTAAAATATTATCAGAAACTAATTGTTACACTGTTTCAGTTCCATTACTTTATAAAATTTCACACATTCCTGGTAAATGCATTTTTATTTTAAAAATCATGTATTTTATTAATCAGTTACATGATTAAACACTATTATACAGTAGTTTTCTTACACTGTTATTTATATTTAATTAAAATTGGAAATAAGCCAAGTGAAAAGTATAGAAGAATATAGAAATAAATTACTACGTAAACCAAATGAAATATAGAGTCAACAAAAATTATAGTAGGAGTGAGGGTTATAGGTAATTTTAACTTACTTTATTAAGTTAAATGAATGAGGCATTATTTAATGCCTTATTAAATAAATGAGGGAAGGCAATGGTAACCCACTCCAGTACTCTTGCCTGGAAAGTCCCATGGGCAGAGGAGCCTGATAGGCTACAGTCCATGGGGTTGCAAAGAGTCAGACACGACTGAGAGACTTCACTTTCACTTTTCACTTTCATGCATTGGAGAAGGAAATGGCAACCCACTCCAGTGTTCTTGCCTGGAGATTCCCAGGGACAGAGGAGCCTGGTGGGCTGCCGTCTATGGGTTCGCACAGAGTCGGACATGACTGACACAACTTAGCAGCAGCAGCATTACTTTTCTGTATTTGTCAAGTTTTCTACAGTTATACAAATTAGGAATGATTTTCTTATCAATATGTTTATAAATTTAAAAATGTACTTGTCATGCTCTTATGTTAATCAGAGCATAACAGAATTTTACTCATTCTAAGGGACATTTCTTTGACAACTGTATAAATTTCTCTTGAGATGCAGATCATATACTTTATTTAGATAGAATACATTTATAATCAATTGTAACATTTCTATGAAACACAGTATTATTTATCTGGAAACTGAAAAATTGAAAGAACTAGCATAGCATAAACTGTTTCATTTGCCAAGTTAGGTAAACTTCCAAAGTCACCAATGCTTCCACAATGTATACTGTTATAAAATATTCATTTAAAAAAGCCATGAATGAATTTCTTGGGCTTCCCACATTGCTCAGTGGTTTAAAAAAAAAATCCCCTTACCAATGAAAAAGACACCGGAGACTTGGGTTCAGTCCCTGAGTTGGGAAGATCCCCTGGAGAATTACAACCCATTCCAGCATTCTTGCCTGGAAAATCCCATGGATGGAGGAGCCTAGCAGGCTGCAGTCCACGGGGTCATAAAAGAGTCAGATACAACTGAGGATGCATGCACAATCAATATCTCAAACTAAACTGATTTCAAAACAGATTTCTTAATTAAAAACATTCAAGGTTCCTGAAGCTATATGTTTCAGACTCAGCAATGGTAGATGTTTTTGGAACATAGTTTAAGAATGAATCCGGTAATTGAGATTGCACAGACTCAGATTTCAACTCATATCTGCAAATTGTAATTCTCCTGATTTGAGAACAAAAGTCAAGTGTTCCTTTTTTATTTTAAATTGTAAATAGAATTCAGTAAATTTCTAAGGTATTTGATTGATCCCATTACAAAACATTAAGCCAAACAGTCTTGCAGAAGAGATTGCTTTTTGCCTCCACATGGACTCGAGAGGTTTTTAAATTTGCTCCTCTTTTTTAAACCCATATGCATGATCCCACATAGACAGATGTGTAAAAGGATTTATCTAATTTTCCAAAGACATTGTATTCTATTGATATTGAACATGATACATATTACTGTATAATTTCCATACACAAATTACTTGAGAAGTCATTATTTCCAACTTATAAAATTGTAACTATTTTTCAAATTATATAACAAATAATTTCAGTCTTTTATACAGTTATTCTACATAGAAAGCCGTTATTCATACAATGTGCCACTTTAGGAAGCTTCCCAGGTCGCATTAGTGGTCAATAACCTGCTTCACAATGCAGGAGACATAGTGAGTTCAGTTCCTGGGTGGGGAAGATCGCCTGCAGGAGGGCATGGCAACCCATTCCAGGATTCTTACTTAGAGAATCTCATGGATAGAGGAGCCTGGTGGGCTACAGTCCATGGGCTTAACAGAGTCAGACACAACTAAAGCAACTTAGCAAAGCACAGCACCACTTTAGAAAAAATGCATCATGAAAAAAGCAACAATTTACAGCTGCTACTGACTTTTTCTTGGCCTTAGTTATATAGATAGTAGCCAATCATGAGAAAAACCACGGGAAATTTTAAATAAGATCAAGTTGTTTCACTTATATAGATTGATCCCATGACTTTTATATGATCTAATTTAAAAATTAAATCACTTCTATAGTTGTATATTAAATTTAAGATTCTGACAAAATATCTGGCACCTACTAGGCACTCTGTAATTTAGATTATGGAGAGTGAAATTTGCTCAGTCGTGTCTGACTCTTTGCGACCCCACGGACTATACAGTCCATGGAATTCTCCAGGCCAGAATACTGGAGTGGGTAGCCTTTCCCTTCTCTGGGGGATCTTCCCAACCCAGGGATTGAACCCACATTTCCTGCATTGCAGGCAGATTCTTTACCAGCTGAGTCACAAGGGAAGCCCAAGAATAGTGGAGTGGGTAGCCTATGCCTTCTCCAGGGGATCTTCCTGACCTGGGAATTGAACTAAGGTCTCCTATATTGCAGGCAGATTCTTTACCAACTGAGCTATGAGGGAAGCCCCAGACTATGGTGAAGGTATAAATTATTAAAGAACTAATGAAATTTTAAGCAAATGTACTTATAATAAGTAGTTGTGTATTTTCTAATGTATATCTCACAGTATAGAACTCCAGTTTTGCCTATTTGAAACAAAGAATTAAACAAAATATCTAGGAAAGAGATCAAAAGGGTGGAGTAGGAGGATATATAACTCAATCCTACCTTTCCCACAAACATGACAGAAATACATATACATATGGAATAACAGAAAACTAACAAGAAACTAGTGGAAAGACTCCAGTATAATGAAGGCTGAGAAAAAGACGCACATGAAATCATGTAGGAAGGGAAGATAAATGATTAGGTCAAGACCTGTGCCCCAGGGAGGTGACTCAGGGGAAAGGGAGATTGCATGGAGACCCCCCCTAGGAGTGAGTGGTTCAAAGCACATATCGGGCACCGCAATCCTGGTGCCTAACACAGGGAAGACAAGCCCCTTTGCTGGTTGGAGGGGTGGTGAGACAATCAGGAGGGTTGTGGCAAGCATGGACTGTGCTTAGGACAAGCTTGTGAATGCCTGCTTCTTCTTAAGTGGGGGAACTAGTGCACTGAAACTGCAGGTAGCTAGTTTCCTGGGCCTGCCTCAGCATGCCCAGCCTAAGCTGAGAAATTGCTCCAGCCCCAAATACTTTTTGCAGCTCCACAATGGAAGGAGGGCTAAAAAAACAAGGAACAACCTTGTCTGAGAGACACAGTAGCAAACAGCCCCAAAGGAGCGGCTAAGCAGGGCAGCAGCAGCATTAACAGCGCCTAACACGTAAGGAGCCCTGGACTCCCTCTGTGACCAGCCTGCCAGGGCGCTTGCTGCAGCACTCAGCAAGAGCCTGCACCGACTCCTCCCTCCAGAAACTGCTCCCCATCAGGGCAAGAGTGCTGGTGTCAAAAGAGGGGGGAACAGACACTACAGCAAACAGAGCCAGCTCAGAACCGATCTCCAGGGCTTCTGCTCTGGGGACCTAACTCAACTAGGGACCTACCCTTATCCCAATAGGATGGTGAAGGGCACGGAGTGGAAACAGTCCTAGCTCACACCTTGCTGCAGCCTTATCTCCTCTTCCAGCCCTACCTCCTACTAATGAGATCCCTGCCAGGACAAACTAAAGACAGACATGACCTATGTTCACGTCAAACCCAGCTCTCTCACCAAAGTGACTGGGCACAGGCAGACTGTATAGAGACATCTCCATATAAGTACTACCTTCCAGGAACAGAACAGGAAACTGTTTCATCAAATTTCAAAGGAACAAAGAAAGTTAAGCAAAATAGGGAAAGCAGAAGACTTGATCTTAACTGAAAGAGCAAAAGAAAGCACCTGAAAACAAAACAAAATGAAAAATGAAAGGGAAGTAAACAATTTAAGAAAGACTTACAGGCATTTGTTAAAAGAATGCTAACTGAATTAGGGAAAAGAGTAGATGAAAACAGTGAGAATTTTAACAAAGAACTAGAAAAAAAAAAAAAAAACTAGTCAACTGAAGAATACAATAACTGAAATTAAAAACACAGTAGAATGGATTAAAGGAAATTAGGTGATATAGAAGAATGCATAAGTGATCTAGAAGACAAAATAATCGAAATCACTCATTCAGAACAGCACAAAGAAAAAACAATTTGAAAAGGGAAAACAGTTTAAGAGACTTCTTTGATAACATGAAGCATATGAATACTCTTGTTTTAGGGGTCCTAGAAGGAGAATAGACATAGAAGTAGGTCAAAATGTAAGAAAGAAAAGGTAATGACGAAATCATGGCTGAAAACTTCTCATACCTGAAGAAGAAAACAGATATCAAGGTACAAGATGCACAGAGGGTCCAAAAAAGATGAACCCAAACAGACCCACACCAGGACACATACTAATTAAAACAGAAAAAATTAAAGACAAAATTCTAAACTCAGTAGGAGAAAAACAAAAAGTCATATAGAAGGGAACCTCCAAAAAGTTATCAGCTGATTTTTCTACAGAAACTTTGCAGGTCGCAATAAAGAGCACAGTTTATTCAAAGCACTAAAAGGATAAGAAACCTAGGACACTCTCCCAACAAGATTACTAGTTAGAATAGAAGAAAACATGAGGAACTTCTCACAGAAGCAGAAATTAAAAGAGTATACCAATACTGAAATTGAAAGTGCTACTCCCTCAGTTTGTCCAGCTCTTTGCAACCCCAGGGACTGTAGCCCACTAGACTACTCTGTCCATGGATTCTCCAAACAAGAATACTGGAGTGTGTTGTCATTCCCTTCTCCAGGGGATCTTGCTGACCAAGGAATCAAATTCTGGTCTCCTGTGCTGCGGGCAGATTCTTTATCATCTGAGCCACCAGGAAAGCACACCAATACTAAATCCACCTGAAAGAAATGTTAAAGATCTTCTCTAAGTAGAAAACAAACAGCTATTCAAAGAAATATGAATCTGAAAGAAAAGAAAAACCCCACTAGTAAAGACAAATACACAGCAAAGTTTGAGGATCAATTATATAAGCTAGAACACAGATTAAGACAATAAAATTATAAAATCAAATATAACTAGAATAAAGAGTGAAAGAATAAATATGGAGATAAGAAATACGACATCAAAAACACAGATTAAATGGAAGTGGAGTAACAAAAACTGATCTTTTAGAATATTTTTAAACTTAAATGACTACCAGTTTAAAACAAGTAGATATAGTAATAGGTAAATATGTAAAAGGCCCATGATAACCACAAATCAAGACATAACAGATAATAGATACACAAAAGCTAGAGAGAAGTGAAAAATCATCAAACCACAAGAGAAGGAGCAAAGGGGTGGAATGAACAAAGAAGAATCATAACCACCAGCCAGTAAGTCATAAAATGAAAATAACTACATACTTTTCAACAAGTACTTTAAATGTTAATGTACTAGATGCCCCAATCAAAAGACATACAGTGAACTGATTAGATAAAATAAAATCAACAGCCATTTAAATATCATTTACAAGAGACTCACAACATAGCTAAAGGCATACACAGTTTGAAAGTGAAGGATGGAAAAAAGATGTTCATACAAACAGAAACAAGATGATGAAAATAGCTATACTCATGTCACACAATACAGACTAAAAAACAAATTCTATAACAAAAGACAAAGAAAGTCTTTATATAATGATAAAGGTATAATACAAAAAGGTATAATACAAAAAATGCAATATAATAATACATGTTAACACCTATGTACCCAATAATCTGTGTATGTGTAAGTGCTCAGTCGTGTCTGACTCTTTGCAATCCCATGGACAACAGCCCACCAGGCTCCTCTGTCCATGGGATATTTCAGTCAAGAATACTGGAGTGGGTTGCCATTTCCTCCTCCAGGGAATCTTCTCAACCCAGGGATCAAACCCACGTCTCCTGCATCTCCTGCACTGTAGGTGGATTTTTTTACCAATGAGTCATCATGGAAGCCAATGTACCCAATATAGCAGCACCCAAATATGTAAAATAATATTAAATGACATAAAGGGAAAACAACAAAAATATAATAATAATAAAGCATTTAAAATCCAATTAATGTCAAGGAACAGATCATACAGAGAGAAATGAATAAGGTAAGAGTGGTCTTAAATGACACAATAGACCAGTCGAACTTAAAAAATATTTACAGGACAGACATTTCATCCCAAAAAAGGACAATGCACATTCTTTTCAAGTACACATAGAATATTCTGCAGAATATATCACGTTAGTAGGCCACAATACAAATATCAATAAGTTTAAGAAAGTAGAGATTATATCAAGCATTATTTCTGAACACAACTGTATGAAAGTAGAAATCAGTTAAAGAAATAAAAGAGAAAAGCACAAACATGGAGAATAAACAGCATGTTACTAAAAAAAAAAAGAAAGAAAGAAGGAAAAACAAAGTGTTGGTGAAGAAATCAAACAAAAAATAAGAAAATACTACAAGCTAAATAAACATAGAAACAAAACATCCAAAATTTATGGGATGAAACAAAGGCAGTTTTAAGAGGGAAGTTTATAGTAATGCAGACTTTTCTTAAGAAATAAGAAAAATGTCAAATAAACAACCTATTCTTCCATTTTAACGAATTATAATAGTAAGAACAGAGAAATTCCAAAGTCAGCAGAAGGAAGAAAATGATAAAGATAAGAGAGGAAATTAAAAAGTAGAGACAAAATATGTAGAAGATCAATGAAACCAAGAGCCAGCTATCCTAACGAAGTGGATGAATCTAGAGCCTACTGTACAGAGGGAAGGAAACCAGAAGGAGAAAGACAAATATTGCATATTAACGCCTGTGTATGCAATCTAGAAAGATGGTACTGACAACCCTATCCCCAGGGCAGTGATGGAGATGCAGACACAGAGAACAGACTTGTGGATGCAGTGGGGAAAGGAGACGGTGGGACGAGTTGAGAGAGCAGAACGGAAACGTGTACATCACCACATGTAAAACAGAGAGCCAGTGGGATTTGCTGCATGACTCAAGCTCAGCCCAGGGCTCTGTGACAGCCGAGAGGAGCGGGACGGGGTGGGAGTCGGGAGGGAGTTTCAGGAGGGACAGGACACATACACACCTGTGGCTGATGCGTGTTGATGTACGGCATAAACTAGCACAATATTGTAAAGGAATTATCCTCCAATAATTGTGTTTTTAAGATAAACAAAAAATGGATAAAGCTTCAGGGAAGTGTATCAAAAAGTAACCAGAGAGGGCCCAAATAAACAAAATAAAAAACGAAAGGGCAGAAATAGCAACCAATACTAAAGAGATACAAAAAATCACAAGATAATACTATGAATAGTTAGATGCCAAAGATTTAGCAAGCTAAAAGAAACAGACACATTTCTAGACAGAATCAGTAAGAAATAGAAATCTGAACAGATCAATCACTGGTAGGGAAAATGGATCTGTAATTAAAAAGAAAAACACCCAGGATTTCCCTGTGGTCCAGTGGTTAAGAATCCACCTGACAATGCAGGGGCACAGGTTCAATCCTCGGCCCAGGGAGATTCCACGTGCTATGGGACAAGTAAGCCTTCAGGTTGAAACTACTGGAATTGTGTGCAATAACTGCTGAAGCCTGTGTGCTGTAATGCCTACGTATCACAGTGAAAAGCAGTCCCCATTCACCTCAACTAGAGAAAGCCTGCATGCAGCAGCGAGAGCCCAGCAAAGCAAGGGGGAAAAGAAAAAAGAACAAATAAATAAAGCTCAATTAAAAAAAGAAAACACCTAAAAATCAAAGCTTGAGAACTAGCTGGTTTCACTGTGAAATTCTGCAAAACATATAAAGAAGATCTAACATGTGTCTTTTTTCAAAATAGTCAGAAAAGTTGAAGAAGATGGAACACTTCAGTTCATTGTACTAGGCCACCATTAGCAAAACCCAGAAAGACACTACAAAAAATAGAAAACTGTAAGTCAATAGCTCTGATGAATATAGATTCAAAATCCTCAACAAAATATTAACAAACTAAATCCAACAATATATTAAAAATAGATAGTATACCTTGATCAAGTGGGATTTATTCCAGGGAGACAGAATGGTTTAATATTTGCAGATCAACATTTGCATATCAAATAACATGATATTAACATTAACAAAAGCAAGAGTAAAAATCACATGACTGACTCAACAGAGACAGAAAAAGCATTTGACAAAACTCAATATCTATTCATGATAAAAACTCTCATTAATGTTGTTATAGAGGGAATAATAAAGGCCATATAATAAATAATAAAGGCCACTATGACTAACCTATAGGTAACATCATTCTCAATGATGAAAAACTGAAAGTCTTTCCTCTAAATTCAAGAACAAGACACGGATGCCCATTACTACATTTTTATTTTACAGAATTAGAAGTACTAGCCACAGTAATTAGAAAAGAAAAAGAAATTAAAACCATCCAAACTGGAAGAGAAGATGTAAAACTGTCACTACTGACAGGCGATATATTTTATAAAGAAAACCCTAAAGTCTCCACCCACAAATTATTAGAACTAATAAATTAATTCGGTAGAGTTGTGGGATATAATATTAATAAAAAGAAGCCCATTGCTTTTATCTAATCATAAACTATAATAAAGAGAAAGCAAGAAACCAATCTCATTTAAAATCACATCAAAAAATAAAATATCTAGGAATAAACTTAACTAAACAGGCAAAAGAGCCATATCCTGAAAACTATAAAATGTTGAAAACGGAGTTTGAAAGTGATACAAAGTGGAAAAATATCATGTGTTCATAGACTGGAAGAATCAATCCTGCTAAAATGGCCATACTCCCTAAAGTAATCTACAGATTTAATGTAATGCCTATCAAAATACTCATATGACATTTTCCACAGAACTAAACAAAATATTCTAAAATTTATAGAGAGCTTCAAAAGTCACCAAACTGCCAAAGCAATCTTGAAAAAAATGAACAAAGCTGGGGGTATCATGCCTTCTGACTGTATGTATAACTAAGTTACAGATATAGAAAAAAGCACAGCACTGGCACATGGACAAATACACAGACGGGTGGAACAGAATAGAGCCCAGAAAAAAACCCACACACCTGCAGTCAATTAATCTACAAAGAAGAAGGTAAGAACATACAAAGGACATTCTCTTCAATAAGTGGTGCTGAGAAAAATGGACAAGATGTAAAACAAAAATATGAGAATATTTCCTCATACTATACACAAATATAAGCTTAAAATGGATTAAATACTTAAATGTAAGATCAGAAACCAGACAATTCCTAGAAGAAAACATAGGCAGAACACTCTCTGGCATAAGTCATAGCAAAAAATTTTTGAATCTGTCTGTTAAGGCAAAATAAATGCTAAAATTAACAGATAAAATAATTAAATTTGAGTTTCTGGACATTAAAGAAATAATCAACAAAAGAAAAAAAAAAAACTCAATGTGAGAAAATATTTTCAAATAATAAGATGGACAAGATGTTGATATCTAAAATATATAAACTGCTCATAAAACTCAGTATCCAAAAATAATCTAATAATTAAATATGCACAGCAGACACAAATATACACTTTACAAAGATGTACAGATTGTAAAATGCAAAGGGAAAGATGCTCAACATCATTAATGTAAAGAAATGAGGATCAAAACAACAATGTGATATCACCTCATAGCTGTCAGAATGGCTATTATCAAAATGTCTACAAACGAATGATGGTGAAGATATGATGAAAATGGAACCCTCCTACACTGTTAGTGGGAATGTAAATTAGGTCAGCCACTATGGAAAACAGCACAGAAGTTACTCAAAAAACTAAAAATAAAACTACCATATGATGCAGAAATCCCTCTCTTGTTACCTGTCTGAAAAAAAAAAAATAAAAACACTAATTGGAAAAGACACTTACAACCCAATGTTCATAGCAGCAATATTTATAATAGCAAAGACATGGAAGAATGCAGTGTCCTTCAACAGATGAATGGATTAAAGAAAATATCACACACACACACACACACACACACGTTGGAGGAGGGCATGGCAACCCACTCCAGTATTCTTGCCTGGAGAATCCCATGGACAGAGGAGTCTGGAAGCCTATAGTCCATGGGGTCACACAGAGTCTGACGTGACTAAAGCAGCTTAGCACAAAAGCACACACAAATACACACATATGGCATTATACACACAAACACACATACAGAATGGAACACTACTCAGCCACAGAAATGAATGAAGTTATGTCATTTGCAACACTGCATTATTCTTAGTAAAATATGTCTGACGTAGAAAGACAGATACTCTTATTTTATCATTTATGTGTGGAATTAAAAAAAATTGATTTCACACATCAAAACAAAAACAAGTTCACATACACAGAAAACAAACAAGTGTTTACCAGTGGGGGGAGGAAAAGGAGGTGTACAATAGGGGTATAGGATTAACAGATACAAACTACTATGTATAAAACAGATAAGGAACAAGGATATATTGTACAGCACAACAAAATATAGCCAGTTTTGACAATAATATTAAATGGAGTATAACCTATCAAATATTTAATTATACAAAATAATTGCTATTATTAAAAATATTGCATACTAAAGCAACAATGAGTTTCTAAAATCTGTTATATTTGTATAGCCCAGTTATCAAGAAACTTTTTTGTGTAAGACTTTGGAATAGATGCTCTAATATATTGATAAGAGTATATGTTTTTAATTTTTTTTCTTGAAGGCAGGGACTCTATATATTTACAGGTTTTAAAATGTAAATAGCTTTTTATTGAGCACTTTCAGGTCTAATGATGGATTTAAGGAAAAACATTAGAGAAGTTAATATAAAAATATCTACTAGTATGTCCATAACAGCATTATGCTTAGGACAGATAATTTGAAAATAATGTGAATGTCATTAAGCATCATTATAACAGATAGCTATTATGCCTTAAATGTCACATTAACATTGCATATTAATGTTATGGATCAATATTCTCAATAATTAAAAATAAAAATTAAAAATTGACCAAAAAAGAGTGTATTCAGAAGATATTGCTACATACAGTGTTTGGTACTGATAGGAAAAGACGAAAAGGCCATATTTTCCATATTATAACAGCAGTGCCTTTGTACATTAGTTTAATATAAGAAGTAGTAGTAGTGAAAGGCTGTTGCTGAATGATAAGACACAGGATTCTTGGCCTCCGAGGAGACGAATTCAATCCGGGACAAGAGACGAGGCTGGATCACTCAGAGCTTTTGTGTAATAAAGTTTTATTAAAGTATAAAGGAGATAGAGAAAGCTTCTGACATAGGCATCAGAAGGGGGAAAAAGAGTACCCCCCTCCTAATCTTTAGCTGTAAGTTATATAGTCACTCACAGGATGTTAATGAAAAGAAAAGAATGTCTTAGAATTTAGAATGGCACCAGATAATTCATCCCTGGCCATAAAACGATTGACTTGAATCTTGTAGAAGGGCAGATTACCAACAAATAGTTTCATTTACATAGATTACAGAACAATATCTGAGTAAGTAGGTTTGGAGTAACCAACTTGAATATAGAGTAAGGGGTACATTAACATAGCTTAAGACAACATTTCCATAAGAAAAAGAAATGTATTGGTTAACTCAATGTTTGACAATAGCTACCTTCAGGTGAAACCAGGTGTCATGGCAACACAGCATTTTAAGAGAAACCTCCTTTTAAATTTGTATAGAGAAGGAAAAACATATGCTGGTTTGTCTCCTCCTGCCTCTTAAGAGAGATAAAAACGTCTGGCACTTTCAGCCCATTTCCTCCATTTGGAGACCCCTGGCCTTCCTGCCTGTTACCCTCTCAGTAGCATTATTATTAATTGATAGTCTAAAGAACATTTTATTTCCCAGGGATTAACCTAAGCATATATGGATCCTGTCATTTAATAATTCTCACACAATCTTTGTAAGTAAGATATTATTGTTACATCTATTTTACCAATGAGGAGAGTAAGGCTTGGAGAAGATAAATAATTTGTCTAAATTTATAGATACACAAAGCAGTTCAATGAGAATTTGGCCTAATATAACTGAGATTTATGTTTGCTCTCTGTGTGTGTGTGTGTGTGTGTGTGTGTGTGTGTGTGTGTGTTTGGTGGGGAGATAGGGAATCCTAACTTTTGTAAATATTAAAACAATGCTCAAAATTGATATTTAAAAAAAATCTAGAAATCTTCCTGGTCTTCACTGTTTTTTTCTTATTTAAGTATGTGATAAAGCTCTGCATACAGTGATAAATATTCTCTTGAGATAGAGAACC
This sequence comes from Cervus canadensis, assembly GCF_019320065.1. Classification (NCBI taxonomy): domain Eukaryota; kingdom Metazoa; phylum Chordata; class Mammalia; order Artiodactyla; family Cervidae; genus Cervus; species Cervus canadensis. Next base: position 8,587,608 of record NC_057396.1, read on the forward strand.
AAAAAATTATACCTCTTGATATTTGGAATCATCAATTCAAAGGACATGTGTTTGTGCAAATTCCAGGTGGCAATGATGGACAGGGAACTTTAGCTTGCTGTAGTTCATGGGGTTGCAAAAAGTTGGATATGACTTGACGACTAAACAACAGTATTTGCAGTTACTATGATTTTATTATCTCAAATTAGACGGCCTGAACAGACAACTAGTAGGGTTTATTTAGTTACTCAGCATCTAGAAATATTGGCATCTAAGAAACATTGAAATGATATGTCTAGAGGAAAAGAACAGAGGAAAGGAAAGTACTGGAGAACAGAATAAGGGAAGAAAGAATGAGCCCACAGGCAGAGACAGAAGGACCAGTGTTCTCCAACACACAAATTATTAAACCAAATTAACTCACATCATTACTCTGGGGATTTTCAGCATTATTGTGGATTCAATACCATTCAATATCATGAAATATTGGTGCACAATGCTGGGTGCTTCATTACAGAGACTGTATTTTACTCATAGTAAACATCATTTTCTGACTAGATTTTTTTTTTTCCAGATAAAAGCATATTGATCACTCCATAACCGTGGAATTCATACTGTCCATTTAATTCTGTACTGGAACAGTTTCAAATCTATTTTTTTTTAAGAAAAAACAAAAAACAAAATGACTGTCATGTCCCATGATGGGAAGTTCCTTTTGATTCACCCCAAAGGCCAGATTCAGTCACTTTCTGTTAGTGCAATTAATGAAACAATCTCAGTTCAGTTGTTCCCTAAAACAAAGGAGTCCAAACTTTATTCAAGCAAACTCTGCTAGCATTCCAGATATTCTCCTTGCTCAATTAACTCATAAGATTCATTCAAAATTTGACAGATAAAACCTATTAAGAGATTAAAATTCAAAGGGAAAATGTCACTCTTTGAAATAGTCTGATGTATTCTTAGATTTAACGAGATCTCGACAAACCAATATATTCAGACTATAGTGTATCAATGGCTGACATAAGAAATGCTTATTATAAGATAGCATCAAGGACACTCTTCACTATTATTATAGACCCTTCTGTCCATAATTCAAGAATAATATAATAAATGTAATTTTCCTGGGAACATAGTAACTTTTATGTTTTAATTTATGGGGATACAAAATTATGAAACTGATATTTTTTTCTTTTCCCTCAGCAACTACAAAATTTTGTTTAAATATGTGGCTCATCCATGAATGGATTTAAAAAGTTGTCATGTAAAATAAAGTATATACATTTAGCCTCATGTATGATTACCTTTTATATGTAATCTTTAATATTTTCATTTAGTTTTTTAATTCATCTTTCACCTCCATTTTAATATATACTAAAGTTTCATTTATGTGCTCTCTTCGGCTTCTTCATTTTTTATATCTTGTATGCAAGAGTGCACTGGAGAAGGAAATGGCAACCCACTCCAGTATTCTTGCCTAGGAAATCCCACGGAGAGAGGAGCTCTTGGGATATAGTCCATGGGGTCGCAAAAGAGTCAGACACCACTCAACGACAAGAACACAACAACAGCGTAATACCACACACAACAATGACTGAATAAACATTTGAAACACTTTCCTAAATCATTGAAGGTGAGTTAATATCTGATTATACATATATGTGGGAATCAATTTCAGTGTAACTACTAAAACAATTTTAGTTGTATTGGTTTCCAAAAATATGGGTTACTTTTGCTTGTTTTATATAAAAAAGGCATACCTCAGAAAAGCATTTCATCTGGCTTTAAAGTGACATTAAAAGTGTCTGTAGATCAGAAACTGCAACGCACTTCTTTGTTTTCCCATGAAGTGTCATGGCAAGCTGAGTAGTTCCTCAGAACTGTTGTTGTTGATGATGTTGTTGATGATGCTTATTCATGTAATAGCACCTTTGCTAGTTCAGCCTCTTTAACATGTGATTGTCTATCAGGCAGAAAAATCCAGCCGTAGTGGAATGAAAAAATAATTATTATCCTGTCCACTGACCCTAGAATGGTTATTGAGCAATGGAAGCCACATACTCACAAAACAAATAATCCAGTCATGTAGTAGTAAGTGATAGAGATGTATACAGGATTACAGGTAGAACCACATAATAAGTGAGTGGGCTTCCCTTGTGGCTCAGCTGGTAAAGAATCTGCCTGCAATGTGGGAGACCTGGGTTCGATCCCTGGGTTGGGAAGATCCTCTGGAGACGGGAAAGGCTACCCGCTCCAGTATTCTGGCCTGGAGAATTCCATGGACTGTGTAGTCCATGGGGTTGCAAATAGGAATAGTGATAGAGATTTATAAGGATTACAGGCAGAACTACATATACAACTTAATAAATTTAACAATATCTGCAACACCTGTTAACAGTTAAAAACTGTACTGAGTATTTTCCATTTATGGATATAATGCTCATCTCTAGACATAGAGTACAGAGAAACAGAGAATTCTCTATTTTGAATCCCTTTATGCTTTTACATGTTCTAGACTTTTCCCATCCTTCTGTAGGCAATTCTTCACCTCCTTTCTTTTCACCTCTATATGTGAAATTACATTTGTAAATACTTATTTTTATATAGAAACAAGTTGGTTTATTCACATATGATTAAAATTTAAAGGTTATCCCATCACTATATCATCTTATCCTCTCAGTAAAACTTATCTCTCCCTCCTGCTGGTTAATTCTGACCAGTTCTTTTATGCTTAACACAAAAGGTCAAGGAATGTCAACATGGATAAACTAAAAACATTTTTACTTGAGGAGATTTTTTGGTATCTACATGTTATTTGAGCCTGTATGTTAATCAGTGCACTCCTGAAATTCAGATTTCCACATAGAATACGTTTTTGGATATGTTTTTCTTTGTTTTGTCTGAATTTCAAACAGAAAGCTAGGAAAATTCCTCTTACAGAATTTTTAATAACTACAGGAGAGTCATCAGAAAAAGTTTTTAAGAAACTATAAACAATTATTTCCTTACTGAGAGTGAACAATATTATTTCCTGTGATTTAAAAAGTCTTATATACAGTGATTCAATTCAGTCATGAGAAAGCACTATAAAGAGCTTCTGTGTGAGTTAACTGAAATTAACTGTATCCATGTGGACATGTAAAGTGAGGGCAAAAACCTCAAACACCTGCTTTACAGAAAAGAAGTACTTGAAGATGACTTTCTTCAGGAAACCTTTTCTCGCCACTCTCTCTCCAGCTGGGCAAGCCATCCTGCATTTGTGCCTCAATAAAGACCTTTACCTTCCTTCTGTACTAAAGAATAATATTTCATAATTTTATCTATTTAACATTTTCCATAACCCCACATCCCAGATCCAAAAACTGACACGAAAGAGGAGATCACATTCTGATAAACTGACTTGGGGAAACTAGCAGGGCATTCCAGAAATTTAAGCAGGAAGCCAAAGCCACTAGACCACAGGGATGGCAGAAGTGGTGTAACTGCTCAGCTGTGTCTGACTCTTTGCAACTCCAGGGACTGCAGCCCACCAGGCTCCTCTGCCCATGGGATCCTCCAGAGGAGAATACTGGAGTGAGCTGCCATGACCTTCCCCCAAGGATCTTCTTGACCCAGGAATCGAACCCAGGTCTCCTACATTGCAGGCAGATTCTTTACTGCATGAGCTACAGGGAAGTAACAGGCCATAGGGATAAGTACATATCAATTCTAGTTAATACCAGATTAGTACTATGACATTTTGGCAATTATCAATTACAAAACTGAAGATATAAGACACCTGTATCCCACATTAAGTATCCCATGAGAACTTAGAGTTAAAAGGAAAAGAATATGGTTATATGGTAACAGGCTATCATAACACCAAAAAGCTTAATAATCACCGATGATTTGCTTTAAATTGTGATAAATCTTTCAAGTATGTCATTGAATTATTGTTCTGCTTATTCTGAAGCCTGCTCATTAAATATTAAAATAATAAGTAAAAAGTGAACAAGCAAATATGCAAACAGCCAGATGCCATATAATGTAGTTTTTTCACATCTAAAAATGGAAAACATATATTTTGTTAATTTAAAAATTTCCATAAAATTAAGTGAATTCACCTTCAAAATTGAAAGTTCAGATTTCATGGTTAATTGTGTTTTTTTTTGTTTTTAAAAGGTCTGTCAATCATTTTTGCAATCAGATTCTGATACCTTCAAGGCCAGAATGACTGTGGTCTTGCCAGAAAATAATGAATAATCTTTCTAACTGTATAAAGCAAACTATATTATTCTAAAATGACCATTCCCATTAGAGTAAAAATGCTTTCTAGACTATTTTAAGTATGAATATTTAACAATAAAAGAAACATTTGAATATGAACTTGATTCCATTAGAAAATAGTCACAAAAGTTTGTCAGGAAATTTTAATAAAAGCATGCTATTTATAGTTAGCAATTGACCTATTATCCTGAAAAATCAGTATTTTGGTAGCAAGAGGAAATTATTTCTCTTCTTTCTCTTTAACATTCTATATATGTACATGTATGTATGCACACATTTTTAAGAAGAACAGACCATGTTGACAGAAGGGGCACTGAACACTGAGGCCAGCAAGTTCACTTGCTCTAGTTATGCTGACACTGTGGCATGAAACAGCACCTGTATTCAATGTCTTGATAAATGTTTCCTATTTTAGAAACATGAATTCCTCCCAAGGTGCCCCTGGAGGAAAGCCCTTCAGGCTTTCATGATTTCCTCTAAATGTTTAAAATCATGCTCCGCTGATGTGTTCTGAGTAACAATTACTGGCTTCTTTTCTGGAAATAAAATGCGCTTTACTTTGTCCTTCCTCTTGTTGGCTTCATGCTGTGTCCTGTTTTTTCTTAAAATTGTGATACAGTTTTTATCATTCAAGGGATGAAAACAGTAATTTTTAATATATAGTAGTTCTTTTCTTAAACTTTATGATTAAGATGAAGAAACTAAGATGTAAGTAACAGAAAAATCTGTGCAGTATGCAATGCCAACTATTCACATTACTAGATAACAGTATGACCTACAAAAGTGATTTAAACATTTCATTTCATTAATTTAGGATATATCCAATAAAAAGTCATGTTTGTCCTATTTAACACAATCTGTAATATTTACATGTTTTGTCAAGAATTCAAAACTAAGCATAGCTTTTAGATAAAATATCTAACATTAAATTATAAACAATTTTGTAAATTTACTTGCTGATAATAATATGCGTACTGCTACCCTGTATATCTAATGACACAGCAAATTGCTCACTATATGTTTGAAAAATTACAAAATACGAAACTTAGTATGATCCTAATCATTTAAAAAAATGCTTATGATGATAATAAAAATGAGTAGAAATTATCATTCTAAGGTTACTGTGTGTACATATATATGTGTGTGTGTCTGTATATATATATATCTGCAAGTTATATACATATATATACACACATATATATACATATATATGTATATATGTATACACACACACATACACATATAATCTCCTGCATTGGCAGGTAAATTCTCTGCCACAGAGCCACCAGGGAAGGCCCCCTAAAATAAATAAATGAATAAATATATATATATATATATATGTATATATATATATATAAAAAACCCACCTGCCAATGCAGGAGATGTAAGAGACACAGGTTTGATCCCTGGGTTAGGAAGATCCCCTGGGTTGGGAAGATCCCCTGGAGGAGGGCACAGCCACGCACTCCAGTATTTGTGCCTGGAGAATCCCATGGACAGAGAAATCTGGTGTGCTACAGTCCACAGGGTCTCAAAAAGTCAGACAGGACTGAAGTGACTCAGCACATATATCTTATAGCTATCTATCTGTGTATCTATAAACCAGCAAGGCTAAATATAAATGCAAATTAAATAATCAAAAAGAAATAAAATCAATATTTGACTATGTGCATTTTAAAACTTTATGTACAGCATAAAATAACATACATAAAAAGGCAGACCAATGTGACAAATGGTTTGCTTGTATGAGAAAATCGAAATATCAATACTTAAGAAAAGCAATATATGCTTATGAGAAAAATCTTTCCTTCAAAGAAGACAACTGATTTCACAGAATATTTAAAATCTAGTAATACTATATTCTGATAAGGATCAATCCAATTCTCTTTAAAATTGCCTCAAAAAGAGGAACTATCCAATAACTGAGTAGTAGTCCAATTAATCATAGAGTATGGTAAATGATACCTAAAACTTAATGTATTACCAAAATGTTCAGTGATATGTGAAAATATCCACATTTTACATTGACAAAAAAGTTGAGTAGTAAAACCATAGGCCACATATTCATGTGTGCTCAGCTGTGTCCAACCCTTTGCAACCCCATGGACAGGCTCCTCTCTCCATGGGATTTTCCAGGCAAGAATACTGGAGTGGGTTGCCACTTTCTTCTCCAGGGGATCTTACCAACCCAGAGATGGAACTCAAGTCTCCCATATCCCCTGCATTGCTGGTGGATCTTTTTATTACTACTGAGCCACCTGGGAAGCCTAAAACCATGGGTAATTATTATGCAAATCCATTTCACCTGCCTTCACTATTCATCATCGTTTTAGGACTTACATGTTCTCCAAGAGGTATGTAGTCTAAACAATAAGATGTTTACCCAAGTTGTATCTAAGAACTTGGAATCAGCGGCCTCTAGTTGACTGAGTTGGTTAAGACTGGATGGGTAGGACCAGTGATGCTTCAGCTGCGCATGGACAAGCTGCTTGGGGACTTTTGAACCTGCAAGCTTAGTTATGCTTGTGCAGAATGAAAATTACCATACCTTCTTTCAATCACTTTTCCACAGACTCCCCATGCCTCAGATCATGCTGCTTCTTTATTCTTTGTCACATAAATACCTTGAGCTCCTTGCCTCCCCTGGCTGCCTTGTGAATAGACTCTCTCTGCTGAGAACCTTCCCATCCCATCATTTTGGCTTCTTGTGTGTGGGACAAAACAAACCTGTTTCAGTAGCCATACTGCATGTAAATACACGCAGGTATATGCTCATGTATATTTAAGTATAACTATGTCATGAATATACAAACTAGATGGAAAGAACAATAAAATATTAACATTGTATTAGTATAGCCCTAAATGAAAAGATCACATTTCCTCCTTTTGTGCATGATTCCATGTTTTCTAAGTATTCTGTCATTCTTAAAATAAGAAGTCTTCTTTTTAATAAAAAATAAAATTTGTATTCAAATTACACATTTTTACAAGCTCCTTTTATCATCATTAATAATTTATCTAAACATAGGATTTAAAGGATTCTCATCATGCTCAGAAATTGTGAAAAGAAATAGTATGTAAAATTGTTCAGAAATAATTTTGTTTCCTTTACCCACATCTTGAGATAATTACCTTAAGAAGAGGTAAGAGATATTTTTTCCTGACTGCTGTTAGGTTTTTTGAGTTTGCATGTTTTTAGGCTATTCTACCACCATGAAATATAAGAGCCTCCAGGCAACTAATAAAATGCTATCAAACACAAACAATAGTGTACTCACATGTAGGTATATCTTACATTTTATGTGTTTTTTTGAATGAAAGGAACTAACATTTCTTAGCTAATTCTCTACTGTTACACGTAAAGCACAATGATAGTCATTTTTACACTTATCACACTGCAGAATTCCTCTCAGAATTTATCTCATAGTTGAGAAATTTAATGCTTACAAAAGTAACAACTTACCTAACGCCAAACAACTAGTAAAGGTGTGGTAGAAAAGAATTCTATTTTTCAACAATTTCACTGGACTTAACAAAATTTATTGAGCACAGTTATCATATATCAAGTGATACGACACAGAGAAAGGTGAATAGATGTGAGATCATCACATATGTGTGACTTTTGACTTTTAGTAACTTAATATTTAGAGGGAGAGGAACATATATCTGTTTTAGTCACAAAGTGATTTTCTATACAAAGATATCACATATGTGTTAAGGTAATCTAGTAGAGTTTTACCTGGATTTCAAAAGAAGGCTTCACAGTGGAGATGGCCTTTAAGCCAAGTAATGTTGGCAGACAGACTTTGTGGAGGGATATGAGGAAGGAACATAAAAGGAGGCCAAGCATGGGGTTGGAAGATAAAAAGTGAGAAGTGTTCCCAGCACCACTTGTTAAAGAGGTTGTCTTTTTCCATTGTATATCCTTGTCTCCTTTGTCGAAGATAAGGTGTCCATAGGTTTGTGGATTTATCTCTGGGCTTTCTATTCTGTTCCATTGATCTATATTTCTGTCTTTGTGCCAGTACCATACTCTCTTGATGCCTGTGGCTTTGTAGTAGAGTCTGAAGTCAGGCAGGTTGATTCCTCCAGTTCCATTCTTCTTTCTCAAGATTACTTTGGCTATTCGAGGTTTTTTGTATTTCCATACAAATTGTGAAATTACTTGTTCTAGTTCTGTGAAAAATACCGTTGGTAGCTTGATAGGGATTGCATTGAATCTATAGATTGCTTTGGGTAGTATAGCCATTTTGACAATATTGATTCTTCCAATCCATGAACACGGTATGTTTCTCCATCTGTTTGTGTCCTCTTTGATTTCTTTCATCAGTGTTTTATAGTTTTCTATGTATAGGTCTTTTGTTTCTTTAGGTAGATATACTCCTAAGTATTTTATTCTTTTTGTTGCAATGGTGAATGGTATTGTTTCCTTAATTTCTCTTTCTGTTTTTTCATTGTTAGTATATAGGAATGCAAGGGATTTCTGTGTGTTAATTTTATATCCTGCAACTTTACTATATTCATTGATTAGCTCTAGTAATTTTCTGGAAGAGTCTTTAGGGTTTTCTATGTAGAGGATCATGTCATCTGCAAACAGTGAGAGTTTCACTTCTTCTTTTCCTATCTGGATTCCTTTTACTTCTTTTTCTGCTCTGATTGCTGTGGCCAAAACTTCCAACACTATGTTGAACAGTAGTGGTGAGAGTGGGCACCCTTGTCTTGTTCCTGATTTCAGGGGAAATGCTTTCAATTTTTCACCATTGAGGGTAATGCTTGCTGTGGGTTTGTCATATATAGCTTTTATTATGTTGAGGTATGTTCCTTCTATTCCTGCTTTCTGGAGAGTTTTAATCATAAATGAGTGTTGAATTTTGTCAAAGGCTTTCTCTGCATCTATTGCAATTATCATATGGTTTTTATCTTTCAATTTGTTAATGTGGTGTATTACATTGATTGATTTGCGGATATTAAAGAATCCTTGCATTCCTGGGATAAAGCCCACTTGGTCATGGTGTGTGATTTTTTTAATATGTTGTTGGATTCTGTTTGCTAGAATTTTGTTAAGGATTTTTGCATCTATGTTCATCAGTGATATTGGCCTGTGGTTTTCTTTTTTTGTGGCATCTTTGTCTGGTTTTGGAATTAGGGTGATGGTGGCCTCATAGAATGAGTTTGGAAGTTTACCTTCTTCTGCAATCTTCTGGAAGAGTTTGAGTAAGATAGGTGTTAGCTCTTCTCTAAATTTTTGGTAGAATTCAGCTGTGAAGCCATCTGGTCCTGGGCTTTTGTTTGCTGGAAGATTTTTGATTACAGTTTCAATTTCCTTGCTTGTGATGGGTCTGTTAAGATCTTCTATTTCTTCCTGGTTCAGTTTTAGAAAGTTATACAACCACTTGTAAAAGAATGAAACTAGAACACTTTCTAACACCATACACAAAAATAAACTCAAAATGGATTAAAGATCTAAATGTAAGACCAGAAACTATAAAACTCCTAGAGGAGAACATAGGCAAAACACTCTCCGACATAAATCACAGCAAGATCCTCTATGACCCACCTCCCAGAATATTGGAAATAAAAGCAAAACTAAACAAATGGGACCTAATGAAACTTAAAAGCTTTTGCACTACAAAGGAAACGATAATAAGGTGAAAAGACAGCCCTCAGATTGGGAGAAAATAATAGCAAATGAAGAAACAGTCAAAGGATTAATCTCAAAAATATACAAGCAACTCCTGAAGCTCAATTCCAGAAAAATAAATGACCCAATCAAAAAATGGGCCAAAGAACTAAACAGACATTTCTCCAAAGAAGACATACAGATGGCTAACAAACACATGAAAAGATGCTCAACATCACTCATTATCAGAGAAATGCAAATCAAAACCACAATGAGGTACCATTACACGCCAGTCAGGATGGCTGCTATCCAAAAGTCTACAAGCAATAAATGCTGGAGAGGGTGTGGAGAAAAGGGAACCCTCTTACACTGTTGGTGGGAATGCAAACTAGTACAGCCGCTATGGAGAACAGTGTGGAGATTTCTTAAAAAACTGGAAATAGAACTGCCATATGACCCAGCAATCCCACTTCTGGGCATACACACTGAGGAAACCAGATCTGAAAGAGACACGTGCACCCCAATGTTCATCGCAGCACTGTTTATAATAGCCAGGACATGGAAGCAACCTAGATGCCCATCAGCAGACGAATGGATAAGGAAGCTGTGGTACATATACACCATGGAATATTACTCAGCCATTAAAAAGAATTCATTTGAATCAGTTCTAATGAGATGGATGAAACTGGAGCCCATTATACAGAGTGAAGTAAGCCAGAAAGATAAAGAACATTACAGCATACTAACACATATATATGGAATTTAGAAAGATGGTAACGATAACCCTATATGCAAAACAGAAAAAGAGACACAGAAATACAGAACAGACTTTTGAACTCTGTGGGAGAAGGTGAGGGTGGGATGTTTTGAAAGAACAGCGTGTATATTATCTATGGTGAAACAGATCACCAGCCCAGGTGGGATGCATGAGACAAGTGCTCGGGCCTGGTGCACTGGGAAGACCCAGAGGAATCGGGTGGAGAGGGAGGTGGGAGGGGGTATCGGGATGGGGAATACGTGTAAATCTATGGCTGATTCATATCAATGTATGACAAAACCCACTGAAATGTTGTGAAGTAATTAGCCTCCAACTAATTAAAAAAAAAAAAAGTGAGAAGTGACCAGACAGTTGTTTAGTGAGAATGTGCACACAAATATCATCCAAAGTCATCTGTGCAAAAGAGTAGATTTGACCTATACTGTTTGTATTATGTTCAATTTGGTACTTCATCTAATAATATGTATATGTTATACCAGAAGTATGTGTAAGGGTGTTTTACAAACTCACACATTAGTGTTTGTTTACTTTGCTAGCATACTTTTAAATTTTTAATTCAGGGCCGAAATTATGTGATAGGTTGACTAGAATTCCTTTTTAGTTACTCTATTAGCACCTAAATCTTTTTATGGTCATGAATTTGAACAAACTCCAAGAGACAGTGGAGGAGAGAGGAGCCTGGCATGCTACAGTATATGGGGTCTCAAACAGTCAGATACAACTGAGCAATCAAGCACAGCACAGTCATATTTTAAAGGCACTTAAATTCTATCCATGGTTTTCCAAATAGAATATCAATATCTCTTAAATGTGTTTAACAGTTTTCTAAGATATTACAAAATATAATTATTTTCATAATGATGTCAAATGATTTTATGTACCTCAGGAAAATATTATTATATCCAGGACTAAGTAGTCTTTCAGATATTTCCTCATTTATTGTTAAGAATCAAATATATTTCCCCTATGCATTACATGCTTATCTGTAAACTATAACCACACCTCCATCCACTTTAGATATTTTAAGTACATGTTAAATATTAAAATAAAAACAAAATGTTTTATTAAAACAATATACCAAAATGTCTTTGTCAGTAGTACTTTCTCTTTCACTAGCATCTATAGAAAAAAGCATTAAATAAATTGCATTTAAAATGATTAACTAATGAAAAAACATGTACATTTTCGACAGAGCCCCGCATTAGAAATATATGAATTGTGTCACACAGATTTGGTTGTAAGAACGTATGGAACATATTCAAATGCAGGTAGGTCAAAGAAATATTAGTGGGAATATTTGGGGCCTATCCAATAGAGTGAAGATTCTTAATGATAATAGGCAATGATTATCTAAGGGAATCTAAACAAATCCAAACTTTTGAATGCTTCTGAAGTGAATGTCTAAACTTCTGAAACATTCATAAACATTTTTAAGAGACGAATTCTACTGGGTCATTTGACTGGTTATACTGCATGAAAAATCACTTTGTGAAATATAAAAAGAAATATGAATCATTGCATGTTCCTGTTTTCTTTTTAGCAGTAGCCATTCTCTCCTTTATTCTTCGAAGCTTCTAGTGGCTTGTTGCTGTGACCTCCATGTTATTACATGGAGAACCACCTTCCCATTTTGCTTCCATTTCCTACTAGGTCTGTTCCTTCTGCTTTTCTTTTTCTTTCCTTTGGTTTCTCTTCATGTCCTCATTCCATAAATGTTGGAGTGCCTCTTCCCTTTTTGACTTATACTTATTGTTCAATCGCTAAGCTGAGTCCAACTCTGCAACCTCATGGACTGCAGGACACCAGGCTTCCCTGCCCTTCACTATCTCCCAGAGTTTGCTCAAACTCACGTCCATTGAGTTGGTGATGCCATCCGAACATCTCATCCTCTGTCATCCACTTTTCCTTTTGCCTTCAATCTTTCCCAGCATCAGGGTCACTTCCAATAAGTCAGCTCTTCATATCAGGTGGCCAAAGTACTATATCTTCAGCTTCAACATCATTGCTTCCAATTAATATTCAGGGTGGATTTCCTTTAGGGTTGACTGGTTTGATCTCCTTTACTGCCTTGGATATTTTATCTAGTCCTTTGGCTTTATATGCCATTTGCCTATTATTCTAAACCAAAAAAATCCGTATTATTAGATTCAATTTCTCCTCTGAATCCCAAAGTCTGTTTCCTTCTAATTTCTGGAAATCTCCACTTGGATGTTTAACAGTTGTGTCGAACTAACATGTTCCCAGACAGTCCCTTCACAACTAATGCTCCATTAGTCAAAACTGAGACTTCAAAATAACATCCCCTCTTCTGACAGTTATGATTCTACTTTCATGTTTTTCAGAATAAATGCACTGAAGTCATCACTGATCTGAGGGGTAGGCCTGTAAGCTTATGCATTGACTCGTCACTGGAGACGTGGGGGGTTGCCCTGGAAAGAGAATGTGTCCTTGGATGATACTACTTTCCAGTCTGGAAGAGACCCAGCTGTAACCGATCAGTCAATAACATTCTCAGGAGCTGGCATAATGGGTGATTTCATCTAGGAAGAGATGCCATCTATGCTACACATCACTGCATCCACTACAAATACCTTCTAGGGCAATTTGAAATTTTGGGTCTTTTCACAAAAGTTAATTTTATTATTTTTACATGATAATTATGTCACAGAGAGGAGTTGCTAAGTTCTGAGCTGATTTTTGCCATAGGTAAGTTTTCTGAAGTTTACTTCTTCTGTTCTATAATAAATACAGGATGTATTAATTAGTGTAAGCGTCAGAACAGCATTAAGATAATAATTTCTTATACTGCATATACTAAGCATTAGTCAAATGTTCAAATAACACTAAAATACATGAACAGAAATAAAGACAGAAACAACTCTGGTCTTTCACCCCTTCAAAGGTGTTTGAGATTTCTCTCTGCTAAATTGTGGAATAAAAAAAGATTTAACATTTTTAGCACCTTTTCTGCAAACTTATTATTGAACATCCATTAGGTTATTTTAGAATATGTAATGTAATATAATTGTTCATGTGGTTCTCCAGGTAAGAATACTGGAGTCATTTGCCATTCCCTTCTCCAGTGGACCATGCTCCTTTCACATGTAGCAAGGTAATGCTTAAAATCCTGCAAGCTAGCCTTCAGCAGTACATGAACCAAGAACTTCCAGATGTACAAGCTGGATTTAGAAAAGGCAGAGGAATGAAAGATCAAATTGGCAACATCCACTGGATCACAGAAAAAGCAAAGAAATTCCAGAAAAAAAAAAAATCTACCTCTGCTTAATTGAATACATCAGTCTTTGACTGTATGGATAAAAATTGTGGAAAATTCTTAAAAGACGGGAATATCAGACCACTTTACCTGCCTCCTGAGAAACCTATATGCAGATTAAGAAGCAGTAGTTAGAGCCAAATATGGAATGGTTCCAAATTGGAAAAGGATTATGTCCAGGTTGTATATAGTGACTTGCTTATTTAACTTACAAGCAGAGTACATCATGTAAAATCCCACACTGGATGAAACACAAGTTGGAATTAAGATTGCTGCAAGAAATACCAACAACCTCAGATACGCAGATGATACTACTCTAATGTCAGAAAGTGAAGAGGAACTACAAGCTTCTTGATGATGAGGAAAGAGGAAAATGAAAAATCTTGCTTCAAACTCAACATTCAAAAAACTAAGATCATGGCATCAGTCACATCAGTTCATGGCAAATAGAAGGGGGGAAGGGGAAACAGTGTCAGATTCTATTTTCCTGGGTTCCCAAATCTCTGTGGACATGACTGCCACCATAAAATTAAAAAAAAAAAAAAAGACTTGCTCCATGGAAGAAAATCTGTGACAATCCTAGACAGCTCATTTATAAGTAGAGACATCACCACTTAGCTGACACAGATCCATGTAATCAAAGCTATGGTTTTTCTAGTAGTCATGTATGGATGTGAGAGTTGGACCATAAAGAAGGCTGAGTGCTGAAGAATTGATGCTTTCGAACTGTGGTGCTAGAGAAGACTCTTGAGGGTCCCTTGGATGGCAAGGTGATTAAACCAGTCAATCCCAAAGGAAATTAACCCTGAACATTAATTGGAAGGAATGATGCTAAGGCTCCAATTCTTTAGTTTTGTAATGCAAAGGGCTGACTCACTGGAAAAGACCCTGATACTGGGAACAATTGACTGCAGGAGGAGAATAGGGTGACAGAGGATGAGATGGTTGGATGGCATCAGCAACTAAATGGACATGAGTTTGAGCAAACCCCAGGAGATGGTGAAAGACGGGGAAGCCTGGCAGTCCATGGGGTTGCAAAGAGTTGGACACAACTGAGCGACTGAACAACAACTAGTACCTTGAATGGCATTCTCTGCAGTGTAGCTTTATGTCAGGAACACGGAAGTTCTTTTTTTTTTTTTTCTATTTGGGATACATGGTGTATGGGGAGATAAAACAGTGACATAGACCACAGTAAATGAGTGTACTTAAAAAATATATATTTTACAGCAAATGACTGAGGAAATAGGAGGAAAAATAGCTGGAAAACTAAGTATTTCAGAAAGAACATAAAAGGTCCCTCCAACTATCTGAGAAGCTTGCATGTGGCAACAAACTTTAGATTTAATAGGTTTCAGGTGCCAAAGCTATCAATGAAAGGAAGCTGCAGAAGGCAGATTTCTACTTGATATGAAGAAGAACTTGTGATGATTAGTACCATCAAACAACAGGGTGAGTTTCTCAAGGGTTGAGAAACTCCTTATTACTGGAGCTTTTCAAGTAAAAGACAGAAGACAATTTTGTTGGGATAACAGAACCAGGGCTCAAGCATTATTTATACTTCCTGATAAACTATACAGTCTTTCCACATTTACGATTCAATAATTCAACATCAACCTCTGTACATTCTTTTAAGTTATAAGAATCTGAAGCAAAACTTTGATACTACTCCTTTAAACAGAGAGAGACAGAGAGACAAATGTGGATTAAATCCATGATACTTTTCAGATTTGAGGGACAAATATATTTTAATTTTTTTAAATGAATCCAAAGATTACTTTAATATTAGTATGAAGCAAGAAATACATTGTGATTTACTAAATTTATCTACTTAAATGAGTTAATGTGCCCCATTTTCTCTCTCTGTCTGATTTAAAAGTTGTGGAAAAGAATCATTGAGATTTTATTTTCCTCTGAGGAACACAGGGCTACTCCGGTAAGCACTACCTTTGATTTGTTATCAATTTCAGGCCCACTTCCATCCCTGTTTGAGAAAGAAACCATGCTGACACTGACTACCGGAGCTGAGCTCCTGCAGAGCCACGGTCACTGCTGGCACTTAAGGAAAACGTGACTCGACCAAAGGGTGAAGAATGAGTGATCGGGGGCTACGACTGTTTCTTCTTTTTTTTTTTTTACATGTCTAATAAATAGCACATGTTTTCCTTTTAGTTGCTTAGTATTAAAAGAAAGCTTAAATCAATCATAAACAGTTATTAACAATGAAGACAAGGGAGAGTAAAAATGAACTTTATTGATCTGAAATGGAAGACATTATGTAACAGAAACCGTATACCATCTATAAGAATTGGAACGGTTTACAATGTAAAATGACAAGAACTGAGGCAATCAATTTAATAAAAGACATCTGAGTCTTATAAACTTTGGACTTCCATTTGAATCAGTATCAAAATGCAGTGGTTTATAAATGAACAATGATATATTGATACAGTTTATAAATGCAATATGTAATATCTAATATATTATTTTTTTAAAAATTCTTCATAAGTTTGGTTGGGAAATTCTATTTTAATATCCTAATAATATGCACAATTAAAGTTCTGAGAAATTTCCGGATAGAATAAAGCTTGGTAAAGTTGAGTCTGAATAAAACATTATATTTTCATTTGCAGTTTATTCATAATGTAGTACATTTTCTGTTTTTCTTCTTTCCTTTATTCTCTTTCCCTCCCTCTCTTCCTCTTACCTGTATATGTACATACATTTTCTCATTTTTGTTGTGTAATTTGTACATTTTAATAGAAGGATATAATCTATGCACATATAAACTGCCAATAATTTACATTAGTTGCATTCATTCATTATATATGTATAAAATATGAATATTTTGTCTTAGCAAGCAGCATATAGGAAAAAAACAAGGTAATTTTTGTCATTTTAATTTGTTTTGTAAATATTAACATGTGTGGCATAAATAAATGCATGGGGATTATCTCTAAAAGATAGGTTCAGCTCAGTTCAGTCACTCAGTCGTGGCTTCCCTGTCCATCACTGAACACCCAGAGCTTGCTCAAACTCACGTCCATCGGGTCATGATGCCATCCAACCAACTCACCCTCTGTTGTTTCGTTCTCCTCCTGCCTTCAACCTTTCCAGCATCAGGGTCTTTTCCAATGAGTCAGTTCTTCATATCAAGTGGCAAAAGTATTAGAGTTTCAGCTTTAGCATCAGTCCTTCCAATGAACACCCAGGACTGATCTCCTTTAGGATGGACTGGTTGGATCTCTGTGCAGTCCAAGGAACTTTCAAATCTTCTCCAACACCACAGTTCAAAAGCATCAATTATTCGGTGCTCAGCTTTCTTTACAGTCCAGCTCTCACATCCACACATGACTACTGAAAAAACTATAGCTTTGACTAGACAGATCATTGCTGGCAAATTAATATCTCTGTTTTTTAATATGCTGTCTAGGTTTGTCATAGGTTTTCTTCCAAGGAGCAAGTGTCTTTTAATTCCATGGCTGCAGTCATCATCTGTAGTGATTTTGGAGCCCTAGAAAATAAAGTCTGCACTGTTTTCATTGTTTCCCCATCTACTTGCCATGAAGTGATGGGATGGAATGCCATGATCTTAATGTTCTGAATGCTATTTACTGAGCATGGCCCTGCCCATCAGAACAACACCCAGTTTCCCCCTCAGTCAGTTTATCCCATCAGAAAGCTTCCATAAGCCTCTTATCCTTATCCATAAGAGGGCAGACAGCAAGCAAAACACAGTCACAGAAAATTAATCAAACTGATCACACAGACCACAGCCTCATCTAATTCAATGAAACTATGAGCCATGCCATGTAGGGTCACCCAAGACAGACAGGTGAAAGTGGACAGTTCTGAAAAACCATGATCCACTGGAGAAACGAATGGCAAATCACTTCAGTATTCTTGTCTTGAGAACTCTATGAACAATATGAAAAGGCAAAAAAGGCAGGTCTCTAATGATAAAAAATACTTATGTAGACCTTTGTGACTTTAAATATATTGATGCATTATTTTTAATGATTTTCTCCTGTTAGTTATTCATATCTTTCACTAAAAAATAAAATGTTCACTTATAAACCAAAATTGAGAGAAAAAATTATAATAGAAAGGTGACACTTTTGTTACATGTGTGTGTTGCATAGCAACAAACAGAATGGAGGCTTATATTATTTCCCAGGATTTTAAAACAGTTTATGAATTATTTGCATGTGCAAAAGAATTCCTCTAAATAAAATTAATATAAAATGCCATAGAAATTTGGATATTATTATAGATACCTACTTTTATTTCATTTTAAAATTTATAAAATATACTCCAACCTAAAGTATGCTCCTGGGATACAAAATAATAAAAGGGTTGTGACTATTAATCATAATAAAACAGTAAAAAAAAAAAAGGCATAATTTTAATGTGTTTTCCACAGGGAAGAATAAACTGTAAAGATGTACTTATTTGAATGCATGTGACATTTATATCACTCTTGGGAAACAAAAAAGAATTAGGTAACTATAATATTATGCATAAGCCTAATCTACCATTCCAATTTTTAAACAAACATACAAAAAAAAACCAAAAAACAGTTCTATGTATTCCTTAGTAAACTGAGGAGTAGAACTTCAGAGATAAACTGATTTTTTCTGTCTATAATCTGTGTCTTTGAGATAGCATAAACAAATTTAATTATTTCCTCAGATGATTTCTCCATTGGGAATGAAATAAACTGGAAATACACCCTTTCTTCAAGCATCAGTTTTACTTTACTTGTATTGGAATATAGCTGATTTACACTGCTTTTAGATTCAGGGGCACAGCACAGTGAACCAACTGCACCTGAACATACGTCTGCTTTTTAATAATATTTTCCCATGTAGGTCACTACAGAGTATCATGCTATATATAGCAGGTTCCTATTAGATATCTATTTTATATATAATAGTATGTGTGTGTCAATCTAAATTTCCCAATTGATCCCCTACTTCCATTAGTAACCAAAAGTTTGCTTTCTCCATCCATGACTCTACTTCTGTTTTATAAATAAGTGCATTTGTACCCTTTATTTTTAGATTCCACAGATAAACAATATCATCTGATATCTGTCTTTCTGCATCTTACTTCACTCAGTATGGCAATCTCTAGGTCTATCTATGTGGCTTCAAATGGCATTATTTTGTTCTTTTCTAAAGCTGAATTAAAATTATTTGAAAATGTATAGTGATCTACAAATGAGTTAAAACATCAACTAATATTTGCTTGCATTCTAGAATTATACTGACATTAATAACCATATCTCTGAACAATTAGTTTATTTCTCTTTTTTTAACCAAATGAATTTTGTGTACCCAAATTTCAAAATAACTGAATTGCTCCTCTGGCTGCTAAAACTTTTAATTTGTTTTTAAATCATATAGATTTCAGGACAAGTGAGACAAGCAATCCCAGAAAATTTTATCTCTTCCTGTGTTGTATTATCCGCTTGATGTATTATCCACTTGATAGCCTAAGAAACTGGTATTTACAGAAATTATTAATTCATCTAACTCTTCAGAGTTAGAATTATGAGAGTCCCTTATGTTTACTTATACTTTTATATTGTCTTTATGTCAGCAGTGTTAAGGGACATACATAATATTTCCGTACACAGTGTCTCCTGGTATTAGTCTGGCCCTGGTAGTAAGACCTTTTTGATTTGTACCACTTTAATAAACACAATTGAAATTATATATATTTCTCTCTAATGTACCTTTTCTATTAGGATATAAGGTCAAGTGCAAGTAACAGTAATGAAATCTTTAAAATATAACTTCAGTAATCACTGCCATCTATTTGTTGGAAAATCATGATTTTTTAAACTTATTATTTATGATTTTCATCTGTATAGCTTATTCCAGGCAAGAAGTTCAACAGTTAAGAGAAGAGAAAAATTCACAATGGAAAACTGTGCTCATATTCCTCAATCAACTCTTGTTTCTTTGGTGAAGTAACACATACACACATGTGTGTGTGTATGCATATATACTTAAAATTCAAAAGTTCTAATTAATATTTCTCTTCACTTTTATAGAGTGACAAACCAAGCCTGTGCCCTGATTTTTAATATTTGAATTAAAATAGCACATAGTAGGCACTTAATAACTACTTAGCAAGTGAATTATTAATAGAAATTATATTTTATTGCAAGTTAACAAAATTAATGATCTGTAATTATATAAAATTATAAACACTTGGTGATCAAATGTAGAGATAGAAAACTGTTGTGAACTAGCTTTGGCATCGAGGATTTATTGGGAGAATATTATATTATCAAGAATAACTGTGGCAAAACAAAACTGAGGACAGTAATACAACTGGGCCTCAGGAAAACTCACTAAAAATCTATATATTAACAAGTTTCTCTGAGCTGTCATCTTGAATGATTCCAAATGAACCAAAAGTTTTTGACTTAACTGCTAGGAAGAATGAAACTGTTTATTTACTGAGATACAGAGCCTGCAGGAATAGCTATTTAGATGAGAGGCAGTGGTGAGAAATCAAGCACTGTATTAGGTTGTGCTGAGTTTATAATCATCATCCCTCACACAGATTAATGCAGGAGCCTACAAAGTGCTCTCCTTGTTTACACCCTTTTCGCATACCCCTTCCCCCCACAATATATTTTCACATTGCATTTGGTGAGATCTTACTGAAACCAAAGTCAGATTATAGCACTTTTCTACTCAAAATCCTGCAATAGCTCTCTATTTACTCAGAGTAAAATCCAATCTTTACTTCAGTCCACAGGCCCTTTATTATCTGGCTCTCTATTGCCAAGACACCTGCTCCTTGGAAGAAAACCTATGACAAACCTAGACAGCATATTAAAAAGCAGAGACATTACTTTGCCAACAAAGGTCCGTCTAATCAAAGCTATGGTTTTTCCAGTAGTCATGTATGGATGTGACAGTTGGACTCTAAAGAAAGCTGAGCACTGAATAATTGATGCTTTTGAACTGTAATGTTGGAGAAGACTCACAAGAGTCCCTTGGACTACAAGGAGATCCAACCATTCAATCCTAAAGGAAATCAATCCAAAGGAAATCCTGGATATTCATTGGAAGGCCTGATGATGAATCTGAAACTCCAATATTTTGGCCACCTAACAGGAAGAACTGACTCATTTGAAAAGACCCTGATGCTGGGAAAGACTGAAGGCGGGAGGAAAAGGGGATGACAGAGGATTAGATGGTTGGATGGCATCACCAACTCAATGGACATGAGTTTGAGTAAACTCTGGGAGTTGCTGATGGACAGGGAGGCCTGGCGTGCTGCAGTCCATGGGGTGGCAAAGAGTTGGACACGACTGAGCAACCTAACTGACTGACAGTCTGATTCTATTACCTCTCAGAACTCATCTCAATGCTCTTCCACAAAACACTCAATTTATGCTTCATCATCTTCCTTAATTTTCCTTGAACAAGCAAACTCCTTAACCTAGGGACTCTGGATGGATCTCTGCCTGGAAGGTCCTCCAGATATTCACGGGTAACTAGTCACCTTGTTCACCGCTTCACTCACTGTCACCTGCTGAAGACTGAGGTCTCCCCTATTCAAGACATCACCTCCGTTGGTCTCGTCCTGTGTGTGTTACTTCAGTCACTCAGTCGGATCCGACTCTTTGGCAGCCCATGAACTGTCGCCTGCCAGGCTCCTCGGTCCACGGACTTTTCCAGGCAAGAATACTGAAGTGGGTTGCCATTTCCTACTCCAAGGGATCTTTCCAACCTGACCCAGGGGTTAAACCTGAGTTTCTTGTGCCTCCTGCTTTGGCAGGAGGATTCTTCACCATAGAGCCACCTGGGAATCCCCTTATACTTACTGTCAACCTTCTCCCTATTGCCATTACTTCTAAAACTCTTAATCATTCTCTACTTTTTCTTTGTTCCTTAGCCCTTATAATTTAGCATAGCATACTATACTACTTATTAAATTATTTGTTAGTTAATGTTTTAATCATTTATTAGAATATATCTGTAAGACTCTATCTACTAGCATATAATCCCTGAGGAGACCCCTTTTCTGTCGACTGTTATACTTCAAATGTCTAGAGCAGTACAAGTCATTTAATAAATATTTGACAAATAAATAAATTAATAAATTGTTTGACACTTCTATTAGTGAGGGTTAGAATCAACTAATGAATGTTAAATTAACAAATGACTATAACAATATAGGTGTTTATATTTCACATAAATAAAAGTAGTTCAGTGGGCTAGTCTGAAGACTCAGAAAGTATCAATATTCAAGCTCCTTCTATTTTTCTGTACTGCTCTTCTCCACATATGGCTTATACTTAAAGCTTCTGCACTTGTAATCTAGGAAAAGAATAAGAAAAAGGACAAAAGGAGGGCATAGATACTATATTTCGATCACTTTCTAGAAATTGCACATACCAATGTACTTTGTAATTTATTGCCCAAAACTTAATCACTTTAACACATCCAACTGTAAAAGACAATTGGATAGTGAGTTCTTATTCCAGGATGTTAAGTGCCCAGTCAAAGATCTGGTGTTATATCACTGGAGACCTAGAGATTGTTATAAGGAGTGTAGTAAGTCAGGGAATGACAAATAGCATATGATATCACTTATGTATGAAATTTTAAAAATAGTACAAATGAACTTACTTACAAAACAAAAATAGAGTTACAGATGTTCAGGGATAAATTGGGAGATTGGGATTGACATGTACACATTACCATACATAAAATAGATAATTCAAGTACCTCTATTGCATAGCACAGGGAATTCTGCTCAATACTCTAGTGAACTATATGGGAAAAGAGTCTAAAAAGCATGGCTAATTGAATATTTATAACTGATTTACTTTCCTATACACCAGAAAGTAACACAACATCAGAAATCACCTATACTCCAATACTTTTTTTAAAGAAATGCAAAAATGGAAATTTTTTGACAACTAACCATCTTTGTCATAAAATCCAAATGTGCATGATGAGTGAGCAACTGGATATAAATCATACGAAACAGTTTAGACAGTATCAGTCCTGTATTACAAATGTTGTCACAAAATAATTATTCTATATTCAAAAGTGCTCTAGTTTAAATAATAAATTACACAGTCACCTTAGATATGGGACTGCAGGTCACTGAAAATACCTGGGCTAAAGATGTATTTCCAGGAATCAAGAACACATACAGAATTTAAAAACATGAAATTAAGAGCTGACCTAGAGTTGGCATACAGATATAAAAGAGAAGAGGCCCTATAACTGAGACACAAACTATTTTAACCAATTCAATGGACATGAGTTTGAGCAAACTCTGAGAGACAGTGAAGGACAGGGAAGCCTGGCATGCTACAGTCCACGGGATCACAAAGAGTCAGACATGACTTAGCGACTGAACAACAACAAAAAGGCAGAGAAGGCAAACCAGTCAAGTCAGAGGAAAATCAAAGAGAAGTTGGTGTCATAGGAGCCAAGGAAAGATAGTGTTTAAAAACTATGTAAATAATTTTGATAAACTAGATCAAATGAGAACTGAGAATTTACCATTATATTTAGCAATGTAAAGTAAATGATTGATTTTAACAATAGCTATTTACTAGAACTACCACTGAAAAATGGAAAGAAAGCAATAGAGAAAAGAAGTACTCATATACACTCTTGTGGAAAGTTTTTGATTAAAAGGAACCAAAGAGGTAGGGCAGTAGAGGGAGCATTGACATAATTTTCCTTTTATTTAAATCTTAAAGCTAGGGTAAATTTCAACATATAAATATGTTGAGGAGAATAATTCTGTAAGAAGTGAAAATGTAATGGTGCTTAGAGGTAGCAATGATGGGATAAGAGTGGATGCAATCTAGTAAATAAGCAGAGTAACTGGACTTAGTTAGAAGCCTACCATTGAAAGAAGGAAGACCTCCTGATTTAGTAGGTTCATAGATTTAATGACGAAAGTACATAAAAATTCTCTGATTTTTTTCTCTAATCTTTCCTTGAATAAGGCACTGCTGCTGCTGCTGCTAAGTCACTTCAGTCGTGTCCAACTCTTTGCAACACCATAGACAGCAGCCCACCAGGCTCCCCCGTCCCTGGGATTCTCCAGGCAAGCACACTGGAGTGGTTTGCCATTTCCTTCTCCATGAATAAGGCACAGTATGTGGTAAAGAACCCACCTACCATTGCAGGAGACGTGGGTTCAATCCCTGGATCAGGAAGATGCCCTGGATAAGGAAATGGAAACTCACTTCAATACTCTTACCTGGAAAATATGGATAGAGGACACTGGAGGGCTATAGAACATGGGGTCGCAAAGAATCAGACACAACTGAGTACACACACAAAAGGATAAGGACAATCATCAATAAAGAAGGATGATTAGGAAATGTCAAATTAAAGGGAAGTGAAAAAGAGCTGTAACTCAAAGTGAATCTGAGGATCGATCAACATCGGTATCCCCTACAGCTTGTTGGAAATGCAAATTATCAGTTATCTCACAAGACTTTTAGGACCTGCAGTTTAATAAGATCCCCAAGTGTGTCCCTCAACTTTGAGAAACATCAGTCTAAAAGAACAGGAGAGCAAACTGATATGGGAAATGCAGCAGAACTTTTCAAATGACTAGCTTCACTTTGGGGTTAGAGGTCATAATTTAAATTGAGATAAGTAAGTTTCTATTAGTCATATCTAGTCAAAATTCTAATTAAGATCTCCTCCAGAATATCTTTTAGTCATTTCAAACTTAAATCCAAAACAAAATCTGTTTCCCCACTAGTCTTCCCCATTTTGTAAATGGTACCACAATCCCCTCTGCAATTCAAGTTAAATATTGAGAAATTAACTTTATTCCTTTTGTTCTCTCCTAATCCATCACGAAGTCCTTCAAACTTTACTACCACAACCTACTCAACTGCCATCCTAGCCTAACCTCTATCATCTCTTCCTGGATGATTTCAACTGCTTATCCATTGCTAGTTTTGTTTCAACTTTCGAAGCTTGATAGAGACTTCCCCACACTCTAAGAATGATTCACACACACACACACACACACACAAACTAGATGAAGCAATCTCAGATTTTATTGGGCTACAAACCCTCTCAGCTGAGCCATAATTATACGAATTTAGGCTGGATCGCACTGAGAAGATAAGCCTGAATATGAGAGGAGGATAATTTGATTCCTGTCTTCAAATATTTGAGGAACAATAATCACTAACATTTTCTGACTGTCGAAGAGTTACACTGGGTTAGGCACTTGAAATCCATTAACTCTCATCTTAAAATAACACTTTATGATAATTTCCATTTAATTACAACCTTAAAAGTCATGAAAATTACAACTATAAAAACAGGAATGATATAAGAAATAACTTTTAGTCAGAGCAGTCTAAAGCATGGACTTATTTGAGAGTATCTAGTTAAATATAACTTGCAATATTCAATCTTAGCAAAGACAGCCACTGGCAGAGATGTTTTGGAAATAATTCAAGCATCAGCTGGGTATTTGGGCTAGAAGATGACTAATGCTTACAGAATTACTAGAATACCATAGTTCTGTGATTTACTGAAACCTAAAATTCTTTGCCAGAATGGAACTAAGTGACTCTACATAACATTTCCTAAAACATAAAAATATTTTATAGTGTGTGTAGGAAAAAATAATTTTCACCAGATTGGCTGAGGACCATAATATTACTAGGGAGATGTAGAAGTATCTGAAATTCCAAAAGGATCTGCCAACTGGGCCTTATTCTTGTGGTTGTGAACATCTCAATTAAATCAGGGTTGGAAAAATAAATGAAAGTAGTCTCAAATCAAAAACTCATTACACAGGTTAAGAGACTCATCAAAACTCAAACAGGCAATAAACTACATTTCCTGGTAACTAGTCCAAATAATAAATCATTACACTATACAGCTCAACACTGGAATACTCCCTACATTATTTTACACTTTGATGCTTTAATTTTCTGAGTTCTTTCTACAGATTGACTTTTCCTCTGATCCTAAGATTCTAATCATATTCAATACTTTGTTTCCTAAAATGCTATGCTCTCTAAAGATTTTGTGCCTCTGAATATTTTTCCTTTGCCTAAACTATATTTTATTGGAAAGTTATGCCAACATACACAATGCTTTCCAAAGAGCACTTTTGTACCTCATTTAAAAAATATAAAACCAATCATCACTAAAAGCGTCTAAACTAAAAATAGAGAAATCTAATCAAAATTAAAGAAAAAACATATTTAACAGACCAGAAGTTGACTTTAAGAAAATAAAAGTGATAAATATCTTCACTTAAATATGAACAGATAAAGCATCTATGTTAAAGCTAACTAGATGCTATTAAAATAATTAAAAGTGATATTCAAAGAATCTGAACTTCAAAACCGAAAATAAGATAGCATAAATTAAAAAAAAAGTAATCATTGTGTTGGAAAAATATTGAGCAAATTTTCCACAAAGCAGAGTTTAAAAAAATAAAAATAAGATAATAAACTTATATGATTAGATTGAGAAATGCTAAGTCCAAACAAGGAAAACTAGCCTAGAGGCAGAAAAATAAATGGAGTAAATAATTTAAGAAATAGAATTGTAGGACAGAGATCTCCAAATAACAGTCTCTAGATTAGAAACACATATCACAAATGTGTCCCATATATAAATGGCGACCCACTCTGATAGAGGAGCATGGTGGGCTATGATCCACACAGTCGCAGAATCAGACACGACTGAAGTGACCTCACACTCACACATATTATATGACATCAGAATTTGCAAAAGCATTACTGGAAATCTGAAAGTCAGGAAAATGAGGAAACTATTTTCTTATGTAGAATTTACTTTCTAGCCACTCTAACACATAACCAATTCTAGATATGTAGCTGAAAAAATTCTTCCATCTCTACATTCTTTCATGGGAGGATACTAAAGAATATGCTTCACCTAAAGAAAAAAGTCAAAGTGTTTATCTCTCAGTCGTGGCCAACTCTCTGTCACACCTTGGACTGTAGCCTTGGACCAGCCTCCTCTGTCCATGCGATTCTCCAGGCAAGAATACTGGAGTGGGTAGCCATTCTTTTCTCCAGAGGATATTCCCCACCCAGGGATTCAACCCGGGTCTCCCACATTGCTGGCATTTTCCTTACCATCTGAGCCACCAGGGAAGCCCAGGCTTCACCAAAACAAGAGAGTAAACAAAGAAAGAAAGTATGAAGTAATCCATGAAAAAGAGAACTCATATGGGGAAAACCCAAAAATTTCCAGTATGACAAATACAGGGATATCCTAGGATCACAGCCATGCAGTAGGAACCTATCCAATGGGAACAATATATAGGGCTTCACAGGATGTGTCTTTAAGAATAAAAATGGAACCAAACAAATAATTAGCTGATGTGACTGATCATAAAGAGAAATGTTATAGTTCTATTTGAGTTTAAATAATAAATAATTTTAATTTGACAAAAATGTTTATTGAGCATGTAACGTGTTTCGGTTGCTGTACTAGATATTTTAGGATGTATCAGTGAACAAAAGAAACAATGAAATCTACCCTAAAATAGCATACAATCAAGAAAAAAGCTTTCATTAGGCACTGATCAACTCCAGAGAAAACAAAATAAAAATCTGTCCAAGAAAGAAAATGTAATCATACTACACCACATGGAACAGCTTAAGAACAATCTTTACAGAGTCATAATAATTTAATACTGTATTTCATTTTAACCCTTGGCTCAGCTGGTAAAGATTCCGCCTGCAATGAGGGGGACCTGGGTTAGATCCCTGGGTTGGGAAGATCCCCTGGAAAAGGGAAAGGCTACCCACTATTCTGGCCTGGAGAATTCCATGGACTGTATAACCCATGGGGTCACAAAGAGTCAGACACGACCGAGCAACTTTCACTCACTTCACTTCATTTTAACAAATATGCTATAAACACTTTTAATTTGGGTTTTTGTTCTTGCTTTTTAGAGAGTGATGCTGGGACCTAGATTGGGAAATCAATACAAAATACATATAACTGGACAAAAGATGCAGTAAAAGCTATGTAAGCATACATGCTCATCCCCAGTCTCTAACAAGGTCACCCATCATATCAGCACAGTTTTCCGAGGAGGTTAAACCAGCTTCCCCTTGATCCCTCTCCACTCAGACCTCCAGGCAGCTGCTACTGAAGTTATTAACACATGAAAAGTATATACCAGCCGTCCCCCAATTAAATGATCTCTAAATCAGTTTCTTCATCATACATTATAGAAATATTTTAAATATTAGTATATGATGTTCTATGAGACAAAATGTTGCAAAAATTGAAAAGGATCAGAGTAGTACAAATGAGAACAGAAGATCAGATTGGGATGGGAATTACCTTGCGCTATAATTTGATATCAGTTTTTTTTAATTTTTTAATGGAAATTACTACAAGAATATTTATTTGTTCATAGGTGCTTACTTTAAAATCTCTAATCTTTCAATAAGACCACTATTTTTTTCTTAAAACGGTTCCCTGTCATATTTAGAATTCAGAATATGGAAATACATATATGTTTATTATAAATTAATCACAGATTACACTCTGTTAAGTTTCATATAAGTAGAGCAGCATGTATATTTAGTTATATTTGTACAATAACTTTAATATTTAATGAATCTGTATATATGTTAAATGCTTAAATTTGGGGTCTTAGTGTTTTATTATAACATTTTAAATATTATTAAAATATAATTGCCCTCTATTTAAATTTGACATGCAAATAAAGATACATAAAGAAAGTGCTTAATGGTAATTGTTTGATTTATATAATATAAACACAGTTGTTTCTCTTAAACCATAATAAACATTTTATTCCACACTACTTTTAAATAACTTCCCTGAAGAAACTGTATTTTGTCATAATTTCAAAGCCAAAATAATTTCAAAGTCAACTATTTAGATAGTAAAATTGTGTTTGACTGACATAATTATAATGGTCTTATGTTTGAATCCCATCTCACCTCACCATACCCTAAACAATAATCTGAAAATTGAGGATTTCCTACGTTAAACAAAATAACTCCTACCTACTAAAAAAATAAATTTGGAGTTGTGTTTTCACAAAATACAGCAAAAAAACCCACCTTACTTTCTGATAACATGGGAAGTGAACTTTAATTGAAATCTTGTTTGTAAACCTATGGTAATTTGTTCAATAAATAAATAATTTATTGTTATGCTGGCTTACTAATAAGTATGAATCTTGACAGAAGAGGTATCCTTAGGGTAATTTTTCCCTTAGGGTATTAATTTAACTTTCCCACAAGCAGTATTAAAGGTCATATTCACGTTATGGCACTTCTTTATATTGCCAAAGATTAAAGTCTTTCTTGTAAAATTGTATTTCCACAGTGAAATAACAGGTGAAATAACTACAGTGAAACTACAGGTGTAACTTCTTCCTTTACTGAAAAGCTTCAGTATATACCATTAAATTCATCTTGTAATTACTCCTTTCCGATATAGAGAGAAAACTATTTGAACTGTGTGCACTAACCTCTTAATCTACAAAGCCTGTTTACAAATGCAATGATTTTAATGCATCTTATGTTTCCACACATCCAACAATCATTCAGGGATCAAATCTGGCAGCTAACAATTTGCCATTAAACATTCTGTCAATAGATCACTCTTTTTATAGCCTGGTACATTTCAAAAAGTGATTGAGCTAATTAAACACAACTGTGAAATTAAGCAGAGATTTAATTAACATTATTTGATGGCTCTGGAAAGGACATTATTATTAACAAAGACATTTCAAATAACTCAAATCACAGTTAAATTTATTAACCCAGGCTTTTAGTATTACTTACTGCAGTACAACTTTTTTTTTTAATTTATTTTTTATTGAAGGATAATTGCTTTACAGAATTTTGCTGTTTTCTGTCAAACCTCAACATGAATCAACCATAGGTACACATACATCTTCTGTTCTGAAACTCCCTCCCTTCTCCGTCCCCATCCCACCTCTCTAGGTTGAAACAGAGCCCCTGTTTGAGTTTCCTGAGCCAGACAGCAAATTCCCTATTGGCTATCTACTTTACATATGGTAATGTAAGTTTCCATGTTACTCTTATATATAGTTTATATATGTTTCGGCAAAATGCGAAGAGTTACATGGCCATACACTATAAACTGCTTAAAAAGGAAGATGCTTTTCTAAAGTAAAAAAAAAAAAAAAGTGTAAATATAGCTAAATTGTTTAATCAAAGTATTTATATTTATTATAACAAAACTATTTTCTGTCTTCAATTATTAAACCACTTGAAATTATTTTATCATGGTAAACGAAAATATATTATTAGCAAAATTTGTCTCATAAAAACATAACTAAAACAGTTAGAAAAATAAAGATAAACTTATAATAGTAGTGTTACCTTTGTAGTTTAATCTCTTGGATTTCCATTGATCACGGGCCTGAATTTTTGTCACAGGCTAATAAATTTCAGTTGTTGTAGTCCAATTAACAGGTAGGGAAAACTATTTTCTTCTTGGAGTGTGCTTCAGCAATATGACACAGTTGTTACTGATTACTTGAGACTGGTACATGACTCCTCTGAGGATTAATTTACCTGATTGCAGACTGGTACACTACAACTTCTAGTGCTTTAATCCTTTGAGAGCTATTGCTGTAATTATTGCACATGGTATACCCTACAGATCTTTATTCTTTACAGTATTTCAAATAGTTTTATATATCTCAAAATTATTCAATTTACATCAACTTTTCTAAAGAGAAAGATTTTATATTTCCCCATTCCAGATTCTGAAGAGTTGCGACATCTCATCACAACACACAAAATTTCAAATAAAAATCAAATAAAATAATTATATTAAAGGCTCATAAAATACTGCTGGTGGACAAGGATAATAGCCATAAAATAATTTTATTAATCTTTTAAAATTTTTATTGTATTGATAAAAATAATTTGACCTAATTACTTGGAAAATGTTGTTGTTGTTGTTCAGTCACTAAGTCCAATTCTTTGTGACCCTATGGACAGGAGAGCATGCCAAGTGTACCTGTCCTTCAGTGAATATTCAGGGTTGATTTCCTTTAGGATTGACTGGTTTGATCTCCTTGCTCTTCAAGGAACTCTCAAGTTTCTTGTCCAGCACCATACTTTGAAAGCATCAATTCTTCAATAGTAGTCTCCTTTATGGTCCAACTCTCACATTCATATATGGCTACTGGAAAAACCATAAACTTGACTATATGGACTTTTGTCAGCCAAGTGATGTTTCTATTTTTCAATATGTTGTCTGGGTTTGTCATAGCTTTTTTTCCCCCAGAAGCCAGTGAATTTCATGGCTGCAGTCACCGTCTGCAGTGATTTTGGAGCCAAAGAAAATAAAATCTGTCACTGTTTCCATTTATCCTCCATTTACTTGCCATGAAATGATGGAACCAGATGACATGATGTTCGTTTTTTGAATGTTGAATTTTAAGTAAGCTTTTCCACTCTCCTCTTCCATCTTTACCAAGAGGCATTTTAGTTCTTCTTTGCTTTATTCCATTAAGGTGGTATCACCTGCATATGTGAGGTAATTGATATTCTTCCCAGAAATCTTGATTCTAATTTGTGATTCATCCAGCCTGACATTTCTCCTGATGTACTCTGCATTTAAGTTAAATAAGCAGGGTGACAATATACAGTCATGACATACTCCTTTCCCAATTTTGGACCAGTCCATTGTTCAATGTCCAGTCCTAACTATTTCTTCTTGACCTGCATACACGTTTCTCAGGAGGCAGGTAAGGTGGACTGGCACTCCCATCACTTGAAGAATTTTCCACAGTTTGTTGTGATCCACACAAAGGCTTTAGCATAGTCAATGAAGCAGTTATTTTCCTATAATTCTCTTGTTTTTTCTATGAGCCAAAGGATGTTGAGAACTTGACTTCTGGTTCCTATGCTTTTTCTAAATCTGGCTTGTACATCTGGAATTTCTCCATTCATGTAGCATTGAAGCCAAGGTTCAAGAATTTTGAGCATTACCTTTCTAGCATGTGAAATGAGCACAATTGTACAATAGTTTGCACATTCTTTGGCATTGCCCTTTTCTGGAATTGGAATGTAACTGACCTTTTCCAGTCGTGTGGCCACTAGTGAGTTTTGCAAATTCTGGTATATTGAACGCAGTACTTTGACATCATCCTTTAGGATTTGAAATAGCTCAGCTGCTATTCTATCACCTTTGTCACTTCAGTTCAGTTCAGAAGCTGAGTCATGTCCGACTCTTTGTGACCCCATGAATCGCAGCACGCCAGGACTCCCTGTCCATCACCAAATCCCGGAGTTGACTCAAACTCATGCCCATCGATTTGGTGATGCCATCCAGCCATCTCATCCTCTGTCTTCCCCTTCTCCTCCTGCCCCCAATCCCTCCCAGAATTAGGGTCTTTTCAAATGAGTCAACACTTCGCATGAGGTGGCCAAAGTATTGGAGTTTCAGTTTCAGCGTCAGTCCCTCCAATGGACACCCAGGACTGATCTCCTTTAGGATGAACTGGTTGGATCTCCTTGCAGTCCAAGGGACTCTCAAGAGTCTTCTCCAACACCACAGTTCAAAAGCATCAATTCTGCGGTGCTCAGCTTTCTTTCTAGTCCAACTCTCACATCCATCCATGACCACTGGAAAAACCATAGCCTTGATTAGATGGACCTTTGTTGGTAAAGTAATATCTCTGCTTTTTAATATGCTGTCTAGGTTGGTCATAACTTTCCTTCCAAGGAGTAAGTGTCTTTTAATTTCATGGCTGCAATCACCATCTGCAGTGATTTTGGAGCCCCAAAAAATAAAGGCTGGCACTGTTTCCACTGTTTCCCCATCTATTTACAATGAAATGATGGGACCAGATGCCATGATCTTAGTTTTCAGAATGTTGAGCTTTAAGCCAACTTTTTCACTCTCCTCTTTCACTTTCATCAAGAGGCTTTTTAGTTCCTCTTCACTTTCTGCCATAAGGGTATGTCATCTGCATATCTGAGGTTATTGATATTTCTCCTGGCAATCTTGATTCTAGCCTAGCATTGTGCTTCCTCCAGCCTAGCATTTCTCATGATGTACTCTGCATAAGAGTTAAATAAGCAGGGTGACAATATACAGCCTTGATATACTGCTTTTCCTATTTGGAACCAGTCTGTTGTTACATGTCCAGTTCTAACTGTTGCTTCCTGACCTGAATGAAAACAGTAATTTGATGTCTTCTAGGAAATTACTAAACAGGCTAGAGTTCTGCTTTGGTTTATTTGTTAGTTTTTGTTTTGTTTTTATACATACTTTGTCACATACAAAAGTAGTTCTTGGCAAACAATTTGAATGAACAACTTTGTATCCTAAATTACATTCCAAAATCTTTCCTTGACTTTGTTAAACATACTTCAGTGAAAGAGATTTCAACATGTGAATGAAAACCTGCACACATGTAGAATACAAAGACAAATCTCTGAAATCTGCAAAGACTATTAGTTAAAATTATAGTAAGGTCATCTAGGGAAATCGGGGTAATTTTTTTTACGTCTTTTAAAACTTGCACACACACACATATGGAAAAATCAGAGTACAAAAAGGGAAATTTGTTGATGAACTGGATCTTCTATCTCATAAAGCACATGCAGGCCATTATTTAACCACAGACTGAATAACAAAACAAACACAGAAATCAAATCAAGCAAGATGTATTTTTATTTAAAAGAACAAAGACAAACCATCTGTGGATATTGAAAATTTCTCTTCACCGATATAAATCTCCTATCAGGAAGACGCTCCATTTATAAAGATAGCTTTTAGAAATAGATCTACTTTCACAAGGCCAAAGAAAACCAGCACTAGGTGGTGTATTACAATTAATGAACAGACAATAAAAGGTCAGAAGACATAAAAGAAAAGCAGACACATCACAGAAAAATATTAAAAATAAATTTTCAAATAAACTGACACTAGAGGAAACAAGTTAGGGAACAGAAGAAAACTAGTAACAACAAAAATCATTCGAAATTTTATATGCAGATTCAAGAAGGCACTGCATCTTTAAAAAATATACTATAAATAAATGAACAAATCAGCAAAAAATACATCTTACAAATCATGAAAATTCTTGCTGAAATAAAAAAAAATACTAACCTGATAATATACTTCTATTTACAATAGATAATATATAGGAAAAGAAATGAAATACATAAAGAAAATAAAATAGAGAAGAGCAATCCAGTTAATGAAAGAGGAAATAATGATTAGGTAAATCATTACAAGACAAGTACAAAATATCTTTACCAAAGGCAAAGTTCTCTTTACTGTGAAGAAAATAACTAAAAATACAATGCTTACCCCCATGGGATTTCAGACTATCATTTCAATGGTTGCTTAGCTACTAATTCTTGCCTGACTCTCGTAACCCCTGACTATAGCCCGCTAGGCTCCTCCATCCATGAGATTTTTTCAGCAAGAATACTGGAGTGGGTTGCCATTTCCTTCTTCAGGGGATCTTCCTGACCCAGGGATCAAACCCCTGTCTCCTTCATTGCTGGCAGATTCTTTATCTGCTGAGTCACTGGGGAAAATTGTTAAAAACAGACAGAAGGCCATGTTCGGGCTAATGGACACTCTACCGGTAAGTGGGTGGTATAACTTGATTTGTCAAATGCCTCTGAAGCATTTCAGATCACTCCAGGCAGCTCACACAGGGAGGGCTGCAGGGAATGTGTCTGCTGTTGTCTGCAAGGAGGTGATGCTCTATTGCATAAGGTTGAATCATTTTTAAAAAACTCAACAAAATGGCAGAAGCTGTACTTAACTATTCCTGAAGAAACACTTAAAAAGAAATATGATATTGTACAGATCTCTTTCTTGTGACATCACTTATAATAAAATCAATATACAACAAAACAACAGCAAACATTATCCTCAATGGAGAAAAATTAAAAGCATTTTCTCTAAAACCAGGAACAAGACAAGGGAGCCCACTCTCACCACTACTATTCAACACAGATTTGGAAGTCCTAGCCATAGCAGAGAAGAAAAAGAAATAAAAGCAATCCAGATTGGCAAAGAAGAAGTAAAACTCTCACTGTATGTGAATAACATGATCCTCTACATAGAAAACTCTAAAGATGCTACCAGAAAATTACTAGAGCTAATCGTTGAATATAGTAAAGTTGTAGGATATAAAATTAATGCATAGATGTCCATTGTATTCCTATACACTAACAATGAAATATCAAAAAGAGAACTAAAGGAAACAATCACATTCAACACTGCAACGAAAAGAATAAAATATTTAGGAATACATTTACCTAAAGAAAGAAAACACCTGTATACAGAAAACTATAAAACACGGATGAAAGAACTAAAAGACGACACAAATAGATAGAGACATACACCAAGTTCTTTGATTGGAAGAATCAATATTGTGAAAATGAGCATACTATACAAAACAATCTATAGATTCAATGCAGTTGCTATTAAACTGCCAACAGTATTTTTCACAGAACTAGAACAAATAATTTCACAATTTTGAAAGACAAAAGACCCTAAATAGCCGAAGCAATCTTGACAAAGAAGAATGGAAGTGGAGTAATTAATCTTCCTGAATTCAAACTATAATACAAAGCTACAGTCATCAAGATAATATGGTACTGGCACAAAGACAGAAATATAGATCAGTGGAACAAAATGGAGTCCAGAGATAAATCCATGCACCTATGGATACCTTATCTTTGACAAAGGAGGCAAAAATATACAGTGGAGAAAAGACAGTCTCTTCAACAAGTGGTTCTGGGAAAACTGGTCAATTATGTGTGAAAGAATGAAACTATAACACTTTCTGAAAACATACACAAAAATAAAATGTATTAAAAACCTAAATGCAAGACCAGAAACTATAAAACTCCTAGAGGAAAACACAGGCAGAACACTCTCTGACATAAATCACGCAAGATCCTCTATGACTCACATCCCAGAATAATGGAAATAAAAACAAAAATAAACAAATGGGACCTAATTAAACTTAAAAGCTTTTGCACAATGAAGGAAACTATAAGCAAGGTGAATAGACAGTTCTCAGAAAGGGAGAAAATACTAGCAAACAAAACTAAGAATTACCTAAAAAGATGCTCAACATCACTAATTATTACAGAAATGCAAATCAAAACCGCAAAGACGTATCATCTCACGCTGGTCAGAATGGCCATCAGCAAAAATCTACAAACAATAAATGCTGGAGAGGATGTGGGAAAAGGGAACCCTCTTACATTGTTGGTGGGAATGCAAACTGGTTCACATACTATGGAGAACAGTGTGGAGATCCCTTAAAACCCTGGGTATAGAACTGCCATACGACCCAGCAATCCCCCTGCTGGGCATACACCCTGATGAAACCAGAACTGAAAGAGACACATATACCCAATGTTCATTGCAGCACTATAAAGTATAGGTAGGATATGCAAGCAACCTAGATGTCCACTGGCAGATGAATGGATACAGAGGTTGCTGTACATATACACAATGGAATATTACTCAGCTATAAAAAGGAACACATCTGAGTCTGTTCTAATATGGTGGATGAACCTAGAGCCTATTATACAGAGTGAAGTCAGTCAGAAAGAGAAAAACAAATACTGTGCATTAATGCATTAATGCATATCTGTGTGTGTTTGAGTTGCTCAGTTGTGTCCAACTCTTTGCGACCCCATCAACTGTAGCCCAACAGGTTCCTCTGTCCTTGGGGTCTTCAGGCAAGAATATTCAGGCAAGAATATTGGAGTGGATTGCCATGCCCTTCTCCAGGGTATCTTCCTGACCAAGGGATCAAACCCATGTCTCCTGCATGGCTGGCAGATTCTTTACTATTTGAGTTACCCAAGAAGCCTATATTAGTGCATATATATGGAATTTAGAAAGATGGTACTGATCATTCTACATGCAGGGTAACAAAGGAGACACAGATGTAAAGAACAGACTTTTGTGGACTCAGTGAGAGAAGGTGAGGGTAAGATGATAGAAAATAGCATTGAAAAAATGTACATTACCATATGTAAAAGAGATGGCCAGTGCAAGTTTGATGTATAAAGCAGGACACCCGAATTCAGTGCTCTGGGAAAACCCAGAGGGACCGGATATGGAGGGAGGTGGGAGGTGGGTTCAGGATGAAAGGGGCACATGTATATCTGTGGCTGATTCATATTGATGTATGGCAGAAACCATCACAAAATTGTAAGTAACTATCCTCCAATTAAAATAAATTAATTTAAAAATAGTAGATAAAATATAAAAGAAATAAGTGAACACAGTGTTGAAATACATTATGATTTATCACCGCTGGATGCTATCAGCGCCAATACAGTGATAATTATGGAAACTACCTAGTAAATAGGAAAAGTGTTCTTGAATTACATGAAATGAACAGAGTAGGAAATAGTCCCTGTGTTTTGTTTAAACAGCATTGAAAATTTTGAATGACAATAGAGGCAGTTGAAGAATATAAACAAACAAGTACTGAACTTAAGAGTCAGAAAATCTGGACTTATAACTTAGATTTGTCATTTATGATCTGCCCATGGGAAAATTAACTGACATGTGGGCAAATTAACCAGCCTTCTTGAAGTTCAACATTGTGAAATGGGCATAATGGCAGTAACCTCATACAGAGGCTGTGAGCACCACCTAGGGTAACGTTTATCATCTGTATAGTACAGTTAAGAGGGTGGGCTCACGATCAGGCTCTTTGCTCAAACTCTCGTTCTGACACATATTATCTATGGAACTGTAGAAAAGTTAACTGACTCAGAATGTCTCAGTTTCCTTCCTTCCTGGGAAATGGGATGTTTGGTTCAGGGTTAAAAGCACGTGTGATGGAGCCAAATGCTTAGGTTTGAACAGATTACTGACTTTGACAAGCAAGGATATCAAACCAGTCAATCCTAAAGAAAATCAACCCTGAATATTCCCTGAAGGACTGATGCTGAAGCTGAAGCTCCAATACCTTGGACACTTGATGCAAAGAGCTGACTCACTGGAAAAAATCCTGATCTGGGAAAGATTGAAGGCGGGAGGAGAAGGGGACGACAGAGGACGAGATGGTTAGATGATGTCACTGACCCAATGGACATGAGTTTGAGCAAGCTCTGAGAGTTGGTGATGGACAGGTAGGCCTGGCAAGGAAGTCTATGAGGTCACAAAGAGTCAGACACAACTGAGTGACTGAACGATGATGACTAATGTCGAGGTTCTCTGGACCTCAATCCCCCCTTGTGTAAAATGAAAATAAAACCGTACCTAATTAATTTAAAAAACAGAAAGTTTCCATTAAGAAAAATCAATTGCTTTTTTACCACATGCAAAAAAAAGAAAATTAAGGAAAAGAAAGATATTTAAATATCTGATTTCAAGATTTTAATGTTAGCAATGTAGAAATTAAAATGATATAGCAATCAAAATGTAAAGAAATTTAAGCTAAAATCAGAAATAACCTGAAATGCTATCTCTGAGCAGTGGAACTAAAGTTGGAGAGGAATTTTATGGGTATCTATGAACACTGGAGTGGGCAACCATTCTATCCTCCAGGGGATCTTCCTGACCCAGGGATTGAACCCAGGTCTCAAGTATTGCAGATTCTTTACCATCAGAGCCACTAGGGAAGTTCATTGATATTCGGTACTATTTAAATGTGACTATTTGTACAGATGGAGTAGGCTAAATAATTTTAAATGTTTAAAATAAATATAATAGATAATTTCCAGTATTCACTGAAAGGTATTTCAAAAGAGCTATAACATGAGTACTCTAATTATCCTAAGGTGGGATGTCTTAGTCTGCTCTGGCTATCACAACAAAATAACACAGACTGGCTAACTTAAATAACATAAATTTATTTCTCACAGTTCCAGAGGCTGGGAGTCCAAGATCAAGGTGCTGATGAATTTTGATTCCTGGTGAAAGCTTTATTCTGACTTGCAGTGGATTTCCTTCTTACTGTGTCATCACATGGCAGAGAAAGAGAGCTCTCCACTCTCTTCCTCCTTTTACAAGAGAATTAATCCTCCTTTCACAAGAGAATTACCCCCACCATGAAAGCCTCATCCTAATAACCATATCTAATGCTAAATATTGGTGATTCATCATGTGAATCAATGAATATGAATTTGGTGGGTTACAAACATCCAGTCCCTAGCAAAGGATAATCCTCCAACAGTTTCTAGTAACTTATTCTAAATATTTATGGGGAGCTGGTCTCCAGAATATCTCCCTTCCATCAGTGTACCGAAACTCTTAGAATCAGTACTCTGTATAGTCTTTCTTCGAATCTATGAGATTGTCCTGTGACTCCCTTTTGACCATCAGCATATGGACAAAGCAATAATCAGTGATTTTTTTTTTAATTTATTTTTAATTGGAGGATAACTGCCTTACAATGTTGTCTTAGTTTCCGCCACACAATGACTTACCAACACTAGGGAAAGGACAGGGTGGGACAAACTGGCGTAGTAGAATTGAAACATATATGTTACCATATGTAAAATAAATAGCTAGTGGGAAGTTTCTGTATAACAAAGGGAGCCCAACTCAGTGGCTTTTGAAGCCAGGTCCTAAGGAGTTTTTCAGCTGCTTCTTGGGTTTCTTGCAGTACTTATTCTTCAGGCATTATGACCCTTTCCTTGGAATCCAACACCTCTGCTATGGGAAGGCACATGCAGGTCACTTTCAGGTGCTCTAGTCACCTGCCTCAACTGACCACGGGGTAAGGAGCCAGCACCAAGTGATAGCCAGGTGAGTGAGCGATCATTGTGTCCAGCTCAACTGAGCCTTCAGAAGCTCCTAACCTCAACTATTACTTGCTCACATCTGCATGACAGACCCTAAGCAAAAGCTGTCCACCTGAGTTCAATCAACCTATGGAAGCAAATAATAATTTATGTTTGTTTTTAGTCACAGCTTTAAGCTAATTAGTTTCACAGCAATAAATAACAGGAACCCGAGAATCTAAATCTAGGCACATTTATTATCAAATATTTCCCTTCCTATAATATGCAATTCCCTCTTAAAAAGTTCAGTTATTATAACAGAATTATATATTGATAAAATGTAGCCAACCACTCTAATGAAACTTGGATCTGGAGAGAGTAGCTTACCCTCAGGAAGCAGTTATCTCTTAAGATATTTGAATACTCATTTTCAGCCTTAAAATTCCTGTACATGAATTATATCTCTGACCAACTAATATAAAGCTCCTGTCTCTGTGCTGGGGTGATGGTATATAAATAATATCCTGAATCTGACAAAGGAAGTGTCTTCTTTTACAAATCAATGTAAGGATATGAACTGGGCATTTGCTTGGATGACAGTCGATCAAATAACATTATTTTCCTGAGTTTATAGACACTGTAGGCAGAAAAAGGAATATGAAGATTTGCTTTTGGTAAAAGGAAACCTTAGGGAACCATATGTCTAAGAGCAAGTCATCACTATTAAAAGATTCCAGAAGTGGAAGAGAGGAATTTCAATATTATGGGTAAGCTTATTTGAGAGCAGTACTTGTGATGATAAGTCTCCATCAAAGATTTCTTCTGTTTTGTTTTGTTTTATTCCTTGTCTTGGATTCAAGTTGCCAAAACCAACAGAGACTGTGGAATGATGTATCATCTTACTTGGAAACAGTATTTTAAAATTCTATTTTACTTAAGGTATGCCTGCTTTTATTTTAAATAAGAAATATGCAAGCATAATATCACACTGGTCAGAAATTTTACTGTGTTACTGGTTCTACAATGTAAACAAGTAAGCACACATTATGAATCTGATTATCTTGCTTATAAGAAATTATTCTTTAAGTATTTACCTAAGAATGGTTTTAAATATATCAGTTTAGCAAGCAACAGTATAAAATTCAGGGTAAAGATGATAAATTGAAAACATATAATTTTCTCTCCATAAAGTAAGACATCATAAAATGAAAACAAAGGGGGGAAATGATAGGAAATCCAGAGTGGAGAGGGGCTCAAGGCTTCTGCTAAAAACAAACA
The DNA here is from genome assembly GCF_019320065.1 of Cervus canadensis. Taxonomy (NCBI): domain Eukaryota; kingdom Metazoa; phylum Chordata; class Mammalia; order Artiodactyla; family Cervidae; genus Cervus; species Cervus canadensis. The sequence continues at coordinate 8,628,577 of NC_057396.1, forward strand.
AACAAGCAAACAAACAAACAAAACTCTGGAAAATCAAAAGTGGCTATACTGATTGGTGTGTACAGGATTTGACTATTTTGAGAACTCACAAGAGGATATGTTATAAACAAGAGAGAAGCCACTTTGCCCTCACACAGCACTGAGTAACTCAGAACTGAAACTCAAAGATGATTTCAAGCCACAATGCTATAACCAGAAAAACAATCAATAAAAAGAATAAAGTGATTTTTAGAAAACTGAGGTTTCAGAAACCTTTTAATTCTCTGATACACATTTGCAGTGGAAGCAATTTGAGACTATGATTCCAAAACAGAAGGGAAAACAAAGAAGTAAGGTGTTGATTATTCTACCCATCCTGGGAAGTTATGGAAAGTCCCAGGAAGGCAGCAACAGGGCTTTGGGTCTTGAGAGCAAATAGCTTATTCTATTGTAAAGATGAATCCAACGAAGAGGGTCATGGGAAATGCTGCCTTACATGATAACATGTCTCACCCAGAGGACAAAATGTGATCCTCTGGGAGAAACTTTTATGGGAAATTTTGATACTGTTCAGTAATTAGGCAAACGTTTATTACAGAGTGATTTCTTGTGTGTTTTTCTTGTTGTTGTTGTTTGCTTGAGTTTGTCAGATATTTATTACAAATTAATCCTAAAGAATCTAAATTTTCAGACTACACTTAGAATTCTAAATTATTAAATGGGTTTCAAAATAAACATGAAGATATGAATTTTTTCTTTAAAAATGCAGGGTTGTTTTTTTTTTTTCTTCATTTTGGCCTGAGTGAGCTTTGTGTTGTGTTATGTGATGCACACTTACTCAACAGAATGTAAGTTCACCAAACTGTCGGATCAATATTTTCCAGAATGTCAATCAAGCTGAGAAAGTACAACTGTTCAGCACGATGAGCTAAAAATGCCTCAGAAATAAAAGCTTCTAGCAACTGCAGGCTTAATATTTTGAAGCAAAGCAGATTCAAGACTGAATGCCTCTGTGCCAGCTTTCATGTGACTATACTCAGGCCATAGCAGAGCCTCCTTCAGACTTCGCTGCAGGCCATTTACTTTACTGTAGGGAATTGCGCAGCACATTTAACACTGCAGAGAAACTTTTCAGCTATATATTCTGTTCTGGCTCTTAAACCTTTTCCATTCTGCACCCATCACAGGTGTTACATAATGGTGCTGACATAACTCTGGTCTTGGCCAGAAGCTTGTCATGATTTTCTGACAAAACAGCAAAAGAAAAAAGAATATTATCCATTTCACTTAAAGGTTAAATTTCTTTTGAGAACTGGTTTAATTGTTCTGCTACAGGGAGGAGGTATGTCAATATTAGTAGGTTCAGTAACATGAACATTCTTAACAGGGGAAAAAGAGAGGAATGAGTGACTTCTCATTCTAATCTTTTCTTAGTTACATCCAGGCAAAGGGATCTCAGGCAGATAATGACAGGCTATATTAACTTGGAGTATTTCTCTCATCTACACTTGATTTTCTATCTCAGTATTGTCAGACATTTAAATATTGCTTTTCAAATGTAGTGCAAATATTGTTTAATGAGATCTCTGAGTTTTGATGGTCTATATTTCAAGAATCAGAAAGAACTAACAACCACCTTTGCATAAGCAATCACAGAGATTTTCCCAAAGTATGTAAAACTATATACATAATATTTATTATGGATTTTATCAACTGTTACGAAGTTTTTTGTATTGGCATAGTTTTGTAGTAATTTTTTCAATTAAAAGTGTCCATTTAGAAGATAATTAAAGATTTATCTTGAATTAATATATAATCTTTATAAGACATGCTTCTAAATGTGAAATGCCATTTTAAGGTTATAAAAGTAACAGCAGAGGTATGATATAGATAGCCTTTGTTTATATAATCTTTATAAGACATGCTTCTAAATGTGAAATGTCATTTTAAGGTTATAACAGTAACATTAGAGGTATGATATAGATATCCTTTGTTGTAAGAGATGTTACATGGAACTCTGCAACTATAGTTAATATTTTCTTTTAATGAGATCATGTTTACAAAAAGATTTATCATTAGTGTTTTTCAGATGGTAATTCTACTGTACTGATTATGTGGTACTAATTTAAAACGGGACTGAGAAATCTATGTTATATATTCAGGAATTAATCTCCTAAAAAATAAAGTGCATTACACCTTCTAGACTGCATTTTCTATCTCAGAGACAAACCAGTTAGTCAATATTTTGCTGTCAGGTGGTACATAAAGCAAACTGAACTTTCATAAGGCCCAAAGACTCTTCTGTATAACAGCAATGTGCATGTGTGCTCAGTCATGTCTGACTCTTTATTAACACAGCCACAGTGGCCCAGGAGAGCTAATAGATAAGTTACAAAATAACCACAGAGACTTTTCAAACTCCTGCACATGCCCCCTAAGCACATAGTGGATACAAACTGACCACTGGAACTTCTCCAACTCTAGCAACTGGCCCTCCATGCACAGTTGTGTCCTCAAGTGACCTTAGGCAGCTTGGAGCGTACTAAGGGTTCATAAGCACACTATGCATACATATATTTGATTATAACAGACTGACTTATGGGAAAGACATGTGCAATAAAAAACTGTTAAGTAACTTGCAACTGTCAATCAAAACTGTCAGTCCACGCCTGCCTAAATGAATATATAAAACGCTGTCTCAAACCCGCCCCCCCCCACCCCGTACCTCATCACTTCAGCACCAGTGCCTCTAGTGGCTTGGCCCACCTCTCTCTTGAGGTGATCTTTCTGTTTGTCCTGTTCCTTCCCTAGTAGACTTGTTTCTGCCATGAATAAGGCTTCAGATTCCTCTTTGTGTACCTACCAAGAATGGAGGCCCACAAGGAAGGGTCCTTTTTGACCCTCTCCCTAATCTGTATCAGTGAAAAAATCTGCCCCAAGTGGCCTACTGATCCCAGAGGGATAAGAGGCATCTGAATCAGACCTGAGCACATCCTAACATGGAACCAAATACAGGTAAGATCAGTCTACTTCAGCTCATTCTCAGCTGATCCACACAAGCAAGTATGAGATTAACTGGTTGCTTTTTTAGGGCTCTTAAATTTCTCATGGTCTGTCATATAGTGTTGTCATAGCAATAACTGACACAAAAGCCATTTTCCACAAATTTTTATCATAATTTAAGCTTTGAGTAAATTTAGTCTAAAACTAAATGACAAAATGCTTACAGGGCTCACTTTGCTTTTATTATGATTGCTATTATTTATTTTTAATTGAAGGATAATTGTTTTACAGTATTGAGTCGGTTTCTACAAAATGTCAACATGAATCATCCATATGGTTATCCATGTCCCTTCCCACATGAACATCCTTCCTACCTTCCTCCCATCATACCCCTCTAGCTTATTACCAAGCAGAGCCTTGATTTGAATTCCCTAAGCCATACAGCAAATTCCCATTGGCTATCTATTTAACATATGGCAATGTATGTTTCCACGTTACTCTGCATACATCCCGCCCTCTCCTTCCTCTCCCCCGGCCATGTCCATAAAGTCTGTTCTCTATGTCTGTGTTTTATCTTACCTGATGTCATCAGAGCACAAACAATCCTAGCCCTCAGAACTGAAACCTAGTAATTATATAAAGAGTCAGACACGACTGAGTGACTGAACTGAACTGACTAATTATATTTGACTTCTTTTCCCTCCTTTATTCTTCAGTAGGACTTATTGAATTTTATTTGAAAAAAGCTGTTTGATATCATCTTTTTTGCTTAAACTCTCATGCCAACATTCTAGATCTAGATTCTTATCATCAAATTATTATATTGACATTAGTGAACTTTAATTGCAGGTCCTGTTTTCTGAGCTTATCTTTCCTTGTAATTATCATCAACATCAGTACCATTTCACACTTCTCTCATTCCTGCTTCTCTCTTTCTTTATACTTTAATTCATACTTTTCATAAGCTATTATTAATCACTTGCTATGCACTAAATCATAGATGATGTTGGGGATATAAGCTAGAATATAACTGAAACTATCTTCAAGGTCACAATCAGCTATATGTTTAGAGCTCTGCAACATGTTGAGATCAAATCTGTCAGAGGCATATTCTATAAAATAAAACTAACAGCAACCAAAAACAAACAAAAAAACAATGTTTCCCCTCAAGAAGAAACTGTAAATAGTCTCTAGTTTAAAATTAGTTACAAAAGAGTGAGTACTCCCCTTTTATTCACTTTGCAGGGAAATCTACAATATTTTACAATTCACAGAATGTTCAACATAAATTCTTAAACCACTATAAATCTTATGGCAAAAAGTTTATAAGACATTTTTGTCAGTTTTGTCTTTTTCAACATCTTGATTCATCCTCTCTTTAAGTATCATTTAACATAGAGTATCTATAACCAGGTTAACTAGGAAAATAATATATGTTATTTTTATCTTATCTGAAATGTTTGCTTGCCTGCAACAGTGTCCTTGGTTTATAGTCATATAAACTAGTTATATATATAAACTATGACTCTCAGGGTCATAGTTCTAAAAACACTGTATAATCACTCTTTCTTATAATCTAGGAAATCCAACTTCATCAGAGTACTCAAAATTCTCTAAGTACTCAAAATTCTCTATGTTCTTAAGCCAACAAGATTACTGACTCTCTTACTTAGCAGTAAGCTCCTTGCTGATAGAACTGTGTCTTACAATCCTATATCTAACACTGATAAAGTATAAGGCTTATACTTCAAGATTTCACCATTATGGGGAAACATAGAGATTTAACCAAAAACTGCAACTATGTCTATGCTAAGTCGCTTCAGCCATGTCCGACTCTTTGTGATGCCATGAATTGTAGCCCACCAGGCTCCTCTGTCCACAGCATTCTCCAGGCAAGGACACTGGAGTGGCTTGCTGTGCCCTCCTCCAGGGGATCTTCTTGACCTAGAGATCAAACCTACATCTCTTACTCTCCTGCACTGGAAGGCTGGTTCTTTACCACTAGCACAACTATGTGGGGTAAGTGCAAAGAAAATGAACACTCAAGGAGAGTAAGATGACATAGCGGGGGTGAGGAGAAGAAACTTTCATTCTTTCCTGAAGTGTGGAGAGAAAAAGCAAAGAAAGCCACTGTGGAATCCTCAATAGAAGCAGGAACATCAAATTTCTTCTTTCAAGTTTCACTAGACTATATTTGATTTACAATGTTGTGTCAGTTTAGGTGTACATCAAAATCAACGTGAATCAGTTATATATATTCATATATTCATTCATTTTAGATTCTTTGCCCATAGAGGCCATTACACAGAGTATTGAGTAGAGGTCTCTGTGATATGTAGTAGATGCTTAGTTATTATTTATTTAGCTATTATTTAGTTATCTATTTTATACACAGCAGTGTATATATGTCAATCTTAGTCTCCCAATTTATCCCTCCCCCTTTTTCCTCCCTGGTAATCATGGATTGTTTTCTACATCTGTAGCTCTATTTATGTTTCACAGAAGTTAATTTCTACCTTCTTTTTAAGATTCCACAGAATGTTAACTATCCATCAACAGAAGAGTGGAATAAGATGTAGTACATATATATAATAGAATATTACTCAGCCATTAAAAGGAACAAAATAATGCCATTTGCAGCAACACAGATGAACCTAGAGATTGTCCTAGTGAATGAAGTAAACCAAAGAAAGACAAATTTTAGTTTAAAAATAAATGGTTTCACCAGAGATGAGAGAAAGTCCATCTGTAACCATGTAGTATGCCTTAAGCAATAATGTTTACTAGACAAATTATCCCATTTACAATATAATAACAAAAGTTTTATAATAACATCTACTTTAAAATTAGAAATTAATGAATTATATAAGTGAATTCTTGTGCTAAATGTAACCCAATAATTAAGAGGTGCAGTTGAGAATTGAACTTAAGACTCCCCTTTGTCTTAAATCCAATGTTGTTTCCATTCAAAGACCTGGGAATGACAGACTCAGTAGAAAGAAGAAATAAAACGTGAGTGTGGGCAAAGAAGAACATATAATTCAATTATATTCTTGGAATAAAATTGTAAAAATATTATTTTACTGAATAATTTGTTTTTTCTACATTTTTCTACATTTTACTGAATAATTTACTGAATAATTTGTTTTTTCTACATTTTTCTACATTTTGAATTTTGTATATTTTTTTAGATAATCTTTACATTGTGGATGTGAAAAAAAGGGAGAAAATATGTCAAATTTTCTGAATTTCATGTATTTTTGAATGGAAACATTAAAAAATTTGTAAGTTGAACTTCTGTATTCCAGATCTTCTAAATTAACTAGAGGATTTCAAATTTGCGGCAATAACTTTTTGTTTTCTTTCACAGAAATTAGCACCTAAGAGTTTGACGTGCAATAATTTATTAAAATGCTTACATGTTTTCTTAGGTATGCATATAGTTTCAAACCTGTTTGAGTATGTTACAGCTATAGGCTGTAAGTTTTGAGTGGAAATTATAAAACTTCTAATTTTATAATACTGTGGTCAAAGAACATATATAACACACTCACTCTTTGGAATTTGTTAAGAATTGCTTGTGGTAGTGTGCTTTCGATTTAAAAAATTTTTCCACATGTACTTAGAAATTTGACTATTATATATTCTGAACTTTCTATGGCCGGGTGCTGGAGGAAAAGAAGGCAGTCAAATAGATCAAGTGATAACAGCTAAATATATAGACAGTATTGTCTTTGATCCACCTATTCCTTCACCTCTGTTAAACTTATTACTTACATAATCAACTTTTCATATCTATCCTCCAAACCAATTTGTCTCATGAACTCCTGATTAGAAACCATCTGGTTTGTGTATTTATTGTGCTATGTGATGTCTCTGTGCTTTTTATTTTCTCTTTTCTTGACTTCAGTAGGATTCTATAATATTTTCTTCAGCCCCTTCCCATAATAGATTGGAAGATATACATACTCCTATTCTTTCATGGCCTACCTTTGTATTTTTAATGTGCACATCACACTTATTTACAAAGTTAATTTTGAAAAGAGAAACACTGGGAGGGACATTGGGAGGGAACTTGGTCACCCTAATACATGACATGTTCACTATCCCAAGTATATAATATTAGTGCACACATTAGAAATATACAAATGTGAGTTAAATTAGAAAAAACAGAAAATAAAAAGCATATGAGAACTCAAAATATCAAAAAATTGTACCTACTGGGAACTGACACAGTGGAAAAATGGTAGATACTAATTTTGCTTGCACAACAGAACATAGAGTATCTCCTAGCTAGTAACATATATAAAAATGAGGTTCACAAAATTCTAAATGGACAAAACAGTTGAATATAAGCAAAACAAAAATGGAAAATAATACACATACACAAATGCATGTGATTTAACATATCCATGTTAGAAATAAAGCTCAAATCTTTAAGGAAAAAAAATGGACACATAGGAATTTACTTTTTTTTTTTTTCCTGAAAGTTAAACTATACAACAAATAAAACATGTGAAAGACACTGTAAAATGTATGCTCAATTCCAAAAAAAAGAAAATTACAAGCCAATGTCACTGATGAACACAAATACAAAAATTCTCAAAATTCTAGGAAACAATCCAACAACACATGAAAAGGATCATACACCATGACCAAGTCAGGTTTATCCCAGGGATGTAAGTAGTCGTCAATAGATGCAAATAAATCAATGTGATGTACCATATTAACAAATTAAAAGTTAAAATTCATATGATAATCTCAATAGATGTAGAAAAAGGTTTTGACAAGATTCAGCAGCCATATATGCTTAAAAATTCTTCAGAAAATCAGCATAGAATGAATCTACCTCAACATAATAAAGGCCATACATTACAAATACATAGTAAATAATATTCTCAATGGTGAAAAACTGAAAGTATTTCCTCTAAAATCAGGAACAAGACAAGGGTGCCCACTCTAACAATTATTATTCAATGTAGTTTTGGAAGTCCTAGCCACAGAAAGCAGAGAAGAAAAGGAAATAAAAGGAATCTAGACTAGATAAGAAAAAGTAAAACTCTCACTGTTTGCAGGTGACATGATACTATATATAGAAAACTAAAAACACCATCAAAAATTTACTAGAGCTAATCAATGAATTTAGGAAAGTTGCAGGATACAAAATCAATTCACAGAAATCCCTTGCATTTCTATGTATTAACGATGAAAAATCAGACACAGAAATTAAGGAAATAATCTAATTTACCCTAGCAACAAAAAGAATAAAATTCCTAGAATAAATCCACATAAGGAGTCAAAAGACCTGTGTACAGAAAATTGTAAGACACTCATGAAAGAAATCAAAGACAACACAAACACAATATATCATGTTCTAGAACTGGAAGAATCAACAATGTGAGAATGTCTATATTACCCAAAGCAATTTAGATTTGGTATAATCTCTATCAAATTACAAATTTTATTTTTCACAGAACTATGACAAAAAATTTCACACTTTACATGGAAACACAAAAGACCCCCAATAACCAAAGCAATCTTGAGGAAGAAAAACAGAACTGGAGTAATCAATCTTCTTGCTTTCATACTAAATTACAAATGTACAGAAATCAAGATGGTACTGGCACAAAACTATAAATATAGTTCAATGCAACAAGATAAAAAGTTCAGAGATAAACTCACACACCAATGGGCACTTTATCTTTGACAAAGCAGGTAAGAATATACAATGGAGAAAAGACAGCCTCTTCAATAAGTGGTGTTGGGAAAACTGGACAGCTATGTGTAAAAGAATGAAATTAAAACACTTCTTAATACCATATATAAACATAAATTCAAAATGGATCAAAGACATAAATGTATGGCCAGAAATTTTAAACATAGGCAGAACACTCTCTGACATAAATCACAGCAAAATCCTCTTTAACCCACCTCCTAGACTAATGGAAACAAAAACAAAAAAAAAACAAGTGGGACTTAATTAAACTTAAAAGCTTCTTCACAGCAAAGGAAACTATCAGTTCAGTTCAGTTCAGTCGCTCAGTCGTGTCCAACTCTTTGCGACCCCATGAATCACAGCACGCCAGGCCTCCCTGTCCATCAACAACTCCCGGAGTCTACTCAAACTCATGCCCATCAAGTCGGTGATGCCATCCAGCCATCTCATCCTCTTCTCCTCATCCCCTTCTCCTCCTGCCCCCAATCCCTCCCAGCATCAGGGTCTTTTCCAATGAGTCAACTCTTCACATGAGGTGGCCAAAGTATTGGAGTTTCAGTTTCACCATCAGTCCTTCCAATCAACACCCAGGACTGATCTCCTTTAGGATGAACTGGTTGGATCTCCTTGCAGTCCAAGGGACTCTCAAGAGACTTCTCCAACACCACAGTTCAATTCTTTAGTGCTCAGCTTTCTTCACAGTCCAACTCTCACATCCATACATGACCATAAACAAGGTGAAAAGACAACCCTCAGAATGGGAGAAAATAACAGCAAATGAAACAACTGACAAAGGATTAATCTTCAAAATATACCAGCAGCTTATGTAGCTCAATACCAGAAATACAAATAGCTTAATCAAGAAATGAGTGGAAGACATAACTAGATTTCTCCAAAGACATACAGATGGCCAAAAAACACATGAAAAAATGCTCAATATCGCTCATGATTAGAAGAAATGCAAGTCAAAAGTACACTGAAGCATCACCTCACAATGTTCAGAATGGCCATCACCAAAAAAATCTACAAACCATAAATGCTGGGGAGGGTGTGGAGCAAAGGGAACCCCACTTGCACTGTTGGTGGGAATGCAAACTGATACAGCCACTATGGAGAACAGGACAGACACAGCTAGTATGGAGAAAACTATGGAGATATCTTAAAGAAAACAAAAACAAACAAACAAAAAAACTATGAATAAAATAATCTTATGACCTGTAGCAATCTCACTACAGGGCAAATACCCTGAAAAATACATAAGTGAAAAAGACACTTGTACCCCAATGTTCACTGCAGCACTATATACAAGAGCCAGTATATGGAAGCAACCTAAATATCCATCAGGAGAGTAATGTGTAAAGATGAAATTAATATATACAATGAAATATTACTCAACCATAAAAGGAACAATTGTGTCATTTGCTGAGATGAATGGACCCAGAGACAGTCATACAGAGTGAAGTGTACACACACACACACACACACACACACATTAACTCCTATGTGTGGAATCTAGAAAAATGTTATAGATGAACTTATTTACAAAGCAGAAACAGAAATATACATGTAGAGAAAAATGTATGGATACCAAGGAGAGAAGGGGCATTGAATGAATTGGGAGATTGGGCTTGACATATATACACCACTACGTATACAACAGATTTTGCAGCTCAGGGAACTCTAATGAGTGATTGTGTAGCACAGGGAACTCTCCTCAACACTCTGGTAAATGAGAAGGAAATCCAAGGAAGAGGATATACATGTATATGTGTGCCTGGTGCACTTTATTAGATAGCAGAAACTAACACAACATTTTTTTTTAATTCTTTTTTTTTTCATTTATTTTTATTAGTTGGAGGCTAATTACTTTACAATATTGTAGTGGGTTTTGTCATACATTGACATGAATCAGCCATGGAGTTACATGTATTCCCAACCCCGATCCCCCCCTCCCACCTCCCTCTCCACCCGATTCCTCTGGGTCTTCCCAGTGCACCAGGCCCGAGCACTTGTCTCATGCATCCAGCCTGGGCTGGTGATCTGTTTCACTATAGATAATATACCTGTAACACAACATTTTAAAGTAACTACTGTTGTTGCTCTTGTTGCTAAGTCGTGTCTGACTGTTTTGCCACGCCATGGACTATATATAGCCCGAAAGGATCCCCTATCCATGGGATTTTCCTGGCAAGAATACTGCAGTGGATGGATTGCCATTTCCTTCTCCAGGGGATCTTCTCGACCCAGGGATCCAACCCATGCCTCCTGCATTGGCAGGTGGATTCTTACAACTGAGCCACCAGGGAAACCATAAAGCAACTATACTCAAATAAAAAAATTAATTTAAAAAAGAAAATATAATACATAAAACAAAAATGTGACAAAATGTTATATGTATTTTATTCCATTGGAATTGATATTTAACAGTTATTTAATGATAGTTTTAGCTTTTACTATCCATGGGTTTTTTATAATAAATCACTCATTGCTTATAGAAAAAGAAAATGTAAGCAAATAAATTTATATAGACATGTTTAGGATTTCTTCAAATTCAAAATCTATTTCTTCTGAATCACTTATTGAATTGGATCCAGAGTGTTTATTGTTTTCTGTTCTACACAGTCCTTTGTGACAACACAAGGATTGGTGATGCAGAATTAATTAAAATAATACAAAAAAGAAGTAAAAGTCATCAGTGATGGCATTTAAGTAGATTTCAGATTTTCTTAGAACAAATTTGTATTCATAAAACTTTTAAAAATTAGTCTAAACTATGCATAAAAGTGTAACAACTCAATCACTATTAGAAAATAAATGCACTTAACTTATAATCTAGATCCAGATACAACCCATTATAAATATCAGAGAACTGCAGTCCATTTTTTAACTAGTGTATTCTAGAAGCACCCCAATTCCAGTCCTTCTATAAAGCAGAATCTTACAGATGGACAGGTTTATTGACAAAATGGAATCTTAAATATTATTAGTAAGAAATTCAGCGAAGAAGATATTGTAGCAACAAATAGATAAGAATAGATATCAACCTTTACTAGATATCAGAGAAATATAATTAATAATTAATAATAAAGTACTATCTCTAAAAGTTTCTATGTTAAAAATATTGGGTTGACCAAAAAGTTTTTTGGGTTTTTCTATAACATCTTTTCTGATGCTACAGAAAAGCCTACGTGACCTCTTTGGCCAATCCAACCTACTTTTTGCAGAAGTTTGGTATAAAGGGTCCTTTTATATATTGCTATGTAGATTTGTGAATATTTAAAAATTTTAACAGAATAAACATGATAACATGTCTTCTAATTACCTATGAATATCTTTTCACCAAGAAATCACAACTCTTGGAATATATTCTATAAAAATAAAGACATGTATAAATAAGAATATCAAATCAATACTATTTGCTTATTTTGCAGCGATATAAAATGAAACAAATATCTAGCAATAGATAAATACTTAAATGCATTATTCAGCCATTCAGAAAAAAAATGAACTATAGTACATTTTACTATATAAAATGAACTGCATATAGAATAAATTCAGATATTCAAAGTACTAATAGATGACTTATAATCTATTACTTTGTTCAAAAATGAAAATAATGTATGTATTCCCAGAAGAAGTTATAGTAGGATACCCATCAAGCTGGAAAGAACAAGCATGAAGTTGTATCAAATCTATGGAGAGGGTTAAGGAAAAGGAGAGACTAAGAGTAAAGGTGAACAGAAAATAATTCATATAAAAAACTGCATTTGCAAAATAAAATTATATATAGGTATAAAATATTCATTCTTTTTTATCAAGTATGTATGTAAACATACAAAATGCAGTATGAGGAATGGTTAAGAAAATGTCTATGCACTTATCTCAGAGTAGTGACCTTCTAAGGGCTTCCCAGGTGGCTCAGTGGTAAAAAATCTACCTGCAAATGCAGGAGACACAGGAGACACGGGTTCAATCCCAGCTTGCAAACATCCCCTGGAGGAGGAAATGGCAATTCACTCCAGTATTCTTGCCTAAAAACTTCCACGAGTAGGCTGACAGGCTACAGTCCATGGGGTTGCAAATAGCTGGAAACCACCGAGAACACGAGAAAGACTGGTCTGACATTTTTATTTTTTATATTTTTCATTTTTGTGTGTTGATTTTATACACAAACTATATGTCTTTTATTATAGAGTTACTTGGCTTTGTACAATAAAAGCATTATACAATTAAGAAATATAATCCTATTTTTATTGTGAAAAAAGTATACTTTTTTCCTCTATCACTCTATCACAGTATACTCTATCACGTATAACAATCTTACTATCTTCCACAATTTACTGTAAAATAATTTAGTTCCATCTTCTCTTGATTTTTCTGAGATTAGTTTTTATATTTTTAGTTTTTACATATTAATATATTACAATAAGGACCAATTTCTTTATTTACCACTATATTTAACCTAATTCTTTTTATGGCTTTGTTTTCTTAGAAAATTGTACCTTTAATAAATCCAATGATTCTGTCATATTGATTTTGAATTTCACAATTTTGAACCACATTTAATTAAGAAAAATAAAACTCTGAGTATGAAATTTAGCTCTTTTAGTATATTGCTGCATTGTTTTCTGGTTTCTATTGTTACTGAAAAATAATTGCTGTATGTCTTTGCAAGTAATCTTTTTTTTTCTTATAGTTTTAATGATTTTTAATATTATCTTTGCAGTTTTATGTCTCTGTGTGTTCCTAACACTTACTTACCATTATCTTGTTGAATTCATCTCTACTACAATGCCTATTAAACACTGCTTGAAGATATTCATTTTGTTGTCTTTGCTTCTTAAATTTAATTGTATATTCTTGAAAATTTTCTTTATGCCTTAGGTTATTTCTTCGAATCTCTTTTTAATTCATGAATTTTCTCTTCAGTTTTGAATAAGCTATGTAGAGTCCTACTTTGACTTTATCTCAGCCATTTTCTCTGTTTTAAAACATTCATCGCAAAGGTCTTGTTTGTTTTTCCAAAGTAGTCTATTTCATTTGCCTTTTAAGTATATAATATTTTAACTGTGAAATCACCTCTGTAGAAACTGTTTTCAATAGTTTGATGCTATGGATTCTAATGTAATTCCCCTGAAACAGCTTTCTCTGCATTTCAGTTTTCACTTGCTTTTGCCAGTTTATGGGCCCATGGGTTTTGCCATATCAGCATCATGATATATTTCATTTTTTTTTTTTTTTAATGTCAGAATTTCAGTGCCATGAAGGCAGTGTGAAAAGTCCCAATACATGTGCGGTGCATAAGTCATTCGATTATCAGTCTTCTGTCATTTACATGTCAAGTAAAGACCATGTTGTATGCTTCATTCTCAAGCAACTAAGGCAAGATTTTTGTAGTCCTGCATTTAAAGATAGGCCCTATATTTAGACGTTTTCCCAATTATTTATCAAGGACACCAGTTATTACTCTCTTGTGCACACAGACTGATACTCTTGATTACCTTCCCCACACATTCTTAGATCCTGGGTCCTAGAGTATATGCAATGCACAGTTCCCAAGCTTGTCTAATCATTAAAATTTGACTTCTGCTGTTTGTTTTTACTTTGCATTTACTGTTTTTTTTTTTTTTTTTGGTTCCAAGTTCTTTTCCTTTCTTATTTTTCAAATTTTCCATGCATTAAAAACCACATGTTATCTCAGTTTTCATATTTATAGTGATACAAGGCTTTGTATATTAGTCTCTATCAAATTGATGAAAAATCTAATAAAAACATCTCTTACTACAGGAAACCTATAGCAGATATTTTATAAAATAAGCATTTTATAATACAAATATACTTATGTTTATATACTAATGAGATACATTTTATTTTTATTGTTTTTATTTTTTTTCCTCTGCCCTTCACCCACCGCCTGCCTCAATGAGATACATTTTAAAATAACAAAAAGTTTTAATAAGAATAGAATAGGTCTTTGAGTCTTCATGACCAGATTATCAAATTGGTTTTCTCAAGCAATAAACACAATTTATAATTATGTGCAGCATAAAGTGCCAAAAGAAATAAATTCCAGGAACATATGGAGATGGTCATTTATGTCGGAGTTAGCATTTTGGTGCTGCTATATGTGCATCTGTTTCTGGCAGATGCAACTTAATATTACTTTTAACCAAAGTTCCCAAAAAACAAATATAATAATAAAAATGTGTCATCCTGTCTTCAGTATTAATACCAACTATGGAATGTTCTTTTTAAATATAATATATCCATATGGTAGATAGGTAAGCCTGTTTTAGCTAAACTTCCTCAAAGTTGTTTTATTTAAAGCTTTTGTGGTATAAAAATTCATAGTGTACATATTAACACTATGAGACGTTTCATTTTTTTGGTAATTTTTAAAAAGCTTTTTAAAATAATTACAATTTGTAACCCTAGTATCAAATGCCATTTAAGTATATTTTATTATACAATTTATGCTAGCATATCTAGCTATCCTATTTATATATTGTTTTTCTAATTCTATAAAAGTTTTCCTTTAACTAACTTGAAATGAGAAAGCCTCAAGAAAGTAGAGATGCTTTAAAGGAAAAATCACTTAAGTATTTGACTGTTTACCTCATAGCTAAACAAACTAAATATTAAATATACTGTGGCACTTTAATATAATAAGGTACAAAATAAGCATGAAAAATCATGTTTCAAATAATTGAAAGGTGAATCTATACACATAAAAGTTGCTTAACCTTACTCTAAGAGAAATTCTCTGTTTACATATGTTGAGATAACATTCCTCACCTATCAGAATGACAAAACATAAACTGTCTGACAGTAGAGTCTATTGGCAAGTCTGAGAAGAAAGAGGCATTCTCAGCAGATGGTGAGACTAAAAAATGGAGAGAACTTGACTGTGTCTAACAAAATTATACATGCAGTCACCTTTGAATCAGCAATAAATTTCCAGAGATCCATATGAAAGTTATACTGCCAAAATATGAAATAACACATATACATGATTATGCATTCCAGCATCATTTGCAGTAAGACTGAATCAACACAACTATTCTGTTCATCATCATAGGACTGGTTAAACATACTTTTGGAGAGGAAATTGCCATCCACTCCAATATTCTTATCTGGAGAATCCCATAAACAGAGGAGCCTGGTGGGCTACGGTCCAAAGCATTGGACACAACTGAAGCAACTTAGCAAATATACTGTGGTATACCTATGCAATAAAGTACTATTGATCTGGAAAAAGATCTCTACACTGAAATAAAATCAGCTCCTATATAACTGAATGATGTCCATTGTCGTTCAGCCGCTCAGTCGCGCCCTACTCTGTTACGGCATGGACTGCAGCACGCCTGTCCCTGTCCTTCACCATCTCCCAGAGCTTGCTCAATCTCATGTCCATTGAGTCATGAATGATGTTTAAATTCATTCCACTGGCTGTGAAGCAAAGATATTTTTAAAACTAATGTTTAATTTTGCATGAAGGAACACTGGAAACTGAAAAATATAATGAGCATTTTAAAAATACAGTTACATACTCCTGAGAAAGAAAGTATTCATGCTCAAAAAAAAGCATTCCTGAGATTAAAAACTTTTGTAAAAATTACATAAGGCTGTGAGTGCTCTGATGTAAAAGATAATTCAAGGAAGAAAAAATTTCTCTTTATTGTGTTTCCAGGACTATGAATGATGGACCATTTCCTCCTTATGTGGTTTGGATGGAAAGCAACCAAAATGTAGAATCAATAATCATTTTTACCTCATAGGACATGTTTGTTTGTAGGAATTAAATTGCAAGTTAGATTTTATTTTTGTATAATCACAAATTCTAAATCACTTCCTATTTCTGCTTTTAAATAATCTGATATTGTTCAGCATTTGAAAAAAATACAATCTTCTAATATATTAATAAACCTTTGTACTGAGGGATTACTTTTAAATCATGATGATTCTCTGAATTTAATTTCCCCTACTTCTTCATCAAAAACAGAAATAAATACTTTTATCTCCAACAAAGAGTAAAATTTGATTCATTAGCTCTTATTGTTTAGTCACTGAAAATTTTCAGGTCAGCTTTAATGCATTTATTTCTTTACAAATGTATTCTCATAGACAAAAGGTGAGAAGAAAAGTTCAGTGCATTTCACAATGATCCTAATTAAGGTCACAAGAAAAGATATTGTTTTTCAGGATTTCACTGTACAGGCAATCAACTTCTGAGAAAAAAAAAAAATTGCCCATTACCTCTGAGTTCAAAAGACCAATTAATTTTATCTTTTAAAGAAATTAGTCTTTTTTAGTGATCATTTTCTTAACTCTCATCCAGATATTCTATCAAGATTACTTTTAAACTTACCATTCTACTGTTTTATTTTAGGTATGTTTAGCAATCATTTTTCAAGATAAGAACTCAAAACATACTTGAGTGAATGAATCAAAAAATATTTAAGCTATTAATGTACCAATCAGACTTTTCATGCAAGTCTTACTAACCACACCATTAGAAAAGGGACTCATTTTTCCTGTTTTATTGATATTTTCTTTCTTAACTTTTTTTGATTGCTTTTTGTTGCGTTCTCCCAAAAATAAGATTGGAGCAACTTGTTTTATCTGTTTACAGTATTTTTTTTCTCTGCTTATTTATCTCCTTAGATATATACTCAAACATCTAATTTCTTCCTAATCTACTTTCGTATAGTTTCTTTATCTGGGATTGATTTATTCAAACTGAATTTGGGTTTATTTAAACATTACACACACACTGTCAAGAATCAAAAAAAAAAGTGTTTCTATCTGTGTGTTTCCAAAAACATCAGGTTTTAATTTAGAGTGCTAAATATTATTTCTCCTAGCTATTTCTATTTTTTAATATTTCTTTAGACTTCTAGAAGGGCTGGAGCTTTTTTCTCAAAACAACTACTGTATTTTCCATCATCTCACAACAACAATTCTATGTTGCTGTTTCCAAGTAGAACACCACTTTGGCAGTGTACTATTCTAAAATACCATCTTTGTACCTCCAGATAACGTGAAATTACACAGCATAAATAATGCATTAAGCAAGATTTTATAACAATTATTATTAAATTTGAATATTTTAAATGCCAGATGATGAGTTAGAGGACAAATACATTTTTAAATGCTATTATATAAAGTGGTGTAATAAGAGAGATAAGGCTCTACATGGGGATGAAGAATATGGCTGCTTGGATGAAGAGGGCCAGCAGAACTGGAGTTCACTATCAAGAAGTCCATTTTCAAAAAGAGCTAGAAGTTTGCCAGATTAAATAGTAGAAGCGGGATTTCTTCCATGTGAAGGAGTAGCAAGAATGAATTCACGGATTTGTAAAAAAACATGAATATTCAAGCACTGCAGTAGTTAAGTATAGCCACAGTGTAATGTGCAATGGGTGTGTGGACAGGATACAAAGAATAGACAAAGCAGAGAAAAATAAATCCTGGACCCAAGATGAATACTGTGAATTTTACCTTGAATTCTAGGTAGAGAGTGACAAGTAACAGTTTTACTTTATAGACACTTGACTACACTAAAAGAGCGTAAGTTAGAAGTTCGAAACAATGGATATTAGGAAAACAGAGCACTGTAATCAGACAAGAAAGTCACAGTGAAGGCAATGAGATTGAATATATAGTAGACAGATTAAAGAATATTAAGTAAAACGGATAAGTGTTCATCTATTAAGCACATGAGTAAGGAAGAAAATGATATTTTTTGGACTGACTTGGATAACAGAGTGAGTTGCTAAGCTATTTGAAAATAGAAATAAATTTCAAGCTGAAGATCTTGAGTTCAATTTTAGAGAAGGGATTTCACGTAAAACCAAAAAAATAAATATCCAGTAGAAAATTAGATATATGGATTTGGAATTTATTTATTTGGGTTGGAAGAGCCAGTTTCAGGGCTGCTTCCCCAGTGGCTCAGTGGTAAAGAATCTGTCCACATTGCAGGAGATTCTGGAGACGCAGGTTTGACCCCTGGGTCAGGAAGACCCCTGGAGAGGGAAATAGCAAACCCATTTCTATATTCTTGCCTGGAAAATCCCATGGACTGAGGGGGCCTGGCAGGCTGCAATCCATGGGGTCACAAAGCCTTGGACAGGACTGGGCATGCATGTAGCCAGTTTCAGAGCTGTCCACATATTAGTGCCAGCTGAAATGAGAGAGGAATGGAATTATCTCGGCCAGTAGGATATCACGGGAAAATAAGAGAACTGAGGAAGGAACTTTGTAGACCACCACCACCTTAGAGTTAAAAGAAGATAACTTAGCAAGGAAGACAGAAAGGATTACTCAGACATAAGGGGAACACCAGGGAAACTACTACCATGAAAGCTAAGATGAAAGATAATTTTAAGGAAACAGAGCAGATGACTAATGGTGATGAATATACCAGGGGTTTGAGTAGCATACTGACTTAAAAAAATTACCAACTTATCAACAAGGATAGTTATCATCATCTTGGTGAGAAGAACTTCAGAGGACTATCACTTAGAGGAACAACTTATATCTGGTTTCTCAGTTTTCATGTCATGATTCGGAGTTCTTGCTACTTCTGAATTAAATTTCAAGTAGTCTTTTCAAATTTATCTTTCACTGAAAATGTCAGAGGGAATTTTGCCACTGCCACACAACCAGAAAGATGAGAGAAGTTGATGCGAAAATCTCTGTCTTGCATCTAAGAACATTGCTAATGAAAGATTAGGTTGAGGTAGATATTATAGAAAATTATGATGTTTTGAATATAGAAACTAATCTTAATATAATAATCCTAACTGCATAAGGACACTGGTTAAGTAGAAGTCTAAGCAGTCATGAACTCAATAAAGCATTGAGTATCTACTATTTGATAGACCCTGTTACAGATAATTGCATATATGTATAAATAAGCAAAACTTGATCCCAAATCTAGTGGTAAACTACTATAGGTTAGGTGAAGTTAATGCTTCCTACTATCATCTTAGATATCCTTTATTTTTTTTTACTTCATAAATATTGTACTTTAAATGCTATGGTTAGTTGTTAATTAGGTAAGTGATAATTGCTCAGTTGTGTGCAACTCTTTGCCAGCCCGTGGACTGTAGCCTGCCAGGCTCCTCTGTCCATGGAATTCTCTAGGCAACAATACTAGAGTAGGTTGCTATTTCCTTCTCCAGGGGATCAAACCCAGGTCTCCTGCACTGCAGGCAAAGACTTTACCATCTGAGCTACAAGTTAAACTCAACTGCAGAAATTACATTTTAAAATATATATCATCATTTTCTGTTGTAATAGGTTACTATTACTGAGGCAAGCTGTGACACCTCTATTGGCAAATACATGATTTGATGATTAAATAAAGCAGCACACTCACTTCAAATATTGAAACCTGTGAAAAGGTAAATGTTACATCTGAATTCTCATTCCCTCTGTTCGAGAACACCAAACTGTTGGATGACACCCACCCAGAGTAGGGAAGGGATCTAGACACAGAGCAAGACAAAACCTATAATGCTGTGATACGGGAATCACCCTGTCACAGCACTGCTCTGCTCCAGTAAGATGTTACTTGGTTTGAGTAGCTGTATTTGTATCCATAATTTATTAGCGAACTGTCACTGAAAAATGTCTGTTTGAAGCCACATTGCCAGTGAATCCCCAAAGGAATCTTTACAGGGAACTATTACTTTAATGACCAAAGGGTTCCTGTAGAGCATAACTGTGAGGTACAGAATTCAATGGTGCTTCAATCCACTTCATTATCAAGTAGCTTTGTGACAAAATAATGAAAGTGGCATTTACTTGAATTTGCCACTTTACATATACTTTGTTATAACAAAGGCTACATTTTCAAGATAATAGTATGAAACATTGAAAAATTAACGTGGAATAAAAGCAATGTACCTGCACTTCAAAGGATAAGTACTTACTAATCAAAAGAGTTTAGTACTACTTAAAGGTAAGGGCACCTTTAAAGAAAGATAAGGTTCAAGATATTGTAGAGAGATTATGATTTTTTAAATATAGTAACCAAATATAATATAATAACTATAACTGAATAAGAATACTGGTCAACTTCCAATTTTTTAAGGATATGAGTGCTATCTAAATTCATACCTCAACACTAAAGGACACACATAACTATGGACATACGAAGAAAAAACACCACAACTTCCAAATTGTATCTAGCTGTGAAAATATTTACTGCATTTCTGTCTCAAGGAGAATGTGGCAACATGAGGATAAAACCCAAAGTGAGAAGCACCTAACCTGAGGTAAATGTATGAGTTATGGAATTATGGTGATGTAAATCTTTAAATCAAATGAAAAAATTACAAAGTAAATTCTATATAGCCCTTTGATCACAGCTTTGGGCATAAAGATTATATTAAATCCTGCTCCGCAGGAATGGTGCAAAGGCAACTGTAAAATTACATCAACTTTTTAGAAATAACTATAGAAATTAGGTAAAGTGAAAGTGAATTCGCTTAGTCGTGTCCAACTCTTTGCGACCCCATGGATCTGACCTCGGGATTTTCCAGGCAAGAATACTGGAGTGGGTTGCCATTTCCTTCTCCAAGGGATCTTCCCAACCCAGGGATCGAACTCAGGTCTCCTGCATTGCAAGCAGATGCTTCACCATCTGAGCCACCAGGGAAGCCCCAAAATTAGATAAAGTTAGTTATATTTTACTGTTATGTGTAGTGTACTAATGTAAATAGCACTTGTTAGAAGGCAGGCATACATTTGTATGTATTCTATAATGAGGAAAATAATTTAATATACATAATATATGTATAATTTTGGTAGGTACATAGAAAATACATATATACATTTATATAGCATTTATATACATGTATCCATATAATTAATGCCATATCACTTCATCTTATAAATTTAGTTTCAATACTGGCATATATTTGGCATTAAATACATATATGTGAAATGGATTTTTTTTCCTACACCAAAATTCATATTTCAGATTTCTAGATATTTTATCTACATTTAAAAAAACACATACTATTACAGCTGAAATAATTGACTATTAAGAACCAATCATTTTCAAACAAATAAAATTAGTAACAGGAAGATAAATGTGTTGCATGATACACAGTATATATTTCTACTGTATTTTAAATTATCTGACAGTTACAAAGAAATGATTAAGAATGAATGACAAAAAATATACTCTAAAAGCAACCTAAATACATTTTTTTAGATAAAGTATTATTCCAATTAATTCTATGTTTCAGTGCAAACTGAATTAACATTACTCAATTTTCCTGGTTCTAGATTTGCTAGCTTTTTGAAGTTGCCAGTTGTGTGTATTTAATATTTCAGTTACCAAGTTTATCTCTCTCATCTGCTACTTTCCTTCTGTCCTGCTTACTTCATATACAATTACCCGATAAACAATGTTTAATACATTATAATATCACCTAGGCTTAAAAATTCTCTCTGATTTTTACCCTTGATCAGCCATTCCAATTTAAGAACTTGGCCTGCTTCCATCAAGACGTTGACATTACCTGCTGATGCTGCTTTCGATGTTGATCTTGGTTCCTGAACAATTCACAGAATTTTAATTTTTTAATATCTTTATTTTCCTCTTCTATGTACATAATCACACACTAGTAAAGTAATGATTAAAATTCTCCAAGCCAGACTTCAGCAATACATGAACTGTGAACTTCCAGATGTTTAAGCTAGTTTTCGAAAAGGCAGAGGAACCAGAGATCAAATTGCCAACATCCGCTGAATCATCGAAAAAGCAAGAGAGTTCCAGAAAAAAAACTACTTCTGCTTTATTGACTATGCCAAAACCTTTGACTATGTGGACCACAATAAACTGTGGAAAATTCTGAAAGAGATGGGAATACCAGACCACCTGACCTGCCTCTTGAGAAACCTATATGCATGTCAGGAAGCAACAGTTAGAACTGGACATGTGACAACAGACTGGTTCCAAATAGCAAAAGGAGTACTTCAAGGCGGTATATTGTCACCCTGCTTATTTAACTTCTATGCAGAGTACATCATGAAAAACGCTGGGCTGGAGGAAGCACAAGCTGGAATCAGGATTGCCGGGAGAAATATCAATAACCTCAGATATGCAGATGACACCACCCTTATGGCAGAAAGTGAAGAAGAGCTAAAGAGCCTCTTGAGGAGAGTGAAAGAGGAGAGTAAAAAAGTTGGCTTAAAGCTTAACATTCAGAAAACTAAGATCATGGCATCCGATCCCATCACTTCATGGCAAATGGAGAAGAGTGGAAAGAGTGGCTGACTTTGTTTTCCTGGGCTCCAAAATCACTGCAGATGGTGACTGCAGCCATGAAATTAAAAGATGCTTACTCCTTGGAAGGAAAGTTATGACCAACCTAGATAGCATATTAAAAAGCAGAGGCATTATTTTGCCAACAAAGGTCCGTCCAGTCAAGGCTATGGTTTTTCCAGTGGTCATGTATGGATGTGAGAGTTGGACTGTAAAGAAAGCTGAATGCCAAAGAGTTGATGCTTTTGAACTGTGGTGTTGGAGAAGACTCTTGAGAGCCCCTTGGACTGCAAGGATATCCAACTAGTCCATCCTAAAGGAGATCAGACTGGGTGTTCACTGGATGGACTGATGCTGAAGCTGAAACTCCAGTACTTTGGCCACCTCATGCGAAGAGTTGATTCATTGGAAAAGACCCTAATGCTGGGAAAGATTGAGGGCAGGAGGAGAAGGGGACAGCAGAGGATGAGATGGCTGGATGGCATCACCGACTCGATGGACATGGGTTTGGGTGCAATCTGGGAGTTGGTGATGGACAGTGAGGCCTGGCGTGCTGCGGTTCATGGGGTCGCAAAGAGTCGGACATGACTGAGCGACTGAACTGAACTGAACTAATGTACATTATATATATTGCATTACTTTCTCTAAATTCATCTTTCTAAATTTACCTGGGTCATGAAGATCTTTTTTTGTACAGTTCATCCTTGTATTCTTGCCACCTCTTCTTAATATCTTCTGCTTCTGTTAGGTCCATACCTTTTCTGTTCTTTATCAAACACATCTTTGCATGATATGTTCCCTTGGTATCTCTGATTTTCTTGAAGAGATCTCTAGTCTTTCCCATTCTGTTATTTTCCTCTGTTCTTTGCACTGATCACTAAGGAAGCCTTTCTTATCTCTCCTTGCTATTCTTTGGAACTCTGCATTCAAATGGGAATATCTTTCCCTTTCTCCTTTGCTTTTTGCTTCTCTTCTTTTCACACCTATCTGTAAGGCCTCCTCACACAACCATTTTGCCTTTTTGCATTTCTTTTCCATGGAGATGGTCTTGATCCCTATCTCCTGTACAATGTCATGAACCTCTGTCCATAGTTCATCAGGCACTCTGTCTATCAGATCTAGTCCCTTAAATCTATTTCTCATTTCCACTGCATAGTCATAAGGAATTTGATTTACGTCATACCTGAATGGTCTAGTGGTTTCCCCTACTTTCTTCAACTTAAATCTGAATTTGGCAATAAGGAGTTCATGATCTGAGCCACAGTCAGTTCCTGGTCTTGTTTTTGCTTACTGTATAGAGCTTCTCCATCTTTGGCTGCAAAGAATATAATCAGTCTGATTTCAGTGTTGACCATGAACTAACATGCATACTTAACATTAAGCTTTTGTGTGAGCAAAAAAGATTTTACTTAAAAAAGAGCACATGATGGTGATTTTCAATGAAATAAAAAGAATATGTGTTTTGGCTTTTCTAGTCCTTTTATTTTAGATATGATAATACTACTGTATTTTAATTAATTATTTGACTCATTATTTCAAAAGGTATGTATTGGGTATCTACCATGTGTTGGGCACTGTTCTACCTGATGACACTATATAGCCCTTATAGAATGGAGTAGTGGATAGAGACAGAAAATAGACAAATAAGCCAAGTTTTAGGGAGTCAGATGATGAAAAGTGTCAAGGAAAAATAAGCAGGGAAGGGACAAGGAGTACTGATGGTGAAGATACTATTTTAGTAATGTCTTCAGCTTTCACTGATAAGGTAGAATTGCAAAAAGCTTGAAAATACACGAAGGAGTAGGTTTCCATGCAGTATTCATAGTATGATGTTCTAGACCTGGTACTAGGGTATTGGGTTAGATCCTTGACTTGTCCCTGGATTTATTTACAGCAGAAATGTCACTGCTATTATAAAACAAACAGCTAGATAGTGGACAGGAAGCAGAAGTTTTGGTCACAATGGACATATAACCAAGATCTTGTCAACCTCTGTAAACCATTATTAGAGCCTTTACTCTAAGAAATTTTGGAAAGCACTAAAGTGTTTAAGCAGATAAACTTCTAGATTATCCTGAGCTTCCAACATTGGCCTACTTGCCACACCTATCTAGTAATCCCAAATCAGATTCCATTCTCTTCTGCTTAAACTCTTCATTGGCAATCCACTCCAGTATTCTTTCTGCCTGGAGAATCCCCATGGACAGAAGAGCCTCGTGGGCTAACGTCCACAGTGTTCCAAAGAGTTGGACACAACTGAAGTGACTTGGCATACATGCATTACTGCAAAAATGCAGAGAAATAGTAGCACTTAGTCAAAAGTTATAGTAACGGAGGTAGTGGGAAACTATCAGATTCCAAACATTTTTCAATATAGTGCCATAACATTTTGCTGACAGACTGAAAATGGGGTACAAGAAAAAGAGGTGTCAATAATGACTCCAAGGTTTTTGGCCTGTGGAACTCACAACAGGAGTTGTGGAGCCAGCATTATAGAGATGGGCAAGGCAAGCCAGAAGGATGTGCAAACCTGGCAGAAAGATAATGAGTTTGATTTTGGAGATTTTAATATTCCCTCATAGCTCAGTCGGTAAAGAATCTGCCTCCAATGCAGGAGACCTGGGTTCAATTCCTGGTTCAGAAAGAACCCCTGGAGAAGGAAATGGCAACCCACTCTAGTATTCTTGCCTGGAGAATACTACAGAGAAGCCTGGCGGGCTACAGTCCACAGGGTCCCAAGAGTTGAACATGACCTAGAGACTAAACACCAATGTTGAGATGCGTATTACACATCCATGCAGTGAGGCAAATTGAATATACTCATTACAGAGGAAACTAAATATAGACATCTCAAATTTAGGAAGAATTCTGGACTATCAGTGGGAGGGTCATCCTATGTAGAACTGATACACATTGCTATACAGCAGAAAGTAATACAGTCTTGTAAATCAACTATATTCAACAAAATTTTTTTAAAAAGGCAGTCTTTAAATCAACTATATTTCAATAGAAAAATATTAAAGAAAACAATGCACTGAGGTAACACAGAGAGAAGACATGGTCTAGAGACTGAGCCTTATAAGGTCTGGGATAGAAGGAAAAAGCCTTGGTTTTTCCAAGGTGATTTCCAAAAGAATTAAAAAATAAAATAGTGAGAAACTGTATCAAAGATGCTTTTTTATGGAAAACATAAAGACTAGAACTTACAATGGGGTTTAGCAAATAAAAATCACTGGGAACTTTCCAAGATCAAGGTGACCGCCTGGTAGGGAGGTAAACATTGTTCTGCAGTGAAAAGAACTGCTTGCCAGAGTGACAGGCTTTAGATACTTATGTATGGAGTCATGGTAAACTACACTGATGTCAAACAAACTAAAATTTTAAACCTTGAGATAATTTCTACTAATAGTATATGTAATAGAGTTGTCACATTCATCCCCACTCCATTTATGATTCTGAGACTACAGAGTAACTCTAGGTCTGCTGGGTTCCACTTCCTTGCCCTGAAAAATTTAGTATTGCTGAGAAAGAGTCCTTAAATAATCTATGCCAAAACTACATCTGACTCCTCTGGAATTGTTTTATCCAAAAGTAAATTGCCAAGTCACCAATCTGAAGAGATCTTTGGGGCTGCCAAGTTCTCTAGCAGAAAGAAGAAACGCAACTTTTATTCAATCTTTCTTAAGACTTGTGGTCTGAACTCCCGCTTCATTATCCAGGGCCCTCATTCAGCATATGGTTCCTGACTCTTCTCCAGTGAATTTCCCTAAATAGGATTCTTTGTTCTTAATCAGATAAAACTACTTCTTTAGCACTTTCAAAACAAACTTACTAAACAACAAAGGAAATCTTATATTTATGACTTAGCGACCAAACATGTTTAAATCTATCCCCACCCACATTGATAGTTCTGTAAATGCAGAAGCCCCTTCAACAATGCACAGCTTAAATTTTGCATATGACTTAGAGTTTGCCCTCTATATATGTTGTTGTGTCTGTAGTTCTGCATCCATGGGTTCAACCAACCTCAGATCATGTAGGACTATAGTATTTAATACAGAAAAAAAAAAAAAATCCCAGGGCAGTCCCAAGATAGTGGAGGAATAGGAAGGGGAGACCACTTTCTCCCCTACAAATTAATCAAAAGATCATTTGAATGTGGAGCACCTTTCACAAAACAAGTTCTGAACACTGGTGGAGGACATCAGGAACTCAGAGGCAGCCTGATCTCTTCAAAAGGAGGTAAAAGAAAGTATAAAAGATGAAAACAGAGGCAAAGGATTTAGGGATGGAGACCTGTCCTGGGGAGGAAGTCATGAAGGAGGAAAACTTTTCACACAATAGGAAACCCTCTCACAGGCATGTCAGTGGGGAGCTTTGCAATCTCAGAGGACAACATAACTGGGGGAAAAAAAAAGAAATACACACACACACACACAGAGAATATGTGCCTAATGAAACTAACAGCAGAGAAGCAGCTCAGATGCTCACATCCGCCAGCAATGAGCAGGGCCTCAGGAGGGAGGCACAGGCTGCATCGTCATCGTCAGTCCTTAGGATAAGGACTGGGAATGAATGTACTGACAACGCGAGGGGGCTGACACGACATAGAAACCCAGACCGTGGGATTGCCAGAGACCACCCCACCCACCCCCCCCAAAAAAAAGATCTAAACTGCGAAAGGGTCTAAGGCTGCATGGAGACTCCAGGTGTGCTCACAGAACAAAGGGTTGTGCCCTAGCCAAAAACAAAGGAGAGCAAGTTTGCTCCCATTGAGCGCCCTCCCTCCCCAGAGGCAGAGGCAGATGTGCAACAGCCAGAGCTGGAAGGCAAGGGGCTATTGCAATCTCGGCCCCAGAGACCACATCTTTCATCAAACTGACCAGGTTGCCAGTTGCTGACCATGTCTTCCTGGGATCCTGGATGGTGCACATCCACCAGGAGTGTCACAGCCTGAGATGAGCTCCCCACAGGAGACCCACCGCACACCTGGGAAACCGAGCAGCCAGGACCAGGGAGGGGCGTGAGACGCTCGGCCCAGCTGGGGCAGTGTGCTCGCGAAGCACTCGTTCACCCGAGTTGCTTGGACGAGGGAAGGGCACAACACGCACAGCCCATCTGGGTCGATGCCCCTGCAGAGCACCGGAGAGCCTGAGCAGCTTAGGCCTGGGAGGGGCATGAAACGCGGGGCGCTCCTGGGCCAGCGCTGCTGCGGAGCAGCCCGGGGCCTGAGCGGTGTGGCCCAGGAATACACGCCACCTTGGGCTGTGGCAAACCAGTCCGCTGAAGGCACGCCCCACCCCAGCGTGTGTGTTTGTAGTGTCCCTCCCTCTCCACAGCATAGCTGAGCAAGTGAGCCGGTACAAGTGGCCACCTTACCCCCTCATGTCAGGGTGGAAATTAGACATTGAAGAGACTCGCGGACAGAGGAAGCCAAAGTAAACACAGAAAGGGGGACTGCCCCTGAAGTGACAGGTGCAACAGATTAAAGCCCTGCAGTTACTGCTGAGATTATGCGTTTTCTGAGGGGCGGCTATAAACCTGGAAAACAAGTACAAGCCGGAACAAGCACTATCTGACACTGAACTGACCCCACACTACCCACAACAGCTGCAGAGAAATTCCTATATACATTTTCACTATTACCACTTTTTTAAAATTTCAGTTCTTTATTACGTCTTTAACTTTCATTTGTATAGCCTACTATTATCTTCCTTTAAAAATTTCTATTTTTTAAAACAATTTCCATAAATACATAGTTTTAATTTTTGTGATCAATTTTGTTGTATCTTTATATGGTATTTTTGAGAATCTAACTTCTATTCTGAGTTTTTAATCTTTACGTTTTCATATTTGCTATCAATTTTGTACATTTAAGAGTCTAATCTTCAGTATCCATTTTCACATAGGGATTTGATTACTGGCTTGATTGCTCTCTCGCCTTTTGATTCTCCCTTTTCTCCTGTGTTTCACCTCTATCTCCTTCCTCCCTCTTCTCTTCTCTACATAACTCTATGAATCTCTCTGGGTGTTCCTGGCTGTGGAGAGCATGTAGGGATTTGATTACTGGCTTGATTGCTCTCTCCCCTTTTGACGCTCCCTTTTCTCCTCCTGGTCACCTCCATCTTCCTCCTCCCTCTTCTCTTCACTAACTCTGTGAATCTCTGAGTGTTCCTGGTTGTGGAGAATTGTTTCACCATTAAACTAGGGGTTTTATCTTCTGCGCTGTATGGATGGAGAAGTCTTGAGCCTACTGCAAGAGGAGGACCAAAACCCAGAGGCAGGAGGCTCAACTCCAGAACATCAGAGAACACCTGACTCCAGGGAACACTAACAGACAAGAGACTCCCCCCAAAAGCATCCATACCCAGACTGACACCAAGTTCCACTCAAGAGCCTACAAGTTCCAGTGCAAGACACACCATGCTAATTCTCTAGAAAAAACAAGAAACATCCCTGAACTTTAAAAGATGTGCTGCCCAAAGCCATACCAAACCCACAGGCACTCCAAGACTCACTACTGGACACTTCATTGAACTCCAGAGAGAAGAGATCCACCTCCACTCACCAGAACACCAACACAAGCTCCCCCAACCAGGAAACCCTGGCAAGCCCCTCATCCAGCCCCACCCACAGGAAGCAGACTCCACAACTAACAGGAAACACAACCTTCCGTCCTGCAGAAAGGGCACCCCAACACATCAATCTAAACAAAATGAAAAGGCAGAGAAATACTCAGCAGATGAAGAAACATGACAAAATCCCACCAAACCAAATGAGAGAGGAGATAGGGAGTCTATCTGAAAAAGAATCCAGAATAACGATAGTAAAGATGATCCAAAAAAAAAAAAAAAAGATGATCCAAAATCTTGGAAACAAAATGGAGTTACAGATAAATAGACTAGAGACAAGGATTGAGAAGATGCAAGAAATGTTTAACAGGGACTTATCAGAAATAAAGAAGGGTCAATCAATAAAGAACAATGCAATAACTGAGATTAAAAACACTCTGGAGGGAATAAACAGTAGAATAACTGAGGCAGAAGAGAGGATAAGTGAGGAAGAAGATAAAATGATGGAAATAGATAAAGTAGAGAGGAAAGAAGAAAAAAGAATAAAAAAGAAATGAGGACAACCTTAGACACCTCTGGGACAATGTTAAACACCCCAACATTCAAACCATAGGTGTCCCAGAAGAAGACAAAAAAAGAGGTCAAGAGAAAATAGTCGAAAATGTCCCTAAAATGGGGAAGGAAATAGCCAGCCAATTCCAAAATACCAGAGAGTCCCAAACAGCATAAACCCAAAGTGAAACACTCTAAGACACATATTAAGCAAACTAACAACAATTAAACACAAAGAGTAACTATTAAAAGCAGCAAAGGAAAAGCAACAAATAACCCATGAAGATAGCAGCAGATCTTTCAATAGAAACTCTTCAAGCCAAAAGGGAATGGCAGGATATACTTAAAATGATGAAAGAGAAAAACCTGCTACCAAGATTACTCTACCCAGCAAGGATCTCATAAAGATATAAAGGAGAAATCAAAAGCTTTACAGACATGCAAAAGCTGAACAAATTCAGCACCATGAAACCGTCTCTTCAACAAATGCTGAAGGATCTTCTCTAGACAGGAAACACAGAAAAAGTTTATAAAAACGAACCCAAAACAACAAAGTAAATGGTAACGGGATCATACTTATCAATAATTACCTTAAATATAATTATATAATTGCATTTATTAATGTAAATAAATTTTACATTATTAATGGAAATAAAATTAATGGGTTAAATGTGCCAACCAAAAGACCAAGCATAGCCAAATGGACACAAAAATAAAACCCTTACATATGCTGCTTACAAGAGACCTATCTCAAACTTAGGGATACACATAGACTGAATGTGAGGGGCTAGAAAGAGATATTCATGCAAATGGAGACCAAAAGAAAGCAGGAGTGGCAATAGTCATATCAGATAAAACAGACTTTGAAATAAAGACCATGATAAGAGACAAAGAATGACACTACATGATCAAGGGATCAATAAAATAAGATAGAACAATTACAAATATGTATGGACCCAGCACAGGAGCACCTCAATACTAACACTAATATTAGCACCTCAATGCTAACATGTATGAAAGAGAAATAAACAGTAACACAATAATAGTGGCAGACTTTAATATCCCACTCACACCTGTGGACAGATCAACTAAATAGAAAATTAGCAAGGAATCATAAGCTTTAAATAATACAATGGACCTGTTAGACCTAATAGACATCTACAGGGCATTTCACCCAAAAAACAATGGATTTCACCTTTTTCTCAAGTGCACTCAGAGCATTCTCCAGGAAACATCACATCCTAGGCCACAAATCTGGCCTTGTTAAATAAAAGAAAAAAGAAAAAGACAAAAAAACCTGATATCATTTTAATCATCTTTTCTGATCAAAATGCAGCAAGATTATATATCAACTAATAGAAAAAAAAACTATAAAAAACACAAACATATGGAGGCTAAACAGTATGCTTCTGAATAACCAACATATGGTAGAAGAAATAAAAAAATCAAAATATTCATAGAAACAAATAAAAATGAAAACATGACAACCCAAAACCTATGGAATTTAGTACAAAGCAGCGCTAAGAGGCGGGTTCATAGCAATTCAAGCCTACCTCACGGAACAAGAGAAACATTACATAAACAACCTAAGTTTACACCTGAAGCAACTAGAAAAAGAATAGAAGAACCACAAAGTAATAAGTAGAAGGAAAGAAATCATAAAAATCAGAGCAGATATATATGAAAAAGAAACAAAGGAGACTATAGCAAAGATCAACAAAACTAAAAGCTGATTCTTCGAGAAGATAAATAAAATAGACAAACCATTAGTGAGACTCATTAAGAAAAAAAGGGGGAAGAATCATATCGATAAAATTAGAAGTGAAAGTGGAGAAATCACGACAGACAACACAGAAATACAAAAGGTCATAAGAGACTACTATGAGCAACCATATGCCAACAAAGTGGACAACTTGGAAGAAATGGACAAATTCTTATAAAAGTATAACCTTCCCAAATTGAACCAGGAAGAAATAAAAAATCTGAACAGATAAGTCACAAGCATAGAAATCGAAACTATAACCAAATATCTTCTAACAAACAAATGCCCAGTATCAGATGGCTTCACAAGTGAATACTACCAAAAATTTAGAGAAGAGCTAACACCTAGCCTACTCAAACTCTTCCAGAAAACTAAAGAGGAGGACAAACTTCCAAAGTCATTCTATACGGCCACCATCACCCTGATACCAAAACCAGACAAAGATGCCACAAAAAACAAAAAAAGAAAACTACAGGCCAATATCACCAATGAGCATAGATGCAAAAATCTTTAACAAAATTCTAGCAAACAGAATTGCTTTCTAGAAACCAGAATTGAAATAGACACATGTACCCCAATGTTCATTGCAGCACTGTTTAAAATAGCTAGGGCATGGAAGCAACCCAGATGTCCATCGGCAGATGAATGGATAAGGAAGTATGGTACATATTACAGAAGGGAATATTACACAGCTATAAAAAGAGCACATTTGAGTTAGTTACAATGAGGTGGATGAAACTGGAGCCTATTACACAGAGTGAAGTAAGTCAGAAAGAGATACACCAATACTGAATATGAATGCATGTATATGAAATTTAGAAAGACGGTAATGATGATCTTATATGCAAGGCAGCAAAAGAGACACAGATGCAAAGAACAGACTTTTGGACTCTGTGGGAGAAGGCAAAGGTGAGATGATTTGAAAGAACAGCATTGAAACCATATTTAAAATAGATGACCAGTGTAAGCTCGAT
Organism: Cervus canadensis; assembly: GCF_019320065.1. Lineage (NCBI taxonomy): Eukaryota > Metazoa > Chordata > Mammalia > Artiodactyla > Cervidae > Cervus > Cervus canadensis. Next base: position 8,661,419 of record NC_057396.1, read on the forward strand.
GAATGAAGCAGGGCACTCAAAGCCAGTGCTCTGGGACATCCCAGAGGGATGGGGAGGGGAGGGAGGTGGGAGTGAAGCTCAAATATGGAGACACATGTGACCTGTGGGTGATTCATGTTGATGTATGGCAAAAACCACCACAATATTATAAAACAATTATCCTCCAATTAAAATAAATTAATTAATTTTTTAAAAATCCACATATAAGTGGACCTGCACAGTTCAAACCCTCCTTATTCAAATGTCAACTGTAATTTGAATTACATTATCATTTTCACATAGCCTCCTTTAGTCCTCTTAGCACTTAATCAGAAATTAGTACAGTTATTACATTTTCCTATGGAAGAGAACTGAATCTGCAATTTTCAATGATTACTTAGCCACCATGGCAAAACCTGAACTGTTATCCAGTTTTAGACACACTGCTTCCCACCATACCTGCTTCCTGCATATGAAGGATGCATAGATGTGCATAAAATCACCTTTCCATATTTGTTGCCATGAAATTATGCAATGGATATTGTTCTGGCTTTGAATGAAATTGCTCTATTTGAGGAATTGCAATAGGAGTCAGCCACACGTGCATTAACCTAGTTTCTGAAGTTAACTCTGGAGAAACATTCCAGTGCTTCTGCATCAAATTTTCAGCTATTCTTTCTCTGAGATTAAAATATTGAATGTATTTCAGAAATGGTAATGTAATTGAAAACAGATAACATATTATCATTAACACTTTAATGGTAATGGAAATAATAGTAATGATAAAACTAACTTGGAAACCATCAGTTCAGTTCAGTCATGTCTGACTGACTCTTAGTGACCCCATGGACTGCAGCATGCCAGGCTTTCCTATCCATCACCAGATCCCGGAATTCACTCAAACTCATGTCCATTGAGTTGGTGATGCCATCCAACCATCTCATCCTTTGTCATCCCCTTCTCCTGCCTTCAACCTTTCCCAGAATCACAGTCTTTTGAAATTAGTCAGTTCTTCTCTTCAGGTGGGCAAAGTATTGGAGTTTCATCAGCATCAGTTCTTCCAATGAATACTCAGGACTGATCTCCTTTAGGATGGACTGGTTGGATCACCTTGCAGTCCAAGGAACTCTCAAGAGTCTTTTCCAACACCACAGTATAAAAGCATCAATTCCTCAGCACTCAGCTTTTTTCACAATCCAACTCTCACATCCATACATGACCACTGGAAAAACCACAACTTTAACTAGACAGACCTTTAGTTGGCAAAGCAATGTCTCTGCTTTTTAATATGCTGTCTAGGTTGGTCATAACTTTCCTTCCAAGGAGCAAGCATCTTTTAATTTCATGGCTGCAGTCACCATCTGCAGTGATTTTGGAGCCCCCAAAAATAAAGTCTGTCACTGTTTCCCTATCAATTTGCCATGAAGTGATGGAACCAGATGCCAGGATCTTCCTTTCCTGAATGTTGAGTTTTAAGCCAATTTTTTCACTCTCCTCTTTCACTTTCACCAAGAGACTCTTTAGTTCTTCGCTTTCTGCCGTAAGTATGGTGTCATCTGCATACCTGAGGTTATTGATATGTCTCCCAGGAATCTTGATTACAGCCTGTGCTTCATCCAGCCCAGCATTTTTCTTGATGTACTCTGCATATAAGTTGAATAAGCAGGGTGACAATATACAGCCTTGACATACTCCTTTCCAGATTTGGAACCAGTCTGTTGTTCCATGTCCAGTTCTAACTGTTGTGCTTGACCTGCATACAGATTTCTCAAGAAACCATAAGCAAAAAGAAATCCAACAGAACCACATGTATAGCTTTAAAAAACCTGTGTATTCCTAGAAACCATCTCTAAAAGCCTTTGAATAATCTGGATAACTTTGTTTTAAGTGTTTCAGGAGACTTGTGTGTCCTGTCTATTTCAACAGAGTGAAGAATTCACTCATTATAAAATTAAAATGAATAGGGACTCAGAGCAGGTTAGTTTTAATGAGGAAAGGTCCTTAAGACAGAACTGGAATAAGGGACACAGGGCAACAGAGAATTAGCTGATTAATCAGTGAAGGAGGAGGAACTAACGGTCAGATAAAGACTGCTAGAGACAGAAAGGATTTAAGGAACTAATATATGCAATCTACAAAGCTAAATTAGATAACTAAAACTTTTTAGTAGCAAAAAACTTAGCCTTGTGTACATAAACAAATTTTGACACCACTCGCTATGTATTAATAAATGCTACACATGACCTAGAATATTTTGCTTATTTATTAGTATTATGTTAATCATTTGTGGCATATTATACCTATAAAATAAAATTTTAGATAAAGTTAAGAATGCAAATATGAAGTACAAAGCTCATGAAATATAAGCTACAATTCCTCTAATAAAGCCACTACAATTAAGCTTGATACATAATATACTGGACTGAAAGTTACATGGAAAAAAGCCTAAAACATACTTTGTATGTGATGCAGCCATATTAATGATGATAATGAAAACCATAACTTCTGTAGGTGTTGACTTCTCTATCTTTAAAGTGGAAGCATTAATATTGTATTAGCATATTTTTCCATTTAATTTAGAAATGCATTTCTAAAGCTGTAAATTGACATGCCATTCTTTTTCCTCTGCTGGTACTAACACCATGATTTCATGATCATTGACTAATCAGCACTCAGAAAAAAGGATTTTAAAAACAGTTCCAGCCTATTCATGTGCCTGCAAAACGCTCATGTGGCAGCTGCTGGAAGCCTGCAGTCTCCTTTAAGTTAAGGAAGAAAGTAAAATTGAATGTGCATCTCCTCAGCCTTATTTAATGGCTTATAAATCATTTGCAACAGAAAACAAAAAAATGTTTCTTTTCTATTTTGCAACCTAGAATTATATACTTCTTTGAACATTATTTTCCCCTCTGTATCTCTCCTTTCTCAAAAAAAAAAAAAAGATATTCATTATATTCTCTTTAGTATATGCTTTACATGGTAATGATCTAGAGTACGCCTGTCCAACTGGGAATCTGTTACTTCCTACACACTGTAATAAATCTCAGGACTACAACCCACATTACAGATAACTTAATACAATTTACTTATTTAAAACAGCAAGAATCCAAGCCCTTGATACCTAAAGTGATTTGCCCAAGGTCACACCCTGTAGATTACAAGATCAGTAGACCAACCTGTCATACTATGCTAGTCTGCTTCTGGGTTTGACTACAACTCACAAATTCAAAAACCAGACCAGTGCTCTTATCGCAAGAAATGCATTGCGAATGGGAAAATTTTAAAAAGTAGGAATTATTGTATCCATGCTTAATTACTTTTTGATTTATTGCTACCTGTTAGTGTATTTAATTTTTGTCTGTATTACATTGTTTACATTTAGGTTTGGGTTTACTTTTCTTTTCCTTAGTCAGAATTTCTTCTAAATGTCATCTGCCCATCTACAGGTTTTAGACATTGAACAGATCGATCATCTCTCAAGTCCCTTTCTCAATGTTTCCTTTTTAACACTGCTGCAATACTCTGCATTTTCCCAAGGTTATAGTCTCTAATTATTTACATTACAATTACTCTCAATATGGGACTATTATTTTCACAAAAGTTTCAATGTAAATATGTACCCTTAGCCATTTACCAGATTTCTTGGTGTTTCCAAATCGTATTTTCTTCAGCCTTGCTTAAACTGTCTTCATTCAGTAACCTGTTACTGAGCTCCTACTGTTCACCACACTGTTAAGATGTGGAGATACCAAGAACGAAGCATGCTCCCTATTCTCCATAGCTCACAGTCATTGGTTATCTAGCTTATTTTGTCATTCAAATATTCAACTATACTTTTGGAATATTTTCCCAAACTACAACAAAAAACAAGAATATGCTCACCCCTAAACCACAACCATAGTAATTCCACTCTTCAGTCTATCAAGCTGCTGTATTTCTTGTCTTTTTAATCTTTTATACCTTAGACCCTCATGCTAGGAAAGATTGACAGCAGAAGGAGCAAGGTGCAAGAGATGATGAGATAGTTGGACAGCATCACTGATGCAAGGGACATGAGTTTGAGCAAATTCCAGAAGAGAGTGAAGGATGGGGAAGCCTGGCATGTTGCAGTCCATGGGATTGCAAAGAGTCAGACATAACTTAGTGACTGAACAACAACAAATGTATCTTCATAGTGTTAAATAACAAAAATCCAGAGCCAACCCACCTTTAGGTGAGGGACCAAACTCTACCTTTTAAAATATATTCTCTCTATGTGTGACCTTAGGAAATACACTTAAGCTCTCTGAGATTTATTTTCTTTACAGGCAAATAGGAATGCTATTAGAACTACTTCAGATGATTGTTGAGATACTTAATCCATATTCTAAAACAGGACAATGTTTGGCACATAATAAGTGCTGTAAGTATTAGCAGTTATTACTTGGAAAATCCTTATTCCAAATACAAAAACTCCCCATTACTATTAATTTCATTACATTTTATGCAACTTATTTTTCTTGACAAATTATCCAATTACCTAATCTAAATATTTACAGGATGTTTCTTCAATTATTTGTATACTTGAACCAATACCAATTATGCTCTTGTCTTTGCACATTATATTAACCTAGTTTTGTACATTATCTTCCAGATGAAGATTCTGTATAACTTAATCCAAATATATGGAGATATTATTTTGCACTGTTAAAATTATGAAAATTCAATCTACCTATGTTTGAATTAATTCAACTGTACACAAAATATCTCCTTCTTTTTCTCTCTTTTTTCTGTCTTCTTCTCTTTCTTCTTCTTTCTCTTTATTCCTTATTACTGTCTTGCCTTGGGCCATCACTCCAATCAGGGCATTGCCAGAGTAGTACCCAAAGTCTTCTTTTCCTTCTCTCAGTAGATCAAATACTTGCAAAGGTCTTTATGTTCCTTAACAATGATATATAGTTTATATTACACCAACACACTCTTTGTTCTTGTTCCTCTTTAGTTTCTTCCTTGTATTTTGAAGTGAGTTATCTCAACAAAACTACATATTATATATGGAAATAAATATACATATAAAACAAGTATATTCTATTTTATTTTACATGTCCCTATATTTATACTTCTCTATGTCTCTCCAAGCCACAAATATTAAACAGTGCAGAAATTCCAGGGGCACTAGTTCTTTCCCAAGTATCAGCATAAACATATTCAGAGATTACTCTTGAGGCTAACTATAAGTATATACATCATTTCTGTTTCATTTTCTTGTCAAAAGTGGTTATCATTTAGTCAGAATATCTAGCCATGACTTATAGTAGTTTACTGTAACAAATAAATACTTGATAAGAATAAATTTATAAAAATTATCTCTTGCATCAGATCTACTTTTAAACTCTATGTTGTGGATATTACAATATACTTTTTAATATTCAAGCCTCATTTCATTATATCAAAATAGATTATGATGGATTATAATCCATTATAAGAGAAATGGATTTGACATACAGCTGAATAGGGTCAGAATCATAATGAAGATATACTGGATCTAAATATTTAAGGTGTCTGTTTACCTAGTATTAATTATAAAGTAATTAAATGCATAAGTTCTTCCAACCATGGTGTCATAAAACTCTATCCATAACTGAGTTTATTCAGCAATGAACCCCTATAAAGAGAGCAACAGAAATTCTTATTTTCGTTTTACCTTATATGAGATTTTTGTTCCCAATTTCAGAAGTAATTAATTCTCAAGTATCATAGCAACTAAAGTTTAACTTACATAAAGTGATACATTTTGTGGCTGTATTTATAGTTAAAACAGAAATGGTAACAGGCTAGATCACTGTAAGTGCTGTCCAAATGAGCTACTTATAACAATAGCAAACATCTGTATAACTCCTACTTTTTTATACAACATTCTAGGACTAATAAACTTACCGACATAATTTACCTAATACAAAATATAGCTGTTTACCTGTGTGTTGATCTGTCTCTTGCCTTTTAATACTAACTTGTAAGTCAGCTTGTAGAAATGTTATCAAATTTAATAAAATATTTTTGAAATGACTGAACCACAGAGAATATAAGTAGTAGAAAGCTACGATTGAAATAAAAAATAATTATTTCTCAACCTTTAATTTTCTTTCTGATATTTAACATTTCTCCTTAAATTCGGCTGTGAACCTTCTGACAATCAAAACAAAAATATTCACAAACCTGTCACATGCTTCTCAGTTAATACAAAAGAAAAACATACTGATGCTTCAGAGATACAAAAACTTTAACGTGATTAATTCTAAAGGAAAGTTTTCACTTGGGTTTTACAAATCTGTGGTGGACAGTGTTTTCAATAACATTTATGCAACATTTAAAAATTAGTTTTAAGGCTGTTTCATGCAGAATTTTTCAATGAAAATTTATGGAATTAAAGCCATGATGTAACTCAATGAAAGATATTCTTCAAACAGATCTAGGCATTTCCAGATCACCCTGACCACAATACAATGGGCAAAAATACAAAAGAAAACACTAAATCATGACCACTGTAAATTGGACAGAAATATAAAAGCTTTATTAATTTTGTAAGTTTAGGTCACTTTATACTGTGCCATTACAATGCAAATTTATATATTTTTCAAAATTAGTGTAGGATATAAAATCAAAGTCTAAGACTGCTTCGTATGTTTTACTATGTCATTCAGGTCAACCACATCTCCCTCTAGGGTACACTGGGCAAACTTTGGACTCAGTACCTGAAAACCTTCACTAGGTTTGGAGTCTTGAGATAAAAGTTCCCATTTTTATAACATGTTTATATTGCGAGACTAGAAAATTATGGTCCATGCATCATTATTTTATATTGATTCAATGAATAAAAGTTTTAAAATATCAAAATGCCACCATTTCACACCAGATGATGAACCTAGGCCAGTCTTAGAAATCCTGCTTCTGCTTCCAGTGATAACTTCAGGGAGGGACAAACACCCAAATCTGACAATATGATAGGAAGGCTGGTATTAGGAAGTCCTTGGCAAAAGTTGCCTGACTGGGAAAGAGGTATCATTTTTGGCTGTGATCTGTTATATGAGCCTGAGGATGAATCCAGCAGTGAGGAAGGTAAACACTGATTCAAAGGGAAAACTGAAAAGGCCCTGGGTTCTGTAATGTCACTGAGCCATCAAATCATGAAATTTTAAAGTCACTCTTCTCTCTTGACATCCCATTATGTGAGAGAATTTACTTTTAACTGAGTCTGATTTTTCTCAGATACTCAAACATATCTTGATTTTAGCCACAATTAATGCTTGTTTTAAAATAGTGTCCTCCCTTTCCTCTCCTCTCTGGGAACACAACAGTGTATTTACAGACATGTAAAAAAAAAACTTATTAATAACCTAGTGTATCTATGAAAATTAGAATGCTCCCAAAATGCATGAAAGACTGAACTTTATCACCTATAATAATAAGATAACTTGCTTCTACCTAATAATTATAATCCACTAATTTTTCTCTGAAATATTGCTTACTTAAGAGAATTTAATGAGTGAGTCCTTTATTGTTTTCAGAATAATAGCCTCTATCAACAAAAAAGCTTAACTTTCAACCCTGTCTCATGAATTCTTATTAATGGTTTAACAAAATGTGTAACAATCACAACAACTATCAGATTTACAACCCCATTAACTACTGATTCGTAGATAAATGCTAATTTGCATTCTGTAATAAATTTCATGCCAAACAAACACCTATTCATTAAACACTAATAAAAACAAAATCATTTTAAGCATTTTTATGTTGGAGAGCATTTTGCATGCTAGCAAAGTAATGATCAAAATCCTTCAAGCTTAGGCTTCAGCAGTACATGAACTATGAATCTCCAGATGTACAAGCTGGGTTTAGAAAAGGCAGAAGAACCAGAGATCAAATTGCCAAGAATTCTTGATTACACAGAAGGCAAGGGAATTTCAGAAAATCATCTACTTCTGCTTCACTAACTATGCTAACGTCTTTGACTGTGTGGATCACAACAAATTCCAGAAAATTCTTCAAGAGATGGGAATAGCAGATCATCTTACCTGTCTCTTAAGAAGCATGTATGCAAATCAAGAAACAATCATTGGAACTGGACATGGAATAACAGACTGGTTCAAAACTGGGAAAGAAGTACATAAAGGCTGCATACTGTCACTCTGTTTATTTAACTTATATGCAGAGTACATCATGCGAAACACTGGGCGGGATGAAACACAAGCTGGAATCAAGACTGCAGGGAGAAATATCAACAATCTCAGATATGCAGATAATACCACTCTAGTGGCAGAAAGCAAAGAGGAAATAAAGAGCCTCTTGGTGAGGGTGAAAGACGAGAGTAAAAAAGCTGGCTTAAAACTCAGCTTTCAGAAAACTAAGGTTATAACATCAAGTTACATTACTCCATGGCAACTAGGAGGGGAAAAAGTGGAAAGTGACAGATACTGTTTTCTTGGGCTCCAAAATCACTGCAGATTGTGACTACAACCATGAAATTAAAAGATCCTTGTTTTAAAAGTATGACAAACCTAGACAGCATATTAAAAGGCAGAGATACCATTTTGCTGACAAAGATCCATATAGTCAAAGCTGTGGTTTTTCGAGTAGTCATGTACAATGCGAGAGTTAGGCTAACTAGAAAGAAGGCTGACTGCCAAAGAATCGATGCTTTCAAATTGTGGTGCTGGAGAAGACCCATGAGATTCCTTTGGACATCAGGGAAATCAAACCAGTCAATCATAAAGGAAATCAACCCTGAATATTCATTGGAAGGACTGATGCTGAAGCTGAAGCACCATTACTCTGGCCACCTTACGTGAAGAGCTAACACACTAGAAAAGATCCTGATGCTGGGAAAGACTGAGGGCAGGAGGAGAAGGGGGTGACAGAAGATGAGATGGTTGGATGGCATCATCAACTCGATGGACACGAGTTTGAGCAAACTCTGGAAGATAGTAAAGGTCAGGGGAGCCGAGCGTGCTGCAACCATCAGGTCAAAAAGAGTCAGATACAACTTAGAGACTGAACAACAACAATTTCAACTTATAAAAAAATAAAAATGCTTTTATAAACTTTAATTAGACAAGGTAAAATTGTTTACTTGACATTTTTAATAGATGAGAAACTTTAAGGTCTCTCCAGATATACAAAAAATACACATGTATGAACAAGCATGCACATACACACAAAACACATCCAATTAAAAAAGGACAGCTATTTCTATTTTTGTATAAATTTGTATATTTCTACAAACATACATAAAACATTTATGTTAGCATATATTATATGCATTTTTCATACATACACACAAACATACAACGGGTACAATGTCAGTCATATCTAACTTGTGGTGCTTAATCAATAACTAATGTTTGAAACAAATGATTATTTGTTTTGTATTTATTATTTTATATTTTTATTCACTAAATTATTAGGGAAAGTATGTACTTGCAGTTTATCAGCATTTTGTATATTTTAACAATTACACTAGAATTTTTATTTCTCAAGTTAATTTTCCAATGAATTTAAGCATTCAGTTCAGTTTAGTTCAGTCGCTCAGTCGTGTCCGACTCTTTGCAACCCCATGAACTACAGCACGCCAGGCCTCCCTGTCCATCACCAACTCCCGGAGTCCACCCAAACCCATGTCCATTGAGTCAGTGATGGCATCCAACCATCTCATCCTCTGTTGTCCCCTTCTCCTCCTGCCCTCAATCTTTCCTAGCATCAGGGTCTTTTCAAATGAGTCAACTCTTCGCATGAGGTCACCATAAGTATTGGAGTTTCAGCTTCAACATCAGTGCTTCCAACGAACACCCAGGACTGATCTCCTTTAAGATGGACTAGTTGGATTTCCTTGCAGTCCAAGGGACTCTTAAGAGTCTTCTCGAATACCACAATTGAAAAGCATCAATTCTTCAGTGCTCAGCTGTCTTTAGAGTCCAACTCTCACATCCACACATGATTACTGGAAAAACCATAGACTTGATCAGACGGACCTTCGTTGACAAAGCAATGTCTCTGTTTTTTAATATGCTGTCTAGATTGGTATAACTTTCCCTTCAAGGCGTAAGCGTCTTTTAATTTCATGGCTTCAGTAACCATTTGCAGTGATTTGGAGCCCAGAAAAATAAAGTCTGACACTGTTTCTACTGTTTCCCCATCTATTTGCCATGAAGTGATAGGACCGGATTCCATGATCTTAGTTTTCTGAATGTTGAGCTTTAAGCCAACTTTTTCACTCTCCTCTTTCACTCTCATCAAGAGGCTCTTTAGCTCTTCTTCACTTTTTGCCATACGGGTGGTGTCATCTGCATATCTGAGGTTATTGATATTTCTCCCGGCAATCCTGATTCCAGCTTGTGCTTCCTCCAGCCCAGCGTTTCTCTTGCTGTACTCTGCATATAAGTTAAATAAGCAGGGTGACAATATACAGCCTTGACGTTCTCCTTTTCCTATTTGGAACCAGTCTGTTGTACCACGTCCAGTTCTAACTGTTGCTTCCTGACCTGCATACAGATTTCTCAGGAGGCAGGTCAGGTGGTCTGGTATTCCCATCTCTTTCAGAATTTTCCACAGTTTATTGTGACCAACACAGTCAGAGGCTTTGGCATAGTCAATAAAACAGAAAGATGTTTTTCCGGAACTCTCTTGATTTTTCGATGATCCAGCGGATGTTGGTATTTTGATCTCTGGTTCCTCTGCCTTTCTGAAAACCAGCTTGAACATCTGGAAGTTCATGGTTCACGTATTGCCGAAGGCTGGTTGGAGAATTTTAAGCATTACTTTACTAGCGTGTGAGATAAGTGCAATTGTGCGGTAGTGTGAGCATCCTTTGGCATTGCCTTTCTTTGGGATTGGAATGAAAACTGACCTTTTCCAGTCCTGTGGCCACTGCTGAGAATTTAAGCATTCTATAAACAAATTTGTTACTCTGCAGACCAAAATTATAGTATAATATACCAGCATTTATAAACAAAGGAGTTCTAATAACAAAGTTCCAAACAGCTGAATATTCACAAATACCACAGTTTATTTTTAATTTTTAATTTAGTTTGCATTCATTTGACTCAATTATTACATAAATTTTTAAATTTTTCTCCTTTATGCTCACAAATACTTCTAACTACTGCTTTTCTGTCAGAACTCTTCTCTAAATAAAATTTTACATTATTCATATTAATCAGAGAAGTATTTAATTTTTAAATTCAGGTTAATATATTACATAAAATCACAATAAACTTGAAAGAAGTTAAGGCCCAATTTATAACTAATTCCACATATTTGCACTCTTATCACCACTAACCAAGAGACTTACTAACAGTGAATTATTTACTTAGACAAAATGATGTTATACACTCAAGAATATCTCTGCAGGGAACTAAAGGTAGAGGTTAAATGTATTCAAATCAAGAAATAAATAAAACACCAGTGTTTAGTGTGTGTCATGTCTAGTAATTCCTAAGCAGAGTACTAGAAACTGAAATTTCAATTACTTTCTAAATATGACAATCTTTATAACATTACTAAGAAAATAATTTGTAGTTTACTAAAGGAGAAACATATAAAGAAATTCTATATAAAGAAGTATATTAGAGAATATATGAACGAACCATGAAATTCCTAAATCTTTTAAAATGGAGATTCTAAATATACAGATAATTCACTTTATTAAATTTTAATTGAGAAATAGATGATTTGAAAATTATTAAAGATTAATTATTAAAATAATGGAGAAAACTGCCATAAATGCTCAAAAATGTTATTCCAATGAAGGATAAAGCCTTTCTGAAGATTCAATTCAATCAAAAACCAGCAGATTTTTTAAGTATAACCTTGAAAATCTTTTTGTTCTGTTATAAATAGATCAAATGACTTGCATTTCAGAAAACAATCTAAATTGTTTTTTGTTTTGAAAAGTCACATTCCAGGAAAATTAAAACAGTGGAAACTAATCAAAAATCAGGAAAGTTTTCAATATGAATTTTTGTTAGTTATTTATGAATTTTACCTTTGCAAATTACCTAAGAGCTACAGTGATATACACTGTTGAATAATATGTGAGGTCAATAAAATGATATGTCAAAACCAACAAATCCTATTTTCATGTTCCTATTTACATAATTTCTTCAGAAAAGACAATTTCTGGTGTGAGGAGAGAAGCTAAAATTAGAATGTCACATATCATATTAGGAATACGTAAAAGAAGTCTACCACCTGACCAACTATAGTGTTTTTAACAAAGACTAAGACTTATCTACTATTTAAACTGAGAAATGATCACCATGGATGTTTACTACAGAATTATGATTAAGTGAATTACCTGTCTCCAATAATGAGATTAGCTGATCATTTGTTTCTAAGGTCTCAAGGTAAAATAAAAATGCAAACCATTTATTTTATGAGCCAGGCTGAATACTATCCGTAGGTATTTTCAATAAAATGGAAAAAGCTGGAGTTACCTAAGTTACCTAATATCTACCTCTGAGCTGTGCAACTTCAGACATGTGGTTTGATGTTCTCAATCCCTTCCTTTTTATGTTACAGAGTATTTGTGAAAATTAGGTAATGCATTAAAACAAACATTGCACAGTAAAACTTAATCAATATTCGCTTTCTGTATTGGTCAATAATTTTAGCAAACAGGAGACATCTTTTAACAACAAGACATGAAGTCTAGAGATAGATGGTTTCAGGAATGATTCACCAAGAACCTGGAATTTTTCCATCAGTGGCATGTTGACATTTCATGCTTAGGTTTATTGCCTCATAGTCCCAAGATGGTGGCTGTAGCTTCAAGCATCAGCAGTACATTGAAAAGCAGAAACAAGAGGGTGATAAAGTTAATTTTCTACAAAGGCTCTCTTCTTTTCTCAATGGAACAAAACATTTATTGGAATCCTTAAGAAGACTCTCTCTGTGTAATAATAGGCATTCCTGCTGTTGCTGCTGCTAAGTCGCTTCAGTCCGACTCTGCGCGACCTAGCTGCACACAAATCAAAGAAAATGTGTATCATTCAAAACAAACAGGATAGCTATTACTGGTTTAGACCACATATGGCACACCTACCAGTATATATATGTTTTCTAGAAAAAAGTTAGGCTCTATTCACCAAATAAGGGAGTTTAACTTTGGGAAAGAAAGAGTATTATGAGCAAAATAAGCACAGAAAAAGGATTAATTCTGAATGGAGGCTAGGGAAAGGCATAATAGTGACATTTTACAAGGATTACTTGTTGCAGAGTGACAGGGATAATGTCAGCTTAAACAGTGGGAAAGGTGTCATTAAACCTGAGTAACATAATTTTAGCTAGTCTCTTCTTGCAAATCTCCAAATCTTCTTGCAAACATCTCCAAATTTCAATCCATTCTTTGCCACTTTTGGTTTAACTTTCTAAATTAGGTCATTTCATTTGGTGTCTATACTATTTGATAATTATTTAATTCCAAATTAAAGAAACCTGAGAACAATGGATTAAGCAAATTAGTTTTGCTTTCCACACATAAATAAGAATTGTGGAATATATCAGTCCAGGATTCTTATGACAGTTCCAAGATGTCACCAGGAAGCTAGTCTAATATTTATAGTGTTCTGCTCTACCATTCATAAAAAGTTACTGACTCTCCATTTTCAAAACTGGGGTGCTGGAGAACCAAACATACTGGGAAAGGTCAAGAGAATAAACAACCCCTGAAGGCACCCTTTATAGGGTCTCCTGTGAGCACCATCCAGTGACTTCAGTCTTTATCTGTGATCAGAACTGTATCATCTGATTTTTCTTGGACGGAAGGTAGCCAAATGTTATTTTTTAAATGTACTGCTCTGTAAAAAAGTGGAGACTGTATTACTGAAAAAGAAATAGTCATTTAAGTGTTCAGTATCCATTTAGTAGTATCTGTCACATTTCCTCAAAATATTTAAAAATGTGCCCCATTTCTCATAAATTAAAGGATCATATTTTAAATATCCCTATGTATGGTTTTCAAGACCATTCTATAATTGGTCTAATTATTTTTTCAATAGTTAATTAACATTCAAACAAATATTCAGTGAATTCATGGTGCTGTGCTGTGCTTAGTCGCTCAGTCACGTGTGACTCTGTGACCCCACCAGGATCCTCTGTCCATGGAATTCTCCAGGCAAGAACACTAGAGTGGGTTGCCATGCCCTCCTCCAGGGGATCTTCCCAACCCAGGGATCACACATTGCAGGTGGATTCTTCACTGACTGAGCTACCAGTGAAGCTCCAGGAACACTGGAGTGGGTAGCCTATCCCTTCTCTAGGGAATCTTCCCAACCCAGGAATTAAACCGGGGTCACCTGACTTACAGGCAGATTCTTTATCAGCTGAGTTACCAGGGAACCCCAAGTTCATGGTAGATGTAAACTATTCTATATCACAATGAGGTAAGAGGAACATGGTGGGGTGTCTCCTCTAAAAGTGCTTTTCCGTAATTCACCTTCTCTATATCCAATGTGTCAGCTATTGATTTCTCCTTTAATTCATAACACTTTTTACTGTATAAATGTGATAAAATAATAAACCTGCCCCCAGTTTCCTGACCATTAAAACTCTACTAGTCTTGTAGGAAAACAGTTCAAATTCCAACACTTACAACCAACGTTCCTAGATCTACTTATCAGAGTTCATTTTTTATCGTGTGCACATTCAGCACATGCTATGTAACTCACTGACTTTTTGAAATTTGCTGTTCTTTTTTGTTTGTTTGTTTTGCTGTTCTTAAAACTAGTTGTTTATGTGCCTTGTCTCCCTCACTGTATTTTGAGCACCTTAGCTCAAATTAAATATCTAATTCATATCTGTATCTTTGCCAGTGCTTCAGAGTAACTACTTCATAAATATCTGTAGATAGTTTTTTATATTCTATAGTTACCTTCTGTCATCACTAGATGGCAAGTCTGCACTTTTGGCATGTGAGACTGATTGAATACACTCTTCTTTGGGTCTTAAAGAAAAATAGTTGCAATAAGTGATCATTAGAAGTTCAGTACAGCAAAAAGTGAAATATTTGTCATATTATGCACTCCTAGTGCCATGTCTAGATGAGGCTTAGTGCCAAAATTGGAGACTGGTACAAACATGGCAGATATAGGATATAATCCACAGACCTGTCTAGACGATGGAAAGGAGGTACTATGATATGTATTTTCCAACATGTTTTCATTAGGATATAAGCAATGAACTATAAGCTTAGTTAGATATTTCCCAAATTGTCAATTATCTAACACTGGCCTAAGAAAGTGAAATTACTGGCTTATATAATTTTTATTACCTAAACTAGTCCAATTAATTCAACATCTTTTATGAAAGATTAGAAGGAAATATGTTAATTTCAACATATTCAGAAAAATCAAGAGATATTCCTGAATCATAATTTTAATACTACATTTAATTGTGTGTATCCATCCTCTCATTAAAGTTTAAATTTCATGAAGGGAGAATTATTCCAGTTTTATTCACCTCTGCTCTCCGGGTTTAAAACAGAACCTAACATGAAATGGAAGGGTAATAAATATTATTACACAAAGCAATTTTAAGGAAAAAGAGACTTTCTAACAATTAATGAAGTTTCTTTCTTGATCCAATTACTTCATAGACCAAATTTCATTGAACCATTAAATACCACCAATAACTAGCAACAAAACAAATTATTGAGGTAAAACTGGTGCTTTCCCTCAGTTTCCCCTTTCAATATTTTTTCCCTTTACATATTTAACTTTCAAAATGAATTTATTATTATGCCTTATGCCATTAAAGTTAGAAAATTAATGAAATCTTCACTTTAAAAACTGGCTTTCTGAAACTGCATCTCATGAGTTTTAGATTATTATACTATAAACATTTCATCAAATCTTAAATACTATGTGCTGCATGTCCCTTTTGAATCTGATAAAATATATAATAGATGAGGAATCTATTTAAAAGTATATATTATGCATATATATTAGCAAAATATCTAATGTGGTTACTAGCTATCCAGTAAACATGCATTTGTTAAAAATTAACTCAATATACTACCTGAAGAGAGAGATAATCAAAAGAATCATCCAATCTAGTCTTCCAAAAATTGTTATTTCTGAGCTATATGAGAAAACTGGGGCCTAAGAGGTAAATAACTTTCCCATTTCAATGAGCAGATACACAGTAACATTACATGACAGAATTCATAAATTCTAGTAATACTGCCTCTATAAATACAAAAGTAAAATTAGAGTAATCAAACCAATTTTGTAAAGTAATATTTAGTTTTAAAAATTTCAATAATCAGTATGCTGAAAATTATAACCCAGAAGCACTATATGTACTTCAGTTCTTTCTATGTATGGTGGTCTTCTAAAAGCATTGATTTTTTTTTTTCAAAAGCATTGATTTTTTCACATAAATCTTCACGAGAAATAGAATTCAAATTGTTCTACAGTGGAATGTTTTATCATGTGGACTTTTAAAATTTAACTTATCATGTAATAAAATTACTTTGTTAGGAAATTACTTCTTCTTAACATTAAAGTTAAGGGCTATATTTTTTACCTATTCCCCAGTGGTATGTATAAGAGTATAACTGCTTAACTACGTAATTTTTTTCCCTAAGTACCTAAGTTTATTTTCAGAGAAGGCAATGGCAACCCACTCCAATACTCTTGCCTGGAAAATCCCATGGACAGAGGAGCCTGGTAGGCTGCAGTCCATGGGGTTGCAAAGAGTCGGAGACGACTCGCAATTTCACTTTCACTTTTCACTTTAATGCATTGGAGAAGCAAAGGGCAACCCACTCCAGTGTTCTTGCCTGGAGAATCCCAGGGATGGTGGTGCCTGGTGGGCTGCCTTCTATGGGGTCACACAGAGTCGGACACGACTGAAACAACTTAGCAGCAGCAGCAGCAGCAAGTTTACTTTATTTTGGAATTTAAACAGTGTTTGTTAATACACAGAAATTAACAGCCAAATATTAAAAGAAAATCAGAATGTATGCCAGTTAACGAGGAGGACATCTCAGGGCAATGTTTTAAAAGTAAGAGGAAAAGAAGTAAAATAAATGACAATAACAAAACTAGAAAACAGATAAGCAAAACAAGATGACCATTGTTAGAAAGGAGGCTAGGGAAATCCTCAGTGAAGGCCATGAGAAAGAGGGCTGCGGAAAACCAGAGCCAGAATATTTGATAGAGATAAAGCACACTTGAAAAGATACTTAGGTTCTTGGCTGAACCTACATGAAGATCATTCACTAAATTTAGAAGGCTAGAGAGGAACAGGCTAAGGATGGGACATCAAGAGTTCAGTTATGAATATGCTAAATTTGATACCAAATAAGACATTTCAGTGGAGAGCTCAGGAAGGCAGGTAGTTGCATGAAGCTGACATTTATGCCTACAGTTTTGTTTTTTTTTAAGTTAAATCAATCATTTGTCTAATCTTGATCTGGATATATTATAACGATTCGATTAAGAGAGTGAGATCACTAATTAGGAGAACAGTGAAGCTTTTCCTAACTTCTCCATGTATAGCTGACTATCATGCCCTTATGTACTTTCAACCCCCTGTAGAAACCTCTGTTTTAATACATGTCATTCAGTTTCTAAATGATTTTATGTCAATATTCTCTGCTACGGTAATTTTGAAACTAGAAAATTTTGCTTTGTTTTATTTTGCATCTTTTGTGTTTAAAACAAAATCTAGCAGTTAGTTCAGCCTGCTCAGAAATTCAGTCTACTGTAGTGTGTGTGTCAATCCCAAACTCCTACTTTCCCCTTCAGTGACCCTAAATCTGTTCTTTATTTCTGTGAGTCTAGTTGTGTTTTATATATAAGTTCATTTGCATCATTTTTTCACAATTGAAAATTTACTTAACAAAAAAAGGTTTATACTTTATGGACACTTCTAGAATTGTGAGGTCACTTAGGGGAAATTTAACTACAGATACAACCAGTTTGGAATTTTAAAAATGGTAAGAATATACTTGTAATTATATCCAAAATAATGACATCAGGGGGTCACAATTTCACACAGAATAATTCGCTTTGTTAATGGTTGTTATGCTGTTGGAATCAGTTTTATTGATTCTCTTTTTCTAAATTTAAAATATTCCCTCAGTATTCCATGGCAGTTGTGATATGTGAGTCTTCATAATTACAAGCTTTAATATATGCAGTACCTTTAAAAAATTAATAATTTAATTAACAATTCTCTATTCTTCACCCAAGAGATGTGGTCAGCTATAAAATGGTGATTCTGCTGAGGAAACCCTCTTTATATTTTTGAGACCCTTTTCCCCCTTTAATTCCTTCCATCTCCACCTAAGTGGGCGTTCTCTGACGCTGCTACCTAGACACAGAGCCTTTAACTAGAGGCTGCAGTGTAAGCTTTGGATCATATGAGGCTGAAGTCAATGCATTCACTGGCCTCACAAGTAGCTAGAATATACATCATAGTGTCTCAAATGGTAAAACGTTCAGCCTACAGGTAAATATCCTGAGAAGAACTCTAATATTACTGAGAAACTAATTGGTCAGAGTCTCTCTGCTGTTACTCTTTTTAATTAAATTGTGAACAGACCAAAAGCCAAGAGTAACCATGTAACTGTTGTTCAGTCACTCAGTTGCATCTGACTCTTTGAGACCCCATAAGTCGACTGCAGCACGCCAGGCTTCCAGGTCCTTCACCATCTCCCAGAGCTTGCTCAAACTCACGTTCATTGAGTCAGTCGTGCCATCCAACCATCTCATCCTCTGCCACCCCTTCTCCTCCTGCCTTCAATCTTTCCCAGCATCAGGGTCTTTTATAATGAATTGGCTCTTCACATCAGGTGGCCAAAGTATTAGAGCTTCAGCATCAATTCTTCCAATGAGTATTCAGGATTGATTTCCTTTAGGAATGATGGGTTTGATATATTTGCAGGCCAAGGGACTCTTAAGAGTCTTCTCCAACACCACAGTTCAAAAGCATCAAATCTTTGGAACTCAGCCTTCTTTATGGGCCAATTCACATCCACATGTGACTACTGGAAAAACCATAGCTTTGACTACACAGACCTTTGCAGGCAATGTAAAGTCTCTGCTTTTTAATACACTGTCTAGGTTTGTCACAGCTTTTCTTTCAAGAAGCAAGCATCTTTTAATTGCATGGCTGCAGTCACCATCTGCAGTGATGTTGGAGCCCATGAAAATAAAGTCTGTCACTGTTCACATTGTCTCCCCATCTATTTGCCGTGAAGTGATGAGACTGGATGCCATGATCTTAATTTTTTTAATGTTGAGTTTTAAGCCAGCTTTTTTTCTCTCCCTATTTCACCTTCATCAAGAGGTTCTTTAATTTCTCTTTTCTTTCTGCCATAAGATTGGTTTTATCTGTATATCTGAGGTTAATGAGATTTCTTCTGGCAATCTTGATTCCAGCTTGTGCTTCATCCAGCCCGGCATTTTGCATGATGTACTCTGTGTATAAGTTAAGTAAGCAGGGTGACAATATACAGCCTTGATATACTCCTTTCCCAATTTTGAACCAGTCTATTGTTCCACATCCAGTTCTAACTGTTGCTTCCTGATCTGTATACATGTCTCACAAGAGGCAGGTAAGGAAGTTTGGTATTTCCATCTCTTTAAGAATTTTCCACAATTTGTTGTGATCCACACAGTCAAAGGCTTTAGAGTAGTGAATGAAGCAGAAGTAGTTGTTTTTTTGGAATTCTCTTGCTTTTTCTATGATCCAATGGATGTTGGCAATTTGACTTCTGTTTTCTCTGCCCTTTCTAAATTTAGCTTGAAAGTTCTAAAAATACTCCCTATAATTACTATTAACTTTTTTTTAAAATTGAGGGCAAAAGGGGCCCGAGAGGAAGAAAGTTGAGAATGTTAAAAACAATAATTGTGCATAGTTTTTTCTACTAGATGTAATCTGCCCACTGATATAAAAGAGTCTCACTGTTTCTGAAAGCAAACTTACTTCTTTTAGAAAAACAACTAATTTGGCATATAACTACAGAAACAAATTCCAAAGTGAAAACAGATGAATGTTTGCATCTGAAATCCTATCCCAATTTTAATATTCTAAAAATGATCTTTTTCATTTATAACACCACAAAATAAACTTCATTTATATTTTAATTACTCCATTAAAATTAGCAAATAAGAACTGTAGATGTATCAGAAGGGTTATTCAACCTCCTCTCCCTTTAAAATCAACCTCCCTTTCAGTAATAAACAGTCTGTTGATTATGTGCCACATTAAGCACTGTATTAACTTGAGAGAAAAGGAGACGTCACACTGTGATTTTAGTTGCATCATACTCTAAACTACTGAATAATATATTAAGGTCTCAGAGTCAGAAGGCAAGAATAGCATCACCTTGTCAAAAATGTATTTGTATAAATTTCAACAAAGCATTCTATTTTAAAAATTTTATTCATAACTTTTATCCACACAACTTTTAGGAAGAAAAAATGCATTGCTTCCAATTAATGTTCTCTCATTATAAATACACATGAGCATTTAACTGAGAATAACTAACATCAGGAAGCATTATTTTTTATCATTTTTCCTTGAAAATGTTCACTGGCAAGCAATGGGTGTTGATTTAATAGTGCTCGTGTTTAGCACTTTACTTTCTAAATTTCTATAAATGACACTGTAATTATAACCTCTATTTTCTTTTAACCAATTAGTTTTCTATTGACTCACTACACATATGGTACTTTGCTTCTTGTGTAATAGATTCAAGTTGCAGGCACAACTTCTAAGGATTATATAATTTTTGTCCTCAGTACACTTTAAATAAAAACATGAACAAAGCCCAAAAATCTATAATACATAATTTATTTTCATTTATCTTTGTAACATTTTATATATGGATAATTGAATTATACTGCTGCATATTCCTACTTTATATATTTTCAATATAAATAATCTTTGCCTCTCATGAATTTCTTAGCTAGTTATCCAATCTTATTTTGAATTAGAAAATACTGTGCAAACATCCTGGAGATACTTTGCAACTTACATAAATGTATCATTTCAATATTAATTAGGATTAATTGAAGCTAGGATTTATTAGCTTAATTAATTATTTTAGGGTGCTAATGAGTTAAGATTTCTACAAAAACATGTATTCACTAACTTTACATATAATATAAACCCATTCTATGACACCAAACTGCTCAGATACTTTGTGTGAGAATAAAAGAGGAGATGGCTGCTTAAATGAACACCATTGAGAAATAAATCAGTGTACTTATATTTGTTTTAAGAATTTTCACAAGTGATTGCATTTGATCTTTATCACACTTGTTAACCTAGGCAATGCAGTACTGTCTTTCATCGAGGTTGAAGAATTTGACACCAAAATAATTCAAGTAAGTTGCTGAAGGTCACACAGTTAATAAGCTGAGAAGCAGGCACTGGTCCTATGGTCTATAAAGCCCCATCTCTCCTGTTTATCAAAATAATCCTCATCATTTGTGAAAAGACTTGTCATGGTTGTGTTTGAGTAGGCATGTTCTTTATCTGTCCAAAAGAAGTTCACAACCTAATTTGGGAAGATAAGTAGAGAAAAACAGAATAGTCTTAACTACTTATATCTAGATATGATTCACAGTAACAAATTGCCTAGAGGACGCTGACACTGAATTTAATTTTCAAAAAGATAAATCTAGGATCATGAGTAAAAGGAAATATTTTCACACATATAGAATGGACAAATTCTACAGAATGATTAATCTGTTTCATGAAATGGATAATGAAAAAGAAATGCTCCTGAAGTTAGATATTCCAATCTTAGAATTCATTGTATTAGAACATTTTTTGTTAACCAATATAATCAAGAAATTTATCCAATGATATCAGTGACATATTACAAAGTTCAGATTATAATTTACAAGGTTCCTATTTGTTTTTATTGAGATATAATGTGTTATGAAGATATCCTCCCTCTAAAGCAATAATAACTGAGATTCACAATTTTAAATGTTTCCTTTTTAGTTACTAGTCACATGATTTCATAGCAGAGAAAGATAAAATTATCCAAATTTCATTCTAAGAATGTAATCTTAATTTCTTAGCTATAACGATCACAACTGTTTATAATAACGATTAAAACCGTTGTTACCAATTTTCTACCAGGCTCTGGGAAATGTATGATCAAGTGAGCTTATGTCAGAAGAAACAATGGAAAACTTGTAAAACGAACACCACTTATCTTGTAGATAGGTCAGTAGACGTATTTTGTGTTGCTCTGTCAATGTATCACGTCATTTCCAAATGGAATGCTTTTCTTGGTTTTAGCCCTTTCATTTAATATTTTGCAAACACAAGAAGACATAGCATATTCCTTCTGCTTTGCTGTGTACTGTTCTAACAGTCTGTCCAATGGCAGCGGCAAAAACATTAGAAAGATCTACTGCAGGATCATAAGGTGGGAGGATTATTCTAAGTCAGACAGATAAAAATCTTTATTAATGAAGCTCCATTCTTTCTTGCACTCCTACTTCTTCAATATTTCTGTTTATTTACTTTTTTTTTAGTAATCCACAGATATGAATGAATCATCTGTTGGCTGCTGTCAACAAAATAAAAACTAGTGGCACAGAATTCAGTTGTCAATACTTGCAAATCAAGATCTGTTATTGAAAACAGAGGAAAAAAGAAGAACATCAATATGCTCCAAATTTCGATTTAGTCAGATATAATGAAGTGAACATAAAGTGAAATATTTCACTTTATCACCAATTTATCTATATAACCTTATAAAATCCATGTTTCATTTTAATCTCTACATTAATTCAACTACTCTACAAAGATGCTATCATCACTATCACAAATTTCCCTTTGAGTGAAATAATAAGCTTATGAATCAAAAGGAAAATATTAAATTACTACTTACACTTATTTATATTCATTAACCTTGCAGTAAGAATATGGAGTAAAACATAGTGACTTACAGTATCTTTGGGGATAGTAAGTATTCTGTAAACTATATCTTTTATAGAAACTATCATTAAAATATTTATTAATGAATTTTCTATATCTTCCAAGATTAAATATCCCAAAATGAACATTTCCATAGATTTCTTGCTATTATGCAGTCTCTTAATTCATATTATCTTTCTCCCTGTCTCTCTCCCCTGTCTCCATTGTTCAGCCTTTAGCTTTTGGCATCTTTTTTTCAGTCTTGTCTAGAATTCACTCTTTTCTATAATTGCATGCTCTCTAGAGATGCACTTATCCAATAATCTCCAAATGTCTATTTCAAGTCTTGCCTTTATTTGAACTTTAGATACATACTTCCCTCTGCTAGACATTATCAATTCTACATATAATAAATTTTACAAATTCCAAACGTACAACATCTTGAGAATAAGTGGGAGACAGAGACCAAGAGTGGTCTATGCTGCATGCACCTGTCGAGCATAGATTAAAATATGTCCCTCTAATCTCTTTCCACTGACCTCAGTTATTCAAGTTTCACAGACAAACTATAATTCTACTTTCATAGTTCTTTGGGTTAAAAGAAGGTTAGTATTTATCCTTCTAAGTTCTCCTGTTTCAAAAACATTAAATTCCTTTAAGTTTCTATATGCGACATGGAAATGAGATGCTGTATTATTCCAATACCTCTCCTTCAGATGAATACTTTTCCTTTTAAATAAGGCACTTAGAACATCCTTCATTCTAAAATAGAAGCTCCGATATTTTGGCCACCTGATGTGAAGAGCTGACTCACTGGAAAAGACCCCGATGCTGGGAAAGATTGAGGGCAGCAGAACAGGGTGACAGAGGATGAGATGGTTCAGTGGCATCACCGACTTGATGGACACGACTCAGAAAACTCCAGGAGATAGTGAAGGACACCCTTGTATGTGCTGTGTGCTCAGTCACTCAGTCGTGTCTGACTCTTTGTTAGGCCATGGCCTGTAGTCCTCCTTGCTCCGTTGTCCATGGGGATTCTACTGGCAAGAAAACTGGAGTGGGTTGCCACATCCTCCTCCAGGGATCTTCCCAACCCAGCGTCAAACCCAGGACTCCTGCATTGCAAGCAGACTCTGTATCTTCTGAGCCACAAGGGAATCCCATGAACAGTGGAGTGGGTAACCTATTTCCTTCTCCAGTGGATCTTGCTAACCCAGGAATTGAACCAGGGTCTCCTGCATGGCCTTCACGTGTATTCTTTACCAGCTGAGCTACCACAAAAGCCCCAAATAGTCCCTTACACCTATGCTATTTTCCGGGATGATTATAAATTTCCAATTTTGCCTGGATTATAGGTGACAAAATAGTACAATGTTGAACAAAAGAATAAATAAATTTCAATCCTTGAAACATTCCAAAATAAAAAGTATAAGAAAATGTGGTGGCTTATTCAGTTACAATTCTACAAGGATGTTGACTTTTGATTATAACATTTAAAGCTTTAGAAATGATTACTAAGGCTGTTTAAAAAGTGCTATTGTTAACTCCAATACTTCATGAGATATTCTGCTTTATTTTTTTGAAAAATAAGAATAAGAAAATATCATATGGTCATTGTAATCAGGTCTACCTAAGGTCCTGCCTTTTATAAAACTTCAAAATGAAGCAAACAAAACTGCAGAATATGTATTTGAATAGCTTTCTCTGAGCCTCAATTTGTCCATGAACTCTAGAAGAGCTGTTTTCAATGCATGGCAGTAAAAAATGTATGTTATATGAGAAATAAAGGTAATATGTTGTGAATGGAAATGACTGGACAGCATCTGGAAAAAAATTTCCTACTTATTAAAAGGATCTTTTTCTAAATCTCAAAAATGTTCGGTTTAAGGTCACTGAAAAAGGTAAAATTAGTATTTCACAAAATGTTGATACATTTTAAACTTTAAAATGAGCCATAGCTTTCCTCTTTACATACAGAAATGTTTCATGTATTTTAATGAACAAATGCATAAATGGAAGCAGGAAAAAGGGAAGGAAAGAAGGGAGGGAGAGAAGGAAGAAGGGAGAAAGAAAAGAAGTCTTTTGGTCTCCAGGGCGCTACTGAAATAGACAACACTACCTCTCTAGTTTGGTCATGATCTCTGGCTCTGTTAATCTGTTGCTTTGCCATCTTCTTTCAATGCTTCATGAGTTTCTATATTATTTTTAACAATTAGATTTTTAGCTGTATAAGAGAAGTAAACTAGTATCTATTATTTTTCTATGTAGAATGTTTTAAAGACTATATAGCTCTCTTTTTTATATTTGTTTTTGTCTGCCTTTAAAAAAATTATCTTTGAAACCTTCCAAAATATTTTATTAAAAACAATGTTTTTGATCTTAAGTTGTATATTTCTAGTTTTTTGAATTAACTGCTCTATATATTTTTACTGAGTTCATGTAAATCATTAATGTAATTTCAAAATCACAATATTTTATTTGTCTAGGCCATTCCACTTGAACTTAAAGTAGCTTCTAAAATTATTAAATAGAAATACAAAATTAAATTTAGCATAAATTGAACATGTATGGAGATTCTGAGAGCCAAATCAGTGAAACATTTATTTTTGATCTAAAATTTTTGGCTTCCACAATAAACAAAACAGAATAAAAACTGCCAACTACATTTTGAGATCTAAAAGAAGGATACATCAGTTTTAACAATAAATGATGGAAAGCTGGTATTAATTTCAAAATATACTTGCTTTTGTTCATACAAGTTTTTTAAAAAATCTCTCATTCCCATTTAACATAACCACAAAGTGATTGTACGTTAAAGTTGCCAGACAGGAAATTTTATCATTTTACACCAAACATCAATTTCTTCCAGCTACTTTTCACTAAAGAAACAGTCAATAAGTAATTTAAAAATGAAAGCTATGAAACATTAAACAAATATTATAATAGAAATAATAAAGCACTATGTAACTGGAGGAGTCTCAGAATAACTCAATTTTACCCTGGGAATGTGTTTCAGATGCTCTTTAATTGATGTCAAATTAGCTGCCCAGATTTCTAATAATAAGATATGATTAATTAATTTTTAGTACAATATACAAATTCAGTGTTATTTTCTTTCAATTAGTATTTTGTATTTAGAGCATCCCACATTTCACATAACCTTTTAATACTAAATGTATCAAATATAAGGCTTCTTGTGCTTTTTTCCTCCTCTGTAGAACTATTATCATCTGGCAGTTGCTGGTTTCTCGGCAAAGGCCACGCCTGTTCTTTAAGCAAAGTGGCTGCAACTTAATTTGCTTCCTTCTTTCCTACAATATCTATTCTAGCTCAGAAGAGAAAAATAGGATCTCCTGGAAGTAAAATATTTAACTGAAAAGTAACTCTATATAATCAGTGAGGACCAATTTTTTAGTTTCAATATCTTCAAACTAATTAAATCCCTATCTATTCAGCAAATGAATGCCTTCTTTTACATTTTAGAACTGACTTTCTAAATTTTTGTGGGTTTGAAGAGCTAATTATTTTAATCAAAATTATGACATTCTAAAAGTGAAGGAACTCCTTTAACAAGGTTGGAAATCTTATTACACAAAAGTTCTACTTCTAATGTATAAAATTAATTACAGGGAAGTATTCAATAGCTGAAGCAATTATTGCTTTAAATGTCAAAAACATCCTATAATGTATCTCAACATGGTGTGAAGATAAACAGGATTAGTTTAAAAGCTGTAAGTGATTGAAGGAAATTTTTGAAATGTACCTAGCTTTATATATACAATTTTTAAAAAATCACTCATTCCCATTTAACATAACTGCCAAGTGCTTGTTCATCAAAGCTGCCAAATAGGAACTTTTAGTTCTCTGCTGAACATTTCATCCATCTTCCTTATAGGCTGAGAAAGATTTATACCCAGAAGACAGTATCCAATGAGAAAAGAAAAAAAAAAAGCTAAAGCTGTTAAAGGAAAAAAATGCTAATAATAAATAGAACCATCTAACACCGATCATGTTGAATTGTGGTATGTGTATATGTATTGATTAAAATGTTTCTGGGAGATATATTGAGATAATAAAAAGAGAAAGGATGCACTTACATAATATTCAGTATAAAATTAAACTACCTTACATAAATAATGCTTCAAAAGCAACGGTTCAAAACTTTTGCTAGCACAAATGTGAAATAATTTTAATTATAATATTTTATGAAAAATGTTTCTCAAATCAAGGAAAGATCTAAATACTGGTTTTATATTATAGACAGAAGATGGTACATAAAGATCATTGTCATTTATTTCCCAAAGACAAGAAAATGTCCATAACCTGAGAGTTCAGCGTTAAAGAAGAGGAGAAAAAAAGAAAACTTCCTTTTCCTCTGCTCTCCTAATCTCCATGACTAGAAGACTTACATATAAATCATCTATTTCTGGGGAAAAGAAAAGTGAACACAGATAATATTAGTGTTTTGGACCTCACAGACCCTGTAGTGCTTCAAGCTAGTAAGTAGTGGGTGAGGGTGTCTTAAGGTGAAACTATTTCTAGAAATAATAGGTGGGAACTAAGTATCAGTGCAGTGTATCTCCTTACAATTAAAAAATATTTCTTTA
Organism: Cervus canadensis; assembly: GCF_019320065.1. Classification (NCBI taxonomy): domain Eukaryota; kingdom Metazoa; phylum Chordata; class Mammalia; order Artiodactyla; family Cervidae; genus Cervus; species Cervus canadensis. Next base: position 8,688,934 of record NC_057396.1, read on the forward strand.
GTTCATACAAAAATAGATTAGATTAAAAAAATGGAAATCAACTTAATTAACTTTTATAAGATTTCTGTTGGCCCTGTGTAGGTATGTTCTTTTATTCTGGCTTAATTAAAATGATTCTATACTTTACTTTAGTGGAGTGGAAACGACCTCATATAATGAGTAGCAATGAAAGAGAAAGCGATAGAGAGATAAATGACTGTCAGTGGGCCAGGGCAAACTTGATAGGCTAAATAGTTCTAATGGAAATGTGAAGACTTTTTTATATCGCTAGAGACAAACTAGTTTGCTCCTGCTTTTCAGAAGACAGTTTCTTTAAAACTAGCCTGATTCACATCACTTAAATTTGTTTCAAAATCCTTAACTGAGAGGTTTAATGATTAATATATCTGAAGTATTTGATATGTAGAAAGTTGAAACACAAAATATATACACAGCCTTTCTCAGGGTCATTTCCACAAATCTTAATATGTAAACTGAAATGTCAAGTCAATTTATGGCAACATAAAGAAGGCATTTATATAATAATTATACTACATAATTGTGCAAACAAACATCAGCATGAGTGTATGCTATCTGATGTCCTCATAACTAGATATATTGCTTGCTCGATACCCAATCAAAATTTTAAATATTTTTAACATCTAACATTTCATTACAAATAAAATGCTATGTTTTCCTTATGGGGTCTACTTTACTCATAATAAAACACTGAGGGAATATTACATTTTATATGTTACATGATCTTGGTGTCTGCCAAAAGCCATTAACAGTGGAATTAAATCCAGGTATCTATGATCCATTTAAATCTAAAGTCCTATTATGTCTTAATTATTCTGTACATCTGTCCAGTCTATGACAATCACAGTTCTACTGCGTTAGCCAAAATAGTTCACTTGGGTTTTATGTTAGATAGTATTGGAACAACCTGAATGAACTATTTGGCCAACCCAATATTATATACTGTTATTTCCTCTTGCTACTTATCTATTATGTGATGGCTGATAAGGTGCAGTTTCAGCAAATAAAGAAGATAAACTTGGAAATAGAAGAGATACATAAAAGACATACTTCAGACACAGAACTGTGATGCTCTTGGTAAAAGAATCATTGTGTATACATGTAAGGCAGAGGGTTTACACATGATTTGGGGGGATGACAAAATGGAGGAAATAAGATGACAGAGGAAGAGATACAAGGACATGTTAAATGTGAACTTGTGGTTCTGAATTTAAGTGATTGCATTAACAGAATTGTTTTAACAAAAATGCCAACTCAAGGGACAAAACACAGATTTCAGATATATTGTGTAGGAACAATTGAGGCAGCATCCATGTAGAGATTTCTGAGGCAAGGAAATACACTGCTTTGTTTCTGCTGATTCACCTATGCTAGAAATAAAACCTGGAGGATTAGTGCCTCTGTGAAGATGAATCTGCTGGGGAATCCATGCGGGCCCAGCGAGCTGCTTGTGAAAAAGCCACCGACTTCTTGGGGCTGGAAGCCGCTGCTCCTGGAACAGTCAAGCACGCCGGCCCCCATAACTTGCTGGCTCCAGGCCATCAGGGGCCTCATTTTGCCATCCATCTTAGTTTAGGATCCCTCACTGGTCTTCACTGGAAATGACAGACATGTCACTCCTGGTGAACTGAGACTGCATCTTCTGGCATTGATGAAGGGTGGCTCCCTATGTGACCTGGCAGCATCAGCTGCTAAACCAGCTGGCACCCACTGGGACTTGACTAATGCCATATCCAGTGGCCTGGCAACCAGATTTTGCCTTTTCCTGCTGTCATTCATGACCGTTAACTTCCTTCCTGAATTTACCAAGTGAGGAAATGACAATAATATGGAAAAGGAAGAGTGTAAAATACTGTGGGCGCTGGAGTGGCTGTGAGGAGATACCCACATCCAAGGGCAAAGGAGAAGCCCCAGCAAGATGGTAGGAGGGGCAAAATCACATTTAGCATCAAGCCCCATACCTGCCAGAGACGCTCAGAGGGCTAAAACAAACCTTGTGTGCACCAGGACCCAGAGGTCCCACAGAGCCTGAGCCAGAACTGAGTCTGGGAGTCTCCTGTGGAGGTCCAGGCCAGCAGTGCCCTGCCTCAGGGGCAGGGGCTCTGGATGCAGCAGACCTGGGCATGGCATAGGCCCTCCTGGAGGAGGTCACCAATAACCCACCACAGAGCCACCAGAACTTACACAGGACGAGGGAAACAGACTCTGGGAGGGCACGAACAGCGCCTTGGGCACACCAGGACCCAGGAGAAAGGAGCAGTGACCCCCGGAGACTGACCGAGACTTGCCCTTGAGTGTCCAGGCGTCTCTGGTGCAGGCGTGGGTCGGCAGCGGCCTGCTCAACAGTTGCGGGCACAGAGTGCAGAGGTGCCTGCTTAGGACCTTTTGAAGGAGGTTGCCATTATCTTCATTACCTCCACCATAGTTTGGCCCCAGGTAAATAACAGAGAAAACACAGCCCCACCCATCAACAGAAAATTGGATTAAAGATTTAATGAGCATGGCTCCACCCATCAGAACAAGACCCAGTTTCTCCCTCAGTCAGTCTCTCCCATCAGGTACTTCCATAAGCCTCTTAACCTTCTCTATCAGAGGACAGACAGAATGAAAACCACAATCACAGAAAACTAACGAATCTAATCACAGGGACCACAGCCTTCTCTAACTCAATGAAACTATGAGCCATGCTGGGTAGGGCCACCCAAGACGGACGGGTCATGGTGGAGAGTTCTGACAAAAATGTGGTCCACTGGAGAAGGGAATGGCAAACCTCTTCAGTACTGGCTTGAAAACTCCATGAATAGTATGAAAAGGCAAAAAGGACACTGAAAGATGAACTACCCAGGTTGATAGGTGCCCAGTGTGCTACTGGAGGTCAGTGGAGATATAACTCTAGAAAGCATGAAGAGATGGAGCGAAAGCGTAAACAACACCAAGTTCTGAATATGACTGGTGATGGAAGCAAAGTCCGATGCTGTAAAGAATAATGCTGCATAAGAACCTGGATGTTATGTCCATGAATCAAGGCAAACTGGAAGTGGTCAAACAGGAGATGGCAAGAGTGAATGTTGACACTGTAAGAATCAGCAAACTAAAATGGACTGGAATGGGTGAATTTAACTCAGATGACCATTATATCTACTACTGTGGGCAAGAATCCCTTAGAAGAAATGGAGTAGCCATCATAGTCAACAAAAGAGTCCGAATGCAGTATTTGGACGCAACTCAAAAATGACAGAATGAACTCTTTTCGTTTCCAAGGTAAACCATTCAATATCACAGTAATCCAAGTCTATGCCCCAAACAGCAATGCTGAAGAAGCTGAAGTTGAACAATTCTATGAAGACCGAAAAGACCTTCTAGAACTAACACCCAAAAGAGATGTTCTTTTTATTATAGGGGACTGGAATGCAAAAGTAGGAAGTCAAAAAATACCTGGAATGACAGGCAAATTTAGCCTTGAAGTACAGAATGAAGCAGGGCAAAGGCTAATAAGAGTTCTGCCAAGAAAATGTACTGGTCATAGCAAACATTCTCTTCCAAAAACACAAGAGAAGACTCTACACATGGACATCACCATTTTGTCAATACTGAAATCAGGTTGATTATATTCTTTGCAGCCAAAGATGGAAAAGCTCTACACAGTAGGCAAAAGCAAGGCTGGCAGCTGACTGTGGTTCAGATCATGAACTCCTTATTGCAAAATTCAGACTTAAATTGAAGAAAGCAGGGAAAACCACTAGACCATTCAGGTAGGACCTATATCAAATCCCTTACGATTATACAGTGGAAGTGAGAAATAGATTCAATGGATTATATCTGATAGACAGAGTGTCTGAAGAACTATGGACAGAGGTTTATGACACTGTACAGGAGGGAGGGATCAAGACCATCCTCAAAAAAGAAACATAAAAAGGCAAAATGGTTGTCTGAGAAGGCCTTAAAAATAGTTGTGAATAGAAGAGAAACAAAAGGCAAAGGAGAAAAGGAAAGATATTCCTATTTAAATGCAGAGTTCCAAACAATAGAATGGAGAGAGAAGAAAGCTTTCCTCAGTGATCAATGCAAAGCAATGGAAGAAAACAATAGAATGGGAAAGACTAGAGATCTCTTCAAGAAAATAAGAAATGCCAAGGGAACATTTCATGCAAAGATGGGCACAATAAAGGACAGAAATTGTATGGCCCTAACAGAAGCAGAATAAATTAAGAAGAGCCGGCAAGAATACATAGAAGAACTATACAATAAAGATCTTCATGACCCAGATAATCGCGACAGTATGACCTTTCACCTAGAGCCAGACATCCTGGAATGCAAAGTCAAGTGGGACTTAGGAAGCACCACTATGAACAAAGCTAGTGGAGTTAATGGAATTCCAGTTGAGCTTTTTCAAATCCTAAAAGATGATGCTGTGAAAGTGCTGACTCAATATGCCAGGAAATTTGGAAAACTCAGCAGTGGCCACAGGACTGGAAAAGGTCAGTTTTCATTCCAATCCCAAAGAAAGGCAATGAAAAGAATGATCAAACTACCGCACAATTTCACTCATCTCAAACGCTAGTAAAGTAGTGCTCAAAATTCTCCAAGCCAAGCTTCAAAAGCATTTGAACCATGAACTTTCAGATGTTCAAGCTGAATTTAGAAAATGCAGAGGAACCAGAGATCAGCTTGCCAACATCCGCTGGATCATCAAAAAAGCAAAAGAGTTCCAGTAAAACATCTCTTTCTGCTTTATTGACAATGCCAAAGCCTTTGACTGTGTGGATCACAACAAACTGTGGAAAATTCTGAAAGAGATGGGAATACCAGACCACCTGACCTGCCTCAGGAGAAACCTGTATGCAGGTCAGGAAGCAACAGTTAGAACTAGACATGGAACAACAGACTTGTTCCACATAGGGAAAGGAGTACATCAAGGCTGTATATTGTCACCCTGCTTATTTAACTTATATGCAGAGTACATCATGAGAAACCCTGGGCTGAATGAAGCTCAAGCTGGAATGAAGATTGCAGGTGAAATATCAATAACCTCAGATACACAGATGACACCACCCTCACGGTAGAAAGCAAAGAAGAACTAAAGAAACTCTTGATGAAAGAAAAGAGGAGAGTGAAAAAGTTGACTTAAAACTCAACATTCAGGAAACGAAGATCATGGCATCTGGTCCCATCATTTCATGGCAAATAGATGGGGAAACAATGGAAACAGTGACATACTTTATTTTGGGGGCTCCAAAATCACTGCAGATCATGACTGCAGCCATGAAATTAAAAGACACTTGCTCCTTGGAAGAAAAGTTATGACCAACCTAGACAGCATATTAAAAAGCAGAGACACTATTTTTTATGCTATGGTTTTTCCAGCAGTCATGTATGGATGTGAGAGTTGGATTATAAAGAAAGCTGAGCCCCAAAGAATTGATGCTTTTAAACTGTGGTGTTGGAGAAGACTCTTGAGAGAACCTTAGATTGCAAGGAGATCCAACCAGTCCATCCTACAGGAGACCAGTCCTGAATATTCATTGGAAGGACTGATGCTGAAGCTGAAACACCAATACTTTTGCCACCTTATGCGAAGAACTGATTCATCTGAAAAGACCCTGATGCTGGGAAAGATTGAAGGCGGGAGGAGAAGGGGACGACAGAGGATGAGATGGTTGGATGGCATCACCAACTAGATGGACGTGAGTTTGAGTAAACTCCAGGAGCTGGTGATGGACAGGGAGGCCTGGTGTGCTGCAGTCCATGGGGTTGCAAAAAGTCGGAACTGACTGAGCGACTGAACTGAACTGAACTGAAGTGCCTTTACCTCCAAGGACAGAGGCGGTTGAGGAGTGTTTTGATAGAGAAACTATTGAAACACATTTGATTTTCAAGTGGAACAGCTTAGAAAAGGAGAAAAATGGCACTTTAACAAGAAGAGGTAGAAGAAGAATGGCCACTTTAGAAGCATAACCAGAACAATACAGGAATTTAGAATACTGGGGAAGTGAAATGCCAAGAAGCAGGTTGAAAGACATTTAGAGTAGACAATAAGTGCATTTACCATTATTGATCAGTAATGTGAAAAAACTTGTGGTATCAAATAAATAATTAGGCCAGGTAGCCCTTAACAGGCTTTCCATTACATACAGAATCCAAAGCCCTTACCAAGCCCACACGGATGGTCTTCTTCTTCCTGACTTTCCATACTTCCTTAGTCAGCCAGTCTTTCCCTTCCACATCAGGAGCACACCATGCTTATTCTACTAGAACTGTTTGCACCCGCTATTTCGTCTATCTGGGATACCCTTTTCCAGCCTTTTACATGGTTCATCTATTTTAATTATCAATTGTCACCTATCATACTTCCCTATGAGTTACATTCTATCATGCCATTCTGGACTACTTTTACCTACTACTACACTGACCTACTACTATGGTCTACAACCTAGACTGTGTATAAAAAAGCAGACACATTACTTTGCCAACAAAGGTCCATCTAGTCAAAGCTATGGTTTTTCCAGTAGTCATATATGGATGTGAGTGTTGGACTATAAAGAAAGCTGAGCACAGAAGAATTGATGCTTTTGAACTGTGGTATTGGAGAAGACTCTTGAGAGTCCCTTGGACTGCAAGGAGATCCAACCAGTCCATTCTAAAGGAAATCAGTCCTGAATATTCATTGGAAGGATTGATGGTGAAACTGAAACTCCAATACTTAGGCCACCTGATGCAAAGAACTGACTCTTTGGAAAAGACCCTGAAGGCAGAAGGAGAAGGAGATGACAGAGGATGAGATGGACGGATGGCATCACTGACTCGATGGACATCAGTTTGAGCAAGCTCCAGGATGTGGTGATGGACAGGGAAGCCTGGCGTGCAGCAGTCCATGGGGTCACTAAGAGTCGCACATGACTGAATGACTGAACTGAGATCTGAACTGATGGCCTACTTATTTCATGCGTAGCACATATTACAATTATCAGTTATTTATTTACATGTTTTCTGGACTGTATTAATGTATGTATTTCCCTGCTTGCTTCTGTTCCTTTCAGCAGAATGGAGAGATGATGTACCTTGTCTGTATTATTTAATCTAGTCAATGAAATCAAGATTTGGTAAATGAATGCACGAAATGATAGGTAAGAATTTGTGCAGTTACAATTAGCAGAACATTGACAGGCTTACATTATTATGTTCTATTTGTAACAGGAATACATGTTCATAATAGAAATTTTAGAATATGTAGAAAAGGAGATAATACAAATGCACTATACAACCATCAGGAAACAAGTAATTTTACAGTTTGTTCTATTTACTTCTATTGTTTTTTTTCATGTTTTCATATAGTTTCAATTATAAGTTTTTGAATAGTATATTTCTTACCTAGCAGATGTCATAATCATGTTTCATGTCATTAGAAATTCTTTCTAAATATCATTGCATTGTGTATTATCTCACAGTATAGTAGTTTCATATGTAGTTGCTATTTTCTTCTTTTTCATAAAACTCTAGAGCCATCTTGACACACAATAACTATCTACAACTCAATATAAAATACTTATAATGAACCTCTAGAAGTAGAATTACTGAGTTAAAGGGCATGATGAAGTATAGGCTCTTGATCCATACTACTAAATTACATCTAGCTAACTTTTTAAACTTGGACTTATACTAGTGAAACATGAAAATGTCCATTTTAACATGATCATCAACATATAAAATGTTGTTATTACAATATTTCTTAATTGCAAATAATATCTAAAATTACATCTCAGTTATTTTGAATGTATATATATTTTATTTTTTTAATATTAGCGAGATGAGGTTGATTATTTGTCAAGTGATTATCAACCATTTTAATTTCATCACACTTATTTACTAAATAATTAACAATTGATTCAACCTTAGGAAAAAATTAACACCTTCTAGGCAGAGCATGGGAGAAGGCAATGGCAACCCACTCCAGTACTCTTGCCTGGAGAATCCCAGAGACGGGGGAGCCTGGTGGGCTGCCGTCTATGGGGTCGCACAGAGTCAGACACGACTGAAGCGACTTAGCAGCAGCAGCAGCAGGCAGAGCGTGAGCTTCCCTGTGGTTCAGCTGGTAAAGAATCAGCAGGAGACTCAGATTCCATTTCTGGGTAGTGAAGATCCCCTGGAGAAGGGCATGGTAACCCACTCCAGTACGCTTGTCTGGAATACTCTGTGTACAGAGGAGCCTGGTGGGCTACAGCCCGCGGTGTCGCTAAGAATCCGAGAAGACTCAGTAGTTAACACTTCCTCTTTCACTTTCATGCACAGCGTGTGTTTGCCACTGAGTCATGTCCGACTCTTTGTGACTCTATAAACAGTAGCCCACCAGGCTCCTGTGTCCACAGAATTCTCTAGGCAAGAATATTGTAGTGGATAATCATCCCCTTCTCCAGAGTATGTTTCCAATCCAGGTCTCCTGCATTGCAGGTGGATTCTTTACCATCTGAGCCACCAGGGAAATTCTATGAATAGTGGGAGCTGTATATGATTTTAGTTTTTAAAATGTAAGATGAATAAACTGCAATGCAATTATTATTAATAAATCTTAACTCTACATTACATATTTGTCTCAACATGATACAGTGATGGGCGATCCCAACAGGGCAAAAAAAAAGAAAAAAAAAAAAAAAACACTTCATCCAGCCTAAATGTGAAGGCATGCTTTGTTAAAGACATGTAAGAAGAATCCTGAAGGACAATTTGCAGAGCAAAAATAGGTGAAGGGTAGAGGAGTGTCTCCGGTTGAGAACGCTAAGAAGAGCTGAAGCGTAAGACCAGGAATCTGATGTGGACAGAGTTTATCAGCTAGACTGCAGGAGAGAGGCAGAGGGGTAAGAGCTGGAAAGAGTGAGTGAAGGGAGACCCTGTAGGGTACTGCGTTTTATGCAATGGTTTTACACTTGAGCCTAAAGGCAGTTTGGAAACTGTAGGAGCACAGATACAGCAGTGGGCTCATCCTGGCTAACACAAGGATAAGACTAAAGCAGAGCAAATATCCTAAGTAGCCCAAGTAAGATTTTTGGAAAAATACCTATGCCACAGAAGACAGGATACAGATAAGAAAGAAGCAAATTCAACATTTCACTGGTGGGGATGTGGTGGGGGAGACACATGAGTGAGAAGAAAAACAATAGGAGAAGTTGGGCTAAGATGATTCCTACACTGGACCTGTGTGTTTGAGTTATAGTGACATTGAGGTTAAAGTAGCAGGAATGAAGAACAGTAATACATCAGATTAGGGAAACAATATATGTACTTTTCATAGTGTATGCATACCTCTCACCATAGTGGCATTATAGTTTACCTTGATATTTAGTAGTGATATGCCACCCTAAAAAGAGTCAGGCCTTTTTACCCAAACTTCACTCTATTATTTTCTAAATGGTAAAAATTTTTATAAAGATTGTATTCATTTAAATTGTACAACATGATGATTTGTTATAAATATACATAGTGAAATGACTACTACAGTCAAGCTAATTAATATAACAACTCCTCATAGTTACCACTTTGTGTCTGTGATGAGTGCATCTGAATTCTACTCTGAGTACATTTCCAGTTAATATCATTAACTAACAGTCTTCATACCTGTACATTACATCTCTGACTTTATTCATTCTACATAACCGTATATATGTTCATTTGGCCACCAGATCCCCATAGATCCCTTCTATTTCACTTTGTTGTCCACTATTCTCTGCTCTATTTCTAAGAGTTTGTCCTTTTATTTATTTATTTATTTTGTTTTAAGATTCTATGTGTAAGTAAGATCATATAGAATTTGTCTTTCTCTGTCTGGCTTATTTTACTTAGCATAATGTCCTCCAGGTTCATGCAACTTGTTCCAAACAGCAAGATTTCCTTCTTTCTCATGGCTGAATGCAATTTTATATATGGTATTCTTAGTTGTTCAGTCACATGCAGCTCTTTGTGACCCCATGTATTGGAGCCAGCCAGGCTGCTCTGTCCATGGGGATTCTCCAGGCAAGAATATTGGAGTGGATTGCCATATCCTCCTCCAGGGGATCTTTCAAATCCAGGTCTCCCACACTGCAGGCAGAATCTTTACTAGCTGATAGCTCAGCTAGTAGAGATATATATAGATAGATAGATGATAGATAGATAGATGATAGATAGATAGATAGATAGATATAGATATATATTAGAGAGAGAGAAAGAAAACTTACGTGTGTGTATATACATGTCACATCACATATTCTTTATCCAGTCATCTGTTGACAGACACCTAGGTTTTTTCCAAGTCTTGGCTATTGTGAATAATGCTCAAATGAACATGAGAGTGCAGATATCTTTTCAAGATACTGATTTAGTCTCCCTTGGATATATACCCAGAAGTGGGTTTGCTGGATCATAAGTTAGTTCTAATTTTAATTTCTGAAGAAACTCCACACTGTTTTCCATAATGGCCATTCCAATTTACATTACCACCAACAGTATACAACGGTTCTGATTTTTCCATATCTTTACCAACAGCTATTTTCTTTTGCCTTTTTGATGGCAGTCATTCTAACTTCTATGAGCAGATATCTCATTGTGGTTTTGATTTGCATTTCTCTGATGATTAATAATATTGAACACCTATTCATATATCCTTTGGCCATCTGTGTGTCCTCTTTTGAAAAATTTCTATACAGTTATTTGCCCATTTTTACGTGGAGTTTTTGGGGAGTTTTTTGTCTGTTTGTTTCTGTTATTGAGTTGCTGGAGTTCCTTATGTATTTTGGATATTAATCCTTTATCAACTGTATAATGTACAAATACTTTCTCCCATTCCTTAGACTGTATCTTCATTCCGTTGATCCATTTCCTTTGCATGCAGTTTTTTAGCTTGTTGTAATCTTATTTTTCTATTTTCACTTTTGCTGCCTTTGCTTCAGGGCTCATATCCAGGAAAATGACTACCCTGACCAACATCAAGAAATTTTCTCTATATATGTTCTTCTAATAGAAGAAATGGACAGCTTCCTAGAAACATATGACCTACCAAGACTGAATAATGAAGAAATAGAAAATCTGACCAAACTAATAGTGACTAAGGAAATTTTAGCAATTATCAAAAACTTCTCAACAAATAAAAGCCTAGAACACGGCGATTTCACAGATGACTTCTACCAAACATTTAAAGAGACATTAATACCAATCATTCTCAAATCTTCCAAAAACAGAAGAGGAAGAAACACTCCAAAACTATTTTGTGAGGCCAGCATTACCCTCATACCAAAAGGGTACCAGATAAGGACACTACAAGGAAAGAAATCAGCCCAAGATTCCTGATGGATACAGATGCAAAAAATCTTCAGTAAAACAATAGAAAACTGAATTCAACAGAATGTTAAAATGAAAATACACTAATTATTTTTATTAACTCTTAGCTGCCAATACCTAGCTAAACATCCAGCAATGACTGTTTACTATGCAGACACAACACCAAACAGTATACAGTGCACAGACCTCCTCTTCTGCCCATTCAGAAGGCTGAAAAGACCGTTTAACAGATTTCCTTCACCATCCTGTGCCTGCTTCTTCTAAGTAATACTCATAATAAAATACTCAAAGTATTCCACAGAGGACCTCAATGATTTTAACAGGAGGTAGAAGGCAGCAGAGATCTGGGAATAGAAGTAGTTAACAATAACATCTCAAAGTGGACTTTCCTGTCTTGTCTGACAACACATCTGAACGCTAAAAATACCTAAAAGACATGGATGAGATTAATCGGAAGACCAATTAAGATTATTCAACTCTTCTGAAACATTTCTATTGAACCTGTCCATATTATTGTCTAATAAAAGTCTGTGGCTATAAAAGGACTTAATCTCTCCACAGAAACTTCCCTGAAAAAAAAAAAAAAACACTGCCACGATTAAGTTACAAATATTAGTACAGATCATACTGGTTAAAAAAAAAAAAAAAAAAAGATGTATACAGACTTCAGGGAGTTAACCAAGATGGCAACATAAGTGGCATCTGATCCCCCTCCTCCCACAGGTGCACCAAGTGTACCGCTACAAAGGAAGTAATTCCTTCTGAAAGATACCTGGAAAACAACTCAGGAGCTCTACACATCCAGCAAATGAGAAAAATACGTACACTGAAACAATCAGAAAAGGCTGAGATGCACTCTCCCCAAAATTACTGCTCCTGATACAGTGTCATAAACTTAAGAGCGGACGTCAGCTCCTACCCGAGAAACAGGCCTCCAAACACATAGTGGCAAGCTATGTGGAAAGCGAATAGGATTTCCATCTACAATACACAAAAGACTTCAGCCAACAAGGCATTTCTTGGTGGATACCTGAGCACTCACCTTGGCTATTATTACCCCAGAGCTCAGTGCAGAGAGAACAGGCAAATATGGTCTAACTGCATATTTTAAAAGCTGCTATGAGGGTCAGGCTCCTTTAGTAGCACACATCTCGGGACCAGTGGCAAGACTGGGAAATCAGGTGGCAGGGGCTTCCCCAGTGGCTCAATGGTAAAGAATCTGCCTGTCATTGCAAGAGACCTGGGTTCGATTCCTGGTTTGGGAAGATTCCCTGGAGAAGGAAATGGCAACCCACTCCAGTATTCTTGCCAGGGAAATCCCATGGACAGAGGAGCCTGGTGGGTTGCAGTCCATGCGGTCACAAAAAAGGTTGGACACGACTTAGTGACTAAACAACAAGGAAAGGTGGCAGACCCCTCCCCACCCTCTCCCTCCTGCCTCATCCAAGTTGCCAGGCTCTCCCTGGAAGGCACTGTACACTCCCCTGTGCCTACCTTCTATGGCTGCTACCTGAGGACAGGTCCTGGCCCGCCAGACTCTGAGAGCCCGTGGGACTTGCCTTAGGAGACCCAGAAGCACGCCCCTACAGCTATACACCTTGGCCCAGCTTAGAAAGTGAAAGTCGCTCACTTGTGTCCGACTCTCTGCGGCCCCATGGACTGTACACAGCCTATGGAATTCACCAGGCCATAATACTGGAGTGGGTAACCTTTCCCTTCTTCAAGGGATCTTCCCAACCCAAGGACTGAACCCAGGTCTGACGCATTGCAGGCAGATTCTTCACCAGCTGAGCCACCGTAGTTGTTGTAATAAAGTAAATTTAACCTTAAAAACCATTCTAAACTTGAGTTTACCAGGACTTTCTTTATGAATGAAAATAATATTTAGACTGCTACTGAGCTAAGAATATATTTGCATATATTATATCTAAAGCTCTAATATATTTAAACTTCTCTAAGAAGTGACAGCTTTAATACAAAAATTTTTTAGCCTTTCAACTCATGTAATGGAATACTCAAGGAAAATGGTTTTATATACTTGAGCATCTTCAATATCTCAGCAAACATGTCTTCCTTCTTGTTGAAAATAAATGGGATTAATAAACTGTGGCAATTTTTCCTAAAGCAAGGTACAGCAAATCTCTGTATGGCCCTTACCAGAAAATAAATTACATCTATAGCAAGAAGAAAAAAGAATACAAATACAAAATTCTTGTCAGAAAGTCACCCTATATTTAAAAGTTATATGTGCCTGCATTTTTGCTTTTTTTACTGTGTTTATGAATAAATACAGGATACAAACCCTTGGTGCCTCGAATGAGATACAGAATCTACGATTCAATGTTAACATCAAGACTATTTTAAACAGACATACAGCTTTGACTGTACACAACCTCTGGCATTTGATGTCTGACCCAGAACAAGTAATAAGAGGGATAAGGACACAGTGTATCTTGGAGAAAGTTTCAATTGCTTGAGAGATTTTGCAGGGAGTTGTGTGGGCAAACCCATCTTACTGGCTCTCCATCTAAAAGTCTCTATCACCCTGGGCAGCTGAGGTTGCTTTAGATAACCTAACAATCCCACCAATGGCAGAGATCAGACTCTGTGTAAGTTAAGTAGCAGAAGCTTTTAATGTTATTTTTTATCAGAAATTAAATAACCTAGAAACAAACTTCAAATTTTCCTGCTATACTAATTCATGCTGTGCTGTGCTTAGTCATTCAGCTGTGGCTGACTCTTTGTGATCCCATGGACTATAGGCCACCAGGCTCCTCTGTCCCTGGGGATTTTCCAGGCAAGAATACTAGAGTGGGTTGCCATGCCCTCCTCCAGGGGATCTTCCCAACCCAGGGATCGAACCCAGGTCTCCTGTACTACAGGCAGATTCTTTACCATCTGAGCCACCCCACCAGGGAAGCCCATAAGTAATTGGTGTGGTGGGCAGGGGGGAATAAAACAAGGTAACAATAGATTGTTTGAAGCTGAGTTCAAGCTCTTAACTGAAAATACAATAATGTTTCATTGTGTAGTTGTGCTGTTAAGTAAAGTTGTTTTTGACTGGAAGCATTTTATTTTTAACTAATTGTGTGTGTGTGTGTATGTGTGTGTGTGTGTGTGTGTATCACAGAGAACACATATATAGCCCTGATAAATCATGTACAATGTGTGGGATTCTGATATATGATAATAAAATTGAATCTCTATTTCTCAAAATCTTGAGAAAATCGGATGAGCAAAATTTGTTTCATCTGCATTTCTGACTATAATTTTGTGATAAAGAGACAGATGTAATAAACTATTGTAACTCATGCAGACTGCACTTTACTATGTATAATCCTTAAAGCCTTATACCATGGTATTCTATCAGAGATTAAAGGAGATAAATATCAATGGACTTATTACATGTTAGTTTGCTATGAAACTAAGATTATTTCCAAAAATGGTATGTAAAAGTCATCAAGTATTTTAGATTTATTGAAACTGTTTTCCAAACAAGGGCCAGGATCTAGATATTCTCCAATTCTAACCTCTGCTGCCATAGTCTTTCTCAGCCTCTATGTATACTATTAATTTCACTGTCCACAAGACTGGTAACAGGAAGAATATTTAGTTGGCAGTAGGATTGGTAAAGGTGAAATTAATGGAGTTAAAATATAAAACATTCATTTCAAGCCTTTAAAAAAGTTTAAGCAATTTAAGATATTTCTACTGATATATATTGAAAATTTCTTTATTCTTTAAACCCCAAATCTTATCTATAATATTCATAAGAAATATTTAAATTATACTATTTAACTTCCAACATTGTTGGGAAATTAGATCAAATATAATTGATTTAAAATTTCAAGAATTGTTTTGGATGCACTGCTATTTTAACTTAGTTTTTAATTTATTAGATGTTTTAAGAAACATATAATTAGATGTTTTAGGAAAATATAATTTCATGTGTCAATCAGAGAGCTATAACTGAGGTTACAGTTTTGTAAACTATTTTTCAAATGTACTCTTCAAAAAAAATGATATTCTATATGCTTTCCACACATTCTCAGATGAATGTGATATACAACTTTTGGAAAATCCCGAGAACTAATTGATAAAACAAATGGAGCCACAAATCTCCCCAAACTTACTGGGTATGTGAAACAATCATCCAAATTTCTGATTCTTCTACCCAAATGGATACATCCATTTCCCAAATGTGCTAAATATTTTGTTTTTCCCTTCTTAGTAAAGAGCATTGCCATCTACCAGTTTCTCAAGTCACTATTTTTCCACAAATCAACAAAATAATATTCTTAAACCATAAATTGGATCATGTTACTGTACTTCACAAACCTGTCCAATATTTTTTTAGAATTTTTATTTGTGTTTTAAAAACATCTGTCTCTCTCACTAGAATATAAACTGTATGAGGAAAGAAGCAGTATTTCTTCTGTTGGTCCATTGCACATTTCTTGTACGCATAAATCCTGACAAAACAACATCAAAAAACAAACACTTTAAAATAAAGGAAGCAGTATGAATTATGCCACTAAGAATACAGAAGAGATGCAAACATATCCAAGATGACACTCTAGTGCTAAGACTTAAAAAGATTAAATTTAAAACAGAATGTCAAGTGTTTTCCCTAAACTGTTCATTTATTCTTCACATTGTTAAGCATATAGATTAATTGAAGGGAAAGTGGTATAGTTTCATATAAAATTAATTTATATGAAAATATAGACACAGGCTGCATGCAATAAAAGGTGAAATTCAAATGATCAATGAAAACACAAAAAATTTCAAATTCTCTAGCAATCAGAGAAAAGTGAATTGAA
Organism: Cervus canadensis; assembly: GCF_019320065.1. NCBI lineage: Eukaryota > Metazoa > Chordata > Mammalia > Artiodactyla > Cervidae > Cervus > Cervus canadensis. Next base: position 8,705,079 of record NC_057396.1, read on the forward strand.
GTAAAATGTAAAAATATTTGTACTATTACAGCTTTGAAATGTGAAGGGTTTGGGAATGATGCCAATGTCATTCTAGGGTAAAAATTAGTAAATGCTTCTGGAGGGAAATTTGACCATATGAATGAACAGGTTAACAAATTCAATACAGCACACTGTGGCAGTTCTCAAAATAGATAACTTTTATAACGTCTTTCACATCAAACCTATTTCATAACTGAGTCCATTTAAAAGGCACTGCAATCAAAACTCTTAATTTTCCACAATTATGCTCATTTCTTGTTCTGAACACTACCTCCTTTATTTTGCTTCCCACATTTTAATTTCTGGGACTGTATTTATGTGCTGACATTTTTATCTTTTCTAAGAACAGTATGTTCCTTGATGTCAACACTGATTTCTAGTTTATATTTTCAGTTCAGTTCAGTTACTCAGTTGTGTTCAACTTTTGCAACCCCATGAATCGCCACACACCAGGCCTCCCTGTCCATCACCAACTCCCAGAATTTACCCAAACTCAAGTCCATTGAGTCGCTGATGCCATCCAATCATCTCATCCTCTGTCATCCCAGTCTCCTCCTGCCATCAATCTTTCCCAGAATCAGGATCTTTTCAAATGAGTCAGTTCTTCGCACCAGGTGGCCAAAGTATTGGAGTTTCAGCTTCAACATCAGTCCTTCCAATGAACACCCAGGACTGATCTGCTTTAGGATGGACTGGTTGGGTCTCCTTGCAGTCCAAAGGATTCTCAAAAGTCTTCTCCAACACCACAATTCAAAAGCATCAATTCTTCGGCACTCAGCTTTCTTTATAGTCTAACTCTCACATCCATACATGACTATTGGAAAAACCATAGCTTTGACTAGACAGAGCTTTGTTGGTAAAATAATGTCTCTGCTTTTTAATATGCTGTCTAGACTGGTCATAACTTTTCTTCCAAGGAGTAAGCGTCTTTTAATTTCATGGCTGCAGTCACCATCTGCCGTGATTTTGGAGCCCAAAAAAATAAAGTCTGACACTGTATCCCCATCTATTTGACATGAAGTGATGGGACTGGATGCCATGATCTTAGTTTTCTGAGTATTGAGCTTTAAACCAAGGTCTTCAGTCTCCTCTTTCACTTTCATCAAGAGGCTTTTTAGTTCCTCTTCACTTTCTGCCATAAGGGTGGTGTCATCTGCATAACTGAGGTTATTGATATTTCTCCTGGCAATCTTGATTCCAGCTTGTGCTTCTTCCAGCCCAGCATTTCTCATGATGTACTCTGCATATAAGTTAAATAAGCAGGGTGACAATATACAGGCTTGACATACTCCTTTTCCTATTTGGAACCACTCTGTTGTTCCATGTCCAGTTCTAACTGTTGTTTCCTGACCTGCATACAGAGTTGTTAAGAGGCAGGTCAGGTGGTCTGGTATTCCCATCTCTTTCAGAATTTTCCACTGTCTATTGTGATCCACATAGTCAAAGGCTTTGGCATAGTCAATAAAGAAGAAATAGATGTTTCTGTGGAACTTTTGTTTTTCAATGATCCAGCAGATATGGCAATTAGATCTCTGGTTCCTCTGCCTTTTCTAAATCCAGCTTGAACATCTGGAAGTTCATGGTTCATGTATTGTTGAAGCCTGGCTTAGAGAATTTTGAGCATTATTTTACTAGTGTGTAACATTAATGTAATTGTGCGGTAGTCTGAGCATTCTTTGGCATTGCCTTTCTTTGGGATTGGAATGAAAACTGACCTTTTCCAGTCCTGTGGCCACTGCTGAGTTTTCCAAATTTCCTGGCATATTGAGCCAGCACTTTCACAGCCTCATCTTTTAGTATTTGAAATAGCTCACCTGGAATTCCATCTTCTCCACTAGCTTTGTTCATAGGGATGATTCCTAAGAGTCACTTGACTTCACATTCCAGGATGTCTGGCTCCGGGTGAGTGACCACACCATCGTGATTATCTGGGTCTTAAAGATCTTTTTAGTAAAGTTCTCTGTATATTCTTGCCACCTCTTCTTCTTTTTTTTTTTTTTTAATTATTTTTTATTAGTTGGAGGCTAATTACTTCGCAACATTGCAGTGGGTTTTGTCATACACTGACATGAATCAGCCATGTAGTTACATGTATTCCCAATCCCGATACCCCCTCCCACCTCCCCCCCCCCCAACCCGTTTCCCCTGGGTCCTCCCAGTGCACCTGGCCCGAGCACCTGTCTCATGCATCCAACCTGGGCTGGTGGTTTGTTTCACCATAGATAATATACATGCTGTTCTTTCGAAACATCCCACCCTCGCCTTCTCCCACAGAGTTCAAAAGTCTGTTCTGTACTTCTGTGTCTCTTTTTCTGTTTTGCATAGGGTTATCATTACCATCTTGCTAAATTCCATATATATGTGTTAGTATGCTGTAATGATCTATATCTTTCTGGCTTACTTCACTCTGTATAATGGGCTCCAGTTTCATCCATCTCATTAGAACTGATTCAAATGAATTCTTTTTAATGGCTGAGTAATATTCCATGGTGTATATGTACCACAGCTTCCTTATCCATTCATCTGCTGATGGGCATCTAGGTTGCTTCCATGTCCTGGCTATTATAAACAGTGCTGCGATGAACATTGGGGTGCACATGTCTTTTCAGATCTGGTTTCCTCAGTGTGTATGCCCAAGAGTGGTATTGCTGGGTCATATGGCAGTTCTATTTCCAGTTTTTTAAGAAATCTCCACACTGTTTCCCATAGTGGCTGTACTAGTTTGCATTCCCACCAACAGTGTAAGAGGGTTCCCTTTTCTCCACACCCTCTCCAGCATTTATTGCTTGTAGACTTTTGGATAGCAGCCATCCTGACTGGCGTGTAATGGTACCTCATTGTGGTTTTGATTTGCATTTCTCTGATAATGAGTGATGTTGAGCATCTTTTCATGTGTTTGTTAGCCATCTGTATGTCTTCTTTGGAGAAATGTCTGTTTAGTTCTTTGGCCCATTTTTTGATTGGGTCATTTATTTTTCTGGAATTGAGCTGCAGGAGTTGCTTGTATATTTTTGAGATTAATCCTTTATCTGTTGCTTCATTTGCTATTATTTTCTCCCAATCTGAGGGCTGTCTTTTCACCTTACTTATGGTTTCCTTTGTTGTGCAAAAGCTTTTAAGTTTCATTAGGTCCCATTTGTTTATTTTTGCTTTTATTTCCAATATTCTGGGAGGTGGGTCATAGAGGATCTTGCTGTGATTTATGTCGGAGAGTGTTTTGCCTATGTTCTCCTCTAGGAGTTTTATAGTTTCTAGTCTTACATTTAGATCTTTAATCCATTTTGAGTTTATTTTTGTGTATGGTGTTAGAAAGTGTTTTAGTTTCATTCTTTTACAAGTGGTTGACCAGTTTTCCCAGCACCACTTGTTGAAAAGGGTGTCTTTTTTCCATTGTATATCCTTGCCTCCTTTGTCAAAGATAAGGTGACCATAGCTTCGTGGATTTATCTCTGGGCTTTCTATTCTGTTCCATTGGTCTATATTTCTGTCTTTGTGCCAGTACCACACTGTCTTGATGACCGTGGCTTTGTAGTAGAGTCTGAAGTCAGGCAGGTTGATTCCTCCAGTTCCATTCTTCTTTCTCAAGATTACTTTGGCTATTCGAGGTTTTTTGTATTTTCACACAAATTGTGAAATTATTTGTTCTAGTTCTGTGAAAAATACTGTTGGTAGCTTGATAGGGATTGCATTGAATCTATAGATTGCTTTGGGTAGAATCGCCATTTTGACAATATTGATTCTTCCAATCCATGAACACAGTATGTTTCTCCATCTGTTTGTGTCCTCTTTGATTTCTTTCATCAGTGTTTTATAGTTTTCTATGTATAGGTCTTTTGTTTCTTTAGGTAGATATACTCCTAAGTATTGTATTCTTTTTGTTGCAATGGTAAATGGTATTGTTTCCTTAATTTCTCTTTCTGTTTTTTCATTGTTAGTATATAGGAATGCAAGGGATTTCTGTGTGTTGATTTTATATCCTGCAACTTTACTATATTCATTGATTAGCTCTAGTAATTTTCTGGTGGAGTCTTTAGGGTTTTCTATATAGAGGATCATGTCATCTGCAAACAGCCAGAGTTTCACTTCTTCTTTTCCTGTCTGGATTCCTTTTACTTCTTTTTCTACTCTGATTTCTGTTTGCCACCTCTTCTTAATATCTTCTGCTTCTGTCCAGTCCATACCATTTCTGTCCTTTATTGTATCCATCTTTGCATGAAATGTTCCCTTGATATCTTAATTTTCCTGAAGAGATCTCTAGTCTTTCCCATTCTATTCTTTTCCCATTTATATTTTAATTGTACCCATTTTAAATTGTATATGTTATGCAAGACATTAGCCTAAGCTGACACATCTGTAGATGTGCTATTATATTTAACTAATCTGTACTTTAAAAGATGTTATAAAGTTGTTATTTTTATGTCCACTTCCATATGAATAAATGGAAGTTCAATTAATTAAAGTCCTTTGCCAAAAGCTATACAGTTTACTAATTCCAAGGAGTGCCAGAATGTAATCCCAGTCTGTTTGATATTCACTCCATTGTATTGCTGTCATGACAACCTGTTAATAATGGCTTTGCAGATATGTATACACACAGAGATTGCTTGATAGATTAATGCTCACTAGAAATAAGCCTGGGTAGTCCTGGTTGCTGATTAAACAATTAACATGTTTGCAATAACTACTATATATAAGATAATTGTGTGATAATAATTTTAAAAAAACGTATGTTTGGCCTGCTGTTGACTCATGGCACAGAGCTCTTAAAACCCTCGTAATTTCCTAAGTGATAAGAATGCCAGTAGCAACTCTCGTATTAGTATTTGTCATTGACATTGCAGCTGACAAAGGCTCTGAAGGCACAGAGCACACTGGAAGCAAGTTTTATCCAACTGAGGTGACGCGGGGTGGGTTCCCAGGTGGCACCTGGATGAGCAATGGTCACTGAAAAACTAAGCCATAATTAGGAACTTGGAATTTTCAGCCCCAACTTTCATCCTCCAGATAAGGAGAGGAACTTAACAGGGAGTTAAAAATTGATCATGCCTATGTGTTTAACCTTCCCTCAAATCCTTAAAGTACTGGATTCAGAAAAGCATCAGGGCTTCCCTGATAGCTCAGTTGGTAAAGAATCCACCTGCAATGCAGGAGACTCCGTTTCAATTCCTGGGTCGGGAAGACTAGAGAAGGGATAGGCTACCCACTCCAGTATTGTTGGACTCCCCTTGTGGCTCAGCTGGAAAAGAATCTGCCTGCAATGCGGAAGAACTAGGTTCAACTTTTGGGTTGGGAAGATCCCCTGGAGAAGGGAAAGGCTACTCATTCCAGTATTCTGGCCTGGAGAATTCCATGGGCTGTATAGTCCATGGGGTCGCAAAGAGTTGGATACGACTCAGTGACTTTCACTTTTAAGTATTATGAACTGTAATATAAATGAAACAAAAGTGAATAAACAATAAAGAGATAGATGTATATGAGATGATTCCAGTGTACTGTGGAGTTTCCCAAAGAGCATCAAGACACAACTATAATAAAAATGCAATCAAGTTTTCCTGGATTTTTTTTATTATAAGGAGATACTTAGTTTAAAAAAAATATGCAGGGAGATAATTCTTGATATAGTAAATTGGACATTTATTGAAAGCCTTCTTCGGGAGAAAGTGATACAGCAGATGCTGTCTGTGCCTCACACCACATTCCTCTGGCTTATCTGTGGTTGTTTAAGCTATAGATACAGGGGGCAACGCGCAACTGGCAGCTTTTCATTTCAAGGACGTTGGACTACCTGGAGTTACAGGGCAGTTGACATGTCTGATAACCTTCAACCAAAAGTATCAGGAGCTAGTAGAGAAAAGTTTCAGCCTCCTGATTTCACACGGACAGTTCTGAAGGGCAGTTTTTATAAACTCTTCAGGGTGTTCCCGGCAGAACTAATTCCCAGGTGCTCATGGTGGTAACCAAGGCAGTCATACACTCTAGTCTTTCCTTCTTTTCTGCTTTATTTTCCCCATGTCTTCACTATTGCTTTCCACAATTACCTGTAAAATAAACTTCCGCACAGAAGATGCTACTTCAGGTTCTGCTTTAAAGGCAACTCTTACAAATACAGATGGGATAGTATTAAAAATAAATTCAAGGATAATTTAGATAATTTCAGTGCTGGTAAATGTATGAGGATGGTAGTCTCTATATCCCCCATGAAAGACTGAATATCACTGATAAGAACACATACAAGGTAAACCTGTTGCTTGCAATGGGTACAGTTTTTCAGGTTTGATGAGACAATGTTTCTATATGCTTTGTGTATTATGAGAAAGATAATTTCAATTACAGTTCAGTTAATATATATTTTCCCCAGAATGTGACAATAGCCTTTCATATCACTATTGAAGCAAATTTGATATTTGTCTTTAATACTGGCATTTACAAAATTTGTATAAATGGTATTTGTAAGACTCATTATTTAAAAGTTTAATGTAATTCACCTGAAATTATAAAGGGATAGAATGGAAAATAGAAAAGAGAACGCAAGTCAGCAGAAGTTTCTTATACCAGATTTGGAAATCAATCTTAGACAAAATTTCAGTGATGGTTATCTGCAGCTCATTTTATTTAGTGTGAAAAATGAAATAATCTAACACAATACAGTGTTCTAGCTTTGATATTACCTTCACAATATTGAAATTAGCTATGGCTTTAAATCCCTGAAGGGCACTTAAATATAATTTAGTTAGCTACCTCCCTCAAACTTAATATAATTCATGGATATTTTAGGCTTTCAGGGAAGTGGTAAATGTATTATCTCTATAAATATCTTAGTCAATAATTGTTCCAACAAAAGCCTATGCACTCAGAATCTAGTCTTTCTCACTAATTCTTTCTATAATAAACAATTCTCATTTAAATTGTTTTTATTTTTATAAATCCATGTCTTGACACTTTCAATTAGAATTCTAACCCTAATCCGCAGCTTATGTTTATGGAAAATTCAGTTCATTTCCTATGAAAAACATATTTCAGATTATAATATAAAGTTCATGAGGTCAGAGATCCCCCAATTATTTTTCTGATAAAATTTGCAATGCTTCCATTTCATATGCAGTATATAACAGATATTTAATGAATCTTTAATAATTAATAAAACGTTGAACTTTTTCAATAAACACTGGAAAAAAAGCTATTTTACATATCTCAATGACTCAAAGGTATAGCGTAAAATTCAGTGTGATGCTGAAATCTCTGCTGTAGTGATTATGTTTTTTACTTTGTTAAACATTAGTCATAAGTTCTGTTGGTACAGTTTTCATTAAAGTATATTTTACTGAATGTAATTTTCAGGTAGAATCTTAACCTATGATATTACAAAATAAATTTGATTACTTTTTTATAGGAGAAAGTTACAGATTACCTTGTTAGAAATACAGGCATGCAAAGTAACACGTTCAGTGAACTGAAGAGCTGAATATTTTGCCAATAGTTTCCTGAGCATGATTGTCCAGTGAAGGCCCACAGTCATACTAATCCAAGTGCTGTAAGCATCAAGAATCCATCTTATTAATTAGGATTCACAAGGAATCCACAAAACTTTACAGAATACATTAAAAGTATTCAAAACCTCATCAGCTTACTGCATTTATACTACTTAATCTTAAACTATATATACATATATATAACTTGACATTATAAATAAATATACATATATGCATCTTATTTCCACCTGTATTTTCCAAATGCGAATGAAGAAATTTAACTAAATATAAAAAATGATTATAATCTGATGGATTAAAAGAGGCCATGATTCAATATATAAGCTCCTGGCACATTTATCTATCAAAAGAAGCTCTTGTCTGCAAATTTCAGCAATTACGTACCCCAGTGACTCTTCTTAACTCTCTGTAGTCCTTAATCCCAATACATCAAAATCACCACAAAAGAAAATAAGTTTAGCAGATTATATCACTATCTATATTCTGGAAATATCAGGAACACCTTTCAAATATCCTCTTTTTAAAAGAAAGAAAAATTAGGACAGGAATCACCTCTCTTCTAAGTTTGTTGGCTCAACAACTCCTACATTCATAATACCCCCACATACAAAGCACATTATTTCAGTCATACATACAATAGACAAAGGCTCGACTTTTGATATACATGGGACAAAGCTCATGGTGTATCCCGCGCAGCTGCATAGAGCCACATGCTTACGATCTCATGCTTGTTTTAAGAGTCCACCACCACCATCTTCAAAGTCTTAATATTTTAACCAGGGGGCTCTCATTTTTCTCCTTGAACTGGGTCCTGAAAATTATGTAGCTGGTAGTAAAGAGGCACACTTCTTTAATTTTATTAATACTATCTATGAAAAATCAGACATATTAGACTGTTTCCTCACCATCTATGTTTGTCAGGATGAGCTAAATTATGTTGTAGTTACAAACTACTAAAATCTCAGTGACTTAAACAACAAATAAAGCAAAGATTGATTCCTTAGCCAGGTTGTATGATCATCCGGGGATTCACACTATCTTATTATTCCTGATATCTATTTCTAAAATATTTCTAAGCCATTAAAAACAGGAGATTTTAACCTTTAGGGATTAAAGGTTATAGTGATCAGAATTCCTTGCCAGGAGAAGACAAGACTTCTTCAAATAATGAGAAAAATCACCTCCCCCTTTATCAAAACTCAGACTAACTCATTACTAATGAGTGAATGAAAGATAAGAAGGGAACTTAAGAAATCTGTGCTGTTGAAGATAGTCTGAAACGCTAAATTAGAGTATTTTTGAATGATTATACCCCAATAATCTGGAGAAGGAAATGGCTATCCATTTCAGTATTCTTGCCTGGAGAATTTCAAGGACAAAGGAGTCTGGCAGGCTACAGCTGATGAAGTTGTAAAGAGTCAGATGCAACTGAATGAGTAACACACACATAGCAAATCTACTATAGCACTGAGAGGTTCTCACAGCTATTTGCTCTCCAAGGTAAACACTGTTTTCAATGTTCCAACAGGATTTATTACTTAATGTCATTTAGCATGCTTTAGAAAAGTGAGATATTCCATGCTAAATTTGACCCGGTGTCTCATTACTGCTCCTCCTCACGCCCCAGTCCATAACCAAGCTATTTAGACGGTATTCAATTCAAAATTATGTATTTTCTTCTCTTCACACATGCTACTCCCTCCGTCTCAATACTTTAGTCTTTCTTTTCCTTTATCCTTAACAACTCCAATCATCTTGTGTAAATATTGCATTCTTCAAGTTTCCTATGAAAAGTTAATTCCTTAAGAAATCCTGGTAGAGTGGGTACTTTGGGTTCCCATGCTACACTATACTATTCCTACTATGCATGCAGTTTCTGATCTGTTTTCAAATGTGTGCATACTTGCCTGTGGTCATTAGGTGATTAACTCTGAGTGGAGAGGGGCCTGGTTACAATTTTAATCACCAAATTTCTAGCACTTATTATAGTAAATATTATTTCAATTGAATTAATTAGATCAGCTTCTGAAAGATCCTAAGAATTAGTAAAATAAAATGTTTTTTTAATAATTTGAAAATACTACTCTTTTATTTCCAATATTCTGGGAGGTGGGTCATAGAGGATCTTGCTGTGATTTATGTCGGAGAGTGTTTTGCCTATGTTCTCCTCTAGGAGTTTTATAGTTTCTAGTCTTACATTTAGATCTTTAATCCATTTTGAGTTTATTTTTGTGTATGGTGTTAGAAAGTGTTCTAGTTTCATTCTTTTACAAGTGGTTGACCAGTTTTCCCAGCACCACTTGTTAAAGAGGTTGTCTTTTTTCCATTGTATATCCTTGCCTCCTTTGTCAAAGATAAGGTGTCCATAGGTTCGTGGATTTATCTCTGGGCTTTCTATTCTGTTCCATTGGTCTATATTTCTGTCTTTGTGCCAGTACCACACTGTCTTGATGACCGTGGCTTTGTAGTAGAGTCTGAAGTCAGGCAGGTTGATTCCTCCAGTTCCATTCTTCTTTCTCAAGATTACTTTGGCTATTCGAGGTTTTTTGTATTTCCATACAAATTGTGAAATTCTTTGGTCTAGTTCTGTGAAAAATACCGTTGGTAGCTTGATAGGGATTGCATTGAATCTATAGATTGCTTTGGGTAGAATAGCCATTTTGACAATATTGATTCTTCCAATCCATGAACACGGTATGTTTCTCCATCTGTTTGTGTCCTCTTTGATTTCTTTCATCAGTGTTTTACAGTTTTCTATGTATAGGTCCTTTGTTTCTTTAGGTAGATATACTCCTAAGTATTTTATTCTTTTTGTTGCAATGGTGAATGGTATTGTTTCCTTAATTTCTCTTTCTGTTTTTTCATTGTTAGTATGACCTAATGAAACTTAAAAGCTTTTGCACTACAAAGGAAACTATAAGCAAGGTGAAAAGACAGCCCTCAGATTGGGAGAAAATAATAGCAAATGAAGAAACAGACAAAGGATTAATCCCAAAAATATACAAGCAACTCCTGCAGCTCAATTCCAGAAAAATAAATGACCCAATCAAAAAATGGGCCAAAGAACTAAACAGACATTTCTCCAAAGAAGACATACAGATGGCTAACAAACACATGAAAAGATGCTCAACATCACTCATTATTAGAGAAATGCAAATCAAAACCACAATGAGGTACCATTACACGCCAGTCAGGATGGCTGCTATCCAAAAGTCTACAAGCAATAAATGCTGGAGAGGGTGTGGAGAAAAGGGAACCCTCTTACACTGTTGGTGGGAATGCAAACTAGTACAGCCACTATGGAAAACAGTGTGGAGATTTCTTAAAAAACTGGAAATAGAACTGCCATATGACCCAGCAATACCACTCTTGGGCATACACACTGAGGAAACCAGATCTGAAAGAGACACGTGCACCCCAATGTTCATCGCAGCACTGTTTATAATAGCCAGGACATGGAAGCAACCTAGATGCCCATCAGCAGATGAATGGATAAGGAAGCTGTGGTACATATACACCATGGAATATTACTCAGCCATTAAAAAGAATTCATTTGAATCAGTTCTAATGAGATGGATGAAACTGGAGCCCATTATACAGAGTGAAGTAAGCCAGAAAGATAAAGAACATTACAGCATACTAACACATATATATGGAATTTAGAAAGGTGATAACGATAACCCTATATGCAAAACAGAAAAAGAGACACAGAAGTACAGAACAGACTTTTGAACTCTGTGGGAGAATGTGAGGGTGGGATATTTCAAAAGAACAGCATGTATACTATCTATGGTGAAACAGATCACCAGCCCAGGTGGGATGCATGAGACAAGTGCTTGGGCCTGGTGCACTGGGAAGACCCAGAGGAATCGGGTGGAGAGGGAGGTGGGAGGGGGGATTGGGATTGGGAATACATGTAAATCCATGGCTGATTCATATCAATGTATGACAAAACCCACTGGAAAAAAAAATAATAATAAAAAAATTTTAAAAAAATTAAAAAAAAAAAAAAGAAAATACTACTCTTTATTTGATGTAATTATGTTCACATTTTTATGGGGGTTTTGCTGTAATTGAAAGGAAAAAGGAATTGTTTATGGCCATTTTTATTTCTATTACATATAAGCAATGCAAAGAATGTTTTACTGGAAGCCATTATGCCTAGGGAAGCAATATCCAACAGCGGCTTGGAAGTAAACTGATATTTCAAATGCTGATGGCTCCATTACCTCTGCTTCCAAGGTGATGTACAACAGTATGTAATCATTCTCTGTTCTTCAGACACATTTTGCTTATTTTAAAAACAAGAATGATGGAATAGGATATATGGGTATAATGGCATATATAGTATAAAGAGGTAGCTGGAAGTTTTGAACTTGTCTTTGTAGATGACCTTGGAAAGTCTTTATGTACTTTCATTGTTCATTCCCTTTCCTTAAAATGAGTATAATACTACTTAACTCACAGGGATATGATGAGCACCACATAGGGAAATACGCATGGACATAATGTGTGAACTAAAAAGATTTGTATACACATGAAAAACAAATAATTAAAAGGTTTTGCTTAAAATATATTAATCTACCAAACCTTACACTATTCAGTAAAAAAATATAACCCTGTGTTTTCAAGAGTATAAAATATACCACACTGGGTTAATATATGTGTTCAAAAAGACACATGCACAAACATCCTATATACATATATATGGAAGGGCATTTATTGAAATAAAAAGGCCAACTGATATGTGCATATACATATATATTAGTATATATACATATATGTCTATTATTTATAGTTAATTGGTTAATAAAAGTTTATGGATAATGATTATAAAGAGTTACTCATTTTCTATGTATCTGTACTTGGCTATTAGCTTTCTTAACCTTGACGATAATTTTACTGCTGTCAAAAATATGTAAAATCATTTTGAAGCATTTAGAAAGCTATAAGAGGAACATAGATACTTAATGAGTTAATTTTCTTATCAAATTCAACACAAAATCTGAATTTTTTATTTTCTCTTTTTGAATACAAATATATTATCTATATTTTTATAAATTTTATATGTTTTACTTGTACTATTAGACAGCATTTGCTTTTAAAAACTCATACCTATCACGGGATATACAGTTTAAAAATACAAGGAAACAATATTTACCTAATAACTCCTCTAGAACTGTCACTTACAGTACAGACATAAAAGTTCAACCTTAAGAATTCTTATCTTTCCAGCTAACTATGTAATCCATACCAACTGTACACCTTCCATGATAAAATAACGGAAGAGAGGAGCCTTTGTCATATTGTTGATGTGCCAGAATCATATTTTATCCTAGTGTCAGGGTTTTTAGAAAACAAATCAGACCTAAACTAATTCAAAATTTCAAAGCATGCCTTTAGCATTACAGTACTTTTAGAGTCACTGTGCTTTTTGATGAAAGGTAAACTTTTATAACAATCTTTTTCACTCAAAAATTCATCCACTTTAATCTCCGTTGCAGTCATCCTTCCTTTCAGGTAATCTATCACAAACCACCACAACTGAAGAAAAACTTCTATAATTTTAAAGCAGAAGGAAATTGAACTCCTTAAAAAAGCAGTATAAATAGTAGCCAAACAATGCATACTCCAATTCTATCAAACACAACCAGATTCCTTTCTCTCCAGTAAAAATCATGATATTGATTTCATTCAAGACCCACCTTGTCCTGGATTCTTTCTGTAATGCAGCTTTGGACTAATCATAATTATTAATATTTCTAAGTTAACATAATATATTCTGTGGAAACTCAAAAATTAACTTCCTTAAAGACTTTCGATATGGAGAAATAACTAAACAAAACTATTTATTAAGTATGTAAAGACTGAACTAAAACAAAGATGGAATACAAATTTTAAAAGACAAAACCAAGAACATTGTATTATTCACATTACTTTTCAGTAAAAATGTTAAAAGTCCTCCAAAAATATCTGAATAATAAACCAAGCAATTTTTATATTAATTCTGCCTTATCAATATGCTCATATATAGGTACAATTTAATAGAGAAGCACTTATGTATGTATGCATGTGTGTTCCTATATTTTTCTATATTACTGTCAGTTCTATTAAAAGAGGTTATAAAGATACTTCTCTTTTATCATTTTTCAATATGCTGGGGGTATCATTTTCAAGTATTCCTATCACAGATGATGAAAAATCTATATAGCTTCATGAGTTCCAAGAAAGCCATGGATAATAAAAATGGGGGAAACATTTATAGCTATCACTTTTTTGATAATAGCATTTTGGACAGATATTATATAAGGTGAAATTTTGTTCTCAACTTTAATTTTATGGTTTTGCTTTTTATGTTTTTCTCAAGTGGCTTTTGATATTGTAGAATAAATATTGAATTATTGATGCTAAGAAAGATGTATAAAATGTTTATTTTTATTTTTCATTGAAAAAAAATTTATTCCCCTTAAATATTTCTTATTGGACATCTTAAGAGTGCTTGTGAGAAGAAAGAGTATGTTACAATCTAAATCCAATGGCATGCTTTGTTTTCACTTGTAAGGGGAAAGTGCATCATAACCAATTTCATTAGTAATGCTAATATTCCATGCTTTCAACAATTCCAGGCATTACCACCAACGGCTTAAAGATGAAACTATTAAAGGATTAATATGATCTTTAATTTTTTACTAATGTTAATTCATTTGAGGTTCCATAATGATGTGTTATATGTGTTTGCATCTATATCATCAAAATAATCTATAATATACTATATGAATGACATACAAATATATTATTATAATATCCAAACCTTAATCTTAAGAAAATAATCATATATTTATCTCATATTTTCCATAAGTTTAGATATGTGCAATATATTTATTATTAATGTACTGTGCAATAAACAACATACTCATAATTTTTATAATACCACTCACAATTTCTAATGACCCAACTATTAACATATCTTCTTGTTCAATAAGTATTAAAATGTTAAGTTCAAATAAAAGTGTCATACTAATGAATACATATGAACTGTGTACCACACTCTAGTTTTTCTACTTCTGTTATTGTATATTCTTAAATATTTTGCATATTTTTCATTCTTTCGATGGCTTTTTTTTTTTTTCCTAACAATTCCATATGTGACTTCACTGTTAAAATCTATTTCAGATTTTGGACTATTTTTTTCCATTGTAAATAATAAACTTATATATATATGTGTTAGTATGCTAATAAAAAAATAAAATAAAATAAAATTGAAAAAAATAATAAAATTTTAAACTCTGCCTTTCAAATTTATACTCAAAGCAGTTCATATGGCAAAAGTCTCATTTATTCAGACTATTTACAATGAGATTAACAGAGATTTTTTTAGGATCATAAATTTTTCAAATAATACCCACTGTGCGATGCTCTTTCAGTAGGTTTTTCATGTGTGACTAAAAGCTAAGACAGTAGCAATGTAATCTCCAACAGGAAAAATGTTTTGCATTTTCAAATAGACCAGATTTTTTTATGTTCATAATTATGAAACGTGGAAAAGAATTAGCAGGCCTAAGTTAATTTGCAATTCTGAGGGTATTCGCAGACACAAAGCATCAGACACAACTGAGCAACTGAACAATTCTCAGATTAGAGTCTTGTCACAGAGGATACCAGTTTCCCTATTAACTCTAAGTTTTTGTTTTCTGGCTTTTTTTTATTATTATTTTTTGGTGTAATTTTTTTCCCAAAGCAGGTTCTGTATTACATTCTCGATTCTAAGCTCAACTCACGTTGTCCCCAGCTACTGCTACTACCCTAATGCTGGGCCCTAGCCTTCTATTTACCACAACCATTTAAACAGAGAACAGCATACAAATGATGCAGCTGTCTCCA
The DNA here is from genome assembly GCF_019320065.1 of Cervus canadensis. Taxonomy (NCBI): domain Eukaryota; kingdom Metazoa; phylum Chordata; class Mammalia; order Artiodactyla; family Cervidae; genus Cervus; species Cervus canadensis. The sequence continues at coordinate 8,720,468 of NC_057396.1, forward strand.
TCATACCTGCAGTATGGCAGCAGAGCTAAAAACCTTCTAATTCACAAGGTCTGTTCGGAGACCACTTGAAACAGTTGTTGCATAATTTGTTGTTTTTTATTCGCTAAGTCATGTCCAACTCTTTTGTGAACCCATGGACTGTCTGTCGCCCATCAGGCTCCTCTGTCCATGGCATTTCCCAGGTAAGAACAGTGAGTGGGTTGAAATTTCCTTCTCCAGGGGTCTTCCTGACCCATGGATCGAACTTGCATCTCCTGCATTGGCAGGCAGACTCTTTACCACTAAGCCAACAGGGAAGTGCTGTTGCATGATTAGACGCTGTTATGTATCTGCAGGGATGTTATGCTTTGGAGCTGAGTCTGAATTCAAGATTCTATTATTTTCATTTAGAAGACAGAATATACAGTAGTATGTCCTTATTTAACACACTTAATATGCCCAGGACACATCATGGTTTTTGCACAAAGGGCTTCTAGAATTTAAGTAAAGCTTTGATTATCGGAAGAGGGAGGTTTCTTATTTGTTAGTTTTTGACGTTTATGGCTGCTGCTGTCTGCACTTTTCAAAAACTATGCTACCTACTCAGATAAAATGATTTCATGTATTTATGTAAATTCTATATAGTAAGTGTACTCATTACCCCAATGCATAGATAAGAATGCTAAGAATTTAACATATATCTTAGGACACATAGTAAGCATACGCTCAGCAAAGTTTGAACTCAGATATGTCAGCCTCCAGAGTCAAAATTCTTAATCTCTCCTCCTAGAAGTGAGGAAATTAGCTACAAGGCTAAAGCAGATCAAATAATCATCACAACAACAACATAACTTAGGTTTGTGCAGTACTTCTAGCAGAGGGAAATTCTGTCCCCCTCACCACAGATATTTAATAATGGTACTATTTTTGTCTTCACTTAAAGTTTGGTATTTCATCATTCATTTTTGCATTAATTTCTATTAAAATATTGTATTAAATATTATTTACCTTCATTACTCAGCTTTTAGGAACCCCTTAGTGTTGAACCTATGGTCAGGATTTCACTGACCTCACCCTACACCTGAGGTTCTGGGGACACTTTTGGTTGTCATCACTTAGAAGGGTACACACTGCCTCGAGCAGGTAGGGACTAAGGATACTGCTATACATTCCAGATGCAAAGGACAGCCTCCTACCACACAAATCAGTTCAGTTCAGTCACTCAGTCATGTCCAACTCTTTGTGACCCCATGAATCACAGCACGCCAGGCCTCCTTGTCCATCACCAACTCCCGGAGTTTACTCAAATTCATGCCCATCAAGTCGGTGATGCCATCCAGCCATCTCATCTTCTGTCGTCCCCTTCTCCTCCTGCCCCCAATCCCTCCCAGCATCAGGGTCTTTTCTAATGAGCCAACTTTTTGCATGAGGGGGTCAAAGTATTGGAGTTTCAGTTTCAGCATCAGTCCTTCCAGTGAACATCCAGGACTGATCTCCTTTAGGCTGGACTGGTTGGATCACCTTGCAGTCCAAGGGACTCTCAAGAGTCTTCTCCAACACCATAGTTCAAAAGCATCAATTTTTCGGCGCTCAGCTTTCTTACAGTCCAACTCTCACATCCATACATGACCACTGGGAAAACCATAGCCTCGACCAGACAGACCTTTGTTGGCAAAGTAATGTCTCTGCTTTTTAATATGCTGTCTAGGTTGGCCATAACTTTCCTTCCAAGGAGTAAGCGTCTTTTAATTTCATGGCTGCAGTCACCATCTGCAGTGATTTTGGAGCCCCCCAAAAATAAAGTCTGACACTGTTTCCACTGTCTCCCCATCTATTTCCCACGAGGGGATGGGACCAGATGCCATGATCTTAGTTTTCTGAAGGTTGAGCTTTAAGCCAACTTTTTCACTCTCTTCTTTCACTTTCATCAAGAGGCTTTTTAGTTCCTCTTCACTTTCTGCCATAAGGGTGGTGTCATCTGCATATCTGAGGTTATTGATATTTCTCCCAGCAATCTTAATTTCAGCTTGTGCTTCTTCCAGCCCAGCGTTTCTCATGATGTACTCTGCATATAAGTTAAATAAGCAGGGTGACAATATACAGGCTTGACATACTCCTTTTCCTATTTGGAACCAGTCTGTTGTTCCATGTCCAGTTCCAACTGTTGCTTCCTGACCTGCATACAGGTTTCTCAAGTTGCAGAACTTTCTGAGCCTCTTTGACACCCTGAAATCATGGGTAGCTGTGAAGGCTTATACTATGGTATATTACACAAATGTAATACACAATAGTAAAGTCAGGAGGGGCGACTGTGAGAAGATACCCCTCGTCCAAGGTAAGGAGCAGCGGCTGCGCTTTGCTGGAGCAGCTGTGAAGAGATACCCCATGTCCAAGGTAAGAGAAACTCAAGTAAGACGATAGATGTTGCAAGAGGGCATCAGAGGGCAGACACACTAAAACCATAATTACAGAAAACTAGCCACCTTGATCACAGGACCACAGTCTTGTCTAACTCAATGAAACTAAGCATGCCGTGTGGGGCCACCCAAGACAGACAGGTCTTGGTGGAGAGGTCTGACAGAATGTGGTCCACCACAAAAATAATGCAGTCCAAAATGTCAATAATGCCTCTGCTGAGAAATCCAGGATTAGTAAGTACTTTATGCATTACAAAGAACTTTTATAATAATTAATTAGTTTGAATCAACCACCAAGTAAGATGTATTTAAGAATACTTTTAATCCTACTGCTATCTCCATTTCTCTGTCTTCTACATTTGCTGTGTAATTTATTTTGAATGGTGAGTAAGATAAGTCAGAGAAAAACAAATATCATATGATACTGTTTATATGTGGACAATAAAAAAATGGCACAATTGAACCTATTGACAAAACAGAAATAGTCACAGATATAGAAACCAAATGCACAGTTACCGTGGGGGAGATAGTAGGCAGGAAGGATGAACTGGGAGATTGGCTCTGACATATCCACCCTGCTCCTGTGTCACGCTTAGTTGCTCAGTCGTGTCTGACTCTTTGCAGAGTTAAACCCCATGGACTGCAGCTTGCCAGGCTCCTCTGTCCACGGGGTATCTTCAGGCAAGAATACTGGAGTGGGTTGCCATGCCCTTCTCCAGGGGATCTTCCCAACCCAGGGATCAAACCAGGTCTCCCACAGTGCAGGCAGATTCTTTACCACCTTAGCCACTAGTGAAGCCCCATATATGCACTACTATATATAAAATAGGTAACTAATAAGAACGTACTGTATAGCACAGGCAACTCTACTCAGTACTCTGTAATGGCCTATAAAGGAGGAGAATCTAAAAAACGGCGGATATATGTATATTTGTAACTGATTTACTTTGTGATACAGCAGAAACTAATACAACATGACAAATCAACTATACTCCAATAAAATTGTTTAAAAATAAAAACAAATTTAAAAAAGAATACTTCTTTCTATGCCTATGGAGATCAAAACACACATATTAATTTTCTACAGTTCTCAAAATACACTGCCAAAAACCTGGAGCTTTAAAGCAACAGAATTGTATTTTCTCACAGTTCTAGAAACAAGAAGACCAAAATTAAAGTGTCATCAAAGCACAAGTCTTTCTAAAGATTCTAGGGGAGAATTCTTCTTCCTGTAACTGCAAGCATTTTTTTTTCTTTTTGCCTTAGAGCTGAATGATTATAATTTCTGTCTTATCTGGCTTCTCTTCTGTGTCTTTGACTTTTTACTGTGTATTCTTTTTATAAGGATGCGTACAATGGGATTTATGGCCAGCTCAGGTAAGCCTGAATGATCTCATCTTGAGTTCTATTTTACTTAGTTACAACTACAAAGACCCCTTTTCCAAATAAGTTTATGTCACAGATCCAGTAGTTAAGGCCTGGAGATATATAAATTGTTTGAGGGGGCAGGGACAATTCGAATTGCTAGATGAAGAAATTAGTATTAAGTGCAAATTCCGTTGGTTTTTTTTTGTTTTTTTTTTTTTTGCTGGCCCATGATATGAAAGTCATTCTAAACTTGATGAAAGAAATTTTGTTAATGACTACATAAGATATTCTGAATAAAGATGAAGGTGATGGTATAAGAAACATTTTGAAGGATTAAAAAAATCAAAATATTCTGAGCTGAGGAACAGAATGTAAGGACTGAATGATATACAATAGTATGGCATAGGAGTGCTACTATTACACACATACATTACACCATCTATTCCTATTCAGAAACAGCAATAAACAAGCATTCCTTAGCAGCAATACAGAAATGCTTCATATGCATTTTTATTCCCTTTTCAAAATTCATATAATATAAATTTTAGTGCATACATCAAGAAGTTCAGGAACACTGCTCAGATGTGATCCATTTGTTCCTTTCCTGAACGCCCTTCCTACTCAAAGATGCACTTTATACTATTTCTAATAGTTTTCCTTGGAAACAGGGCTGGCTGGAAACAAAGAGAAAACCTGAAAGAAAAACCCTTTAAATGATGCACAAAAAATATTTAGTCATGAAGACAGTCGGTTTCCTCTCTTTAAAAATACTGTCTGCAGGTCATACATGGATCAGAAAAACTACTTTGTCTCTGTCACTAATTTATAAACTTTTCTTCCCAAATATTCAATTTAATTTGATAGCTTTAACCCAAAACTATTTTGTCAAAAAAAACACTTTAAATTAGAATTTAATTTACCAAGATAGCAAAACAAATGAAATTTAACTATAAAATAAAAGAATCCAACTTAAACTTAACCTGTCCAAACTTGGTACCTATTTTTCCTACAGAAAAAAATGTTTTGAGTTCAAGTGACATGTGACAAAATGCATCAACCGACTTTTAGAACTCCCCCAAAATAAAGGCAACTATAATCACCAAGATCATGGCATCTGGTTCCATCACTTCATGGCAAATAGATGAGGAAACAGTGGAAACAGTGTCAGACTTTACTTCTGGGGGCTCCAAAATCACAGCAGATGGTGATTGCAGCCATGAAATTAAAAGACACTTACTTCTTGGAAGGAAAGTTATGACCAACCTAGACAGCATATTAAAAAGCAGAGACATTACTTTGCCAACAAAGGTCTGTCTGGTCAAGGCTATGGTTTTCCCAGTGGTCATGTATGGATGTGAGAGTTGGACTGTGAAGAAAGCTGAGTGCCGAAAAATTGATGCTTTCGAACTGTGGTGTTGAAGATTCTTGAGAGTCCCTTGGACTGCAAGGAGATCCAACCAGTCCAGCCTAAAGGAGATCAGTCCTGGGTGTTCATTGGAAGGACCGATGTTGAAACTGAAATTCCAGTACTTTGGCCACCTCATGAGAAGAGTTGACTCATTGGAAAAGACCCTGATGCTGAGAGCGATTGGGGGCAGGAGGAGAAGGGGATGACAGAGGATGAGATGGCTGGATGGCATCACCGACTTGATGGGCATGAGTTTGAGTAAGCTCCGGGAGTTGGTGATGGACAGGGAGGCCTGGTGTGCTGTGATTCATGGGGTCACAAAGAGTCGGACACAACTGAGCGACTGAACTGAACTGATAACCACTAAAGTTCATTGTCCACATATTATATGTCAGGTTGTTCCTAAGATAATTGTATGTATCATGTAATGTATCTTCATAGCAATTTTATAATTTGGGAACTATTATTATTCCTATTTTACAAAGGAAAACACTAATACTGGGGCATCCATATGTTAAATAACATTCCCATGGGGTACAGCTAAGAATAGAGCATCTGGGCACTGAATAAGATACTGGGTTACAAGCATAGAACTGCTGTACCAACTGCATCTCTAAGACAGTGAGTTCCTCTATAAGGGATATGTGCACGCATGCATGTGTGCATGTGTGTGTGTGTGTGTGTGTGTGTGTGTGTTAAGTCCCTAGTGTAGAAGGAGAACATGATTCCATAACCCAATTAAATATCCTTTTGTATCAGTATCTTTAAATCCTTTATGTTCATAAAAGTTAGTTCTTCAGTGCTAATAATAAAATAATAAAAATACTCATATAGCAATTAGTATATGGGCTGTTTGAATTTTGAATAAATGAACTATAGCTTCTATACTGAAAGTTATGGCATGGTGCATAGTCAAGATCCATCAATGAGTAGGTCTTAAATTATTTTTTAGCAGAATTTACTTTCCTAGTGATAGCTTTAAGACTGATGATGCCCTGTTTTTTCCTTTATTGCAGGCAGTGACTATTTTCTAAAGACTCAATCTACCTCATAAATGTCTTTATTGCTTCGAACACTTTCTGATATTATATATTTATTAAATTTCTTGATATTTCTGTGCAATGTTAAGGAGCACCCACAGTTCCTATACACTACTTAAGTTCACAGCTGGTCCATGCAAAATAAGTCATTTTGTCATCCATTTGTTCTAAGGAAGACATTTGTAACAGTGCATAGCTCAGACCAGAACTGTTATCACTAGAGTTGCAGTTTTTAAATAATGATGTTCAGTTTCTACTTTTAGATACCAGTGAGATAACACCTGTCTAGACAGATGGTCTCTGGACTGTGAAACTAAAGACAGCTGAGAAGCAGAAAAACTCAAGTTGGTGACTAGTGTGAAACCATTAGTATCTCTTGTGGAAACCTCTTAGTCCCTGAGAAACACTTTCTATTAAAGACTGATGGGCAATTTAAGCCTGTTATGATTATGAATTAGAAAAATGTAGTTGACAGGGAAAATGTTTAGTTCATAAAAGACTAAGGGAGAGTGACCCATTGCTGTACTTAGAACTCATGGATCAGACATACCCTTTAAACAGTCCGGGACGATAGTTTTCTACCTTCCAAGAAGTACAGCTGCAGTTACTAGCAATCATTTTGCCACAAAGTCAGGCTAAAAAATGTTATAGCACAGTTGATTTTTCCCCTTTTCACCCAGCTGTCCCCTGTGGAAGCTAATCAGTGGAAACTGGCTCTAGTTACCCCAAGGAAATATAACAGACACCCAACATATACAGCTCTGATTATACTCTTACACAGCCTACTCTGTCAAATGTGTCACTCTCCAAGGTTAATACCCACTTCTTCAGAGGTAATGACATATTCATGATGGAAATTCAACTGGTTCCTTCCAGTTTACAGGTTTAAGCATTCATCAATAACAAGCCAGTAAATATTTATTTATGGTAAAAAAAAATGTATCTCGATATTATTAAAGCCATGAATGATAAATCTGTTTAGCTGAATAGATGCTACTTAATTATTTACTTGGGGAAAGAACCCATTATTTCCCTCCCCCAGAAAACAGTAAATAAGGTACAGAAAATTTCTAAAGAAACCAAATACATCAGATTTATTACTACGTCAGAGAAGTAGATTTTTAAACTCACAAATATCTAATAAGTGTAGTTCCCTAAAAATGCTGCCTTTTAGTTTAACATTATATAGACTTTAAAAATCTTGTGTCCTTTCTTTTCTAACTGTTATTAATAGGAAGACTGATCATTTATCTTCAGTTTATAGAGGTTTCAATTCTAAGAGGAAGATATCATCCAAATTAAAGTATATATTTGTTTTTCTTATGTAGGTATTACTATCTAAAAGTAAGGCAATTTGTTGTACTAAAATTAAGAAAACACTGTTCTTCACAATAATAAATAGCCCTTTTAATAATTATTAACATCACTGAAACTGATAAGTTTTCAAAAATAGATGCAATTAAAGGTTTTGGTTTAGCAGTCTAATACTGATTCACTCAGTACAAAGAGATTTTTAACAACTGCAAATATTAAGAAATGTACTACCTGTGTAGATACATTGACATTATAAAATCTTATTGTTTATCACACGCTATTATTAATTTGATTTCAAAACCACAGAATACCTTAGGAAAAAACTGCCATATAATCTTGGCTAAAATTAAATCCATTTAATAGTGTTCAGTTACATGAGATACATGCTATAGATTATATTCATATATTAAATTAGTGATATTATAATCATTTTACAGTCATTTTTGTTTTGCTCCTTTTATCTTTTTTGATGGAAAATGTATATCCTCTAATAAATTACACTGTTTCTGCATTGTCTCCTCGTCAATGACTTTGACCCATTTTATGCCTTCCTAAGACTAAAAAATTGTTAGATTGTATGTGCTAGGAGTACTGGATTCAGAAAGTAACTATCAATGAAAGAATAAACCAATGGTTTCCTCTACACACACCTCTGAATCAATTATGTGGATTATAAGAAAACTGAAGTTAATACAGGTTGTTTGAAGGAGATATATATATATATACATATATATATATATAAATGCAGACAAGCTAGTTGCAGATAAGCATAGGATACAGTGATATCTGGGGCTTCCCAGGTGGCACAAGGGGACAAGAATCCACCTGCCAACGCAGGATATGCAGAAGACCTGAGATTGATCCCTGGGTGAGGAAGATTCCCTGGAGGAGGAAATGCCCAGTATTCTTGTCTGAAAAAGCCCCATGGACAGGGGAGCCTAACGGTCTACAATCCATGGGGTCACAAAGGGTCGGACACAACTGAGGATGCACAACTGAAATCAACACCTAACAAAATGCAGCCCTGCATATCACACACAGCAAATATAGCTGCAGCTTTATAACAATGAACCCACAGGGCATTTCCTCCTAATTAGATTTCTAACTTGAGAACTGCAGTGCTTTTGAAACAATCTTAAAATTATTTTCTGCTAAGTATATCAGAAAGGAAACTAAAGTCTGCTGTGTATTAATAATAAATGTAGGTCTGACACTGAAGGTGAAGATCCATTACTTTGGCCACTTGATGCAAATAGATGACTCATCAGAAAAGACCCCGATGCTGGGAAAGAGTTAAGGCAAGAGGAAAAGAGGGTAGCAACGGATGAGGTTGTTAGAGAGCATCAGCAACTGAAAGGACATAAATTTGTACAAACTCTGTCAGATGGTGAAGGACAGGGAAGCCTGGATTGCTGCAGTCCGTGGAGTTGCAGAGTTGGACATGACTCAGCGACTGAACAACAACAAATGCACAGCCTATGCAAGCACTGGGATTCCAACTGAGCTATTTCAAATCCTAAAAGATGATGTTGTTAAAGTGATGCACTCAATATGCCAGCAAATTTGAAAAACTAAGCAGTGGTCACAGGATTGAGAAAGGTCAGTTTTCATTCCAATCGCAAAGAAAGGCAATGCCAAAGATTGTTCAAACTACCCCAGGATTGCACTCATCTCACATGCTAGCAAGGTAATGCTCAAAACTGTCCAAGCCAGGCTTCAACAATACGTGAACCGTGAACCTGCAGATATTCAAGCTGGATTTAGAAAAGGCACAGGAACTAGAGATGAAATTGCCAACAACTGCTGGATCATCAAAAAAGCAAGAGTTCCGGAAAAAAAAATCTACTTCTCCTTTATTGACTATGCCAAAGCCTTTGACTGTGTGGATCACAACAAAGTGTGGAAAATTTTGAAAGAGATGGGAATACCAGACCACCTAACCTGTCTCCTGAGAAATCTTTATGCAGGTCAAGAAGCAACAGTTAGAACTGGATATGGAACAACAAACAGGTTTCAAATCGGGAAAGGAGTACATCAAGGCTGCATATTGTCACCCTAACTATTTAACTTATATGCAGAGTATATACGCAAAATGCCAGGCTGGATGAGGCACAAGCTGAAATCAAGATTGCTGGGAGAAATACCAATAACCCCAGATATGCAGATGACATCACCCTTACAGCAGAAAGCAAAGAACTAAAGAGCCTCTTGATGAAAGTGAAAGAGAAGAGTGAAAAAGTTGGCTTAAAACTCAACATTCAGAAAGCTTAAGATCATGGCATCCAGTCCAATCACTTCATGGCAAATAGATGGGGAAACAATGGACATAATGAGTGACTTTATTTTGGGGGGCTCCAAAATCACTGCAGATGGTGACTGCAGCCATGAAATTAAACGATGCTTGCTCCTTGGAAGAAAAGCTATGATCAACCTAGACAGCATATTACAAAGCAAATATATTACTTTGCCAACAAAGATCCATCTAGGCAAACCTATAGTTTTTCTCAGTAATCATGTATATGAGAGTTGGACTATAAAGAAAGCTGAGGGCAGAAGAATTGATGCTTTTGAACTGTGGTGTTGGAGAAGACTCTTGAGAGTCCCTTGAACTGCAAGGAGATCCAAGCAGTCTATAATAAAGGAAATCAGTCCTGAATATTCATTGGAAGGACTGCTGCTGAAACTGAAAATACAATACTTCGGCCACCTGATGTGAAGAACTGAATCATTAGAAATGACCCTGATACTACAAAAGTTTGAAGGCAGGAGGAGAAAGGGATGACAGAGGATGAGATGATTGGATGGCATCCCTGACTCGATGGGCATGAGTTTGAGTAAGTTCCAGGAGGTGGTGATGGACAGGGAAGCCTGGCGTGCTGCAGACCATGGGATCGCAGAGTCGGACATGACTGAGCAACTGAACTGCACTGATGCAAGCATTATGACAATGGGAAATATCTGACAAATTATTCTTATGCATTCACTTGACTGAGTTTTTGAAATATTTAACTTTAAAAATAAAAGATGAAATAATTCTGTGTGAAAAAAAAGTGTAATAATAGTCTAATTCCAGTATAAAGGTATGAAGATGAAAAACACAACTAGATCTTAATTCTAGATCTAAATTCTAGATCTAAAACTTAGGCAAATCAGCAAAATAGCACTACATTTCACCACGCAGTTTTCCTACTTTGAAGGATTACCCTGGGGATCAAGTGAAGTAAAACACCTTAAAAATCTATGCAGGGCTTTCCTTGTGGCTTAGTGGTATGGAATCCGCCTGTCAAAGGAGACACAGGTTTGATACCTGATCCAGGAAGGTCTCACATGCCAAGGACTACCTAAGCCCCCAAGCACCACACTACTAAGCCTGTGCTCTAAAGTCCAGGAGATGCAACTACTGAGCCCACACGCCACACTAGTGCAGCCAACATGCCCTAGAGCCCGTGGCCTGCAAAGAGAGAAGACATGGCAACCAGAAGCTTGCGCACCACAACTAGAGAGCATCCCACACTTGCCAAAACTAGAGAAAAGCCTGTGCAGCAACGAAGACCCAGCACAGCCAAAAATCACTAAACAAATTAAAAAAAAAAAATCTATGCAATACTAGACAACTCAGTGGTATTGTTATATTTTACATGTTTCCAGTTAAAAGGAAACACATATTAGAATATTCTTCCCATCCAGGATATTTATTTTAATGCAATACTGATCTATTAAATTTATAAATGTAATCAATTTCATTTTTCCTAAAAAGAAGCATTATTGTCATCAAAAACAAATTGTTGTTTTCATCACAAATGCATTCTATTATAACAAAAAGTAATTGCATACAAATAAAACTTTTATTCTAAAGTAGACATTTTAACTAATTCTAATAGCTTTTTATCTAAAGCCAATTATTTTTTAAAACCAATAAACTTTAATACATATTAAGATGTTTTTATCACATTCTTTTCACAGTTGGATATATTTAACTAGTAGACATTTTTCAAGGGAACCAAAGCATCTTCACTGAAGTTATTGCAAACTGCTAGCTCATTTAAAACATACCTGTTTATTCATGTAAATTGAAGACAATTTAAATTTTGTTGCTATTTGAATAAAATTGAATGAATATCATTGTATCATGTTTAAAACCACTGTACTTAAACACAATAGATGAAAAAGAAATAACATCTGTTTACCAGTTGAAAAACATTAAATACTTATTAGCTTTGAAAAAGCATCCCCCAATAAAAGTTACCTCTTTCTTATCACTCTTCTGTAAAAATATTTTATACTCCTAATTAACTGCTTAAGAACAGTCTGCAGCCCTTAGTCTGTCATCCAAATCTGTCCTTATACTACAGTTCCAACCGTATTTGTCAATTCAGTCTTTATACTCCTATAAAACCCAGCCATTAAAAACCTCAGACTCCACCATAACACAGACACACACACCTCAGTTTCTTCCACCCCTAAACTACCCTCATGCTAAGTAGCTTCATGTCTCACATACTACATCTATTCATGGCAATTTTCTGCTCTTCATTTTGCTCTTGACTGACATTCCTTCTCTCTCAAAGTCTACAACAAATGCTAGTCTTACTAAACACTCTAGATACAGTCAATAGGTTCCGTAAAACATATAATTATATTGATGTTCCGTCTCATTACTTATCTTTAGTTGAACACATCTTTGTTAGCATTTCATATTCTTCAGTAAACTCTTCTTTACAGAGGCAATAATAAAATATTGAACAGACTGCTTGTGAGAGTAGGAAATATTCAAGTAGAGGGCTCTAAATAGCCACTATATATTAGGTAAGCATTTTCTAGACACAGTAGGTTACAAAAGTGACTGGCTATTGAGACTATCTAGGACTCAAGGTGGAAAATAAATAATATTTTTTTTTTACTAACCATGAATTTCCTTTCTCACACTAAACTGATATATTTTACACACGCTTAATGTGTTAATATCGAGAGGTCCTTTAGTATTTGTATGAGGGGACATTGATTTAAAAAAAAAACTTGCAATTTTCCACCTACCCATGATTTCTATTCCTTGCTATCAATTCTTCTCCAGAAGCGTCTACACTTCCCTCTGCCATTATAACACTGTCACTATTGTTCTTCTTCTTGTGTAAAATTTTATTTGTTCTTGTCACAGCTGTTTTCTGCCATAGCTGCCATGTGCTTGAGCTATCCTATCTTTTAAAGATATTACAAGACGTTTCTATCCTTCTCAACAGAAAAGTGATTTTACCACTGAGATTTTATTTCTACATTTAGATGGTCACGTGTTTGTCAGAAAAGGTTTCTTTGATATCAAGAAGAGTGTTTCTTAGTTAGTTAGTTCCTCAGTATTTCTAGATATCTTTCAAAAGCCTAGGATTTACATGTTAATATTTCATAATTCTTAACAATTAGACTTCTAGATTCCCTCAGACTTGATTAATAATTTAGATACACATTAATTTAAATTATACATGGAGAGTACTACCAATAATTATGATATATTAATGAGATTAATCAATAATGCATTATATTGACAACATATAATTATTATTGTTATTCTTATGGTAGTTATAGATATTAATGAACAAAAATGACTTATCCTTGTAAGATATTCAATACATCATGAAAAAATGCAAAGATGCTTAATAGAAGGAGGGTGCTTTGAAGCTGTATTCTTTAAAGATAAATAAGTGTACTGACAGTAACTGGATACAAACTATTAATGTCAGAAATCTACTAAATTTTATTATCTCATATTTCCTTTTTCACTGTTTTTTTCAAAATGACTTACAATGTATTAAGTACTTACATGAAGTAATTATACAGCCCTCTAGCTTGAAAATCATGAAGCACTTAGGAAAAGGGCAACTAATTTGAAAATCAGATATTTACATAAGATATTAAGTTCTTTGAGCCTCAGTTCAGTGGCTCAGTCATGTCCGACTTTTTGCAACCCCATGGAATGCAGCACGCCAGGCTTCCCTGTCCATCACCAACTTCTGGAGCTTGCTCAAACTCAAGTCCATCAAGATAACTGTACTTATGTTAACTTGTATTTCCCTTTCATCACTCAGCGATATAAAATTAAAAAATATAACCATATGTTATACTGGATACAACATTATCAAAGTTTGTTATTACAAACTGTCCCTACTTTTGTCACTGTTAATTTCACAGAAGCATTTATTTGACATCACTTCCTATTCTCACATTTGTCAACTTCAAGGTCTTGGTTTATTTTTCTGACCCACCGCACTGTAAATTTAGCTGGCAGTTAGCTTTCACAATTAGGTCACATTTAATGATAAAATAAAACAGCCGTTGGCTAAATATTAACTAAACAATCACATACTGACAACCAAAATAAAAATGAAAACAAATTGAAAGCAATCACAACACATTTTCAATGTTCTGATGCCTCTACAGCACACACCCAAGACTGCCTCATTTTATCTATGCTTTCCCTTTGATTCTATCCACTACTGCCTAGTAAGGTCTAGTGCCTTAAAACAAAGATCACTGGGGAATATCCATCTTAAAGCTTAAAGCTCACCTCTTTTTTTTTTTTTACTACTATCAAAACTAATTCAGAAATAATCATGCCTTAGAAGAATTTAATCTGATTTTGCTCTTTTGTCTATGTGAAACTTACCATATTTAAATTAAAGAAAACATCTTTCTACTCATCAACAAGCCAGGAATTAATATATAAAGTTCCTAGGGTTTCAAATGTATTTATGTTTTCATTCAATTAACTGATACCTATTGTGTGACCTAGAATAACAATTATATACAAAATGATTATATTAAAATTCCACACATAAGAATAAAAACTGAGAATTGGAAGGCTCACTTTCAAAGTAAAATTAACAATTTGCTTTTAAAAATAATAAAACAAAATTATTTGCACAAAATTGTTTAAAAATACCAGGAAGTACTGAAACAAAAATGACAAAGTAAAAATAACCTATAATATCACCTCCCTGAGAAAACAACTATTATTATTAAATTTCATTTCTTCTTTTTCTGTATATACAAATACATCCATACAAAAACAGAACCAAGCTATTTTGTAATATGCTTATTATACTCAATAATATATCATATACAATGCTCCATATTATTAAATGTACATAAATATCATTTTAATGACTTAATGGTATTTCATACTTAGGCTTCCTGGTGGCTCAGCTGGTAAAGAATCCACCTGCCTCCAATGCAGGAGACCCAAGTTCAATCCCTGGGTCAGTAAGATCCTCTGGAGAAGGAAATGGCAACCCACTCCAGTATTCTTACCTGGAGAATTCCAAGGACAGAGAAGCCTGGCAGGCTACAGTCCATGGGTTTGCACAGAGTCGGACACGACTGAGCGACTAACACCAACACCAAACTATTTGACACAGATTCTGTTATCCTGCCTAGACCCAACGGTTGAGCTAGTAATCAAATCCAGCTCTATCTGAAACCAAGGGGTGCAGTCGTCCCAGTTTATCACACAGGAGTATCCATGTAGTTCCTACTCATAGAGCAAAGGCAAAACTGAGCAAAGTCATAGCACAGGACCACAGTGGGAAATTACAGACTTTATTCACAGATTCTTCTGCATAGAGAGGAAAATACATGTAGAATACACAAATATCATATCCTATCACTTCCATTACTTTAGACCTTCTCAATTTCATTTCCCATATTTCCTATAAGGCCAAGAATCTGCCAGAGGTGTACAGCTTCTGTCTAGTCAGTAAAATATGTCAGAAATCACCTTCTACCCATGGCAGATTCATGTCAACGTATGGCAAAATCGCTATAATATTGTAAAGTAATTAGCCTAGAATTAAAATAAATACATTTATATTAAAAAATAAAAAAAAGAAATCACCTTCCTGATAGTACCAAGGAGTTTGTGCTTTGGCACACTATTCAGGCTGTAATTTCTCTGTTTCTTATAGTTAAGACCCTTTAATATACAGGTAATTTGCAATATACATGCATAAGGATAAGAGATTTGTGGGCATGTTTTGTTGTTAATTAACTGTCTTCATCACTTGTTCTTCCTGGAAAAAAAAGTCTAATGCAAATAATTTTGGAACTTTACAAGTTCTTTCACTGGAAAGACACTGACCAATAATATCTTACATTAGTCATGTGAAGCTATGCGCAGAACTAGTTCTGAGAAAAGTGTAAAATCTAATAAATCTTTTTTGGCCCAGCTTCCCTCTCTTGTGCCTCTTCCCACTTTACTGTTCTATAAACACACACACTAACTTCATGAGGCTACCGGTCTAGCTTTACTGTAAAAGCCATCCTATATACAACTGGCCCTCTGTATCCCCAGGTTTTTTATCTGCGGATTCAACCTACTCTGGATTACAAATATTTTGACAAGATAATTCCAGAAATTTTTAAAAAGCAAAATTTAATCTTATCATGCTTGCAACTAATTACCTAGCATTTACAATATATTAAGTATTATTAATATAAGTATTTGAGAGATGATTTAAAATATATAGGAGGATGTGCCATAGGTTATATGTAAATATAATGCTATTCTGTAAAAGGGACTTGAGCATCAACTGAGAGGGGGTCATGGAACCAGTACCCATGGACTGAGGGACCACCATAAACAAAAGAAAGGAGTGATCTTACATTTTAAGAGGGTAATATTTAACATAAATGAACATCCCTGCTGCCTCTTTTTACATAACATTCAAAATTAGTGACATGAAGATGTAAAAAATACTTGAGGCCTTGGGCTTTCCTGATGTTTTAACATTTTTCTAATAAAAATAATCATCATGGTAAAAAAAATTATTGAGCGCACACACACACACATACATACATACAAACAGACATTCAAACACAAGAATCCGACTTCAAAATGTTAGCAAACAGGATCTCTCAAAAAAGCAGTATATTATAAGAGGTATGCTTCACATTCTTTTTGTGAATGTCCATCCATTCAGGGTATGGATCGATAGGGAAACTTCATTGAAAAACACATTTAATCATTATCACGAACAAGCACCTAGAAGCCAATCATGTAAGCTAATACTTAATGCACTAAATGTCAAGACTGTCCTAGATAATTTAAATTCAGATTTAAAATTTAAATACTCATGTAATACAAAAAGTAAAGTTACATACTAAATGTGTTTAGCATGCATATTTGCATTTGTGTTGTTTATAGCTTTATGCTTTATCTGAATTGTAATTAAAATAGACTTAAATACTTTATTCTAAAATTGACAGTGTTCTAAAGATAATAATACAAATCATCAGTTGACAGTTCATTTCACTTTTTAATGCTAAATAATCTTTTCTTTAGAAACAATATATAGGTAAGTGACTAAAAGCACAGTTGTTGTTATTGTTTAGTCATTAAATCATGGCCAACTCTTTTGTGAAGCTATGCACTGTAGCCTTCCAGGCCACTCTGGCTATAGGATTTGCCAGACAAGAATACTGAAATGGGTTGCCATTTCCTTCTCCAGGGGATCTTCTTGACCCAGGGATTGAACTGTAACTCCTGCATTGGCAGGTGGATTCTTTACTGCTGAGCCAAACTGGGAAGCCCTGTCAAAAAGTACAGAATCTGGACTAAACCTTGTCTCCCTCACTCAGTAGTAATCAGACTCCGGGCAAGCTGCATGAACACTCTAATGCCTACTTCTTCATCTAAACAATGGAGACAATGACAGTGCTTATCTTATAGAATTAAAGTAAATGAGGATCTACATGAAGTCATATTTACATAAGGTGACCTAACAGCAAGTCTCTTCCAGGTCTTAAGAAGTACTATGTTAAGTATTATTAATAAGTGTTTTCTGTAGTGACTAATAAAAGTTGGTGGATTATGTTATAATACAGTTGTTAATGTAATGCTGGTAGATCCAGTGCAGAAATTACATGGAGTTTGATATTACTCTCATTGAAACTACACATTTAAAACAAAAGGCCTTCTATGTTAAACGTAACTGCCATTTCCTCTCATAAATTTACTACTATCATGAAGTAAATATTTAATGTGACAAATTTCAAGGCGGGTCCAGATAACTTCATAATTTTTCACATGACATTTGACATTTTTAAGAATCTTCGGTGACTTAAAGTGAAAGTGAAGTCTCTCAGTCATATCCAACTATTTGCAACCCCATGGACTGTAACCCACAGAATTTTCCAGGCAAAAGCACCGGAGTGGGTTGCCATTTCCTTCTCCAGGGGATCCTCCTGACCCAGGGATCACACCCAGGCTCACTGACTTAAATTGGTATTTATAAACAGATAAAATCAGTTTTAATATTAAAATATTAAATTTAATATTTAGAATCAGTTATTAATAATAATGAATCCCTCAATGAAAAATTTAATAGTTGTTTTTGTGTTGATTCATTTTTATTGATCCCCACTCAAGAGACTAGTAACTCTATCATATATTTCTTCTGTGCACAGGATACTAAGCTTTCATACTGAGAGTACATATTAATAAACACTGATTTACCTACCTAGGTGAATAAGATAAAAAAATATGATAAAAGCTTTACATGGAAACCATACCTGAATTGAAGGTCTTGCTATTGTGTTTTCCTCATTCTCTCCTGCTCGTACACACAGGGCTTTCCTGACTCTCCCATTGCTGCTTCTCTTTTGGCTCCTCACTTTTTGTCATCCGTGACTCCTCTGGGTTGCCTCAATGTACAGTTATTACATAAGATTACACTCTAATCAAGAACTGTTCCTTTCTAAAGCTTCTGTTTATTATATTTGTGTTGTATTTCTCCCACTTTCTGCATTTCATTACACTTCGGTGACCTTTTATCACAAGCTGCATCCTTCTAACAAAGTCATCATTCTTTCTCAAGATTCACATTTCTTTTTATTTCTTCTTTTAGTCACTTGACATATAAGGAAAACCTCAGGCTTGCTCTTCAGGATCACAACCGTGAAGTCAAGAACACAGGAGCAATTCCTTAATAGGCCATATGCTAGGTTCCAAATAAGTGTATCCCCAGTATCCTGCAAGCACTTCTGCCAGTAACTCTAACAGTAATTACCACCCTCTGAGACACGCCATCATTGGCAGTACTAGTGTACCAATGAGGACACACACAGACACAGTGATGCAATCTCAGTGGTGAATGTATACAGGAGAGGCACAGACACCAAAATGGTATATGTGTGTAAGGGCATGGTTGGGGAAGATTTCTGCAAGAGATAAAGTAGCTGCATCTGAATCAAAGTTTCAATATTCTCTTACCATCTGCTCTGTGAACCTGTCCTCCAAAAAGGCTACTCACAACACGCCCAGTTTTAGGCAAACAAGAAGTATCATTCCTCTTTTCTATTTTGTGTTGCAAAATTCCTTGCTATATGCAGCCATGGGTAACAGGCATACCGGCAAAGCCTTTTAAAACTACAGCTTGCACTGAATTGAATTCACTTCACTAATATTTATAGAGCAGTTACTTTGTATAGAATACCACATTTATTATTGGCAAAGAAAAAAGTTTACACTGTGGCCCTAAAGGAGATCAAAGAGTACTAGGGAGAGAATTGCATACAGCACCTGAAATAAACATTAGACTGCGGGAAATGCTGTAACAGAGCTATGAATATTGGCTGTTCCTTTCACCTGCTCCTGCCACACTGAAATATCTTGTTTGCTTATCTGTTGCCCAAGAGTCCTCAAAGTCCTTTTTGTTACATTAACATCAGTGCCTAATATTGTACTCTGTGTATAAAAAGTCAAGATTTTAAATTTAAGAGTAAATAAGTGGTCCAGAGAAGAATCACATATAATTGTAATTTTTTTTAGGTTTATGTCTGAAAAAGCATTGTCTTTTGAACCACTTGCTAACCCAGCCTGAATTAGAATTCTGACTCCTATTTATCTTAGGGCCTATCCAAGAGAGGTAGTTGTTCTGCTCTCTAAGAGCAGAAGGGTTCATCAGCCTGAGGACTGCTACGAGGATGAGAAACAACGCACTCACAGTGCGTGGCCCCTCCTCAACCCAAAGTGCGATAATGAGTCACACTTCTCTCTGATCTTCTTCCCTCAATTCAGCATAGTGGGAAGGAACACAAAGTCTGGATTTAAGTTTTACCACAACTGAGTTAAATAGAGGAATACAACAGAATGGGAAAGACCAGAGATCTCTTCAAGAAAATCAGAGATACAAAGGGAACTTTTCAAGCAAACAAGGGCACAACAAAGGACAGGAATGGACCTAACAGAGATATTAAGAGGTGACAAGAATATACAGAACTGTACAAAAAAGATCTTCATGATCCAGATAACCACAATGCTGTGATCGCTCACCTACAGCCAGACATCCTGGAATGTGAAGTCAAGTAGGCCTTAGAAAGTATCACAATGAACACAACTAGTGGAGGTGATGGAATTCCAGTTGAGCTATTTCAAATCCTAAAAGATGATGCTGTTAAAGTGATGCACTCAATATGCCAGCAAATTTGGAAAACTCAGCAGTGGCCACAGGACTGGAAAAGATCAGTTTTCATTCCAATCCCAAAGAAAGGCAATGCCAAAGAATGTTCAAACTACCTCACAATTGCACTCATCTCACATACTAGTAAAGTAGTGCTCAAAATTCTCCAAGCCACACTTCAAAACTACATGAACCATAAATTCCCAGATGTTCAAGCTACATGTAGAAAATGAAGAGAAAGTGAGGTCAAATTGCCAACATCCGCTGGATCATTGAAAAAGCAAGAGAATTCCAGAAAAACATCTACATTCACTTTATTGATTATGCCAAAGCATTTGACTGTGTAGATTACAAAAAACTGTGGAAAACTCTTCAAGAGATGGAAATGCCTGATCACTTGACCTGCCTCTTGAGAAATCTGTATGCAGGTCAAGAAGAAACAGTTAGAACTAGGCATGGAACAACAGACTGGTTCCAAATCAGGAAAGGAGTACATCAGGACTGTATATCGTCACCCTGCTTATTTAACTTATATGCAGAGTATATCATGTGAAATGCATGGCTGGATGAAACACAAGCTAGAAACAAGATTTCAAGGAAAAATATCAATAACCTCAGATATGCTGATGACAACACCATTACAGACAAAGTGAAGAAGAACTAAAGAGCCTCTTGAAGAAAGTGAAAGAGGAGAGTGAAAAAGCTGGCTTGAAACTCAACATTCAAAAAACGAAGATGAATGTCATTTGGTCCCATCACTTCATGGCCAATAGATAGAGAAACAATGGAATCAGTGACAGAGTTTCTTTCCTTGGGCTCCAAAATCACTGCAGATAGTGACTATAGCCATGAAATTAAAAGATTCTTGTTCCTTTGAAGAAAAGCTATGACCAACCTAAATGCATATGAAAAGCAGAGACATTACTTTGCCAACAAAGGTCTGTCTAGTCAAAGCTATGGTTTTTCCAGTAGTCATGTATGGATGTGAGACTTGGATTATAAAGAAAGCTGAGCGCTGAATAATTGATGCTTTTGAATTGTGGTGTTGGAGAAGACTCTTGAGAGTCCCTTGGACTGCAAGGAGATCAAACCATTCAATCCTAAAGGAGATCAGTTCTGAATATTCAATGGAAGGACTGATGCTGAAGCTGAAACTGCAATACTTTGGCCACCAGATGCGAAGAACTGACTCATTTGAAAAGACCCTGATGCTGGGAAAGATTGAAGGCAGGAGGAGAAGGGGACAACAGAGGATGAAATGGTTGGATGGCATCGCTGACTCAATGGACATGAGTTTGAGCAGGCTCCGGGAGTTGGTGATAAACAGGGAGGCCTGACGTGCTGTAGTCCATGGGGTCACAAAGAGTCAGACACAACTGAGCAAATGAACTGAACTGAATGGCTCTGTTATCCTGAGCAGTTAATCTAACCTCTATGGGCCTCCATTTTCTTCATGAATGAAACAAGGACAAAAATAAAACCATTGCCGCAATGTTCTCATGGAGATTATGTAAGTTTTATATGTAAAGCATTGGGAAACTATATCTGACCCATGGTATTTCAGAGTCTCTGCAATTGGTATTATTACTGTGAAAGTGAAAGTGAGATTCTCTCAGTCGTGTCTGACTTTTTTTGACTCCATGGACTATACAGTCCATGGAATTCTCCAGGCCAGAATACTGGAGAGGGTAGCATTTCCCTTCTCCAGGGCATCTTTCCACCCCAGTGATTGAACCCACATATCCCGCATTGCAGGCAGATTCTTTACCAGCTGAGCCACAAGGGAAGCCCAAGAATACTGGAGTGGGTAGCCTATCTCTTCTCCAGGGGATCTTCCCCACCCAGGAATTGAACTGTGGTCTCCTGCATTCTTTACCAACTGAGCTCACCATTATTTAATTGGAGCAGTATTAAAATCTCAAATTCTTATTAGACTCTTTATATGGGATCCAATCAAAATAGCTCTCACATATACCCATTCCACAAAGACTTCATTCAAATTCACACATGTATATTTTTCTAAATGAAATAACACATTGTTTCTCCTGATATACAAACACTTCTATTAGCTTTCCCTTTAATGACAAAATAAGTACCAAAAAAAAAAACCTTTGAATCACCTGTCTTCTTTCTGGTCTCTGAAAGCTCTTATACCTAAACTTCAATATGGATTAAAAATTTACTATCAGTGACCATATATTTGCTTTTCTATTTACATGGATATTGTTAAACCTTTATATTTTTGTCTCTTTATTTACCTTTGCATATTTTAACAGGTACATAGGAAGCTAGTAAGTTTACTATGATTTATCATTTGACATATAGGCCCTTAGTGAAACCAATTAAAATTGTGAAACCAGTTAACAAACATTTTTATATTACATATTCAGTGTTATCAACAGAGTCAAACTGTTTGAAAGTAACTAGACAAAAAGAGTCAAGGAAAGTAACTGAGATAAAAATTTGCATCTTGATCTTTTTTCTGAGCATTTTGACACTGGGCAGATTTCTTAAACCTTCTGACCTTAATTTCCTTCCCTATCAACAATGGGAAAAGAATACTTTTTCTATTCAATTCACAAGGACATTGTGAGAACCATGATATACAAATGAAGATTAACAAACTCAGAGATATTATAAGACTTTAATATAAATATATCAAATATTTTCATGTATTAAAACAAACATCATGTATTAAAATGTTTATTTCATTTATTAAAATAAACATCACCATACTTATATTATTCATTACTATAATAATATTCCAAATTAATAAAACTATTTTCATTCCACTTAACACATTTTCTTTTAATGAAGAAACTTATGTACCATTGATTATCATTCGAAAAACTTCTAAAAGGTATTAGAACAAAAATATGAATCAGTGTTGTCTATTACGATGATTTCACATTTTTACAAATGAAAAATTCCTAATACTAAGCTGTACTCAAATTTTAAGTCTTAATCTTTTATTTAATGATAGTCATATACAAAATGAGCTTTTTATATGCATGATCCTGGGTATAAAACTTACTCAGCAATAAGTCTTTCCTAGCTTGCTCCTTAGAAGAAAAGCAATGATAAACCTAGGCAGCATATTAAAAAGCAGAGACATTACTTTGCCAAAAAAGGTCCATATAGTCAGAGCTATGGTTTTAACAGTAGTTATGTATGGATGTGAGAGTTGGACCATAAAGAAAGTTGAAGCCGGAGAACGATGCTTTAAAACTGCAGTGTTGGAGAAGAGTCTTGAGCGTCCTTTGGACTGCAAGGAGATGCCACATGGTGCAAAGAGCTGACTCATCGGAAAATGAGTGGGAAAGAATGAATGCAGGAGAAGAAGGGGACAACGGAGGATGAGATGTTTGGATGGCATCACCGACTCGAGGGACATGAGTTTGAGCAAGCTCTGGGAGTTGGTTATGGATAGGGAAGCCTACTGTGCTGCAGTCCATGGGTTCACAAAAAGTCAGACACAACTGAGCGATTGAATTGAACTGAACTGAGCTGATATAATGTGAAAACGAAGAGTAAACTACTACAATTATAATCCTACTTGATTAATAAATAAAGAAATGTATATTAACCTGATAAACAACATATTAGAAACAATATGTGGCTATCTGTTGCAGTAAGTAGAATTTGGGTATTGAATTGATAAAAATATTTTGAAAATGTGGTTAATAAAAGGAAATAAAACAGAAAAGGTAAATGGCAACCCACTCCAGTACTCTTGTCAGGAGAATCCCATGGATGGAGGAGCCTGGTGGGCTACCTCTACGGGGTCGCAAAGAGTCGGACACGACTGAGCGACTTCACTTCACTTCTGAGCTCCTTAATTCAATATTACCTAAAAACTAGAGTTTTTTCCTATTCCTTGAAACTTAAATAAGACTTTTAGAATTAGAAAATCAGAATTGTTTGAAATAGCTAATAAAGAAAGGTAAACACATAGGAAAACCTAGAAGTAGAAGAAAATAAAAACAGAAATATATAAAAACCATAGGGGTAAATTTAACAGAAAAAGTCAAATGTATGAGAACTATATCATATAAAAGTAAAGTCATTTAACAAAATTAACAGTGGACTGGAAAACACAAATATTATTATCTATATTTATTTATGGATTCACTCAGTGCATTTTTAATGAGACCCATTTATGTATGAGGCAATGATCTATGCTTTGGAAACATTAAAAATAATCATTCAGAGACCTGCCCTTAAATTAGTCAGAGTCAAACAGAAATTCTAAAACAGGAACATAAATAACCACAGTGCAGATCAGAGAGAAGCAAGACTTACAGTAGACATACAGACCAACTGTGATGGTGTTAGAAAAGTCAAAGATTGTTGCATATGGAAGGCAGCTCTTGAGTTGAAGAGATTGTTTTACAAATAGAGCAGGAAAATAGAATGTTGCATAACAGAAAATGAAACAAGTATATATGGGTAATAGCAATTTAATTAAGGATCAAGTCTAGCATGTGTGGATAAGCTGTTGGTGGGGAAGCAGAAAAATATAATACTTCAATAAGGTTCTGAAGTGCTTTGAATAACAAGATAAAGATCTCTATTTCACTGGTAAGCAGAGCAATTGTAGGCAATTTTTTTTCTTTTTTTTTTCCTTTGGACAAGAGAATAATGTCACTAAAGGAGTGCAATAAGCTCTTAACAGAGTAAAACCAAAATAGCCTAATATATGATGCCATGGAACTCATTTTAAGAGCTCTCAGCTCCAGATAGAGGATCACTGCAGGAATACAGCAATGAAGCATGAAAGGTCTAGTGTGGTGCTCATTTTAGGAATAGAAAAAAGGACAAAGGCAGATTACGGGTAGGGATTTAACCGCTCACATTCCTCCAAATCATCCATATTTGCTAAAGTGTAAGCTACTGTGTAATCACAGCTTTCCCTCTTATGACAAAATTGCTACCCTTAAATTCCTCTGACAGAAATTCTAGACCACTATTGCAGAAGGAAATTGTTAAGAAACAATCAATGCTATCCATTAGTTTGAAAATAAGTATGTAGAGTGATACTAAGTGGAAAATATTCTCAGTTCAGTTAAGCCGCTCAGTCATGTCCGACTCTTTGTGACCCCACTGGACAGGCTTCCCTATCCAATGCCAGCTCCCAGAGCTTTGCTCAAACTCACGTCCATCAAGTCGGTGATGCCATCCAACAATCTCATCCTCTGTTGTCCCCTTCTCCTCTGCTTTCAATCTTTCCCAGCACGACAGTCTTTTCCAATGACTTAGTTCTTCACATCAGGTGGCCAAAATGTCCGAGTTTCAGCTTCTGCATCAGTCTTTCCAAAGAATATTCAGGACTGATTTCCTTCAGGATTTAATGGTTTGATCTTACAGTCCCAGGGATGGTCAAGAGTATCCACTGGCAGATGAATGGATAAGAAAGCTGTTGTACATATACACAATGGAATATTACTCAGCTATTAAAAAGAATGCATTTGAATCACTTATAATGAGGTGGATGAAACTGGAGCCTGTTATACAGAGTGAAGTAAGTCAGAAAGAAAAACACGAATACAATATATTAATGCACTTATATGGAATTTAGACAGATGGTAACTATGACCCTAGATGCAAGACAGCAAAAGAGACACAGATACAAAGAACAGACTTTTGGGCTCTGTGGGAGAAGGAAAGGGTGGGATGATTTGAGAGAATAGCATTGAAACATGTATATTACCACATGTGAAACAGATCGCCAGTCCAAGTTCAATGCTTGAAACAGGGCACTCAGAGTCCTTGCACTGGGACAACCCTGAGGGATGGGATGGGAAAGGAGGTGGGAAAGAGGTTCAGGATCGGGGACATATGTACACCCAAGGCTGATTCATATCAATGTATGGCAAAAACCACTACAATATTATAATTAGCCTCCAATTAAAATAAAAAATAATTTTTAAAAAAAGAGCATTCTCCAACACCACAGTTCAAAACCATCAATTCTTCTGTGCTCGGCATTCTTTATATGCTAGTGTGCAGGAATGCAAGATGAGCTTAAAACAAGGTGTAATGTGTCTCAAGTGCCACCTTGATACCCAGAGGAAGCTCTCAAGTAGTAACCTATAAACTGTTTTAGAGCCCGGAGAGTACACAGGGGTGGATAATACTAAGATGGAGAAAAAGAAAGGGACAGAAGTGAGAGACTAAGGAAAGAACACCAGGGAACACCCAAACTTAACAGATGAAAGAAGAGGAAAGGATCACAGAAGAAATGCAGGGTATTGCCTATGTAGGAGAAGGGAAATCTGGTGATGTGTGGGGATTAAAAATATAAGACGTAAATAACTGGACAAAAAATCGTGTCAATTCTCTCACTTCATCTAATGTTTAAGTTTCTTATATATTGATCATCTGTTGTGATATTTTTTAAATCATATAGAAGTAGAGGGAAAATGTAGAAACATTATCCCTGAGTAGTCCTAAAATGCAAAATTAACCATTATGAAGATTCTGGCCTATTTCCCTCCATGTACTTTTACTTTTAGGGCTTCCCTGCTGGCTCAGTGGTAAAGAATCAGTGGCCAAGTGGCCAAGCAGGAGAGACAGGTTCGTTCCTTGGGTCAGAATGATTACCTGGAGAAGGAAATGGCAATTCACTCCAGTATTCTTGCCTGGAAAAATCCCATGGACAGAGGAGCCTGAAGGGCTACAGTCATGGGGTTGAAAAAGAGGTGAACATGATTTAGCAATTATACAAAAACAATTTTTACTTACTTATGTGAAATCATACTGAACATACAATGTCATTTTATAGCTACATTTTCACTTATTTATATTTCCCATTTCATTCAAAGTTCCTTTAAACAGTATTTGAATGTAGGCATAATATCTACCCTTTATCTATATAAAAAGTTAGATCATAATTTCCACATCCTCTCATAAGTACATTTTAAATGTATTTCTTTTTCTATTCCTTTTGATAAAAATGCTCAATAGTGTGTGTGTTTTCTTTATAAACAAAAAAAAAGATCAGCCAGCCTAAATAGCAATGAACTGGTAAATGCAAGCTAAACATTTTTTACTTGATATTTATCCTTTCCCAGATTACATCACTCCTTGCACTGAAACTAGAGTCTCAGCCCAAAGCAAGGGTCCTCTCTGAGCACACTCTGGACGCCTGTTTTTAGGGGCACTGGGCTTCACAGTGATGAGGCACCACAGACACTGCAACTGGATCTGCTGTCCTGGTGCTGTGTGTGAGAGCAGCACCCAATCCCTCCATTAGAACATCTCCACATTTGAACCAATGCTACTTCAGAGCATTCACTTTATTGCTCCTTTATGATACAGCTAGTTCTGTTTACTGATTTTTTTAAATTGTGTGGGTAGATTATATTATCTATGAATTTTATCTCAGGATAATAAAGTAGATATGACAAATATTGGTTTTGGAAGGGGATGTTGGCTCTGACAGGTAACAACGATTAGTCTCAGGCCTTTATACTCAAAATTCCTATTAATAATTGATACGTCATCTACCTGCTTGCTAACCTAATATAAGACCCAGTGTGTTTATTTTTAAACTAAGTCCTATGCATTAAAACTGCGTTATGTTTATTGTCTTTGTTTTTAAAACAGCAGTATAAATAAGGAAATGGTTTATTAAAATGTGATAATTTGAAAAC
This sequence comes from Cervus canadensis, assembly GCF_019320065.1. Classification (NCBI taxonomy): domain Eukaryota; kingdom Metazoa; phylum Chordata; class Mammalia; order Artiodactyla; family Cervidae; genus Cervus; species Cervus canadensis. Next base: position 8,748,095 of record NC_057396.1, read on the forward strand.
AAGTAGTAAAAACTAAGAACATTATCACAGTATCTAACAGTGGTTGATTTCAATTTGTTGGTGGTAAAAGGACCATTAAATAGATACGATATCATCTTAAGATCATTGTGTAAGTATGATGACCGAAACTTCTGAGAAATGCATCTGTGATTATCTTTTTCTATTAAATTACAGATTAATTGAAACCAGACAATAGAAAATAGACAATTTCCTGGGCAGAAATTATCATTATAGCATGTGTATTCACGTGAATAAAATCTGAGCTATCTTTCACATACACTTGCCTACGCTTAATGTTTATTGAAGTAAAAACATTTCTTTGTTAAATTTATAAGGTTGTAGCTTCACAGGTAACTCTTTAGAGTACCATTCAATAAAAGGCATTAATATATGGAAGAGACTTCAAGGAGGGAGTCTTTATTTCTTTGACAAGTTACCTTTTCCATTTTATTAAGAAATGTAAAAGAAAACATGTTAGAATAATTTTTAAAGTGAATGCAATGAGATATTTTGTTTACAAATGTTTAAAATCTATTACATGAATTTATATTTCAGAGGCTCACACATGCATTTAGAAAGTAAAATTTTCCATTTTCACCATGTACTCTACAGATTCATCACAAGAATAAATATGTTCTTCTGAAAAGAAATATTATTTTTCAACAGGTGAGAAAAACTTGTAGCAAGTCTTAAGAAGGGTTAATGCAGCTCTCTCCAAAGAAGATCATCTCTCAGTATGTTACACACATTATCTAAAACTTTCAAAGCCCTCTTATTTCCTCTTGCATTAAGTCTACATTTCTCCTTAAACTGTTCTCACCACATGCATACAAATCTGTTTTCTATTTTCCTCAAAACATAATATCTCAGAAACTGCTGGTTGCCTGTTCAATAGCCATTCGCTCCGTTTTCCTTCCTAACGGTTTTCTGTGCCCTCTCAGTGTGGCACAGGGATAAATCATAAATGTTAGTCAGTTATGTTCATTCAATTCCCAATTCAAATGAAGGCCGTGACTTAGTTATGCCAATTAAGGAGAATCTGCTGAGGAAATCTGAGAAAATATTTCCTCACACAGAAAATCCACCCTGTGTCTTCTGCTTTGTAGAATGTAACTGAATATGTTACTTTGTACTGTGGTGGAAATCTAGCCATCTATAAGAGAGTCAACCTGAGGACCAAGTCCACAATTCAAAGACAAAGTTCAAAAAAGACAGATCAAATGTTCGAAATTTCTTTCAAAGCTTCTCTCCACTCTACATCATGACTGCTATGGTGGTAACTGTTAAATGAGGTAATATGTTCCCTTTAAACTTATACTTTTCTGAGTTGGATTTTCTGTCATTTGCTACTAGGAATGTCATAACAGACATCATATTGAAATGTGCAAGAAAATGTTCATATTTATCCATTAGTACCTTGTTCCCTTTGCTTTGAATACACTATGTTTTCCTTTAAGCCTACTCAAATTCTTAACGTATTCAAGAAATAACAAGAAATTCACCTCCTCTATAACCTTAGGCTTAACATAATTGTCTTCACCTTTCTTCTCCCCCCGTGAATTTCCATAGCACTCATGGTCAAGAAAACACAATTGGCATAAAATAATATTTTAGTGCTTAGTATTCGCCTTATCAAGAAATTATGTATTCAGCATATGCTGAGCATCTTTAATGTGTCAGACCCACTGATACATATGTGGGATACAGAGCGTAATAGTACTCTGTTCCTGTCCACAAACTGCTCAAGGCTAGAAGAAATAACAAATAAAATAAAAGCAACTTCTCTATTTCTGCAAAGACTAGAATACACGTATGTATAAGGGGCAGTGGCAGCAGAAAAGAACAATAATCTGGTCTATCTGGGGGCAGTCAGAAACTCTGAGCCATGTCTTAAAGAACGAACTGGAGTTCATCAGGTTGACAAGGGTGATTAAGGGCTTTATAGTCAGAAAGGATACGATATACAAAGGCAAAGAAGTGTGAAACAGCATGACACCTTCAAGGACCTGAAGTTAATTTGTTTTGGTTTGAGAATAAACTCCAAAGAGGAAAGGGCTCATAAATTAAGCTGGAAAGGTAGGCAATGAATACATAAAAAAAAAAAAAAAAAATGTTTTCTGTCTTTGTTCTCCAATTAAATTGTGAGGTCAGTTATGTTTTCAGTGAACATATTCCAGAAATGCAAGATGATAATGATTCCAAACTCCCTGCACATTTGGCCCATAGATTTACCTAAACTTGCCTGAGAGTATACATTGATTCATTGATTTTTGAGATAGACAGTACTGCCATTATATGCTACTTCACTTTTTTTTTTTTTTTAATCAATAGCACCTAAAACTGTTCAATGAACACTGCAGGTATTCTGCTTCTTAATGGATTTGCTATGTTGGTTATACAGAGTAGGAAAATTTGCAATGAAGATTTACTATGGTATTTCCTCATTATTAGTCATTTAATTTTCTGTTTTTAGAGGGATTCTTAATATCCCGCCTTCCATGGAACAACTACGCCCGTGCATCACGGCCACTGAGCCTGCACTCCTAGAGCACGGGCGCCGCACCCACTGCGCCTACACGCTGCAGCTGCTGAAGTCGGGCACCGAGGGCCTGCGCTCCACAAGAGACGCCACTGCAATGAGAAGCCTGTGCACCGCGACGAAGAGTATCCCCACCTGCCGCAGGTAGAGAAGAGCCCTCAGTAACAGCCTCAGCGCAGACAGAAACACAGAAATAAAGAGAAATAAATAAATACATATATATACTTTAAAAAAGAATACTGAAGTGAGTTGCCATTTCCTTCTCCAGGGTCTTCCTGACCCAGGGATCAAATTTCCATCTCTTGCATTGGCAGGCAGACTCTTTACCACTGAGCCACCTGGAAAGCCCATCTTGCCTCCTTAAGTTTTGTTTTACTGTAGGTCGAAATGGAATGTAAAATTTCCCCAAACATAAATCCACCAAAAGTTTTCTTTGCATAGAGCGTCTTTATCTAAGTTTATGGACACACAGATTATTGTTAATAAATAATTAATTGCTATTTAATACTTATGTCTTAAAGCAGTATATTTAGAAAAAAGTTACTTTTCCTACACAAGAAGAAAAAGTATACGTCAACAGAAATAGTCACTTTAACTAGACATGTTAGCATTGCAAACCACAGAGATAAAATTAAAATTGTGTCTAGAATCTATTGATAGTGTTAAACATGTGGTGATTATCACCATATGCAATGCTTGCTTGCAGTTATGCTATTAAATATAGTTGGCTCACAGTGTTGGCAAAGAGTTCGTCTTCCTTGTTGTTACATAAATACCAGCAGCAATGTTTGTCAGATTTTCTTCCCCTGGAACATTATATAAATTTTACTTTAAATTTTCATCAGTTGTTAAACTTTACATTCCATAACAGTGTTACGATTGGCAACAGATCCCAAATGCCTTCTACCAAATACCCAAATTTAAAGCCTAGGTATGTCACAGGAGGCCACATAAACTCAATACCATCACTAAGTTTCAAGAAATATGATATGCTAGCATAGCTTATTCTAACTCCTGAGTATCAAAGGAAAATATATTGCACATGGAGCTACAAGAACCACAGTGGTACTCAACTCTAATCAGTACCATGTATTAAAAAAAAAATGTTATGGTTTGACTGGCTGGAAGCAGAAGAATCACAAAATGAGCAATCCTTTAGGAGGAGGAAATACCATAGACAATTCAAAGAAATAAACAAACCTACACAACAGGCTATAATTTTCATTCATTAGAAAATACAGAGCTGAGTTTCCTAATGTTTTTCCATCATATGCATTCCTTTAACCTCCTATGTGCCCTGTGAAAATTTCATGCAAGATAATATTCATTTTCCAAATACCAAAGAAAGTTAGATACTGCATTTTCCATGGAATATATAAGAAACTATTTCCCAAGTCATATAAAGTAGACATAAAAGTCCAGTTTTAATATTTGCGAACCTATCTATAGGATGACAATTATTTAAGAAGTAACTTTTCATCTATTTAAAAAACTCAAGGTTTTTTAACATGTGATATTAAATGTCTGGCAATTGAGATACACAGGAAATCTCACAGTTCACTTCTCAGCTCAATCAGTATTCCTTAGGTTAAATGTGTGTGTGTGTTTGTGTTTTTCAAGTTTTTATCTATATGTTTGAAAATGTTAAGTACTTTTTCTACCAACAGGAAAAACCTCTTTAAAAGTAAATTATTTATTCTGAAGACAAAAATTGTTCCAAATCATAAAAGTGAGGTCGATTATACAGTAGTAACAGTTCACAAATGACACCCTACATAATGTTAAATGGCAATCTGTATCAGTAATAAGATTTTGTATTTTTGCTGAAACAAAGTTTTCCTTAATGGTTCTGTTAGGTTGGTGCAAAGTAATTCAGTTTTGCATTGTTTGAGATTAGATGTTTGATACTGGGATACATTCTTAAATAATGGTGATTACGTTTTGCTTCATTTTAATGTGCATTTTTTTAATTTTTTGCTAATGATTTATTACTTGCTATTATATTTATTTTATATTTATTTTAGACTAGGGAAATGATGTTAGACAAAAAGCAAATTTGAGAAATTTTCTTATTCAAGTTTAAAATGGGTCATAAAGCAGTGGAGACAGCTAGCAACATAAACTATGCATTTTGCTCAGGAACTCCTAATGAACTTACAGTGCAGTGGTGGTTCAAGTTTTGCAAAGGAGACAAGAGCCTTGAAGATGAGGCGCTCAGCGGCCAATTGAGAACCATCATCAAAACTGATCTTACAACTGCACAAGAAGTTGCCAAAGATCTCAACATCAATTATTCTATGGTCATTCGGAATTTGAAGCAAACTGGAAGGCAAAAAACTCGTTAAGTGGGTGACTCATGAGCTGACCAGAAATCAAAAAAGTCATCGTTTTGAAATGTTGTCTTCTCTTATTCTATGCAACAACAATGAACCATTTCTCAATTGGATTGTGATGTGTGACAAACAGTGGATTTTATACAACAACTAGTGATGACCAGCTCAGTGGCTGGATCAAGAAGAAGCTCCAAAGCACTTACCCAAGCCAAACTTGCACCAAAAAAGGTCACGGCCACTGTTTGGCAGTCTGCTGCCCATCTGCTCTACAGCTTTCTGAATCTTGGCAAAACCATTATATCTGAGAAGTATGTTCAGCAAATTGATGAGAAGCACCGAAAACAGCAGTGCCTACAGCCAGCATCAGTCAACAGAATGGGACCAATTCCTCTCCACAACAATGCCCAACCACACGTTGTACAACCAATGCTTCAAAAGTTGAACAAATTTGGATAGGAAGTTTTGCCTTACCCACCATATTCATCTGTCATCTCACCAACTGACTACCAACTTATTCAAGTTGTCAAGCATCTTGACAACTTTCTGCAATGAAAATGCTTCTACAACCAGGAGGAGGCAGAAATGCTTTCCAAGATTTTGTCAAATCCCAAAGCATGGATTTCTATGTAACAGGAATGAATAAACTTATTTCTCACTGGCAGAAATGTGTTGCTAGTAATGGCTCCTATTTTGATTAACAAAGATGTGTTTGAGCCTAGTTATAATGATTTAAAATTCAAAGTCTGAAACTGCAGTAGTTTTTTCCCTGATCTTAAATATTTCACTTTTTAGGGAAATATGGAAAGCTAAAAAGCAAGGACTTCACACATGCAACATCAGTCTTAATAGTGAACAAATAACAACACAGTGATACTATCATAACCCACTTCCATTCCTAAACTAGAATTTGGTCATTTAGTATTTTATGATAATTCCCCTACAGCTGTCGGTATGAATTAAATGGAAAGAATGTTATAAGGCTGTTAAATAAACACTATTTATAGGAGATAAAATAAGGTTAATTCGATAATGGAGTTAGGAATATTATTGCTATTTTTCTTTTATATTTCAAAGCTTTGAGATGGCTTCAACTTGAAATATTCCTTCCAGCATTACCTTTATTTTAATTTACCAGCATTTATTTCAAAGTCTAGATGAGGCCAAAAAAAACATAAATCTATAGATGGGGAAAGAGTGGAAAGAGTGGCTGAGTTTATTTTTCTGGGCTCCAAAATCACTGCAGATGGTGATTGCAGCCATGAAATTAAAAGACGCTTACTCCTTGGAAGGAAAGTTATGACCAACCTAGACCGCATATTAAAAAGCAGAGACATTACTTTGCCAACAAAGGTCCATCTAGTCAAGGCTATGGTTTTTCCAGTGGTCATGTATGGATATGAGAGTTGGACTATAAAGAAAGCTGAATGCCGAAGAATTGTTGCTTTTGAACTATGGTGTTGGAGAAGACTCTTAAGAGTCCCTTGGACTGCAAGGAGATCCAACCAGTCCATCCTAAAGGAGATCAGTCCTGGGTGTTCATTGGAAGGACTGATGCTGAAGCTGAAACTCCAATACTTTGGCCACCTGATGTGAAGAGCTCACCCACTGGAAAAACCCTGATGCTGGGAAAGATTGAGGGCAGGAGGAGAAGGGGACAACAGAGGATTAGATGGTTGGATTGCATCACTGACTCAATGGACATGGGTTTGGGTGGACTCTGGGAGTTGGTGATGGACAGGGAGGCCTGTCATGCTGCGGTTCATGGGGTCGCAAAGAGCTGGACATGACTGAGTGACTGAACTGAACTGAACTGATTCTTACTTAAAACAGATCTAAAATAAAAAGAATAATGTTTGCACAATGTGTATCTGAATTGCCCATTATGTGTTTTGAGACAATTTATCTTCATGGTATTTGCATCTTTAATTTCAAAAATACTTGTTCACTGACATTAAAGATAGTACTTTCTAATTTAGGCTTATACGTCAGAAAAATATGCAAACCTTTACACATGAACATTTAATATTCTAATTTTAAATTATTTTATGATCTGTTTGGTTGGGAAACAAAATGTGATTTTGAAGGATGTCACTGGAAAATCTAAAAACAAATCTTTACAGTTTACTGATGTATTAAGAGATCTCTTAAAATCAGTGATTCATTAAAGTGCAGAGTTTATAACCAGCTCTAAACTTTGTTCTGGTTTTCACATGGGTGTCTGTCCTGAGCATATAGAGAGAAGGTCTGGGTTTTCATTTTTGTATATACATCATGTTACAGAGAGAAAATATTACTTTATCTTTAGTGTGGTTTTCAATGCCAAATAGGTTTTATACCATCCCAGTTATTTTAGGCAACAGACACACACCATCTAATAGTTGGTATATATTCTAACTTAAGAACACTGTGCCTTGAGACATATGCCTTGTTTTTTTTTTTATAGCATTCAATTCACTGAGCTTATCCTGGATCACCAAAGAAACCCTTGCTGGAGTGAATTGCACTCTAGCAAACACATTTGAAAAATTGCAATAAAAAATAAACCAGCCTGTAAAGATTTGATTGGGTTCCTTATAAAAATTACATTATAGAAAGGAGACATTTAACTTCAGTGACATCTAGTTTTAATTTTAACAATCAGCAACATGAGAAATTTATTTCCTCTCTGGAAGAATTAACACCTGGGTAAGAAAAAAGACAAATTTATAAAGATGGAAAAACTAGAGAACAATAAAAAGTATATGTTGCAATTACAAAATAACATAACTCTTAACTAAATATAATGGGACTTTTAATCCAAATATGCATTATCTCTTTCAAAGTAATCACTTTAGACAACCATTCAGATAATGCCAATAACAATCTCATCATTCAAAACATTCTTACTCCCTGTTTCCAGATCATTCAGTTATTCTTAATGACAGCATATTTTCCCCAAACATGATACCACTTTAATTTACTATGCATATAGATCAATTTGAGAACTGGGAATATTTTTAGCGTATTTGTTTCCTTTTCACCTTTAATAAATCAGGTTTAGGAACTGTAAGATTTTTTTGAGTTCTGGAAAATGTGCATACGCTTTTAACAACCACACCAATCATTTCCTTCATTAAAGGAACATACCCTCATGCTTCTTTCACATTTACTCCAAGACCCTCACAGGCTATAGCTGCTCTGATTTCTATCATAATTGACATTAGTTTAGGCAGGTTTTCAACTTATGTAAGTGGAATTATATAATACATGGGCTTCCCAGATGGCACTAGTGGTAAAGAATCTGCCTACCAATGCAGGGCACTGAGAGATGTGGGTTTGATCCCTGAGTCGCGAAGATCCCCTGGAGGAGGACATGGCAACCCACTACAGTATTCCTGCCTGGAGAATCCTGTGGACAGAGGAGCCTGTCAGGCTACAGCCCATAGGTTCACAAAGAGCTGGACATTACCGAAGCGACTTTGCATGCACACATGCATGCGCACACACATAGAATATGTACTCTTATGTCTGACTTCTTATGCTCATTTACTAAGTGTGCTCTGAGAGAATTTGTGTGATTGTATTATTATTTCCTTAAATTTTCAATAGAATTCATCAGTGAAACACGTTAGAAAAAAGTTTTCTTTATGAAAAAGTTTTTGATAACAAATTTCATTTATTTAACAGATAAAGAACTATTCAGATATCCTATTTATTCTTGTGCCAATATTGACAATTATATTTTTCAAGGAGTATATTCATTTTATCTAAGTTGCAGATAAATCCTGCAAATTTAATCCGTAAAGATGGCTTCTTTTAGAAATACTGAAAAAAAATTTCAGTGTGAAATCTAGGTGTACAAATAAGGCCAATTATTTGTGTAAGTAACAGTTAATTTAAATTTCATAAAGTAAAAATATAGATGATAATAATTTACAGGGCAAATATTTGATACTTGTGGTTTATATATTAGCTATATATGTTCTCTAATGTTAAACTTAAAGCTAAGTATAGTCCAGTTTTTCCTAAATTGTAATTTTTACCACATTGACTTATAAATCTTAAAAATTCCTTTAAAATATTCTTCATGTAATACATGTAAAATTCACTGATAATCCTTTTTTTTTTTTTACTTAACTAAGCATTTTTTTAGGTAAATTGTTCTCCTAGTTTTATAGACTGTTTGTGATATTTCCAGTTTATAAATAATTTAATGATATTATAGATTTTAATCCTTATCATTCTCAGCAATCAGCCTTCCAAAACAAAACATCAGAGGAACTTATAAAGGCAAAACACATCTGTCAAGAGACAGGCTGAGATTCAAACACCCATATGCACCCAACTAGTAGAGTGACCCTAAGGTACAGACTTTATGCTTTCTGGGCCTCCATTTCATACTTATAAATGCAGTAGTTATAAGCTTTGTGATGACTCAATGAGATTATGACTATAACCCTGATGAATTAGCCTGACACAGTACTAATACTTTGTGCGCTTTCTAAACCTAGCTGCTCACAGGACAGTCCAAAGACAACAACATCAACATCACCTATGAGCTTGAAGGCTGTCAGGCCTCATCACAGATCTACTGAATCATCATCATCTGCATTTTAACAAATTTCCACATGACCAGTATGCTCATCCCCATTTCAGAATCAGTTTCTAAATTATTATTAGTACTATTATTATAATAGTTTTATTAGCACTCTTAGTTTGTAATCACATTGCTCTGGCTATTTTGAGAAGATCCTTTCTGATATTCTCTTGGCTGATTATATTAATATTGAAATCTGACAGAAATGTGCATAGCATCTGAGTGAGGTCACTAGTGTGAGTTTGAAAAAAAAAGTATCATTTTAAAATCATTGGTATAATTTGATATGTGTATTCAAAATACATTTAAAGTTTAAAAAATATCCACTCTGTCCTAGAGGATATATCCTATATACAAACATAGATATAATAGAACATAGATATAATACTTGCTTTTACTTAATTAGAAGTAAATAGAAACATACATATAAAGATCTCATTTATTTTAAAATTATATTTGCCTGTCCCTTGGTTCATCTAATTTTTTATCTGCACACGTACAAATATATCTGAAGGTAATTCTGTCAAATGCTTTAAACAGTTCCTTCTGGATAGAGGGCCTGATGTATTTTTCATTTTCTTCTCTTTACTTTTCTGCATTGCTTGCATTTTTATTAATACAAAGAAAGCATCTAAAATTATTTTCAGAAAAAAGTCATTATTCCTGAACACAAATAAAAGTTCTGTTTTTTTTTTTTTTAAACACACCTAAAATCTAAACCAAAACTCTCTCTGTACACAAATCTCCTTGAAGGAAGAAAGGGGAAGACCTGAGACAAAAAGAGGAAGGTGAGAAGATCCTTCTCCTCACTCAATAAAGCAGAACAGTCAAAGACAGGAGATAGATTTTGGAGTTGCAACTCTTCTGAAGTTATCAGGGAGACGATACTGCCCAGAGCACAGGCAGGGTAGATCCTGACAGGGCTATTTTCATACCAGTAGGGACATAAGTAGTCGTCAGGAAGCCAGCTCACCAGCTGTGTAGGAGAGAGTGTGCCTGAGTGTGGCTGACTGGCACCTCAGACCTCATTAACAGAAGAGGGAGAGCTGTCCCCTACACCTGAAGAAGTTAAGTGGCTAATTAAATCCTTCCCTGCTGATGCCAGGAAGCAAGCCGGAGGGCTCAGCTTTAACCCCGGTGCACTTTTGTAAGCAGTAACACTGACATGAGCAAAGATCTTGAAATCGCTGCCTAAAGCAAAGAGCATGAGTGAGGTCTACATGCTTAGCAGAGTAATTCTTGGAAGAAAAGAAAAACTAAAGAAAAGAAACTTGTATTTATGAAACAGACCACTTTCAAAGCACTTAAAAGACCACTTTCTCTTTTAAAAATAATAAGCAATCAAGCTATGTACTCTTAGGAAAAACAGTTACTAAGTATCTGATATATGCCAAGTGCTGATGAAAGGTGCGGACAATAAATTAAAAATACTCAGTATCTACTCTCTAGTAGGTTATGGTCCAGCAGGAGAGACAGACTTGTAAACTAACAAAACTAACGATCACAGTAATCACAGAGATGTTCACAGTAACAGCATGGAAGCTATAAAAGCACAAGGTGCTGTCATGATATCTACCAATCTAATGCCGCCTTTTGAGGACAAAACGGAGGGTATATTTGACTTTGATTTAGACTTTTCTTTTGAAGTTCAGTTCAGTTCAGTTCAGTCGCTCAGTCGTGTCTGACTCTTTGTGACCCCATGAATTGCAGCACGCCAGGCCTCCCTGTCCATCACCAACTCCCTGAGTCTACCCAAACCCATGTCCATCGAGTTGGTGATGCCATCCAGCCATCTCATCCTCTGTCGCCCCCTTCTCCTACTGCCCCCAATCCCTCCCAGCACCAGGGTCTTTTCTAATGAGTTAACTCTTCTCATGAGGTGGCCAAAGTACTGGAGTTTCAGCTTCAGCATCAGTCCTTCCAATGAACACCCAGGACTGATCTCCTTTAAGATGGACCGGTTGGATCTCCTTGTAGTCCAAGGGACTCTCAAGAGTCTTCTCCAACACCACAGTTCAAAAGCATCTATTTTTCGACACTCAGCTTTCTTCACAGTCCAACTCTCATATCCATACATGACCACTGGAAAAACCATAGCTTTGACCAGACGGACCTTTGTTGGCAAAGTAATGTCTCTGCTTTTTAATATGCTATCTAAGTTGGTCATAGCTTTCCTTCCAAGGCGTAAGCGTCTTTTAATTTCATGGCTGCAGTCACCATCTGCAGTGATTTTGGAGCCCAAAAAAATAAAGTCTGACACTGTTTCCACTGTCTCCTCATCTATTTCCCATGAAGTGATGGGACCAGATGCCATGATCTTAGTTTTCTGAATGTTGAGCTTTAAGCCAGCTTTTTCACTCTCCTCTTTCACTTTCATCAAGAAGCTTTTGAAGGTACCCTTCAATTCCTATTTTTTTAATTGACCCCCCCATCCCCACTTAAGAGTCTCCTGACCCTTATCTGCCTCTTTATCTTAAGGCTGGTTTATATCAAGTGATAAGAAATTTCAGATGATTATACATTAAGAAATGACCATTAGGACAGGCATATTTATCATCCAAGAGTCAATTTGGGGGGATAACCCCCATTTTATAGAGGATCAACTCTGAAAGGCTCAATTTTCTATCAAATGATTCCTCATGGATGATGTTCTTTTGTTTGGCAATAACCTTCCACCATGCCAGCTTCCCGTTACTGCTTTCAAATAAGGGAAGAATGAATCATTGCCAACTACAGTGAATGATGCCAGCTAAGGAGGGGGATTCTGTTAGAATCGTGGCTAACACAAGGCGAGAGTCCAGGAAGAGAGTCAAGAGAGATTTCCTCTTTCATTCACTATAGTGAGATCTGATTTATTTATTATATGTATTCAATTTCTAGAACTCACATCCTATGCCTTTTTGCAACTAATTTTCTGTTTGTCCAAACAAAATATATTCAATCACATTATGTGCTACTTCATCTTATGTAAACTTCTAAAAGATTTCCCTGCCTGTCGCCACATACTTCAGACACTATACTCAAAGCAATCTTTCTAAAAGCCAAAACTGATTATGGAACATTTTTTTAGTAAAATTCCTCCAACACTTTTCACGGCTTTCAGAATGAAAGCTCTGGTTTCCCACGAGTTTAGAGACCTGGCCTACCTCTATTTCTTGTCTCACGCATTTTGCTCACTCACCTTGCTCAAGATGTGCTTTTTCCTAATGTTTCCAAATAGGTTATGTCACCAGATGGTCTTGTAACTTTAAACAAGTGGTTGTCTAGATGCAAAACCATGCAGGAACTGAACTTATGTCTAAGCTCTTCTTTTTTGAGTCTTCTCACATGAATGAATTAAATTATCCTATATCCCGTCACATCATAGGCATACCTTTTCACGGTATGCACACCCTGTATTGCAAGTGTTGATTACTTGTCTTGCTTCCCTTTTAAAGATCTACAGCTTGGCACCTTGCACAAAGCAGACATATAAAAGACACTGTGTAAATATTTACTAAATTACTGGAGTCTTAGAATATTAAGGTAAACTTTATCTTAAGATATTAGAGATGATCTACTATATCCTTATGTTGTGTTAAGTCGCTTCAGTTGTGTCTCTTTTGTAACTCCATGGACTGTAGCTTGCCAGGCTCCTCTGTACATGGGATTTTTCAGGGGTTCTTCTGACCCAGGGATTGAACCTGCATCTCTTACGTCTCCTGTATTGGCAGGTGGGTTCTTTACCACTGACACCACTTGGGAAGCCCATCCTTAGGTTACAGAGGTAGAAATCTGCTTTGCTTTTCTAAATGTGATCTGTCAAATTTTCCTCAAACTTCAAAACTTTTTAATTTTCATTTTATTTTCCTCTTCAGAATACTCTAAAATATTCCCATCCTCTTCATTGCACATCCCTACATTCCTCTTCATATGTTCTTATATTTCAATGGTAAAGATGACACAAGTCAATCATCCCATTCTCAGTCTTCTAGGGAAGACTTCCACTTACGTTTAAGTCAAATTGATTGCTTGCTTCCCTTGCACATCTCTCTATTGGCAGAACTGCCAATATTTATTTTAGGAGAACAAAAGCTCTTTAAAGAGAAGGAATATAAAAGTAAGGGGCTGCCAATAGCTGCGTCAGCATCTGGTCACTATAATAATTCTCACAAATTACCTGACTATGCATGCCATTAGTATTTGAAAGAACAAAATGATGCTTTTTAGAACTACATAAAAAACCTAGAAAGGAACTTCTAAGTAGTTTTCCTCCTATGAAATTCCCCAAATACCAAAGTATGTGGGTGTTAGTCAGGGTCTTCAATGAAACAAACCCCAAAATGGAATTAGCTATGCAAGTGATTTATTGAGGAAAACGCCTATGATAGAAAATGGAAAGGAGGTGGGAAAGTCAAGAGAACTGACAGAGTATAACAAGGTTCTGATTATGTGAAGAAAAGAGAAGTGAGTTTGGATAGAAGATCTTAAATTGCAGTGCAGCTGGAAGAAAGTGTGGTAAGGACAATGGTAAGTCCTTGAGTCCGAGTCCGGATCATAAAAGCACCATGTCTTCCAGGAACAAACCTGCCTTAGTATTCCTGCTGTACTTAGCCACTGGTCAGGTATAGCTGGTTGGAAATGAAGCATCAGCTTAAATACAATGATATGTTTTACAGTGTAAGAGCTGGGTCAATTAGAATCCCACAGTATGTTTTACATGGCATGGCTTTCATCTTTGGGAAATTTCCTTGATATAACATTAATGAACATATCATCTATATTTGGTAGTTATTTTAACTACTTGTTACTGAACCAAACCTGGGCCCACTCACTTACATGCAGTAAAGCCAAACTGCTGACACCAAGCTGGAGAGGATCTGAGGCTTGCTTCCCTCCCACTCCTCTGCGTGGGGCCCTGCCACAAACCCTTACTTTGATCCAAACTCCGCTGTGAGAGTTTAGATTTCTGCAATGCAGGCACAGAAACCTTTGCTTGGTTACCCTTATTACTATGTTCAAAACTGTGAATTCAAAACCATATGCTAAACATTTATATTTTAAAATGTGGCTCATTATTAACTGTGTTTATATTTCAACAGAAAAGTTAAAAATGGCAAGCTTTTCACTCATTGCTTTTGTCAAATAGAGGATGAATCAGCCCTAATAAGGCCAGCACATTTGTGTATGGATCTGCATGTATAGGTGGTATCCTTTCAAAATATGTGTAACCTTTCACATTTTCTAATAAAACTACATGTGCTTTTATAATGACCTCTGGGTTTTAAGTTATCTGCATATAAATATTGGTATTATTAATTCAATACAACATAAAGAGATGGCAACACTATGAAATCATTCACTTTCTTTGACTGAAGATAAAGGAAACTGTAGAAGAAGAGATATGTTTTGGTTCTATAACTAATCTATGATTTTAAGATTCACTGTTTTTTCAAATTATTTATCCCTAATTTTAATACTTCTGTACTTATATAGTCCTTGCTAAATTTGGTAATTCTGTCTCCTTTACCCTTTTAAGGATAACTGTCACTGTGATTTACCACTGAAAACCTCGCTTACTGCCTTTTTGCCTCACATATCCTTAAGATAATGCATACCTTCAGTGAGAGCAGATTTCCACATGATCACTGTGAATTTGAAGATTTCCCATTAACTTGTATGTCTCCTACTCTTTTATGTGTAGCCTTACTTTGCAATTCTATTTTCATCTATAATGGGAAACACAAACTCTAACAGGCATTTAATTGAAAAACTGAAATGCTTTTAAAATGGTATTATTCTGTTTTGTTATTTTTTATTACAAAAATTAGTAGTGCCAAGGTTTTCATTATAGAAATAAAATTATAGAGCAAACATGTTCTTTACTAGGAAATTACTCTTACTTTCTAAATCTTAGGCCAAATAATTTTATTAAAGGTTACAAAATAGAAATAATATTTTATTCTATAAAATGTTTTAATATCAAATTAACATTTACATATTATTTAATCTTAATAAAACTTTAGAAATAAAAAATTATGATGTGATTAGAGGACACACTACTCCAAAATACAGCACCTTGGCATACTGAATATTTTAAGTTAACGTAGCTTGAGAAAATGGCAGAAGCAAGAAGGTCACTCTGCCCTCCCCCAGCCCCACCTTCTGCCCCTGAGAAAAGTCGCAGAACCCTCATGTGAGAAGTACCTCCATATACCCTGTCCTCCCTCTTCCCCAGAGGAAAGGGGCATCCTTATTTTCAAAGACCAAAGGATGTCAAGAAGGACTCTAAGAAACAAACATTGTTAAGTCTCCCCTAGTTCACTACAAACCCCATACTCCTTAACATATTGAAGTGGAGCAGAATTTGTAACCCCAACATATGCCACTTCAGCATATGGAGTATTTTGAGCTAAAGGCAATCAAAACCCTACAGATTCAGGAAAACATGCTACTGCTCCCTCAACTGCCTAAATTTACACAGGAAAGGCATCCTGTACCAGAAAAAGAGCTATTGAGGGGACACCCATTTACCTAAGAAACTTATCTGTGTCACAGGGCAAACTTTGTTTTCCAAATATTCTCACACAACTTCCTGTGAATGGCGTTCCTTCCCTCTGTACCCTTAACTCGTATGCTATATAAGCCTCAATTGCTTAGATGTCCTGGAATTCCATCTTTTTATAATATCCCCATACATACAAAATTTGGTTTCTTCCTGCTAATGTGTCTCGTATCAATTTAATTAGTAGACCAGCCAAATAACTTAGAAAAGAAGAAGGGAAAAGCTTTCTGCCCATAAACTAACATATCCTCCCATACTGTGCACTCATGTTTCAAAGCCTAGCATAAACACACAGGCCTGTTTCTCTGTGTCTTCACTGCTTTCTGAAAAGCTCCCATGTCATGCAAAGGTGAAAGTGGAAGTGTTAACCACTCAGTTGTGTCCAACCAATTGTGACCCACTGACTGCATCCTGCCAGGCCCTCTGGCCATGGAATTCTGTATATGTAAAACTTCTCTTTTACATATTCTGTTTTTTCTCCTGTTAATATATCTCTGACAGATTAAGTCTCAGACCTAGTCAGGAACCCTAAGGAGGTTAAGGAAAACTTTTCCATCCCTACAAACGCTTCTAAAAAATTTAAAGATAATTTTTTAACGAAAATACCACTTTTCTTAAGTATTCTGTTTTTTACGTGAATTTTTAAAGTGAAAATTTGCTCCTCTCTTTGTGATACCACATACTTTGTGGAGAGCATGAAACTATTTTTGATATACTAAAAATGTATTAACAAAGTCTCTGACATTTCAATATAAATTTCATTAAAAAACATTTGGGTTAAAGACTTGTTCAATACTAAAAAGACTATAAGACCTTCAACTCACAACTTATTCATATGGTGAATGAAGAGATGGATATGTTCATGATCATTAGCCACTTATCAAAAAAATTTAATAAAAAAAAAAGAAGTCTCATTTAGCTTGTATGTCATTACTTTATACGAACAGCTTCCTCTTGACTATGTTTTCTGACAAAATCGGTTATTTTCATAATAAAAAAATTCAAATGATCTATACATTTTACTGATTTAAGTTGTTATTTCCTGATATGTTGTACATACAGGACTCTAAAATATCAGGATGTGATACCAAGAGAATCCTTAGTGTGTGCACAGAAATAACTGACAAAAGATGCTCAAGCAGTGTTACACTGACAAGTGAATTCAAGAGCTCCTGAAGAGACAAGTAGAAGAGAAACCATGAGAACATATTAGAAAGAAGAGTTCACGTAGTATAACCTGGCTGTGAAGAACTGCAAAGCAAGAGGGTTAGGAAGACTATTTGAACAAATAAGGTGATTAACTTCAACACAAGAAGTTTGCATTTGAGGCAGTGATGTTCTGAGCCACTGTGAATCTGACTCAAGACTCAAGACGCTGTCGTTCAGTCACTAATTCATGTCCGACTCCCATGAGTCAGCTCTTTGCATCAGGAGTGACTCATCTAATTGAGAAGGTCCTTTGTGTTTTAGCTGGTGGAGACATGAGCATATGTATAAAAGTAGACGGAGTTCCAGAGGATACCAGGGAGAAGATTGAGGAAGACAAAGAGCCAGGATAAAATGAAAGCTACAGTTCAAGGAGCAAAACTGTATTGTTTGCTATCTTTCTGAGTGGTAGAAATTATACCAAACAAGAAAACTTAGCTTATTTAGAAATGCATAAGTACAAAGAATACAAACCTAAGGAGAATATTTAACAAAAATATACTAAATAGAAAAAAATTTAGATGTGTTCCATGTACACTCACACATGTATGTATACTTTTTGGAAACCATGCATGTTAAAGGAGTTATAATTTGAGTCACTAATGCCCTGGGCCTCCCCCTTGGTGTCACTGACCTCTTCCTTCCAATCGTCTTTTACTCTCTAAGCAGGATCATCTATTCTCAGGGCTTCACTTATCATTTCTATGCTGCTGACTTGCTAAAAAATATGTCCAGACTCGACCTCTGTTCTAAACACCAAACATTTTAAGCTCTATCTAGATTTCCTACATCAACGTAAATAAGTCCAGTGTGCAAATAATAATATGAGAAATTGTTGATAATTACTAAGGGTCATCATGTCTCCCAGCAATCTTGATTCCAGCTTGTGCTTCATCCAGCCCTGCATGTCACATTATGCAATCTGCATATAATTAAAATAAGCAGGGTGATAAAATACAATCTTGATGTACTCCTTTCCCAATCTGGAACCAGCCCACTGTCCCATGTCCAGTTCCAGTTGCTGTTTCTTGACCTGCATACAGTTTTCTCAGGAGGCAGGTAAGGTGGTCTGGTATTCCCATCTCTTGAAGAATTTTCCAGTTTGTTGTTTTCCACACAGTCAAAGTCAATAAAACAGAAATAGATGTTCTTCTGGAACTCTCTTGCTTTTTTGATGATCCAATGGATGTTGGCAATTTGATCTGTGGTTTCTCTGCCTTTTCTAAATCTAGCATAAACACCTGAAGTTCTCGGTTCATATACAATTGGAGCCTTGCTTGGATGAGCATTAACTTCCTAGCTTGTGAAATGAGTGCAATTGTGCAGTAGTTTGAACATTCTTTGCCATTGCCTTTCTTTGGGACTGGAATGAAAACTGACCTTTTCCAATCCTGTGGGCCACTGCTGAGTTTTCCAAATTTGCTGGCATACTGATTGTAGCACTTTCACAGCATCATCTTTTAGGATTTGAAATAACTCAACTGGAATTCCATCACCTCCACTAGCTTTGTTCATAGTGATGCTTCCTAAGGCCCACTTGACTTTGCATTCCAGGATGTTTGGCTCTAGGTGAGTGATCACACTATTGTGGTTATCTGGGTCCTTAAGATCTTTTGTATTCTCCTTTGAACATAGATCTTCTGTGTATTCCTGCCACCTCTTCTTAGCCCAGGTGCTTTATATGGATTATTTTCATTAGTTCACATAGCAATTCTATGATGTAAATATAATCCCTGTTTTACACATGTAGAAATATCCATGTGTTAACTGACTTGTATCACTAATAGATTCTACAGAGCCAGTAAGTTTTGAAATCAGGAACTATGATACTATGGCTATATATACTTTTTCTAATTTTACAGAATTTCAGTTAAAGGCTTTAATTAATGAGAAATCAACCTACTCTCATTATTAATCTTTTGAACTACTAAAGTGTACCTTAAATTAAGAGGTGACTATACAATTATTCAGAGAAGGCAATGGCACCCCACTCCAGTACTCTTGCCTGGAAAATCCCATGGACGGAGGAGCCTGGTAGGCTGCAGTCCATGGGGTCTCAAAGAGTCGGACATGACTGAGCGACTTCACTTTCACTTTTCACTTTTATGCATTGGAGAAGGAAATGGCAACCCACTCCAGTCTTCTTGCCTGGAGAATCCCAGGGATGGGGTAGCACAGAGTCAGACATGACTGAAGTGACTTAGCAGTAGCATACAATTATTCAGGACACACATCCCAAAGCCAAACTCTCTGAATCCAAACCTTGGCTCTGATGCCCTTAAATAGTATAATCTTGAGCAAGTTACTCAGTATTTGTGGGCCTTGTTTTTCTCACTGGAAGCAAGTGCATAAAAACAGTATATAAATAAAGAGTTTTATCCATATACAAGAATTTTGTACATAGTATATCTCAATAAATATTAGACATTGTTAACATTATCAGTTATATCTTTATGCATCTCCCAGTTCCTGGAGTTACAAAGTAGTGTTTCTCCAATATCTTCTGCTAAATAATTTCTCGGGCTCCATCTGTACAGAGCTCTGTTATGTTAGTTTCTCTACACCCATCATTCCTGGGCTAAATATCCTTGCTTAAGTCCTCTACCAGAGTTCATCTGCAGGCTACTAACTGAACAATCAAAATATCTGTCAGTTTACAACAAATATGTCTGTAGGCTAATAATATCAAAGCCGTATATTGTCACCCTGATTATTTAACTTCTATGCAAGAGTACATCACGCAAAATGCCAGGCCAGATGAATCAGAAGCTGGAATCAAGACTGCTGGGAGAAGTATCAACAACCTCAGATATGCAGATGTTACCACTCTAAGGACAGAAAGCCAAGAGGAACTAAAAAGCCTTTTGATGAGGATAAAAGAGGAGAGTGGAAAATATGGCTTAAAACTCAGCATTCAAAAAACTAAGATCATGGCAACCGGTCAAAGAATTTCATGGCAAATAGATCATGGGGAAAAAGTGGAACAACAGTGACAGATTTTATTTTCTTGGGCTCCAAAATCCCTGCAGATGGTTAATTACAGCCATGAAATTAAAAGACGCTTGCTCTTTGGAAGAAAAGTTACAGCAAACTTAAGACAGTATATTAAAAAATAGAGACATTACTTTGCCAACAAAGGTGTGTATCATCAGTTATGTTTTTTCCAGTAGTCATGTATAGATGTGAGGGTTGGATCACAAAAAAGGCTGAGCACCGGAGAACTGATGCTTTGAACTGTGTTGTTGGGGACGACTCTTGAGAGTCCCTTGGACTGCAAGGAGATCAAACCAGTCCATCCTAAAGGAAATCAATCCTGAATATTCATTTGAAGGATTGATGCTTAAGCTGAAGCTCCAATACTTTGGCCACATGATGTGAAAAGCTGACTCATTAGAAAAGCCCCTGATGTGGGAAACACTGAAGGCAGGAGGAGATGGGGACGACAGAGGATGAGATGGTTTGATGGCATCACCAACTCAGTGGACATGAGTTTGAGCAAGCTCCAGGAGGTGGTAAAAGACAGGGAAGGCTGGCATGATGCAGTCCACAGGGTTTCAAATAGACATGAATGAGTGACTGAACAACACTTTGCCGACAAAGGTCCATATAGCCAAAGCTACAGTTTTTCCAGAAGTCATGTATGGATCATGTGAGAGTAGGACCATAAGGAAGGCTGAATGCCAAAGAAGTGATGCTTTTGAATTGTGTTGCTGCAGAAGACTCTCGAGAGTCACTTGGACAGCAAGGAGATTAAACAAGTGAATCCTAAAGGAAATCAACCTTGAATATTCATTGGAAATACTAATGCTGAAGCTGAGGCTCTAATAATTTGGCCATCTGATGCGAAGAGTCGACTTACTGGAAGAATCCCTGATGCTGGGAAAGACTGATGGCAGGAGGAGAAAGAGACAACAGAGGATGAGATAATTAAATGGTGTCACTAACTCAATAGACATGAATTTGAGCAAACTCTGTGAGATAGTGAAGGACATAGAAGCCTGATGCTGCTGTCCATGGGGTCACAAAGGCAGACATGACTTCAGAAAAACAAAAATTAACAATAACCGTATGGTCAATATATTTGTTGACCTGGAAGTAGCTGGTACATCCCTATTCCTAGTCCCAGGTAGGCTGCTATACATAAAAGACTGAAACAAATGGTGGTTCTCATATGCTAACCAATTGATAGTCCCTTGATGGCTCAGAGGTTAAAGCGTCTGCATCCGATGCGGGAGACCAGGTTCGATCCCTGGATCGGGAAGATCCCCTGGAGAAGGAAATGGCAACCCACTCCAGTATTCTTGCCTGGAGAATCCCATGGACGGAGGAGCCTGGTAGGCTACAATCCATAGGGTCGCAAAGAGTCGGACACGACTGAGCGACTTCACTTCACTTCACTTGAATTTTCTACATCAGATTATTTTGTCTGTTTCTCTGTAATGCTGACCGTTGTATGGAACCCTTTAGATTTAATTAGACCTGCTGAAACATGATCATAGTCTGAATCTGGGTCATGTTCTCATTTTCAGAAAGATTATTTACTTCAAAATTGTTATGAAGTTTCTTCCTACTATTGAATAACTCCAATAGTTTCCAAAATTCTCCAACCAAGCCCAATTTAATCAGAAGTCACTGATTTTAATTACTGAATCTGCCTGCAGTTTATGAGTTCAGAAAGATTCTGTCACCTTTTAAAGTTAAATCCAGCTAAAAGTTTGCCTCATTATCGATGCCTGTAACCTCTTCTTTCCTTTTATGAAGACTGTGGTTTTCCTTTTTTTCTATGTGAAATACGCCTTATTTTTTTGTATCTCACCCAAGAGCCTGCAATAGATCAGACTATTAACAGTAGCAAGAAAAGAAAGCCAAGGTCAATCCAGGTACCACCCTTACCTTTGTGGGCCCACACCCCATAAAGCTTCTCCTCTTTGCAGACTCATTTGGGCTAGATCAGATTTTCATTTCCACTGTAGCTAATATGGGTTCCCTGATACTGCCCACAAACTCCCTGTTACCAGAGGCATATTTCATGGATATTTGTTTTTAAAGAATGTAAACAATTTTTCAGTGCAGTGATATTCAGATAAGGGAAAAAAGCGTAGATATTCACAGTCTTTGCCCTTCTCCCCAATCATCAAAGGAGAATGTATTTGTTATCAGATATTAGATCACAGAATATATTTGTTATCAGATATCAGATCACAGTTGTACAGGAAAGGCAATGGACAATGACTGACTAAACTGTTCCCAGGTTATATAAACTAATTTCTAATTTACACAAAGCTACTTAAAATTCTCAAAACTGGGAATGGATTTATAACAATGCAGAAGGGAAATGCAGAGAGGCTGGAGCTTGGAGGGAATGACCATAACGGAGACTAGAACAGTAGCAATACTGTGTGAGGAACTGAAAGAGATGAGTAGAGGCATTTTAATCGGCACCCTGTGGCATACCTTATTGCCACCTCTTCAAAAGCCCTCCCTAAACATATAGTACTTTGAAGAGCGTTTTGTGTTGGGTTTTTTTTTTTTTTTCCTTTTGAGGGTTTTAAAGCTGTCTGAGGATGAATCTAAATATCAAAACAAGAGGCCCAGTTTTATTTTGTTTACATATTTTTAACACCAACAAAATACTAAAATGCATTTAATGAAAAACAATGTACTATTTAAGCCCGTTTCTCTCCACTATAGATCTATGAAAAAGTTTTTTGCATTGCCTCTCTATAATGAAAAAAATCATTTCCTATATCAAGCTTATATTTTTCCTCCCTGTCTGTTACTAATTGAATATTCTATAACATTATCTTAATACCAACGATGGATCTGATTATAAGCCAGTTAATTATTAATCAGAACATAACCATGTTTCCAATTATGATAGCTTTAGTGTCATTTGGTTTTCAGTACTGAGTTATGTGAACTTTGTATTTCCTTTGTAAATCTAGATTTTTTTAAATAAAGAATTTTCTCAGTAATTTACTATTGTGCATTCACACACACATACACAAGTCTGGACACATTTTTTGGGAGGCCCCATGTCACACAGCTTGCTAGATCTTAGTTCCCCAATGAGAGACCAAACTTGTGACCCCTGCAGTGGTACCGCGGAGCACCAGCCCCTGGACTACAAGGGAATTCCTGAGATTAGAAAAATTTCTTAACCTAAAATATTTTCATTAATTTCATTTTTCTTCAAAACTACTGTATTGTGATTGTCTGATCTTTTAGTCCAAGAAAAACCACACCTCACACTAACACAATCTTTAACAAACCTTTGATTAGTACTCCTCCTGTTTCATTATAGCCAAAGCTTACTATTCCAGTAGTTAACCAAGGAGTACTAAGAAATGTATTTGTGTTGTTGTTTTATTGTAGTTAATCAAATAAAATTCCTTGCTCCCCAATCAAGAGATTAACTACAGTTCCACACATACCCATATTTACTAGTGTAATTTAAACCAATCTTTTTCTCTCTTACACTACCATTCCAGTGCTAAATTTTAATATTTTAAAATAAATTCAAATCAGTAAGTGGAAAATATAAACCAAAAATATATCTTGCTATGACCTGCATTTGAATTGCATACTGAGCTTAGGCTCACAATTTACAAACTGACTTCTACAGTTAGATTAATTTATGAGCAATTACTACAGTCACAAATTGCATTCATAAAAATGATAATGATCTTTCTGGAATTATATGCAAACTTGACCCATCACATATATACAAAAGAAAGCTTGGGATATGCAGAAACCCTTAATGAGAAAATAAAATAAGCACTTTGGAACCGGTACGTATGACATTATTATTAATGAGAGGAGATAAAACATATAGAAATGCTAATAGAAATATTAATAGATAGACTGGAAACTCAGAATACATATTGTAAATAGGATGTTACAGGAAAATCAATATTATTGGCAGCAAAAAGCTTCTAACAATTTTAATGAGAATGTGGAAAGTGTATGTGAATTACACTTGATAATAATGAATGGGCAGAAAAGGGACTGCAGAGATTTTCAGAGTAGAAAATCTATTGGTCATTCAGGCCCATAAATGACTGAACGAAATTATTTATCATATCCTGAGAATATTTAGCTCTGGGAACTAACCTGAAATAAAGTGCAGTATTAATTTTAAATTTGTTTTCTTTCTGGCAATGAACACTAAGGATGCACCCTCTACCAGCAGCATCACAGAACGGAACAGAGGAGCAGTGAAGTAAATTTCTCTACTAAACAACGGCTCGGGCTTTCTGTAAAATAAGAATCTACACTAGTTTCTATGATAATAAAGGACAAGAAAGTCTAACAATAATTTATTTATAGGGACTATCTATAAGCCTAATAAATAAAATCCTACCAATTTTCCTAGCAATATGTATTAAATTGTTAAATGGTTGCCTTACTCAGATAATTAAAATGACCACTGTAAGTGTCATGTCTATAAATTAAAGGGAAAGAAAGCACAAAAGTAGGAAAGGGGGAAGGAAGGAAGGTAGGGTGGGAGTCAGGAAGCGGGGGGGACAAACAGAGGGGCCATTTCTCCAAAATACTATCATAAATGGATATTAGTTCTAGTCCCATATCCCATCATTTTAAATATTGATGGATTTGAATATGTAACATCTCTCATTCCCATGCTTCTGTGTGTGTGTGTGTGTGTGTGTGTGTGTGTGTGCGCGCGCATGCACACATGTGTGTGTCTGGCAAATTGTAGGTAATAGCACATGGATCAGCACGTGGATCAACATACTTGACGTGTGTAAGTTATTTGCTAATTAAACACTGCGTTATAAAAGTACTCATGAAGGAGAAGTACTTGGAAGAAATTTTACACAGCCCTCATATACATTAGTACAGTTCACTCTTTTTTTTTTAATGTAACTTTTATGTTCTTTTAACATCAATATGAACCCATGGATGCTAGTGAGGAAGGGACAGTTAAGGACTTTGGGAAGGTCATGTACACACTGCTATATTTAAAATGAAAATCAATAAAAATGTATTGTATAGCAATGTACTTATTGTATAGGCAATATAGTGTTGATTATTATTTGTATGCATATGGAACTCTGCTCAAGGTTAAGTACAATTCACTCACATAGAGGAAACCTAAACCAATAATGGAAAGTGAAAAGATTCAGTTAGCCCCTAGAGAACAGGAGGCCATTGTTTATTAAATAGCTTATTTAAGGTAGAAATTAAAAAGCATAAGAGACTATTTTTTTAAATTCACTGAATAGAAAATTACAGTAGACTACATCATGGACAGGGCTGTATTCATCTTGGAAAACACAGTGTTAAGGAGGGAAAGAGAAAGACAGAGACTTTTTGCAAGAGTAATCCGCTCATGACAGACGGGTCATGGTGGAGAGGTCTGACAATACATGGTCCACTGGAGAAGGGAATGGCAAACCACTCCACTATTCTTGCCTTGAGAACCCCATGAACAGTATGAAAAGGAAAAATAAACTGGCACTGAAAGGTAAACTCCCCAGATTGGTAGGTGCCCAGTATGCTACTGGAGAAGAGTGGAGAAATAACTCCAGAAAGAATGAAGAGATGGAGCCAAAGTGAAAACAACATCCAGTTGTGGATGTGACTGGTGATGGAAGTAAACTCTGATGCTGTAAAGAACAATATTGCATATGAACCCTGAAGGCTAGGTCCACACACCAAAGTAAATTCAAAGTGGTCAAACAGGAGATGGCAAGAGTGAACATCAACATTTTAGGAGTCAGTAAACTAAAATGGACTGGAATGTGTGAATTTAATTCAGATGAGCATTATCTCTACTACTGTGGGCAAGAATCCCTTAGAAGAAATGGAGTAGCCCTCAGAGTTAACAAAAGAGTCCGAAATGCAGAACGTGGGTAAATCTCAGAATGACAGAATGATCTTTGTTCATTGCTAAGGCAAGCCATTCAGTATCACAGTAATCCAAGTCTATGTCCCAACCACTAATGCTGAAGAAGCTGAAGTTGAACGGTTCTATGAAGACCTAAAAAACTTTCTAGAACTAACACCTAAAAAAGCTGTCCTTTTCACCATAGGGAACTGGAATGCAAAAGCAGGAAGTCAAGAAATACCTGGAGTAACAAGCAAATTTGGCCCTGGAGTACTAAATAAAGCAGGGCAAAGGCTAGCAGAATTTTGCAAAGAGAACGCATTGATCATAGCAAATATCCTCTTCCAACAACACATGGACAACACCAGAAGGTCAGTACCAAAATCAGTTTGATTATATTCTTTGCAGCCAAAGAAGGAGAAACGCTATAGAGTCAGCAAAAACAAGACCAGGAGCTGACTGTGGTTCAGATCATGAACCCCTTATTGAAAAATTCAGACTTAAATTGAACAAAGTAGGGAAAACCACTAGACCATTCAGGTAGGACCTTAAACAAATTCCTTATGATTATACAGTGAAAGCAACAAACAGATTCAAGGGATTAGATCTGATACAGTGTCTGAAGAACTGTGGATGGAGGTTTGTGACAACCCCAAGATAAAAGAACAACCCCAAGATAAAGAAATGCAAAAAGGCAAAATGGATGTCTGAGGACACCTTATAAATAGCTGTGAAAAGAAGAGAAGCCAAAGGCAAAGGAGAAAAGGAAACATATAACCATTTGAATGCAAAGTTCCAAAGAATAGCATGGAGAGACAAGAAAGCCTTCCTCAGTGATCAATGCCAAGAAATAGAGAATAAATAATAGAATAGGAAAGACTAGAGATCTATTCAATAAAATTAGAGATACCAAGGGAACTTTTCATGCAAACATGGGCACAATAAAGAACAGAAATGGTATGGACCTAAGAGAAGCAGAAGATATTAAGGAGAGGTGGCAAGAATACACAGAGGAACTATACAAAAAAGATCTTAATATCCGGACAACTACGATGGTGTGATCACTCACCAAGAGCCAGACATCCTCGAATGTGAAGTCAAGTGGGACGTAGCAAGCATCTACTATGAACAATGCTAGTGAAAGTGTTGGAATTTAAGTTGAACTCTTTCAAATCCTGTGAAAGTGCTGCACTCAATATGCTAGCAAGTTTGGAAAATACAGCAGTGGCCACAGAAATGGAAAAGGTCAGTTTTTCATTCCAATCATAAAGAAAGGCAATGCCAAAGAATGTTGAAACTACTGCACAATTGCACACAGCACACACACTAGCAAAGCAATGCTCAAAATTCTCCAAGTCAGGCTTCAATAGTATATGAACTGAAACTTCCAGATGTTCAAGCTGGATTTAGAAAAGGCAGAGGAATGACAGATCAAATGCCAACATCCACTGTATCATCAAAAAAGCAAGAGAATTCCAGAAAAAAAACATCTACTTCTGCTTTACTCACTATGCCAAAGCCTTTGACTGTATGGATCACAACAAACTGTGGAAAATTCTTCAAGAGGTGGGAATACCAGACCACCTGACCTGCCTCCTGAGAAATCTGCATGCAGGTCAAGAAACAACAGTTAGAACTAGACATGGAACAATGGACTGGCCCCAAATTGGGAAATGAGTACATCAAGGCTGAATATTGTCACCCTACTTACTTAACTTATATGCAGAGTGCATCATGCAGAATGCCGAGCTGGATGAAGCACAAGCTGGAATTAAGACTGCCGGGAGAAATATCAATAACCTCAGATATGCTGATGACACCACCACATGACAGAAAGTGAAGAAGAACTAAAGAACCTCTTGATGAAAGCGAAAGAGGAGAGTGAAGAAGCTGGCTTACAACTCAACATTCAAAAAACTAAGATCATGGAATCTGGCCCCAGCACTTCATGGTAAACAGATGAGGAAACAATGAAAACAGTGACATACTTTATTTGTCTGGGCTCCAAAATCATTGCAGATGGTGACTGCAGACATGAAATTAAAAGACACGAGGTTCCTTGGAAGAAAAACTATGACCAACCTAGACAGCACATTAAAAAGCAGAGACATTACTTTCCTGATAAAGGTCCATCTAGTCAAAGCTATTGTTTTTCCAGTAACCATGCATGTATGTAAGAGTTGTATTGATGCATTTGAATTGTGGTGTTGGAGAAGACTCCTGAGAGTCTTTTGGACTGCAAGGAGATCCAACCAGTCCATCCTAAAGGAAATCATTGGAAGGACTGATACTGAAGCTGAAACTCCAATACTTTGGCTACCTGATGAGAAGAACTTACTCATTAGAAAAGACCCTCCTGACGTTGGGAAAGATTGAAGGCAGAAGGAGAAGGGGACAACAGAGGATGAGATAGTTGGATGGCATCACTGACTCGATTGACATGAGTTTGAGCATGCTCTGGGAGTTTCTGAAGAACAGGGAAGCCTGTCATGCTGCAGTCCATGTGGTTGCAAAGAGCCCAACATGACTGAGCAACTGAACTGAACTGAATCTGCTCAAGTTCACTACAGATCCCACAGCACTCTACTGTTACACCGGATAATCTGAGCTTTAACATTTCTCATTTCTAAAAGAAATTTGAGTCAGTAATCCTTGCAGATCATGAGGAAATAATTTGATGGAATGGAGAACAGCCTAGAAGGAATTTCTAGAGTTTGGCGATAAATGGCCAATGAGGGAAATACCTTTTCAAAGCCATATACTGCTGAATGCATTCATTCATATTTTATTTCTTGCAGAAACTTGAAGAGCTGTTTTCTGTAATTTCTGTGAGTTCAGTAATTCAACTTGGCTGGAAAACAACAACAACAAAATTACTTGTCTGCTTTCCTAAAAAGTGTGCGTGTGTGTGTGTGTGTGTGTGTGAGAATAATATATATAAAATGCCCACCATTAGTTGCCCCTTCTCCCCACTAAAGAGTCTGACCTCATTATCTGTCTGAGTTCTGCGGCACTTTGCCCATTCCTCTTTTTGGCCTTCCTGTCTTCTCTGATGACTGGAAGAGTGCCAATGTTTGATTAATGACAGTGAAGAGAGTCTATGCAGATAAAGCAAACTGGACAAGTGGGAGAATTAGGCAGAGTGGGACACATCAGCAGACTGGGGAGGAGCTGTGATAAGAGAAGCCAGCTCAAAGAAGATGCTCAGAAGGGAGAGCTGTGTAATGGAAGGAACTGAGTCTTCAGAAGTAAAGATCTCTGAAACTGAGTCCTGTCACAAAACACCCTATGTGTGTGTGTGATTAAGCTATTTAAATTTCCAACTTGTAGCTTCCTCATCTCTAAAACAGAAAATATTTTAATTTGCAACCTAAGGAGCTAATTTAAGGGTGCTTTTGTTATGTAGTAATAGGTTATAATGTTGACTATTATTTGTATGCATATGGCTCTAACATTTATCTCCCTATTGAGACCTCTTCTCTAAATGTTAGACTTGGATATCTAGTCACTTAACTGACATCTCCTGACATCTACTCTTCGTTATCTAATATCCAACACAAACTATGTATCAAAAAAGGAGCTGTTGATCTTTCCTTCCAAATCTGCTTTTCCCTCCATATATGTGTGTGCGCGTAATATATGTATAGTATGTAATGTATGTGTAATATATATAATACATAATATATTATATATAAAATGCAATATATAATGTAATCTATATTATACTATATATTATAGTATATATTATATATTAGTGTAATATATACATGTGATATATATAATATGTAATATATATGTACGCATGTTATATATATATATATGTAATCCATATCCATATACACATATATAATCACCTCAAAATAAACTGCACCACCCCATGTGCTGAGGCCAGAAACTCAAATTATCCTGTTCCTTCCCCACACATTCAAGATCAAAATGGCAAGCACTGTCTGTAGATATATCCAAAATCTGACCACCTGCATTGGTACCACCTAGCCAAGGTCTGCACTATTTTTTTTAATTTGCAGTAGCCTTCTTAATATTCTGAATGTTCACACATTTGCCTACTCTCCCTATAAATTTATGCTTCACCTAGGAACCAAAATTGTGCTACTGAGTATCAGTCAGAATATAAGCGTCTCTACTCAAAAGCCTCCAGAGATTCCTATCTCACTCACAGTAAAACTCAGCGTCGTCATACTGACCTCCAAGTTTTCTGACTCCATCCCCTCACCTTCTCCCAAACTCCTTACATTGAGTCAACTGCTGACTCGTTTATGTCCACAGGAATATAGGGAAGTTCCTGCCTAAGATGTTTACACCCTTTTTCCTCTAACTAGAATGTTCTTCTAAGTTTACATGTCTTACTCTCTCCTGTCTCTATTTAAATAACACCTTTTCCTCTAGCTAAATTGTTAAACTTTTCTACTCTGTCTCTCCCAACACTGCCAACTCTCTTCTCTACATTTTCCCCTCAGCATTTATGGCCATCTCACTACATATATTTATATTTGTTTCACTTACTTATTACATATATGTCTGACAGCCCTATTAGAATGTAAGCTCTAATGTAAGTGGGCATTGTTCACCTTCCGTTTTTCAGTATTTCATCCTTAGCATTGAGAACAGTGCCTGGTACAAAGTAGGTACTTAAGTGCTCACTGAATGAAGAAATGAACTATAATTTATATTCAGTGACACACAGTTGAGTCATGTACAACTGAATTAAACAGTCCATCCATTGAATTGATGTTAGACACACAGACATACTTGTAGGTTGCAGCTGGGCTTCTTTTCTGTCTGGAAGTGTCATCTCCCTTTACTCAAAAGCATACTTAGAAAGGGCCAGGAAGAATCAGGTCTCTCCCAGTCTGAAATAAGCAAACACTATTATTTATTATAAGGACAACCTTTCAATACATCTGGAGAAAAAAGAATAAGCCTACATTGTGCAGGTTATATACAGACTTTGGGTGGACATAGTTCAGAACTATATGAAAGCCAGGAAATTGGAAGTAAAGATAGATGACTGTTACTGAAAATCTTCAGGATAAACACATCAGGCTCACTGAAGGCAACTTAAGAGCATGCAGTGGTGGACAGAATCCTCCAAGTGTTTCAAAGGCAACACAACCATCTATCCCAAGCGACAGAATAATTTAAGTTACCTCTGACCAGATTAAATTGTGCTTCTCAAGGATGCTCAAGCTTGTCCCCTTAGTGAGAAGCTGAAATTTGGTCTACAGGTAGTGTTCATAATTTTCTTTATATTCCAGGAGAGTTAAGACCAAAGAGAAAAAATGATGATGGGCAACCAGGAAAGGAAATAACACTATCTGTTCTACTGAATGAGAAATTCAAAGATGAAAGCCTGTCAAAGTTTATATGTGATACTATCTATATGTATTATATGAATGACTATGTGTTGTATCCCAAATTTGTTTCCACACATAGAGGTTAAGGAAAGAATAAAAAAAAAGCACAGGCCATTGAAGACTGGTAGGTGGTAAGTTTTAATAATCAAAGAACTTACATACGAGGGTAGTCTTAGGTGACCTCAAGACCAGTAAGTCTCACCACTGACCCACAAGAATATTCAAAGTTTATATAGTAGCCTTAACTGACTTGTCACATATTCAGTCCAAATGGTATCAACAACACTTTATTCTTTCAAGGCTACATCCTTGAAATAGCTGTTAGCATGGGAATAGTAGGTGGAATGTGCATAAAAGGATAACGGAGGGGAAAAAGGAAATGAGCCTCCAATTGTCAAACAGTGGTCACAATCTCCCAATGACATCCTCTAACATAATGATCCTGTAAATTTTTTCCATGATTAAGAATCATGTTTTCTTCAGCACAAAATCTAAGTCACTTCTGGTATTGGGTGTGGGGAATGCCGCCATCAGGAAAGCCATGAGTGGTTAGCAGAGCCACTTATCCCACAAGAAGGCAATAAGGAGGGACAGACTTAGTTCAGTCAGACTGGTTCCCAGCTAACAGCTGGGACCTTGAATAGGAAACTAGTGATTCAAAAGGAGAAACGTTTAGTACCTGTTTCAATAGGAGAGGTGTCATCCAGCGAACACTGGCTGCAGTGCTCATCGTCTGCATTAGCCATGCCCTAACCAAGCTGCACTATCGAAGTATGTGTGGCTGTGCTTCAAACTGCTTAGTTTCAATTGGCTCCCTCTACCTTGCCTTAGCTGGTTTCTTGGAGCATGGTTCTCAGCTTAACATTATTTCAGTGTCCTATTTGAATACTTTCCAATAAGCCTGTTTCTGCTTAAATTAAAACATGTATTTTTTTATTACCAGCACTCTGGCTGGTTATAATAGTATAGATGTGCAAGTGATTTTCTTCTAGTAGAAAATAAGTATTCAGTGAGATGGCTGATTATATGCTACATAGTTTACCACAGATTAAATCTAAGATTTGAAATAAGGTATAACATAAAAACAAGTAAATAAGAAGAGGGAATATTGAAACTCTTAACAGGGAAGATCAGATCAATGAAACAGTACTCCACATCTATGCTACTGAAGCATGAAACAGGAAAATATTGCAATGAGAACGTGTTTAAAGCCACTAGGCCTTTAAAACGGAACACAGAAGGTGAAAAGGGAAAACCTGAGGGTGAAAAGCATGCAAGCCTTGAAACTGAAACTGAGGGAGACAACCGAAAGGCAACATCCACCGGAGCCCGGATGATCAGGCTGAAGGAATAGAGAAAGCCTAAGGGCAAAAATGCATTCAGGCCCAACAGTGAGTTCCAAAGGATCCCTTCAGGGCAAGACTCATTTTGGTTCTAGCAATAAGTTACAACAGACCAAGCTTTGAGGCAGCATGCTTAATGCCCTGGAATTGAAAAACTAAGCATATAACTAGGGGCAGCCTGCATTTTGTATAAAATTTTAGTAAGTCTGATTGGTAAGAACTGGGATGTGGCAAGCATTTAAATGTGCATCATAGGGCTTATAAGAAAACTAGACAATGAAAGAGAAAAAGAGAAAATGGGATTGGCAGCGAGCAGCACATATTGATAAAACCTGTACTAAGTGCAACATTGTAAGCCAGAGAGTCAATGTGCACATCTCCTCAATCAGTATATATTAATTCTTATTGACTGATCTATTTTCATAATGTAACAGACCTGTAAAGAATCAGAATAAACTGTACCCTGATAGCTGATGTTGAGTTAGTAATTAATGTTGGAGAAATCTCTTTACAGTATAGAGGAATAAAAAAACAACAACAAAAACAAAATAACGGGCATATCTTAAGGTTACTTATGCAGAACAGTAAGATTCCAATGTATTTCTCTTAAGTGATAAACCTCTTGAATACTACAAACAGAAATGTGAGCTGTCCTAAAAAATTTCATGGGCATTCAAATTTATATTTAGTCTTTATATCACCAGTCACATGGCTTAATACAGTTAATGAGTAAGATTGTCTACATCAGTGGTTCTCAAAGTGTTCTCACAAATCAGCAATACTGGAATCAACTAGAAACTTCTTACAAGTGCAAATGCCAGGGCACCAGTTCAGATATTTTTAATTCTGGGAATGGAGCCGAGTTTTATGTGTTTAAGGTACAATCTACATTATTTTTACCATGACTACTAACCCAAAAAAATGTTAGCCCAAAAGATGAATTTTCATATAGCTTTACTTGTTTAAGGAACTTTTTTAACACATCTGAAAAATAAACTATGCACTAACCCTTCATATGAGTTACATTCTTCTTCTAGGAAAAATTATTCAACTAGGCTCATCCCTACAACTGTTTACTCTTAAATGCTACTTTCAAAACAACCATGAAAATGTCAACCCTTGAATCTTGGCAATAAAGGAAAACTTGTGTTGGATTTGAACTTGTATTTTTTTCCAAATTCCCCAAATATACACACACACCTAAATATATGTACATGTATAATATATAATATGTGCATACATATTTATGAACATTTATATGTATTATTAGAATACTTTTAGGAAGTCCTTTTGGAAAACATCCATCTCAATGGAAGCATGTTTTATCACTAACAAAATTACTATTTGTCTTAATACATTTTCTTCTTTCCTTTCTGTAGAAGCTTGTAAGAAAGAGAACAAGTATAAATTCATCCAAGAGCCACCTCCAAAGGGCCAATGAGTTTAGAAGGTCTCACTGAATTAGCCTCTTTACAGAACAAATCCTGCCTTATAGCCCATATGATAAAACTTTGGAGAATTTGTCTCAGACCTGTTTTATTTTGCCTGTAAAAGTCTGGTTCTGAAAGATCTCTCTTCATCCAGCCACCTCACCATCAAAAATCAACAGACTATCTACGCATTGCTTTACATTTCAGCAGTATAACCATGATATGCCTGGATGTAATTTTCTCAGCATTTATTGCTCTTGGGTTTCACCAAACTTCTTAGGTATGTGAGTTGATGTCTTTTCTCAGTTTTAAAAAATTGTCAGTAGTTATCTCTTCCAGTATTTCTTTCTGTTCTGTTCTTTTATCCTGTTTGGGGGGCTAGAGTAGGAATTCTGAAAGAAACTTTCAAGCACTCAGGTTTCACACTGATACAAAGTGTAAAGGGACCTAGTTTGGTGAAGTGAAGTGAAGTGAAGACAAGCATAAATACTGAGAGAGACCTGCTCCACAAAGGCACAGTTGTGCAGAACTTTAAGTTCTCCAGGCTGTACCCTAAGAGCAATGATAATCTATGACTGAGAGAGGGGCAGGGAAGATGAAAGAGATTCTTCCCTGAAGTGTAAGTATAGGGGGTTTCTTAAAAGTCTGAAGGCAGCACAGGAAAATCTGAACTGAACTCTTCAGGTACATGAGGTCTTTAATGGGTACAAAGCAATGACTGATTCTGGCTGGGGCAGAGGCAAGAGAGTCTAGAGATATCCCCCTGAGATGCAGACAAGCACGGCCTGAGGAAGGCTGAAGGCAAAGCAGGAGAATGGAAACAAATCCTATCATAAAAAAACAACTAAGGGGAGAAGCAATTAAATGCATCTTTAAAGTCCTTAAAGAAAAACTGCTAATTTATGATTTTATATCCAGTAAAAACAGCCTTTCAACATGAAGTCAAAATAAAGCCATTTGAAAGCAGGGAAAGACTGAAAGGATTTATCATATCTCTGGCAGATTTATACTATAAGTAAATATTAAAAACCAATGCACTGTCTCTTTTTCAGTCATTTTTATGTGCTTCATTTGTATAGTTTCACTTGCCATGTCTTCAAGTTCAATAATCATCTCTTTTCCAATGTCTAATACATCATTAATCCACTTGGTACTTTTTTTCATTTCACACATTGCAGTTTTCATCCCTTCAAGTCCAATTTGAGTCTTTAACATATTCTGTCTTTACTTAACATGTACAATATCTACTCCAGCTTCTTAAACTTAGGGAAAGTGAAGGTCACTCAGTTGTTTCTGACTCTTTGCAATCCCTGAACTCTATAGTCCATGGGATTCTCTAAGCCAGAATACTGGAGTGGGGAGCCTTTTCCTTCTCCAGGGGATCTTCCCAACCCAGGCATCAAACCCAGGTCTCTCGCATTACAGGTGGATCCTTTACCAGCTGAGCCACAAGGGAAGCACAAGAATACTTAGTTATTTATTAGTTCTTGAAACTTCTAACAGTACTTTTCAAGATGTTTCATCAATTTTGCTCAACAAAGCTCACCCACTCATACGTTGTATCTTTAAGAATGCATATAAATATGCAATAAATACACATATTATGTATTATACATATAACCATATACCCCCATATTTATCTGCCCCCTCAGTAGCACAATCTTTGTTCTGCCCAAATAAACTATTTGCAGGTTCACAATTATTAATACCTTAGTATGACTGTTCTTCCAAATTCTGTGCCTTTGTTTATGATATTTTCTCTAGTGAACTTCACGTATTCAATCTCTCACAGTCAAAATCCAATTCATCCTTTAAGACCACAGTCAAAAATTACTTTTCCAATTTTGCTTCCCCAGAACTCCTAGTGATAATAAATTATTATATTATTCTTGGTGTAGTTATATTGTGACTGTGAGTTTTGAAGGCCATAAATACTTTTTTGTGTATCTGTATAAATTCCAAAGGCTTAAAAAAAGGTAAATAACAAACTTCAATGAACGTATGAATAAAGAGTAAAAGGATAGATTGACTGATGCCTAATCATTTGTATAATGTTTTCCTTCCTACCTTCATTAGATGATAAGTAAATGAGTCTCTAAGCAAATATTTTACTTCCTATGTAATGACTTCCTCACAAAACACAGTACAATGCTATCAACACAGCGGGTAATCAATACTCACTGTTGACTGTTGAACTAAAATAAATTTACAAAAATAAGCCAAGCTTGTTTCTAGTAACAGAACTCCCCTTGGTGATTTCTGGCATGCTACATGAAATCACAACAGGAAAGTTTATGAATGATACACTGAATGTTTTAAGTAAATGTCATACTTTCAGATATACCACCACTAACTGCAATTGCTAGAAATATTGAAAATTTAAGTCTCAAAAGTAAGAAAATTCTGGATGGCAGTAATGATTCATCTATTTGACTCTTTCCCTTTGGGACCAAGTACACTGATGTCCTTACACTGCATTAAATGAAAATAAACACTTAGAAATGATGTTCTTCAAATGCACTACAAAAGGGAGATTTGGCTTATAATTAGTAAGAACAATATGATGTAGGAGAGAAGTATACAAGCCTCCTGAAATAGTTTCCACTAATATGACTGAAATCAGGAAACTATTATTTTCCATATTTATACTGATTTTTTTTTATTTCAGTTAATAGACACTTACTCCTTGGAAGGAAAGTTATGACCAACCTAGAGAGCATATTAAAAAGCAGAGACATAACTTTGCCAACAAAGGTCCGTCTCGTCAAGGCTATGGTTTTTCCAGTAGTCATGTATGGATGTGAGAGTTGGACTATAAAGAAAGCTGAGCATCGAAGAATTGATGCTTTTGAACTGTGGTGTTGGAGAAGACTCTTGAGAGTCCCTTAGAGTTCAAGGAGATCCAACCAGTCCATTCTAAAGGAGATCAGTCCTGAGTGTTCATTGGAAGGACTGTTGTTGAAGCTGAAACTCCAATATTTTGGCCACCTGTTGCAGAGAACTGACTCAGTGGAAAAGACCCTGATGCTAGGAAAGATTGAAGGAAGGAGAAGGGGACGACAGAGGATTAGATGGTTGGATGGCATCACCGACTCAATGGACATGAGTTTGGGTAAACTCTGGGAGTTGGTGATGCACAGGGAGGCCTGGCATGCTACAGTCCATGGGGTCGCAGAGAGTCAGATACGATTGAGTGACTGAACTAAACTGAACTAATTTTATTTCATTCTCCTATGATTAATCTGGCCATGTTAAATAATATTATTCTGAACTTGAGTCATGAAATAACTAGAATACGATATAGTATACAAATAGGATATTAATATACACTCAAAGCACATATGTTCAAGTGTATATATATATTTATGCATATGTGTGATATTAGCACATATATATGGTATTAATAATTGCTACATACTGAGATTCACTAAGGAAATAAGCTATGATTCAAAAAAGGCTGTAATAAACATATTGCATGTAAAAGCATTATTTAATATGAGAATATATTCATGTTTCATCCCATGATTATTCCTTGAGATAGGAATGAAAATACTGAAACTTCAAAATAGTGCTCAAGTTTACAAATTGCTAACTATATGCAAAGCACTAAGATATTAACTATGTGCCAAACACTTATATTAGATCACCATTAAAGAGCCTGTTTTCCCCAGGAAAAGTCTTAAGCTGAATATGAATAATTGCATACTACATATGGATTTATTACTTCAATTTAAAATTGAATCCTTATTTCCTTAAGGTATGGCCTTCTTTTTCTCCAGTGTTTATTCTATTTGAAATATTAATTCTGATATAAAGGAGCTCTGTTTCTGAGAAATACCAATTATTGAATTAATCTAAGTAAAGAATAGAACATCTTCCACCAAATTAGGATATGAAAGCACATATATTTCAAATAGCATAAATATTATAAATTTATTTTTTAGCTTTCTTTACTCTCTTAAATATGAAAAAAGGCATAAATTGTTTTAGTTCGTCTTTCACATGATATTCTCAAAAATACATATTCTTCTTATGTTCTCATTTTCTATTTTTTTTCCTACTAAAGTGTCAGTCAACACATCTCACTGGGGAGAGTTGACTGTTTTGTTTGACAGTAATTTTCCATACCTAAGAATTATGTTAGTAATCACATTCTGAAAGAATGTGTTTCTACTAGCTCTACTGCAATGGGCCCCAGATTTCCAATTTGCAAGTTTTAAATTAATAGCTGTTTACTGTGCTATACAATAAAAAGTAGTTATCATAGAAACTAATTCATTGCATAACACTTTCACCATCATCTAGATTCACAGTATTACCTAGTCTTTGGAAATAAAACAAAAAAGAACATGCGAGATTTTATTCTTTCCTTTGTAAAATGGGAAATGTGGAAAACAGGATCATTGTCATGTAGGATTGTGACAAAATGAAAATATAAATTATTTGATTTTCAGTCTTTATCATTCTCATTTAAAGAACTGACAGGGATATATAGACATGAATATGTGAAAATGTATATACTGGGACTTGAAGAAAACTGTTAGTAATTTGCCTCCATTCTCTCACTTCCCATTCTTTATTCATACGAAAAAAATATTAATGGTTTTCATGTAGGTTTTCATCCCGCAATAATGAATAGATTTTAGATATACTTCTGGAGTAATTGGCCCTTAAAGGAACCAGGGTGACCATGTACTGTCATCAGTATAAGGGATATGCTCATTTAAGTCATATTTCAAAAGACAGCCAGAGAATCTGTGAAAATCTGACATCTTGTGCAT
Source organism: Cervus canadensis (assembly GCF_019320065.1). NCBI lineage: Eukaryota > Metazoa > Chordata > Mammalia > Artiodactyla > Cervidae > Cervus > Cervus canadensis. The sequence goes on from NC_057396.1 coordinate 8,787,073, forward strand.
TTACTTTTCTGTTTTACTTCTCTATCTAGCTGAGGTGAATGTGCAAATAAAAGTTAAGTCAATTGCTAAGGTTAAGTCAACTACAAAAGCCACCTTCAATTTACTAAGTATTGTAATTAAGATCATTACAAAGGAGGAAAATGAGACTAAGAGAAGATAACTTGTTCAAGCACAAGCACCAAATTGTGAACTTGGGTGATTTGGCTCCAGCATGAGTACTCTTTGACTATACAGAGCAGCCACAATATATGCTATTACTATGTTTCTGAAATCTCTTCCAGAAAGGGAAGCGGTATCCCTTTTTTAAGACAGGAGCAGAGCAGCAGCAAAATTAAAATTGCTTGTGAATTAACACAAAATAAACAGTGTTTTCAAGGATATTATTATAGGTTTTTAGTCCAACTATACAATGAAAGGCAAACTAAGGAAAAAGGAAGGATGAACCACTTTTGGTGAATTTCACCAGAACAGAAACAACATTTGCCTAAGATGTAGACCTGCATGAGTGCTAAGTCACTTTAGTCATGTCCGACTCTTTGTGACCCTAGGGACCATAACCCTCCAGGCTCCTCTGTCCATGGGATTCTCCAGGCAAGGATACTGGAATAGGTTGCTATGCCCTCCTTCAGGGGATGCTCCTGACTTAGGATGTAACTAATGGCACAGTGGTAACACTTATTTCAGACAGGTAAATTCCTCTTGAATTGCTTTCCTCAATAATAAAATTTTTTTAGTGTACCAGCTATTAATAAGACTCTGGCTTTGCAAAACTAAGTCTGCAAGACAGTGTAGTCTCTAAAGAGTTGACAAAGTGAAAGCCTCATGTGATACACTAGAATGTAGAAGCCAATTAAACACAAATAGTATAAACAATAAGAACAACCAACTTGTATATGCCTCCTATACAGTAATTTTTTTCATAGCTAATAATATGAAAATATTTAAATGAAGATCCTAGATAAGTGAGATTTTCATTCTGTGATCCTTTAAGCAGAGTAATTCCTGAAAACAGAGAAAAACTGGAAATAATGAAGCATTTTGATATTAATTGTAAAATTGGTCAACATTCTTTTAAAAAGTAACTGATATCCTAACATCATATAAATAACAGGAGCACAATTCGTGACATCACCTCTGGACTGAGATAGCCTTGCTCTGCCCTAGGTTGTATAGCAGTACCTCGACCTTTTTAGAGCAGATATTAAAGTCACTCCATTGATTTAATGTGTTGGGTCACCTTCAATTTTATCTGTAAACTGACATCAGTAGTCTGATTTACTATCATTTTAAGACTTAGTTTGTGCACTGACTGTGAAACCTACTGGGCAAAACATAAGGAAAAGGGAAAGTTATTCCAAAAGAATTTAAATAGGGTGGCATTATGTTATTATAAGCTTTACAGTTGTATATGTCTGTCAAACAGCTTGCTTTTTTTTCAATTATCTTTTGTAAAAATGAAATATACCTGATTTTTTTTCATAAAAACGCATGGAAAATGAATTAACTTTCAAAACACATTTTTAGAATATGTTAGATACATTTAATATAACTGCACAAATTATGTGAAAATCTCATAAGCTATATTTTTAACAAGTATAAATACATTTCCACAACTATGTAAGATGAAAATGAAAGTGAAAGATGCTCAGTTGTGTCCGACTCTTTGCGACCCCGTGGACTATACAGTCCTTGGAATTCTCCAGTCAGAATACTGGAGTGGGTTGCCATTTCCTTCTCCAGGGGCTCTTCCCAACCCAGGGATAGAATCCAGGTCTCTGGCATTACAGGCGGATTCTTTACCTACTGAGCCAACCACGGAAGCCCAGATAGCTTTTGTTTACATCTCCTAAATTGCTTTTATTACTATCATTAATACTAATTCATCCAAAAGGGCATTAATTAAATTTTAAGCTTTGTTTTTTAATTTTACATTGAGCCCTAAAATTATGGCTAGGAGAAAAATGTTAGTGGTAAATACTTGAGATTTATGACAGTTTTTACTTCTCTTAACATAAAAGATGGTTGAAAGCATACACAATATCTCTATACATGAATCAGCAAAACCATTTATATAATGGATATTGTGAGATTTTGATTTCTGAATAAAAATTTCAGAGTAAACTTGATATACTGCTAATATATAAAAATGAGTTTGCTCCATCCACATGTCAACTTGCCTTCAACATAGTAAGCAGCACATAAACACAGGATGAATTGAAGTGTACTCAATTTTTACTTTTATTTTTGCACGAGCTCTTAATATTTCTTTTATTTTTCTTTGGTTTTTTCTTTGAATTTTTATAACTTCAGGTTTAAATTATATGGAAAGGAACATAGGTAACTGGTAAACATAAAGCCTAAGAATAAGGGCATCAAATATTACCAAACCTAAGTACTATGCTCATTAATCAGGTAGGTACAATATTTATTCACATTATATTTACATATAATGTGCTTAATGTATATAATTATTTTATGATAAACCTTTGCTACGGGAATTTCTTTTTTCCAAGACTAATAATTTAAGTAATGTCTTCAACCTTTGAGAGTTTTCATAGTATTTGGAATAAAAAACAATATATATAAATATAAAAACAAAATGGTTTTGGTTCTAATCATTAAATTTTCTATTTTTTTAAATTCACATATATCTGTGTCATAATTAACCATATCTTGCTTTTGTTTGCAGTAATTGGCACCTTATTAACCATAGTCCAAACTGTCCAAATCTTATCCCTCTGCTGTTAGTAAAGATCTGCTAGGGAATTGTTCTTATCAAACTGATTCTATGCCCAAATGAAAAATAAATTCCTAACCCCTCTTTCACCTTAAAAAATGCTAAGCCTAAAATTAAAAAACAAATTAAAATGAGTATATTTAACTTATTTGAGGAATTTTCTTTTTGAAACTGACATGCTACACCATTTTTTTTAAATTTTCTACACATTTTATTTTTTCCATTTATTTTTATTAGTTGGAGGCTAATTTACTTTACAATATTGTATAAAAAAATCTCTGAATTTCTTTCATAGACATTTAGGAATGCCAAGGAACATTCCTTTTTAATTTTTGATAGGCCTGATTCCCCCAGGCCATCTATTTCTCAGCACTAGGACCACAGAAGCTAATACAATTGTTTTCTTTTCTGCTTTTGGAGTCAGTGCTCAGCAAGCAGCAAGTACACACACTCATTCATCTTTTCCCTTGTTAAGCAACTGCCTACTATTCTGTAAAATCACAGAAATGAGAAGTTAATTTTAACTGTGCACACTGAAATGTTTGTGACTCCAGCTAGTGTCTTTGTATTTGACACTTGTAAACTCATTTTTACCCTGATCTCAGAAAGGAGTCTTGGTCTTCTATTTGGTTTTTACTTTTAGTGTTTTCTATTGAGGCAGAGAGAAAACAACAAACAGCAACTTGGCTTTTCTGTATTTGTCTAGTGATGGAAAAAATAACATAGATCCTTACACAGTATTTCCTGTTTATGACACACAGCTCTTGTTCAGAGGGAACTGGTTCAATGAATGGAATCATAAGATAAAGAAGAAAGAAGAGCAGGAGATAAAGGAGGTAACAGCACCCCAAGACTTAAATAGTGTCAATGATCTGGAAAACTCAGAAAGACTTTTAGGCTTGTTGGGATCAAAATCCTCTCTAGTAGTTCCCTGTTCTTTTTTCTCCTAAAACGCATTTACTATTTTTGTATTCCTGAAGTTTCTATGACCTTATGACATCAAGTTTATGGACTCAATTTTTAACTGTTATCAAAAAGATGGTGACCGCAGCCATGAAATTAAAGTTACTTACTCCTTGGAAGAAAAGTTATGACCAACCTAGACAGCATATTAAAAAGCAGAGACATTACTTTGCCAACAAAGGTCCATCTAGTCAAGGCTGTTTTGCTAGTAGTCGTGTATGGATGTGAGAGTTGGACTATAAAGAAAGCTGAGCGCCAAAGAATTGATGCTTTTGAACTGAGGTGCTGGAGAAGACTCTTGAGAGTCCCTTAGATTGCAAGGAGATCCAACCAGTCCATCCTAAAGCAAATCAGTCCTGGATATTCATTGGAAGGACTGATGTTGAAGCTGAAACTCCAATACTGTGGGCCACCTGATGTGAAGAGCTGACTCATTTGAAAAGACCCTGATGCTGGGAAAGATTGAGGGCAGAAGGAGAAGGGGACAACCGAGAATGAGATGGCTGGATGGCATCACTGACTCACTGGACAGGAGTGTGAGTAAACTCCAGGAGTTGGTGATGGACAGGGAGGCCTGGCGTGCTGCAATCCATGGGGTCGTAAAGAGTCGGACACGACTGGGCGACTGAACTGAACTGAAAATATATTCCATAATGGGGGAAACATTATTTTTTAGAATAAGATAATTATGTTTTATTTAAAATAGACTCCAATTTCTCTGGTGTCCAGTCGTTAAGAATCTGCCTACCAATGAAGGGAATCTGAGCTTGCTCCCTGGTCCAGGAATGTCACATATGCCACAGAGCAACTATGCCTGTGTGCCACAAGTACTGAGCCAGTGCTCTAGAGCCTGGGAGCTGCAACTACTGAGTCTATATGCCCCAAATTTTGAGCCTGCATGCCTAGAGTCCACGCTCAGCAACAAGAGAAGCCACCACAATGAGAAGTCCACACACCACAATGAAGAGTGGTCCCTGCTGCCACAACTAGAGAAAGTCTGTGCACAGCAAAAAAGACCCAGTGCAGCCAAAAAATAAATGAAAAAAAGAACAGGACCCAAGATATATCTATGACAAAAATTTAATTACATTGAATAGTGCAGAAAATGCTTTTTCAGCCAATTTTTTATTATTATTATAACTTTGGTATCTAATAGACATGCACCACATTAGTTAGCAGATTGCTAATTTGTTGAATTGGAAAAGAATTATATGGTAGGTAGAACTAAGAAGTTTATATGGGACATTTTACTCATTGCTACTTGAAATCTGATTCAATGGTGAAATTCAAACATGATATATCATTTTTCATTATAAACTTTACCTATGTAGTATCTTACAATAAAGTATAAAATAGTATATATCCTTCTTGATTTCAGTGCTAAAAAGTTTTAACTTTGTCGAACTGGTTTATAAATGATGTATAAATGAAAAATATGTGCCCATGTTTCAGAAGTGCTAAAGTAATATTCATCTACTGTCCATATTTTTATAACACACAGTGTTGCATGTTCTGTAATGAGCCATGCTGATACAACAAAATTCATAAACTCAGTGGATTTTGAAACTGAAATAAAAATTTTAAAAATGTTTATAAACCTTCAACACAAATTATTCAAGGATATACAAGCTTGGTTACAAGCTTGGTTTCTTCATTATAATTAGGAAAAGATAACTTGAACAAATAATGAGTTTTACTGACTTTATCAGGTCCAGTTTCAAACCCAAACTTACACAGAGGTATAGTAAAGAACACTTGCCGAGAGATCATTCTGCATTATACTATACTAAAGGTATTTGGCTTCTTATGCAGCACTTCTCAAAACTGGAATCTTCAAAGCATTGTTATTTAGAGTGAATTATGTTAGGACAAAGGGCTAATATAATCAAAACAAACATTTCACTTGTTGATGTTATACAAAGTAGATCATAAAAAAGTTTAATATATGTTCCCATCTTTAAAGCAGCTTATTATTTTCAGGTAGGAAAACTATTTTTTGCATGGAGATATCTGGAAGCATCATTTGGGACAGAAGTATAATGTCAGCAAAAGTATAGAGATGGGAAATGTAATGACAGGCTTGATGTAGGTTGTGGCTCAATCCACAATGTGTACATCGGTGTAGTTGCAGAGGAGCCTTGAAAGGGTTTCTAAAGGACAGTTATAGAACTCCTTGGCATGCTGCAGAATCTGAAATGTGTTCTTCAAACAGCCGGAGCCATTAGAATTTTCAAGGCAAGGAAATGGCATGACAAGACTTAAAAGATTTGAAAGATTATTGAAAGATTATTCCATCAGAAAGACTGATATCTGGGAGAATACAGAGAGATAAAGCAATCTGGAGATGTTATTCTAGTGAAAGATGCCCTAAACTAGTGCTGGGTAAATAAAATTTGGAAGACTGGTTTGAAAATAAGAGGGCATATTTGTCGAGAATTGTTCCTGTGCTTGAAGCCTTTCCCAGTCTACCCAAGTCAAACTGTCTCCTCCTCATTTTAACTCCACTGTATCCTTTGTACACAGCAGAAGAAAGGGAAAATAATGTTACTTACAAAGTATCTCAGACTTTTCACATTATGTGCATTTTATTTTTTCAAGAATTTGGCAATGCCTCAAATCATCTTTAATTGACTTCTTGCTGCTATGTGTTTCTTGGTTTCAGTTAATATGTAAAGGAAATAAGAAGAAGACCAATTTAATAGACTTAAACTGAGGAAGGGCAAAAACAGAAGCTTAAGAAATGTTTTATTAAATATATAAAATGTTCAAAGTGTCAGGCATAATTAAAGCAAAAACAAGACACTTATCATCTACCCCACCGGGTGCAGCATGAGAAGTTTGGTGTGCTGCGACTGTGGAGAGGCAGACGCTCTAATACTCTGCTGGTGGGAGCACTATTGGAAACATCCCTGTGGGAGGTGATTTGGCAGCAAAACCGGTATTCTAAATGCACGTTCTCACTGACCTAGCAACTCTACTTCTACATCTACCCACGCCCGTATAAAATTGTGTATTTAAGAATTTTTATTTCATATTCACTCATATTTGTTTGTAAAACAAGTTGACAAAGAATTTCAAGTCAATAATTATTTATATAAACTATGATATACTCTCATTATGGAGTAGTTTAAAGTGTTCAAAAATTGTATACCCTTTTGAATTGTAAGGCACACAACCAAAATTATTTTAAGGAAAAAAAAAAGACATACTGTACCAGCTTCATAAAGGATGTAGATACAAAGTCCTGTTGAGGATGGCTATTTTTGAGAGGAGCTAGAAGACATTTCAGGGCTTATATTATATTATTTTTACACTGTTCATTGTCAATGCTATGATGTTAGGAAAAAAAGATAACAACGGTGTTCATTCTCTGCATTCCGAGTTGTCAATGCTGCTTTACTCCACAGTGGCCAGGTTGATAACGCACCCAGTGGAGCAAATCATTTGTACTCAAACATAAAGTGTCTCAGGATCATATTTAAAGTAATTGTTGGACAGCACTACACTCTTTATCAATGAAGGGCTAGAGAAAAATATAAGCACTTTTGTTACTGGAAAGTAAATCCTCTACAAAACAATGGCTTTCTAAATTAATCCTTAATATGACGCTTCTATTATTTTTACCTAGGGAAAAATTAATAAGAAGATATATATTTTTTAATTTGTATTTTCATTTTTCCTCTTGAGAAAACCTGAATTACCTTTTTTTCTGTGTTTGAAATAAAAGGATAAAAGAACCTAATTATAGAGTAATTTCTTCAGATAAAAAAGAAATTGATCTCAGATAGACCATTTATCTAAACAGTGGCTAAAGGCAAATACTAACTAAATAAAGATTAACATTTGGAAAAAGTAGTTAACTTGAAAATAAATCAAGATAGTTGTCTTAACTTTTAAGCATCTATTAAAGTTGTAATATACAGGACGCATCTGATCATGCAGAATATCTAAACAGGGAAAATAAGAATCAGAGTGAGAACACTGAATAATTTCTTTATTTCTAAACTAGTATTTATCAGAACTAGACAATATATTTTAACAGATGGCATTTGTATATTCAATCTTGGAAGATCAACCATACATTTATATCTAAAGCCTATTATCTTATAAGACAACTACAAGCAAAAAAGATGAAAAGACACTTTCATTTCAGGTGAAATATCAGCTCCAGGCATTTTGAAAAGTATCTCATGATATGAATACTTACTTAATCACATCCTTATTGAACAGTGTAAAATTGCTTTCTATCAGCTCCCTCTCCTGTCTGCTTTGTAGCTTTCTCCATCTTTCATTTTCCCTCTCTCTCCACTATCTCCAGACACAGTATAGCTTGACCACACCTTTTTGAAAGACCTTTTCTTCCATTTTTCAAATAGTGTGTCAAATCTTCTGCAACAATAAAATGATCTGTATATACTGGAGGAAGTAGTTGGATTAGTTGTACAGATACAAAGCATATACATATTTAAAGCAGCATACTGATCATAAATATGCTGATAATAACTTCTTGTCATAGCAGCCAAGCCAAGAAAAGCAATATACCAAATATTACTTTATAAAAATATACCTGTAAAATGTTTACAAAAATAAAATCTTTTTATTTTTACTATTAAATGACAATTCACAATTTAAAGATACACATATATATTTGCTTTAATGAATTAGCAGTAAATTATCATTTAATGATTACAGCATAAACCACTCTCATAATTTTTTAAATTAACAAGAATGTAATAAAAATAGAAGAAGAAAATAACTGAAGGAACTTATTTTCAAATGAAAATACTTGATACCATTTTATGTCACATGAGATTCAAAAACAATATTTGAAACATCTCCCCCTGCTACCAAAATAGATTCTATGTTCTAAATAATTTTTAAAGGGACATTAAAGACTTATTTTTTTTATAATAACTACCTTTTTAAGCATATAAAAAGAAAATTAAGAACAAAATCATCTCTTTAAATATGTGCAAGTAAAATTAAGAAAATGAAAAGAAAGCACCTATGAGCAAATTTACAAGGCTGTGCCTACAAATTAAGTGATTTTCCTCATATCTGGAAAACTAGAATGACTGTACGCATGTGTATTTATACAAAATTCAAATGATTTTTCTGCCTTTAAATATTTCTTGACCCTAAACATAAAATGAGGTTTTTGTAAGCAACTAGACCTACAGATATGAAGAATATGATTATGCCTCCTGAATCTACAGTCTCATTGCCTTCCTTAAAAAGAAAAATAAGAAAAGTTAGTAGTAGTTAATATCATCCTTCAACAGGAAAAGAACTGAAAGCTCAAAAAGTTTATTGTTTTGTTCAGGGAAACCAATACAGGCTGTTGAGCCAGGACCAAGCATGGGTGTAACAAGTCCATATTCTTTCCATGGCCTCCCCAAATGCCAGGGACATGATCCTTTTTTTTTTTTATCCCTTTTTTTATTATCTCTATTTGGTGGACTCTATCCTAAACTCAGCTGTCCACAGCTACAGTTCTGTTTGAATTTTCCTCTTCACATCAAAACTTCACATCACACACAGCCTCTGAATTACAGCTGATCAAAACCTGAAGAGAAAAAGTCCTTTACTTTCATTGATTTTTAACTTTTTTGCTTGAGAGAGTGAATATTAATAAACTGAGGAAGTGACCTGTCCAACTCACAATAAGCTGAAAAACTGGAGCTGAACTTCATCTTAACTACCATCTAATCTTAAAATGAACTGTTAACATCTTGCTTTTGAACAAAATTCCAATTCTGCAATTGTCTCCTGGAATCCTTTACATTTCCTCATTTGACATATATTAACATTTTGCGTTACAAAGAGTTACCTTTACATTAAGTAATCTTTCACCTTCCTTTTAAACATCCACATCATTTCTGCCTCTCTTCTCACCAACGGAAAAAGACTTTGCCAATCCCTAACTGAAACTTCCTCCAAGTCCCAGTGTTTCTCCTTTTACATGGGAGGTCAGTTAAATCCATCCCCACAATGACCATTTCTGTTCCTCCACAGTACTTAGAAATGTGTGAGCAATAGCTCAATAATTATGTTTATTCATACATTTTCTTAAGTTTCTTATTGTGTTCTGACTGATTCTTTTCCATGTCTCCACTGTCAGGGATCAAAACTTTTACTTCCTTCAGATCTCCAAAAGTAGTGGTACTATAAACACTAATTTTTTTAAGCAATGTCTACTGAAGTAAAATATTCAAATGAAAAAGAAGATACACAGAATAATCTTTAAAGGATTTTGGTCTATACATCTCAGTATCACTGTCCATAGTTAAAACAGCATTGTGCCTCACACAAAGAATATTTTGGTAGACAGATAACTTACAGCTTATATGTTAGAAGGAACTGGAGTAAAATCAAAATTTCTTCCCAGGTTTATGCTTTTGATGTTTTTAACATGTCATTTTTTTGTCACTGAAAAGTCACTTTTTTCTTTTCTATTATCACAACTGCATGACATTTTACTATTCTAATGTTGCACATAAATAAAGGTTAAGTAACTTTTCTAAAATTACACAGCTAATAAATTGTAGAGCCAAGACTGAATCCTAAAATTCAAACACCAAATGCCCTAAAGCATACTGCCTCTTTATATTAGATATAGTACTATAATTATTAAATGGAGAAGGCAATGGCCACCCACTCCAGTACTCTTGCCTGGAAAATCCCAAGAATGGAGAAGCCTGGTAGGCTGCAGTCCATGAGGTAGTGAAGAGTCGGACACAACTAAGAGACTTCACTTTCACTTTTCACTTTCATACATTGCAGAAGGAAATAGCAACCCACTCCAGTGCTCTTGCCTGGAGAATCCCAGGGATGGCGGAGCTTGGTGGGCTGCCATCTATGGAGTCACACAGAGTCAGACACGACTGAAGTGACTTAGCAGCAGCAGCAGCATAATTATCAAAGTAACGTTTACCACCTGCTTCTGTTAGTACTATTACTACTACTATCTAGTAGGGACTGTGTAAGCAAAGCTTCACAGCCTCACAGTTAATCCACCCCTGCAAAATGAGTATTGCCGACACCAATTCCATACTTAATAACTGAAAGAAATCAAGCTTATTCATAACAACATAATAAGAACTGCATTTTTTCACAGCATCTAAGCCACATTTACCACAAACGCATCTATATCATTAGAGACTAGATAGTTCTAAGATACTAAAGTTAGCACTATAATGAGATGCAGAAAAATACAACATTCATTTAAAGCGGTTAGGTGAATCTTGGAACCAAAGGTACTTCAGAATAACTTAGGCACTAGGAAGTAAATGCAGCAATTAGAGAACCAATGTTAGCATGAAACAGTGTATGCCGGAAAGGCGAAGTAGGAGTAAACTAACAGCTGTCTCCAAAAGGAGAAATACTGAAAATGTGTACCTCAGCTGTATATAACTCTTACATGCACATCTCACACTGAACTGTATTCACCCTATGTGCTTATTTCCTCCACCAGCCCATGAGCTACTTATTTCCCTTTACATTCTTACTTGACAACAACTGCCCACTAGGGACTATTTGAGTTAGGGAAATAATGTAAAAATTAATTTGAATGTGAAAAGAACTACTTTTAGTTAATTTTACTCACTGAAGTATAAACCACCAAGACCACATTAAGGACTGAAAAACAAACATACGTAGTCATATGTTTTCAAACACACTTATAATAGTGAATTTTCATAAAATCAATTCTGGATCATTTAACTTAAATCTCAATATTTCATATTAAGGCTACTGTTCTCTGAAAATTTCACAGTTAAGTTGTAGGTGAGTAAATATCTAAACAAAGTAAAAGTTCAAGGAATATTAAGGATCATTTATACTTTGAAGTTTGAGAATATATTTTATATTTTCTACGAGAGTTATCTGCAATGTTTGGTTGTACGCATGCTGCTGCTGCTAAGTTGCTTCAGTCGTGTCTGACTCTGTGCGACCCCATAGACGGCAGCCCACCAGGCTCCACCGCCCCTGGGATTCTGCAGGCAAGAACACTGAAGTGGGTTGCCATTTCCTTCTCCGATGCACGAAAGTGAAAAGTGAAAGTGAAGTTGCTCAGTCCTATCCGACTCTTCAGGACCCCATGGAGTTCAGCCTACCAGGCTCCTCCGTCCATGGGATTCTCCAGGCAAGAGTACTGGAGTGGTGGGATGCCACTGCCTTCTCCAGGTTGTATGTATAGAGTAGAACAAATCTCAGATCAGCCATCAATCATTTCAAGCAATCTTTTACCATCTTTATACATGTATCTTATTGCCTTCAAATAATATTTAAAGAAAAAGAGTTGTAAAATATGAAGTCACTCCACATGGACACACAAAAATTTATTGTCTTAAGTAAACTAAGAAAAGTTTGAGAGAAAACATCTGTAAAACTATTATTATAACAGGAACCCAGCAATATATAACTGCCTTTCCACTCAGTTGCACTGTGCCAATTTTACAGTTTAGCATGTTCAGCTCTACAGAAGAAAAATTTTAGCATATTTTCTAAAATAATTTACATCATGTTTTTAAAATTAAGCACAGAGAAACTTTGGTTCAGAAACAACGATAACTAAATACTATTATTGGCTCAAAAATGCTCTATTTAATTCCTTTATTACTGTAACAGTAAAACTAGAATTTATATAAAAGTTGATATTTGAATTAAAAAATATTGCTTATTTCTAAAAAAACTTTTGTTTCACTTTCTGTTTTGCATTTTATTAAACGCTAAAATTGTTACTGTTCTAAGGGAGCCCATAATTTGAATTTTATCCAAACTTGTCAAGTCACAGGAATATTCTCTCCTCACATTTCTCACTGATTTTCTATTTAATTTAGTATATCTCTAAACATGAATTACTGAAGAAAACAATTGCCAATACAGGGGAAAAATATTAACAAAAGAAACGAAAAATACTTTCTAAATATACGGTAGAAAAAAACAACTACAATATTTTCCTCCTTTGGTTCCCAGGTCTCTTAACTGAAACTGTCAAAAATCTTCTCCCATTTGATTCAGCTGTTGAGTGCACACTAAGTTCACTGTGAAAAAGTTCACAGCTAGCAATTAAATTGTCTAGACGTTCAGCTTTTGGTTAAGAGAATATGGGCATAGCTATTTTCTCCGAGTTAATATAACTGGATTATTAATTTTCTAGTCTTAGAAATTGTAAAACATTAGTTTTACAGATGATCAACGGCAAAATAATATTACATACATCCTAGTTTTGAGTAGCAATCAAAATAAGATTTTCACAGCAAAAAACAAAAGGTATAAACCATAAAAAGCTCTAATTTAGACATTAAAGAAACCTCCCATTTTTCCATCAAATGTAATGCTAAACATATAAATCTTAACTACTCTTTATGTTAAATAAAATACTAGCTCTGTAAGGCTCCTCCCAACACTTTCATTGTTGTTGTTCAATTGCTAAGTCATGTCCAACTCTTTGCGACCCCATGGACTGCAGCACACCAGGATTCCCTGTCCTTCACCATCTCCCAGAGTTTGCTCAAGTTCATGTCCATTAAGTCGGTGATACTATTAAATCATCTCATCCTCTGCCGGCCCCTTGTCCTTTTGCTTTCAATCTTTCCCCGTATCAGGATCTTTTCCAATGAGTCAGCTCTTAACATCAGATGGACAAAGAATCAACACTACATGGTATTATTTTGTCATCTTTTTCTAAATGTTCTCATTATTCATCATCAATAACTCATGAGATATGTGCTTATATTTAATGAGATGCTTATTTTAGCCTTAAGAACTCTCCATCAGTATCTCCACACACTGCCATTTGAATAATGGCACTGAAACAAGAAGAGTGCAAAATTACAAAGTATCAATTTTATTACAAAAGAGATAACTTATAAATTTCTTATCAGTATATATACTCAAAACTGGCAAAATTAATCATCACTAACAAATAGTTTTATTAATTTTTGAACATAAAAGACTAGATTAACCTAGTTTATATCTTTTAAAAAGAATATAAAGAGATAAGTTTCAAAATAAAAAAATAAGACAAAGCCAAACTCTAACTAAGATTAAATATGACATTTTTCTAAGGTTTCAGAAATATTAAGGAGGGGCACTTAACATTATTTAGATGCCCAGGAAACAATTTTACATTTAATGATTATAAATGCCAATTAAATAAAAATTTATTTCTAGCAAACTATAATTATTTTTTATATTTCCACTGTAATCTGTATTTTCCAAGCAATATTTATCTTAATCACCAGGAATTTCTTATTATTCTGAAAGTATAAGAGTAACTTATCAAATATTGTATTATTTAAAAGTCAGTTCTTACATAAAGCTGAAACCAGAAAACCTAGTAAGTTTAAAATTAAACTCTTTGTTACCTTCAGTTTAGTTTCAGAAAATTATGTTCTTTAATACTTATAAATATGAAATTAAGTATCTGAGAAAATAAAGATGAAACCTCATACACTCAGAAGTAAATTTTTCACCAAATAAATGTACCATTTCTTTACTACTTACCAACTAAACACAAACTACTGCAACTAGTGAAATATCTGTGAAAACACATTAAAAATGTGTTTTTGACTCTAGACATTATAACTATAATTACTGTATTATGAAATCTCTCTCAATAAGAACCCCTAATTGTTTTAGCCTCATGATGAATATTTCTGACAATATTACGAGTATCAAGAGAAAGAGACTTTCAATCTACCTTTTATCACCTAAGTGATCAGCAAAATTTCTCTTTCTGAACTCCATATGCTATAGTTACTTTACTGGATCATAACAGAAAATGAGATGATCTCCTTCTTGAGCATTTAACAGCTATAAGGATGATAAAGAGCAAGCAGATTCTTATTCCCCATCATAAAATGTTTATTCATATAATTACACTTTTCCAGTCAACAGTCACAAACAAGAGTTTTCTATTACTCAGATGAGTGAAATACTTTCTTTTTTTTTCCTTGCCTGATACATAGTTTCTTAAATTTTGGATAACATTCAAATTAGTCATTTTAACCACAGGCAGGTTCATATTTTAGTAAAGACACAAACTGTAAAGGTATGCCTGTGGGAAAGCTTATACACATACATTAATACAATATGTTGATATCTTGTTTTCTTTCAAGATTTTAACTTTTTTGGTCTATACAAGTGAGTATAAGAAATATTTGGAACTATGAGTGAAATAAGAGAAAATGTGCAAGTCCTATTAAGATCTTTTAAGAGAAATCCACTTGTTCAAAATAAAAAGTGGCATCCACAGGGAAGCAAGTTAATCAGTGACCACTGAGAAGACCAGAATAAAAATCCATTTTGCACCTTTGTTGTCAAATCCATCCAATAAAACATTTTTGGAACTATTTACAAATGGCAGTGACCACAAGAAACTCCAGCTCAAGAAACACATGGTAAAATAACATGACTATACTTTCTAAAGTTGCTCACACCATACTGTCTGATATTAGATTAAGAAATGGTGGATTCATTGATTTTTTTTTTCTATCTCCCAAAAAGGACAGAATTTTGATTATTTTTCAGAATTACCTTACGGCCTATAGAGTTCCATTTCCCTGTACTAAAGAAAAGAGCCTCCATTTTTTGACCAGCTCCAGTATTCTTGCCTGGGAAATTCCATGCACAGAGGAATATGGCACACTACAGCTAATGGGGTCCCAAAGTGTGGGACATGACTGAGTGACTAACATTTTCAGTTTCAGTAAGCCTTATGAGCTGATGATTCCACTGAAACATTTAAAGTTTCAGAAGTCTATAAGTCAAAAATACAATATGCAATACTCTGTAATATGAAATTAAAAACTGTTTAACTTAAGGGGTTGATAAGGATGAAAATGTTCAACATTTACCATATACACAGATTTATAAAAAGTAAAAATCAAATGAAGTTAAATACATAGTCTTATATCAAGTTCATAGGATATTTATATCAAGTTCAGAGGATATAATTTTAATTTAATGACCACTTATTAATAAATAAAAGAACTTAATATCTTTCTAGTAAGCAAATAAATAATAAAGCCATTTAAAAATTCCTCATATGCACATCAGTGCAATACTACCAAATTTGTTATATTCATTTTTATGAAAATAATTAACTTAAAAAAACTGTAAAAATATCTAAGAGGAATATTAACTGATAGCATTCCATTTATCAGAACCTTTCTAACAGTATACTTTGAATATTAAAAAATATAAAACAGGAGCAATTACTTGAAAGGGTCTGAATAGAGATATGGGACATTGTTCATAATAGTTATTAACCCTAAATCTTAAGTGTTACAGACTTTTTGTATACTTCATTACTTTTTAAAATGCACCAGTCTCTGATGTAGAGTTATTGATCACAAATGCTCAGAAAACAGACCTCGCAAAGATCCCACCACTTTGAGCTTCCGACCAGCCTCTTTCCTGCTATAAAGTGCTAAAAAGTTCATGTAACATATAAGCACAACCTTGTAATACTAATTTAAAATATCTTGTCAGAAATAAACCTCTCCCACTTTATGTTTGTATCTTTAGTAATAAGAAATAGATGAATAAATCTGAGGTCTTGAAGTTGGAATTTTGAGATATCAAATAATATAAATATACAGGTCTATTTAAATTAAGACTAATGAATTTCCAACCTCTTAGTAAAAAAATTGTTTTAACCATATTTAAAAAGAGAGGCAATTCAAGAACTACAGGTAAGCAAAATAGGTGTGGAAGGATGGAATCGGCATCTCACTATATTTTAAGTTATCTTGGTCTCATAAAATTCCTAAGTTAGTTTTTAATGGTTACAGAACAGTAAGCTCCTCTATAAAACTTGGTCTTAACCAAAGGAATTTAAATATAGTTAAATCAACTTTAACCTAGAAGAGTCATCCAGATAAGTTTTCATCCTTTTTTTTTTTTTTTTTTAAATTCCATAAAAGTATACCTTTTTGTTGTAGCTAAAAGACACACTCCCAGGACGCCTTGGCTAGCACCACATGCTCGCTCTTTCTCCATCTGGAGAGCCCTCTACCCTTTACTGACACCCTCTGGTCCTGATCACTAAGTCAGTTTTGATATTAAACCACACTCCAACCTCTTCCCTGGAGGTGGTGAAGATTTCCGAAACCGTTAAATAAAAAAGATATATAAAGCATTATATATTAACCAGACTTGGTCCATTTTTAATAGTGTCACTTAACTGGACATGTAAGATTAAACATTCACAAGAAACTATTTTTAATTATTTTTCAAATAAACATAGCCCGTATCTACATTCAAGGTGTGATTTTAGCTTATCTTCCTAACTAAATAAAGATTTCAGACCACCTACTATTTGAAGCATTACTCACTTGGGGAAACACTAAGGTATTTTAGAAATTCATTTAAAAATCACACAACTGTAGCTTCTCAGATGATCTATTTTCAAATGCATCCTCCTGTGCTTGTGCCTCACAATTTACAAGCAAAATCTGGCATTCAGTTAATCTATTGGGGTAATGTTCTTTTTTCTAAGCTTTGAGAACTCAAACTATCTATGCAGCTGTGTATGGAATCAAAGAGAACTTAAAATGAATTGCTTTTCCTCCTCATTTTTTAGTTTTCAGATGTTTTAAATAAGAACAATTTAAAAACGCCACCAATCCTTGCACAAAACATTGGCACTTATATTGTAACAAACATTTTATTGATTTTCTATTTTCAAATACACTTTAATACCAACTCACCACACTCCAGCTACTTTTCAAATTCTATTTTATTTTTTATATCTCATTTCCTTTTTGTAACTTTGAATTTTGGGCTTTGTTTTCGTCACTAATTTAGATGCTCTTAATAACATCTTTTACTTTTTATTCATTTGTTTCATGTGATGTATTGTTAGATAGTCATAGTGTTTTTTCCACTTGAATCAAAGGAACATATACCTGTCAATTATGAGATTCAATATACTACTCCACATAAAACTTATAATAATCTGAATATGAAGTAGGAAAATAAGCAAAGAAACATTTGTGAGTGGCTTAAAATTCATTACAGGCACTTTGAAAAAAATAATGACCTAATCATTACTAATTCTTTTATGTTTAGGGTCACAATATTAATCATGATGAACTCTTTAAGCTTGCTGTGATAGTTGTAAGTTATTTCTGCAGTCTTGATATAGTTCAACAGTAAACAAAAATACCTCTATTGATTTGAAAACTTGACCCACTATTTGTGTGTAGTTTTTAATGCTAGTATTCTAATGAACATCTATTTCTTTCATCCTATTTCCAGTTAAAATAGAGAATCAAAATAGAAGTATGCCATCTTTAAATGATTTTGTCTTTTAAATTAACAGAAAAAGCAGACGAACTGAACACAGGTTAAGGCAATTCACAAACAGTTAAAAGGTTTTCTTTTTCTTCCAAACCTGTGCTTTTAATTACCATATTGATCATAGTTTTCATGACAGAGATTATGAAATTTAAAAATAAAATAATTCTAAAACATTTAGTGAATGCTTGTATTTTCAAAATAAGGTTAATTAAAACAACTGAAAATTTTTGAGGTTGTCAGTGTTATTCTTAACTTACTGTATACTATGTTCATATATATGCAAATTAATGTTCTCTCCAATTTTTCAACAAAAAACTCAGTAAGGAGTTTTGAGTATATGTCTGAGCATATTTTTATATTCATTTAAAAAAATCTGTCACCTTCCTACACAACACTGAGAAAACACCTTAGCATAATTCAAGATACTTGTTTGTTCAGTCTCTCGAACTTTGTAGAACTCCACTTATAGAGCATCTCTACTGAATTTTAACAAGTTATCGCACTGCCAGATGTCCAGTGATCTAGGCTCTATTCTCACAAACACACTGCTCAGTCAGAAGACATACATTCAGTACCTGAGAAGGACAGCCTATTTTCTGAACATATAGTTTCTCTTGCAGACAATTTCCTACCCTCTCCTGACATCTGTCACCTTCCAGTTCAGTTGTAGGAACTGTTTACTCTCATTCTGAATGACATTACTAGGTACACAAATAGATTATGCTTAGCGTTGCCTCAACTTTTCTGACCTAAAATCCCAGCAGAGAAAAAGAGCACGTTTGATTTCAAAGAAGAAGGTTGGGGGGGAGGGTGTGGAGGGAGGGGGGAAGAGCAGCTTTATGTGACAGTTTTAAATTCTGGCAACAGGGCAAGAAAGGATGGCTTTGCAGAAGCGAGCGTGTCACAAACTGTCAGCGCCTGGGAAGCCAAGTGCACAATCGCAGACAGCAGTCACCGGCGAAGGAATGTCAGCCACTTACCAAGGAGACGCCAGGCTCCCCCGTCCTTCCTCCACGACTCTCAATTCCCGTCTGCCATCCTCCTGCCCGTGGACACAGCTCAGACAAGAGCCGAGACTCAGGTCCACCCCAGCCTGTGACAGGAGACCAACTGCGGAGTTTCGAGTCCTTCACAGAGAATCCTCCAGCTCGCCCGGCCGCTCCCTGAGGAGGGGACGCAGGTAACGCATCCTTCCCGCGCGGCGCTCCCACGGCACTTCGGCGGCCGCCTCCTGGCCGACACGCTCCCCCGCTCGGTAGTTGGTTAAATCGGGGGGCCGGAGCGGCGCCTCCCCCGGCGGGCGCGTCCGGGGCCCGGGCGTCGCGGCCAATGCGTCCGCGCGGCTCGCGCGCCGCGCCTCTGACTGGCTGTGCGCCCCGCGCGGCCCGCGCCCGCCCCGCCCCCCGCGCCGACGCCGCCGCCCGCGTCTCCCGCCGCAGGCTTCAGTCGGCGCGTCCCCGGGCGAGCAGGTCCCCTCGCCCCTGGAAGGGATGTGTCTGGGTCTCAGCGTCTCACTCGCCCGCCGCTATTTCCCCCGCGGCCCAACTCCAGACCCCGCCCCGCAACCTGCGTGAATTTCAGTCAGAGATTCCAGCGCGGCCGCGGCGGACCGCGCGGGGCCCCTCCGCTGAGTTCCTGCGCCGGCCGCCGGCCGCCTCCCTCCTCCCCGGCTCCTCAGAGCCCCGGCGCCTTTCCCTCACGAGGCGGCACCGGCTGCTGCCTTCCCTGAGGCGGGCTCCTGAGTGGACTTTCCCACTTCGGAGAATCCCCTCAGGTCCTGCCTGAGAAGCGCTTCTCTTTGTTTCTACACTTGCGAGTTTTATCTCAGGGCTCTTAGACGCTCTTGTGCTGGTGTCTCCCTGATTCCCCGCCCGCCCCGGCTCACTTCGAAATGAACTGAGGACCGAGTGGGCTTAGCCTCAGACAGCAGCCCCCTTTCCTTTCTGAATTTTTCCTTTCCCGATGGATGTAATTGGAAACACAACACAGGTAGTAAATCCACAGTGTGGCAGCGTTAGTGCCATTGTTCAGCCAGTCCCCCTCCTACTTTTCCCGAGTCCTTCTCGAATTCTCTCCCTTCGTTGGATGTAACTGTTGGTTAAATTATGCTACATGTCTTTAGCAACCTATTTCCATAGATGGCGGGGTTAGCACCTGTATGTAATGAGACGGCAGTCCCCACCCACTGTTCGCTGTTTCTCCCTGTCAGTCTCCGGAACTGGGAGCGAGTCTCAGGTCGCCCCCGCTGCCGGCCGGCGTCCGCCTCTCCTGCGATCTGAGTCCGGCCTCACCCTCACCGAGGCTATTTCTCCTGCTCACTTAATCCCCTGATGGGGTCTGACGGCTCTAATTGGCGAGGCGAGTTCAGTGTCGTGCTGCCTGTAGCTGGAAGCCTTCCTGCCACTAGCTCTGTGTTCTCTATTTTTCAGCTTTTCTGGTAATTAAAATTAGTCTTTTTCCTGTTTCTTGGCTTCTTCTCATTCATCCACACATGTGGTACAAACAGCCAGTCTCTGCTTTTTATGGCTACCCTCAGGATCTGGGCTGATTTCTTGTTCCATGGCGAAGAGAAATGTGTGTCTTCACATTTAATGCTTCTCTACCCTTCCGTACTTTTTTATTTTCTTTTCCCCACTTTCCAGTAATTAGGTTATTTTCTTTATGTGTTAAATGAGGGATTGTTGCTGAGATTCGACTTCTCTGGGCTTTTTCTCTGCTTCGCTGGCTCCACTCTGGAGTCAGGCTGTTGGTTCACGGAGAGAATCACCAGGACTTTTATAACCTGTTTAAATATATTACGAAATAGATTCAAAGTCTAAAAGCTTAAAGCATTTTCTTTTATTGTGCAGTGGGGTTTTTGTCTTTAAGTGTTTATTATAATTGAGCACATCCAGCCTTAATGGGGGTACAGAGGTTGAGCTTGTTTATAGCTTGCTTCACTTCCTAGAACACCTTTATATTACATGTGATTTGATAATTTGGCATTTGAGTCATTCTCTCATGTATTTCATGTATTTTCTTTCAACTAGTGTTGCTTCAGAAAGGATTTAAATTGGCTTACAGGAATTTTTTCAACTAAAAAATTAATCAAAAATGTAGGTCAGTCTCATCAAGACATAGGGTAAAGTGGTAATAGTAGGAGAGATACGAAGCCAGGAATGAGGTTTCAAGAGAAAAATCCATTTACATTTTGTTAGAAATGGCCCTCTCAGTGTACCATGAAGATAGTAGCCAATGTAAACAAGGAAACACTATCAGTCACATGATTCATGGCACCCCCTACAATTAACATGGATAAGGAAATTTATGTTTCCAATAATGTGGGTGGATTAAATCTTTTTTCCTTTTTTAATAAAGGCTTATATATAAAGACTTATATTTTGACTTTTATAAAGAAAGTGATATTGTAAGAATGGGCCAGAAACATTTGTAACAAGATGACATAATGGGACTTTAAAGGGTATCTGATAATTTAGAGAGGAAGAAAGGAAAGGATGAACCTGGTTAGTTTCTGTTATTTCAAATTTAGACTGTTAGCTTCAAGTCTTAATTTAAGGGTCAGTGGGTTATGTGGACACATTTCAGCAAGATTTCAGGATGTGTGACTTTATATCGTTCCATTTTATTGTATTCTATATTAATACTATATATTATATTCCACTCTTGTGTTATATGTGGCATACGAGCCTTTTTTTACTTCAACATCTTCCTGAAATTTTGAGAATTTTGCTATGATGGACTATATCTTTGTGCTGTATATTTGAAAAGTATGAAAAGTAAGTATTTATTTAGATCATGTTCACCTTGGTATCCTATTACATCCACAGGGTTCAGGAATATGCAGTTAAACGTTTGAAATTAGAAAAAACAACTGCATAAAGTAGGAAACCAAAAAAAAATTTTTTCCTTGTAATAGGTCTGCCAAGAGGAAACTAACTCCTCTGTTTTCCAAATTTTCTCACATGCATCAAAACTAAGATTTTCTATTATTCTTATGTGAAAATGGGATTTTAAAATATTGTCCTCACTTACAATTGTAATTAAAAAACATTAGTATTATTCGTTACCTCTTATAAAATCCTAATGCTGTTTCCTTTGAAAAGTCATTATTAAAACATCTTATGATTCTAGTTCAGAATGAAAGTGACTTTTTTTTTAATAACCAGTTCATAGTCTACTGTAGTAGCAGTTGAACATTAAATCAATTAAAATATCATTTGTAAGTGAGTTAAGTGGTTTAGTGAGTCATTTTCTCCATACTCTGGTTAGGGTACCTGGACCTAGCTGTCATGTTGCTTATCTGAGCTTGTTGTCTAACCATCTTAGTGTAAATGTGTTAATCTCTTTATCTCCTGGTCCCCGGTGGGCAAGTGAGCAGATGCAGAACATCTGGAGCAGTTGAGTTGCCTCTGAGCTTTTGTCTTATTTTTGTTACAAATTTTTTCTTTAAATTGTGCCCTCTTTTTTTTCCTCTCCTTTCATATGACTCAAATAAGCTTCTAGATTATTGTTAGTAGACCATAACTACAGTTATATCCCAACAAACTGTACCACAAAACATAGGGAAACCCAGAGCAATACTCAATTCAAGTTTAGTCCTTTTTCTTGGATCGCCTTCTTTGCTTAATAAAGCCACTTTCAATATTTGCATATCATATTCTGTTTTGATGTTTTAGTCCTCTATACTATATGTTTAAAAGAATAACAAATGTGAAAATACTTACAAACAAAATTAAAGATGTTAAAGTCTTGCATTGCCCATATACACTAGTGTTCCCTATAAGTGTAAAACATGAAGATCCAAAAGTAAGCTTTCACTTGAACTGGACAACTTATGATGATTTTGATTTTATTTTAGGTTTCGTAGAACATCAGTTTTACTACTTACATCGCAGCTGTTTTGTGAAAGCAGAAATAAACATATCCTAATCAGACTTGGAAAATATACTGACTTAATTAATTTAACAGCTGTTTCAGTTTCCAACACTAAAGAACATAGCCTACTTTGTAGATGTCTTGATAACATCTGCAACCGCATCCATTAAGTGGTGTGAGAGAGAGAGGTCTTATTTGGCTGTCTTGGTGCTCGTAGTGCTAGCCTGTGCTCACAGAAGCTGTGGACATAACTGACCTCTAAGAGGTCCTCGTGCTCACCCTCTGCAACATCTTTGTCTAACAAAATATGTTCTTCCTTACAACAGAACAAAAAACATTGGAAGTTAAACTAATAATTTAGAAAACAGGAGTAAAACTTTAAATCTTAAAAATTTTCAAATAACGTTTACTTATTAGTTTCCATACAGTAGCTTTCTTTAGATAAGCACTTCCATTTTTTCTTAGATAAGTCTTCAGTACAAGAATGCCTATCTGTTTTAATACACTTACAGATATCTAACTTCCATTCCATGTAGCACCGCATTACCAAGATCTTCTTATATGAAGTTTCTATGAAGAAACAAGAACTAGGATATATTTGTTTATAAGCTCTTGTCTCTGTTTACACACCGGTCTTCTCAATCTGAGGTAAAAATTTCGAATGGCTTCTTATATTCTAAATTATTTTAAAAGATTTTCTTATGTGTATTGCACCTTGATTATTTCCCATCTCTTTCCTATGTCCCATCACTTTCCTATCTCTCGGGTGCATCAACTTGACGTTTGTTGACATTTTGCACCAAGTGACAATAATCTTCCTTAAATACTTCCTTAAATCTCCCTTCTTTCTTCAACTCTCCTTTGTCTGCTTTATACCTGGACTCACAGCTTTCTTTTTTCAAATTTGTACTTTTATAATCCAGTTTAAGCATTGTATATAGGTCTTTTTTGGAGAAGAAAATGACAGCACCCTCCAGTATTCTTGCCTGGAGAATCCCATGGACAGAGGAGCCTGGCAAGCTACAGTCCATGCTGTCGAAGGAATTGGGCACGACTTAACTACCGCTACCATAGGTCTTTCTGTATAGAGCTAGACTGTACGCTTCCTGTGGGCCAGGAACTAAATTTCCCAAACTCTGATGAAATGTGTCTTTAAACATTTTTATTGGTTTGGTAGTGTCCATATGGGAAGCCTCGTTAGTTTGTCAGAGATTCACTCCAACAGCCTTCATTATGAAGCAGAAGCAGAACATTTTCACCACCTAGATTTCTGTTCACCAGTAAGCCTGTAGATAGCAATTGTTACCACTAGATGGCAATCGTGTTCTAATTAGAAATGTCAGTTTCTGTCCTAGGGATTTTCTGAATTTTTAGGGAACTCAGAGGAACCCCCAAACTAGTAATTGAGACAATAAGAAGAGTTATATATATATACTTTAACATACAAAATCTAGTAAACACATCAACAAGTTGAAAAGTGTCCAATTTTTTATAGGTGATCTTGCACTTAAATTAAGAGCTATTAACATTTGTTGAGAGCTAACTATACACTGGAGAAGACAATGGCAACCCACTCCAGTGTTCTTGCCTGGAGAATCCCAGGGACGGCGGAGCCTGGTGGGCTGCCGCCTATGGGGCCACGCAGAGTCTGACACGACTGAAGCGACTTAGCAGCAGCAACTACACAGTTGGGGCTTCCTTTGTAGCTCAGTTGGTAAAGACTCTGCCTGCAATGCAGGAGACCCAGGTTCGATTCCTGGGTTGGGAAGAGTCCGTGGAGAAGGAAATGACAACACACTCCGGTGTTCTTTCCTGGAGAATCCCATGGACAGAGGAGCCTGGTAGGCTACAGTCATGGGGTCACAAGAGTCGGACGCGACTATACCACCACCAACTATACACAAGGCGTTGAAACAGGTATGCTTTAGATGAACTGTCCATTTTATTCTAGTAGTCTAGCTGCAACTCAAGTTCAAATAGCCTGCCTGCACCGTGTGTTCTTAACCAGCTTGCTAACCCAAACCCTATTCTGATTAATCAATCAAACCACCACTAACAAGTACCAGGTGCAAAGAATAGACCTGGTGCACAGAAAATGCGATAAATGGAAAATAATTTTAGTACAAGTGCATAACAAGGTTAATGCCATATTAAACATACTGGTTGGCAGTTTATAGCATTTTTGTTTATTCTCAGAGACATGATTCATTCAAGTGACATGTATTAGGAACTTACTTTTCTAAACACTATACATACATGAAGTGAGGTTTTAGTGAAACTTTTGTGTCAACACTTCAAAAAGTGAATAACTATAGATCCTCTCATTCTAGTGTTTTGCCTGGATAATACTTGATTCAAAACGCTAATCGGCACAAGACAGTCCACAGTTTTGGAGGAAAATACAGAGTTTTCACAATATGTACTGTTTGTTTAGAAGAGATTACATTTTGGTGATCCAAATGTATTTGTCATCAATTCTATTTATATCTGGTTTGTGTTGTTTGTAAATGAAGAAAGAAAAAAAAAAAGCATTTTCCTGTCACCATGTCAGTTTCAGCCTAGCATCCAGAAATTGGGCTGTGTTCTTTCTGACTCACCACCAGACTTCACTCAAGGTAACTAATAACAATGACAGGATTAGGACTCCACTGGCAATTGTTTCCTTAATGGAGGAGGCTCTCTCTGGAAAGTCTCTCTGGCTTTGCTGCTGACAATGGTAAAAACTTGCTTTGTGTCTGTGAAATTTTGAGATATAATTTATAAACTATGAAAGTACAGACACGACACCATTATTTTGTGCTTAAATAGCATCTTTCTTGTAAGGATCCCAGGCCCATTTAATACAGCGACAAAATTAATCAATATAGTATAGCTCCATGACACAGCTTTTATACACCTCTCATTATCTCGTGTGCCACATCATTTGCAAAGGTACACAAACTTTATACGAAGGGATAGAATAATACACTGTGAACTTGCTTTCAGTTGCAATTGGTGAAGAGACATTCCTAATGAGATGAAAATAAATGACTTCAGGTATCCAAATACAATATAATGCAATTTTATCATCCAGCATTAACCAGTTCTTAATTATTAGCTGGCCAAGGCTGGCAGTCTTATAGTGAAGAGAAAGGAATCTCTGATGGATAGTCCCAAGGAAAACCAGAAGGCTGAATAAGGTGGCATCATGTCAACTCAGGCTTCTGCTAATGAGATAGGAGATGGTGATAAGAACCCAGCAGAAGAAGAAATTGTATCAAAACTCAGTGGAAAACAATATGAGACAAGAAAAAATTCACAATATTTGCTGGAAAATGACAGCAGTGGGTGTTCTACACTCATAGTGAGCCTTAGGATAATGCCACCAACAGTGACAGGCCCTGAAGGGTAACAGTACATTTGTTTTACAGTGGAAATCAGCACACTTAATGTGTAATGGTATATTATTATTGGTGATAACTGCATGTTTGACCAGGAGAATTTTGAAAACTTTTAATAAAAAAGCCATTGAACAATTTTAAGTCATTTAACAATTTAATGTTGAACCCTCAGAGCAATGTGGGTGTTAACAAAAATCACATTCTCCACTATAAACCTTTTAAATATATGATATACTTACCAGTTAAAGTTAAAAATAGACGAGAGGAGTGTTCCAAGTGTTTTTCATGTAAGTAAATATTTATTTCTTCTGTTTCTTATCTCAGCATTTATTTTTTATGTTAAGTATTATTTAATATTCTTGTATTTATGAAAAGAGTTCTGAAATGGATTTTTATTTGTAAGATCCATAATTTGAATTTCTTTTTGCCACTGATACTTGGATAGCTGTTTTAAAAACTAAATTTATTTTTCTTCATTTGATAGATTAATATAATTATTATAAATTGTCTTTTTTTAAAAAAATTGATGCATACCTTTATAATGTGTCTGCTACTGATTATGTTACACTGTGTCATATACCATGGTACACCATCTTGACTCTTAATGAGTTTATACTCTAAACATGTTAATGCAAAGTCCAAAGTGCATTAGCAGAGATATTCTCAGTATTCTGTAGAATGACATGGGAGAACACCACTCTGTGCGTTGAAGGAAGTTCTTCGCCAAGGACATGTATTTGAATTGGCTTAGAATGAATAGAAAAATTGACTCAAAGTGATGAAAAATACCTAATCGACCTCTACATCTATATCCACTTCTACATCTATACATCTGTTTGTGGGTGTGTGTTAAGCTGCTTCAGTCATGTCCAATTCTTTGCGACCTTATGGACTGTAGCCCACCAAGTTCCTCTGTCCATAGGATTCTCCAGGCAAGAATACTGGACTGGGTTGCCATGCCCTCCTCCAGGAAATCTCCTGACCCAGGAATTGAACCCACATCTCCTGTGGAGTCTTTACTTCTGAGCCACTGGGGAAGCCCCTATACATCCGTATCTATGCTTATATATATATGTCAGTGCAGTCGTGCAGTTATGTCTGACTCTTTGCCAACCCATGGACTACAGCACACCAGCCCTCCCTGTCCATCACCAAACCCCGGGGACTTGCTCAAACTCATGTCCATTGAGTCAGTGATGCCATTCAACCATCTCATCTTCTGTTGTCCCAGTCTCCTCCTGCCTTCAATCTTTCCCAGCATCAGGGTCTTTTCCAAATGTGTCAGTTCTTCCCATCAGGTGGGCAAAGTATTGTAGTTTCAGCTTCGACATCAGTCCTTCCAATGAACACCCAGGACTGATCTCCTTTAGGATGAACAGGTTGGATCTCCTTGTCATCCAAGGGACTCTCAAGAGTCTCCTCCAACAGCAGAATTCAAAAGCATCAGTTCTTCAGCACTCAGCTTTCTTCATGGTCCAACTCTCATGTCTATATAAGACTACTGGAAAAACCATAGCTTTGACTAGATGGACCTTTGTTGGCAATGTCTCTGCTATTTAATATGCTGTCTAGGTTGGTAATAACTTATCTTCCAAGCAGCAAGCATCATTTAATTTCATGGCTGCAGTCACCATCTGCAGTGTTTTCGGAGCCCAAAAAAAAAGAGTCTGTCACTCTTTCCACTGATTCCCCATGTATTTGCCATCAAGTGATGGGACTAGATGCCATGACCTTAGTTTTCTGAATGTTGAATTTTAAACCAACTTTTTCACTCTCCTCTTTCACTTTCATCAAGAGGCTCTTTAGTTCTTCACTTTCTGCCGTAAATGTGGTGTCATCTGCGTATCTGAGGTTACTGATATTTCTCCTGGCAATCTTGATTCCAGCGTTTCTCATGATGTACTCTGCATAGAAGTTAAATAAGCAGGGTGACAATATACAGCCTTGGTGTGCTCCTTTCCCTATTTGGAACCAGACTGTTGTTCCATGTCCAGTTCTAACTGTTGCTTCCTGATCTGCATACAGATTTCTCAAGAGACAGGTCAGGTGGTCTGGTATTCCCATCTCTCTAAGAATTTGCCACAGTTTGTTATGATCCACATAGGCAAAGGCTTTGGCATAGTCAATAAAGCAGAAGTAGATGTTTTTCTGGAGCTCTCTTGCTTTTTCGATGATCCAGTGGATGTTGGCAATTTGACCTCTGGTTCCTCCGCCTTTTCTAAATCCAGCTTGAACATCTGGAAGTTCACAGTTCGTGTACTGTTGAAGCCTGGCTCGGATAATTTTGAGCATTACTTTACTAGTGTGTGAGATGAGTGCAATTGTGTCGTAGTTTGAGCATTCTTTGACATTGCCTTTTTTGGGATTCCCTGGTGGCTCAGAGGGTAAAGTGTCTGCCCACAATGCAAGAGACCCAGGCTCAATTCCCTGGGTTGGGAAGATCACCTGGAGGAGGAAATGGCAACCCACTCCACTATTCTTGCCTGGAAAATCCCATGGATGGAGAGGCCTGGTGCAGGCTACAGTCCGTGGGTTGCAAAGTGTTGGAAACGACTGAGTGACTTCACTTTCACTTTTCTTTGGGATTTGAATGAAAATTGACCTTTTCCAGTCCTGTGGCCACTGCTGAGTTTCCAAATTTGCTGGCATATGGAGTGCAGCACTTTCACAGCATCATCTTTTAGAATTTGAAATAGTGCGACTGGAATTCCATCACCTCCACTAGCTTTGTTCATAGTGATGCTTCCTAAGGCCCACTAGACTTCACCCTCCAGGATGCCTGGCTCTAGGTGAGTGACCATAGCATCGTGATTATCTGGATCATGAATATCTTTTTTGTATCGTTCTGTTTATTCTTGCCACCTCTTCTTAATATCTTCTGCTTCTGTTAGGTCCATACCATTTCTGTCCTTTATTGTGCCCATCTTTGCATGAAATGTTCCCTTGGTATCTCTAATTTTCTTGAAGAGATCTCTAGTCTTTCCCATTGTATTGTTTTCCTCTATTTCTTTGCATTGATCACTGAGGAAGGCTTTCTTATCTCTCCTTGCTATTCATAGATACCTAAATTTATACCTATATCAATATCTATGTCTATCCAGCCCCGTGATAGGTGCACAGTGTGCTATTTCAAATTCATGTGTTCTGTAAAGTTAATGAATATGGATTGATGCTGGAGCCCCTGGAAAGTGCAGAGCCTGAAATGATACTGAAGTAAGTAGCGGCTCCATTGTGAAAAGACTTATATATCATCTTAAGGAAATGGAATCATTGTGTAGTTGTAAGCAAAAGAAGGTAATTCGGTAGATGAATAGCCTTGAAGCAAAGGAATCAGTTAGGGAGCTGTTGTAATATTTGTAGCCATAGATCATAAAAGGAAAAACTAAAAATGTGACAGGGCATTGGATTCCAGAGACTTTTAGGATGAAAAATCAAGAGGACTTGTGGAGTAGTTGGGCATGCAGGAGGGTAACAGGGAAGAGTCACTGAGCATTAGCTCTGTTCTTCTTGGACAGCAGACCTAGGTACACCATAGTGAACAAAACAAACAAGAAACAAACTCTGCCCTCTCAGATGTTATATTTCATTGAAAGATGTAGATAAGTAAATAAGACATTACGTTGAACCCATTGGGCTAAGTGGAACAGTGGAAGAACTCTTGTTGCTCAAAAATAGTGGGCTTAGCTGAGATGCATTCTTTAGGAGAAAACTATTGAGTTCAACTTTGGAGATACTAATATGGATTCAATTGTGCAGCACTGAAGGAGGTGGACCAGATAAAATTGAGTGCCTATGTTTAAGGTAATAGATATTGTTTTGAAAGTCAGGTGGTATAGTTTAGCTGATGCATGGAATAAGTGGGTTTATATCTCAAGAATGATATGGTCAGGGACAAAGATGGAAACTTGGAGAACACCATATTTTAGAGACATAGAGAAATAAGAACTAAAACTGGACACTGCAGAGGCAATATCATGCATGTAGAAGGAGAATCACTTAAAAGGCTGTCAAACAAGCCAAAGCTGAAAAGAACTTTGAGAAATAGGGCCATTCATAGATGCAACAAGTTCAAAGAAATAAGAATGAAAAACCAGTTTTTGGTTTGGCTTCAAGGAGGTTGGAAATCTACACAGGTGTGGTACAATTATTTAAAAAATGCTTCAGAAGCAATGGAGAACATGAACAGATCATCTGAATTTTTACATAGCTGTTTTAATGAAGTAGAACATAGAGAAAGATTAGGAGGGAAAAGTTCAACCTGGTATAACTCTTTATTTGGCTGGATTTCACTTGAGATCAATTGTACACATATATATTTGAAAGTTTTTTGTTTTTGTTTTTCTGAAGAGATGTTTTTCAAACATAGCATTTTACTTTTTTCTATCCTTATCTTTGTTGTTACAAGGAAGACTGTATATTAGGAATTCAATTTCTGGTGCCTAATCCAGACATAAAATGGATATGGATATTTTGTTTCTCAAAATATTGTATATGAGCCTCTCTGGTGGCTCAGACAGTGAAGAATCTGCCTACAGTGCTGCAGACCCTAGTTTGATCCATGGGTCAGGAAGCTCCCCTGGGGAAGAAAAATGGCAATCCACTCCAGAATTCTTGCCTGGGAAATCCCATGGACAGATGAGCCTGGCAGACTGCAGCCCATGGTTGCAAAGAGTCAAGTACAACTGACTGACTAACACACACATATAAATATATAACACTTTATTCTGACAATTTAAGAATGATTTGTTCTTAAAACAAAAAGCACACTATAACACAGTGCCCTTACTACAGCATGTGTATCAGCTTATAACAACACAACACTTGCCAATTCCCAGTTGAGAGAAGCCAGGCAGCTTGAATGTTTACAGAATAAATTAAAGTCACAGGAAAACTTACTCATTTAATTTGGTCCCAATTAGAGTGATTCTCCTCAAATAAAATCTGCTACGATTAGTCATACCTAACATCTTTATGTCTTTATTAATAACACAAATGAACATAATAACACAAATGTACTGTTATGGTCTTAATTGTAAAAACTGTCTGTTATAAATTCATTGTCACAAGTGATGAGTTATATATAATAGAGTCTAAAACTCAAGTCACTGCTGCTAGATGCAAACATGACACCATCTATGATTTCTTTCTAACAAATAAAATGGAAAAAAGAGTCCTCCATGCAATTTACACTATTGTTTAGAAATTATTTACTAAAACTGAAATAATAAACTACCAACCAAAAAGAAAATATACCTCAGGTTGATTTAGGAACTTACAGAGCAAATTAAAATATATTTTAGCTGTTTTCAGACAAAAAGCCCAAATCAAAAAAGTCTTTTGGAAGTAAATTCCCTCATTCAAAAAAATACATAAATAAACAATTCTTTTCTGAAAACAAAGAATGTATTTCTAAACCAACTGATGGGCTGGCGTGATTCTTAACTATTATAATGAGAATGCAAAATTATTTTTACAACTTTTTTACGACTTCTTACAAGTTTAATTTGGCATATGCATATTTTTAATTCTCTTGAATTTTCTGGAGATGAATGTTTAAATTTGGTCTTCCAAAATTATTTGTTTAACATATAAAAAGTGAGCAAAATATGTCTTTTTATTTTGGTTTATGCTTATAGATATGAATTTTAATAAGCATATAGATAAACAGGTGATAATAAGATTAGTAGCATATAGAAAGTGTGTAGTTAATAGAAGCAGAACTAGAGACAATTAATGGAATTGGTGTTTTTTTCCTACCTAAAAACTGTATCCTAAATACGAATTGTTTATGCCAGACCAATAACTGCAAATATCACTAATAACATCATTAAATCATCTAGCACTACATTTTAAGCACCAAATAGACTTACTGATTTGGTATTGCATTGGCATGGTGATTGGCTTATTAATATTTTCCATGACTTTATATGCACTGCAAAACTTGATTTTGCAACATTAATTTTGCCTATTTTAGAAAGATTAAAAACATGCTAACCATGCCATAGGTACAGTGTCTCTATGCCATACTCTTAAAATTACTCAATGACTTCTAAGATTTTGATTATTGTATGCATTTATTTTAAGTGATAAAGAACTAGAAAGTGTTAGGAAATAAAAACACTGTCCCCTCCCCTCTGGGAATACATGTAAATCCATGGCTGATTCATGTCAATGTATGGCAAAAACCACTGCAATATTGTAAAATAATTAACCTCCAACTAATACAAATAAATGGAAAAAAATAAATAAAATTAAAAAAAAAAAAACACTGTCCCCTAATGACTCCAAAAATGAAAATATAAGAAATTTATTACCTCTGGAGAAGGAAATGGCAACCCTCTCCAGTATTCTTGCCTGGGAAATCCCACGGACAGAGGAGCCTTGTGGGTTACAGTCCTTGGGGTAGCAAAAGAGTCAGACACAACTGGACAACTAAACAACAACATGGTATTTTATCTTAAAGATCTATGTATTTTCCCTTTCATACCTTGTATTACCCAAAGAGTCTGGCATGAATGCTGCTTTGAGAGTAGAGGCCGTGAACTTCTGATTTTTCTTGTAGTTTATTTATTCATATAGAAGAAACAGTGTCTATTTGACATGTGATGTATGGAGAACGAATGAATTTGTTTCCTTCTGTTCTGTTTTCAGTATGTTTTTTATTGTCTTCCTGCCCTTTCATCAGTCCTTCTTTCTCTTTTTGTTGTCTTCAGCTTTTAATTCTTTAGCAAAGATTTATACGAAACTCCAAAAAAACAACAAAAACAGTAGACTCTCTATTCTGAAAAATGTATTTATTTTAAAAGCTTTAAGGATCGTAATGGTCAATCTTTATGGTCTAAGAACTCCTTGCACTCTTAATATGTTAATGTCCCCAAATTTTTGTTGTTGTTATCGATTACATCTGTTGACACTCATAATTTAAGAAATTAAAATGAGAAACTTGAAAACAGTTATTTATAATCCATTTCAAACTAGCAATAGTGAATCATTGTTTGCTAGAATAAACATTTTATGAAAATGGCTGTATTCTTTAAAAAAATAGTGGAAATATTAGCATCATTTTATGTTTATCAAAAGTTAAAAAGTATCTGCCTTAATGGAAGACAGATGGATTCTCATGTCTGCTTCTGCATTTAATCTGTTGCAATATAAATGGGATGTTGCTGCTGGAAAACTCCACTCTACACTCATGAGAGAATTAAAGTATAAAAAAAAGCAAATACTGTGTTAGCCCTGTTGTGAACATACTTTGATTTCATACACCTCCTAAAAGGGTCATCAACACCCCAGATCCTAGGACCCCCTTTTAGAAACCACTAATATTGGTTAATGTCAGTTTTATAAATCAGAATGATTTAACTGTGTTAAGATTAAAACATTTATTATGTCCATATATTTACACAGATTTGATTTTTTTGTTATGTATGTGTTAGTCATTCAGTCATATTTTATTCTTTGTGACCTCATGGACTCTAGCCTGCCAGGCTCCTCTGTCCCTGGAATTCTCCAGGCAAGATTACTGGAGTGGGTAGCCATTCCCTTCTCCGGGGTATCTTCCAGACCCAGGGATCGAACCTGGGACTCCTGCATTTACAGGCAGATTCTTTACTGTCTGAGCCACCAGGGAAACCAAAATAGCTAATGTAAATTCACTTTATAGAAAGCATTTAGGACTTCCCTGGTGACTCAGTGGTCAAAAATTGACCTGCCAGTGCATGGGATACAGGTTCAATCCCTGGTTCAGGAAGATCCTACCTGCTGTCGAGCAACGAAGCCTATATGTCACAACTAGAGAGTAGCCTCCACTCACCACAACTAGGGAAAGCCCACATGCATCAGTGAAGACCCAGTGTGGCAAACAGTAACAAAAATTAAAATTTTTTTAAAAGGAAGCATTTAGCTACGTAATTTATAGGAATACAGGCTTCAGTGGTAGCCAGCATTTTCTAAAAGGTACTTTTCTATTCCTTATAAAGCAAATACTTCAGCAATGTGACACAACATTCCATATAATCAGTAGGAAAACTAACATTACAGTTAAGTCCTCTAGGGTTTACAGGCACACAGGCATATGCACATGCATACAAAAATCTAATAAGTAAAGGAATGTAACCTAGTGGTACATTTACATTTTAGAAATTTTTGTTCTAAGGCTGAAATGAATTAAATGAACCCATATAAATTTGAGCTACCCTTAGTCAACTTTGAGCACAACTATAATTAAATAATCACCAGACTTGCATAGAAAATTGAAAGGCAGTTTAAGTATTTACGACGCTGAAAAGATTTAAAGGAGCAAATCTCCTCCTAAGACATAGACGTTTTTAATAATGTTTTTACCAGTTCTTTCTCCCATCTCCTTTCCCCAAGTCCTCTCTCATCATTTCACAGGCCCAGCAGTCACCTTAATAGCTGTAATTTTCTAAATACTCCGATTCTCAGATCACATATGTTCCTGTTTTGTTTAGTGCACTTATTTCTTATTTTTCTACTTTCCATCATTCTTTAATTTCTCTTCTTACACCAACTCTGCTTCATAATATGACTCAGTATAGAACCCCTGGTTCTGACAGTTCCATTTTCCTTCCTTTCACCAACAATAGGAACAGCAAATACTGACAGGCTGAGCAGGCAGAAACAAAATTTGTAGTGAGTGGGGTGGGTAGGTGGAAAAGCTATGAATTTTTGTTTGATTTTTGTTCTTGTTAAAGCAAAATAATGAATTCCAAAATAAAAAATGAAGGATGGTATTTCAACTTTCATTTTCCAGTTGCTTCCACTATGCATGAACATTGGAAGGTTTTTTCTTGTTTGTTTGCTTCATTTTTTCCCCCTCTGCTTCTTGATACGCCTTCACTTCCTGATGCTATGGAAACTAGGAGAGATTCTGAGAGGTGATAGCAATGTTCCCTGATATTACCTATTCAAGCCCTTCCAAGAGTTTTGTTAACCTAGTTTTCTAGTTAAATAGCATCCTCTAACACTGTAGAGTGCCCTTTAATTGTATATCATCTAAAACACAAATCAATCCCATTTTTGGACAAACTGAAAAAACAAAGAACAAAAACACCCCTTTGAAAGGGTGTATCACTTCATCATTCTTTTGGTTATAGGCTCAAATCTGAGCAATTTGTGGAGAACGCATAAGTAAAATATGGTTAGCTGAATATTTTTAAGTGGAAAGAAGTAACAAGTTAGAAACAAATAAAGAAGCATGGGTATATCTCCAAATATTGGTGTTGAGAATAAAAGGAACAAAATGAAAATTCATATTTAAACATCATGTTTGTAAATTAAAGCACACACCCTCAACAGCATCCCATATTTGATAATGTTTCATGCATATTTCAGAGCACATGAGGTAAGGAAGATAGGTGCATATGCGGATGGAGAGGTACAGGGAAACAGACCAGAAGAAAAGGAGGAAAACAACACAATAAAAAGAAATGGAATAATATGAAACAAAGTACAGGGAAGTACAAAAGGGATAACTTTGAATGAACATATGAATACAGTGTACTAGTATGAGATGAGAAATAAAAAGGAGTATAAACTCTAAAACTCAGAAAGGAAATAATAAATACAACATACAAGAAATGCTTTAATCAGTGTTTGGTTTGTCAAAGTTCATCCTAGTATTTCCAAATTTGTTTTTTTACCTTGCTACTTTATTTTACTGAAATTTAGATTTTGAACCTCATTGTTTCCATATACATATACATCTTTATTATGCATATATTCAGGTCCCTTGCACCTGTATCTGAATTCCACAATTACCTGTGCTTTCTAAAACAACAATTAAATTAAAATGCAGAAGCTAGCCAATGCAGACTCTGGTGTCCTGAGCACTGCTACTGCTAAAGTCTCCTTTGACTGCACAGGATCCAGGCAAGGCATGTGGGCCTGCATGCTTCCCATGCCAAAACCTCACCAGAATCAGTCATGGGTGCCCCTGCCTGAGGCAGGAAACCAGTAATGCTGGCAGGGGGCTACGTATTAAAGCATATTTTAGGAGAGCAGGTCTGGGGAGAAGACTGCTGTTGGCTGCACAGAAACAAACAGGAAACTGAAATGAGAGGCTTTATGGCCAGAAATGCTCCTCGAGGAAGCCTGGTCTACCCTGAAAATGAGGCATCATTGTTGAGTGGCATGCAAGGGGCTGGGCTGCCATTGCAACACCCCTCTCTAACCACTAGAGCTCCTCTCTTTGGGCACTGGGAGGGATGTCTCCCAGAGGGAGCATTACCAAGTTGTTGCAACTTCCTGCTGGTCCATGCCACCACAGGAACTTCGCACACACCCTAGTTGTGGCTGCCTTATCTCACACTGGCCTGAGTGCTTAAGTGCCCTAATCAGCCTAAGAGCCCCAATTAGCCACTGCTTTCACCCAATCTCAACTGGGCAGGGAACAGATGCCTGAGAGTGGCACACATGCAGAGGTGGAGCCAAAAAAAAATAAAGCGTAGCCCCAGTGTTTGTGAGGCTAAGGAAGAGGAGTGGCAATCTCTCTGTGCAGCTGCCTCCCCACAGATTAAATCCCCTTGGTCTGCTTGGTGAACCCTATGTCTGCAGACTATATGAATGGACAATGAGTAATCCCACAATGGAGAAAGTTGTGACATAACTGGTATAACTTTGGCAACAGTGGGCTTTGGGGGCATGTGCACATGGGCAGTAGACCAATACAGAGTGTGGTGCCTCCACAGTGCCCAGAGTTGTTCCATAGCTCTGACGAGGTATTAGAAGTCCTCCTGGGGAGATAGGGATTGGCTGTAGCTCACTGTACGGATAAAGAAACTGAGAATGGAGGCCTCAGGAACATAAAATTATTAATGTTATGTTTTGTTTTGTTTTGTCTTTTGTTCTGTTATTTTGTGTTTTTTACTCTTTTAATATTTTTTTTTTAGTTTACTGTTTGGTTGTTTTATGTATTTTTCTTGTTTTTGTTTTTCTTCTTTCTTTTATTTCTTGTTTCTTTTGATTGTTGCTGTGTTTTATGTTTCCTTTCCTTTTCTCTTTTTTATTTTGAGTTTGCTTTCTGTTCTTAATTTTGGTTCTTATTAGATTTCTTTTTGTTTGTTTTTATTATTCAATTCTTGGTTGTTATAGTGTCTTTGTTTGCTATTGCCTTATCATTTGTCTTATGTTTTATTTGTCTATTTTCTTTTCCTCTATTATTTATTTATTTAATTTTTGGCTGCAAATGTGACTTGTAGGGTCTTGATTTCCCAGCCAGGGTTTGGGGCTGAGCTTCCAGGATAAGAACACCAAGTCTGAGACACTGGATTGCCAGAGATTTCCCAGCCCTAGGAGATGTTAATCAGCATGAACTCTCCTGGAGGACTCCATCTGAACAGCAGGACTGATTCCCCCTAGAGCTGTGGCTCTAGTGGTGGATGCCTCATACCAAACAACAGGCAAGAGTGGAACACAGCCCCACCCATTAGCAGAAAAGGCTGCCTAAAGCAGTGCTAAGCTCACAGACACCTGAACACACAGAACCTGCTGAAGCCCAGCCCATCAGAGGAAAAAGACTCAGCTCCACACACCAGAGGGCAGGCACCATTCCCTCCCACCAAGAAGCCTGAAGAAGTCAGTGGACCAATCTCACCCATCAGTGGGCAGACACCAGAAGCAAGAGGAACTATAACACTGCAGTCTGCAGAGAGGAAACTAGAAATACAGTCAGTTAGACAAAATGAGATGACAGAGAAATATGTTGCAGGTGAAGGAGCAAGGTAAAAATCCACAAGGCCAAATAATTAAAGAGTAAATAAGCAATCTCCCTGAAAAATAATTCAGAATATTGATAGTAAAGATGATCCAGAGCTACAAAATAGAATGGAGACATGAACTGAAAAGATACAAGAAATGTTTAACAAGAACCTTGAAGAACTAGAGAACAAACAATGATGAACAACACAACATAAATGAAAAATACACTGGAAGAAATCAATAACAGAATAACTAAGACAGAACAGATGAGTGAACTAGAAGATAGAATGATGGAAAAACTTCCATGGAGTAGGATTAAAAAAAGAATTAAAAGAAATTAAGACAGTCTCAGAGACCTCTGGGACAACATTAAATTAACCAACATTCAATTTATGGGGATCCCAGAAGAAGAACAGAAAGAGAAAGGGCCTGAAAAAATATTTTAACAGATTATAATTGAAAAGTTCTTTAACATGGAGAAAGAAATAGTCATCTAACTCCAGGAAGTGCAGAGAGCCCCACAGAAAGTAAATCCAAGAAGAAACATGATAAGACACATATTAAACAAACAAGCATAAACTAACTATAAAGAAAAATATTAAAATCAACAAGGGAAAAAAAAGCAAACAAAATACAAGGGGATCCTTATAATATTAACAGCTTACTTTTCAGGAGAAACTCTGCAGGCAAGAGGGATAGGCAAGATATATTTAAAGGGATGGAAGGGGAAAAGATACAGCAAAGATTGTTTTACCGAGCAAGGATCTCATTCAGATTTGATGGAGAAACCAAAATCTATACAGACAAGCAAAAGCTAAGAGAATTCAGCACAAAGAAACTAGTTTAATGACAAATGCTAAAGGAACTTCTCTAATAAGAAATACAAGAGAAGAAAATGACCTATAAAAAAGCAAACCCCAAACAATTAAGAAAATGTTAATAGGAATACACATACTGATAACTACCTTAAATGTCAATAGATTAAATACTCCAACCAAAAAAAAAAACAGACTGCCTGAATGGATATGAAAGCAAGACCTGTATATATGCTGTTTATAAGAGCCCCATTTCAGACCCAGGAACACATACAGACTGAAAGTGAGGTGGTGGAAAAAGATATTCCACACAAACAGAAATCAAAAGAAAGTTGGAGTAGCAAGACTCATCTCAGAAAAAATAGACATTGAAATAAACAACATTACAAGAGACAAGGAAAGACAATAAACAATGATCAAGGGATCAACCAAAAAAGAAGATATAAAAATAGTAAATATTTACACAACAAATATAGGAGTACCTCTATACATAACAAATGTAAACAGTCATAAAGTGGAAATCAACAGTAACATAATAATAGTGGGACACTATAACACCCCACTTACACCAAAGCACAGATCATCCAGACAGAAAATTAATAAGGACAGTTCAGTTCAGTTCAGTTCAGTCATTCAGTCATGTCCAACTCTTTGCAACCCCATGGACTGCAGCATGCCAGGCCTTGCTGTCCATCACTAACTCCAGGAGCTTGCTCAGACTTATATCCATTGAGTCGGTGATGCCATCCAACCATCTCATCTTCTGTCATCCCCTCCTCCTCCCACCTTCAATCTTTCCCAGGATCAGGGTCTTTTCCAATGAGTCAGTTCTTCACATCAGGAGGACAAAATATTGAAGTTTCAGCTTCAGCATCAGTCCTTCCAATGAATATTCAGGACTGATTTCCTTTAGAACTGACTGGTTTGATCTCCTTGCAGCCCAAGGGACTCTCAAGAGTCTTCTCCAATGCCACAGTTCAAAAGCATCGATTTGATGTCCTCAAAAGCATCAATTCAAATGAGTACCAACAAATGCTAAATGGCACATTAGATCAAATAGACTTAGTTGATACTTATAGAACATTTCACTCATTATAGGAGTAGAAAGCATACACTTTCTACTCCAGTGCACACAAATCATTCTCCAAGATAGATCTTATCTTGGGTCACAAGTCAAATCTAAGTAAATTTAATAAAACTGAAAAACTGAAATTATATCAAGCATCTTTTCCAACCACAATACTATGAGATTAGAAATCAACTACAGGGAAAAAAGCGCAAAAACACAAACACATATAGGCTTAACAGTATCATATTAAATATCCAATGGATAACTGCAGAAATTAAAGAAGAAATAAAAAAAAATTCCTAGAAACAAATGACAATGAGAACATGGGACCCCAATACTGGACTCAGCAGAAATAATTCTAAGTGGGAAGCTTATGGCAATATAGTCTCACCTCAAGAAACGAAAAATCTCAAATAAACAACCTAACGTTACACCTAAAGCTACTAGAGAAAGAAAAACAAACAAAACCCAAAGTTAGTAGAAGAAAGCATAAAGGCAGATAAGAAATAAATAAAATAGAAACAAAGCAATAGCAAAGGTCAATGGAACTAAATCTGGTTCTTCTAGAAGGTAAAATCAACATACTTTTAGACAGATTCATTAAGGAAACAAGAAAGAGGACTCAAATCAATAAAATTAAAATGAAAAGTGAGAAGCAACAAAGGCACCAGGGAAATACAAAGGATTCTAAGAGACTACTACAAGTATATTCCAAAAAATGAACAACCTGGAAGAATGGACAAATTTCAGAATGGTATAACCTTCCAAGACTGAGCCAGGAATAGAAAATATGAACATTCAATCATAAGTGATTAAATTAAAACTGTGATTAAAAATATTCCAGCAACAGAAGCCTAGGACCAGATGGCTTCACAGGTATATTCAAACATTTAGAGAGGAAATAAAAGTTATCTATCTCAAACTCTTCCAGAAAAACTCACAGAGGGAAGAATACTACTAAGCTCATTCTATGAGGCTACAATCACCCTGATACCAAAACCAGAGGTAGAAAGAAAATTAAGGCCAATATAACTGATGAAGATATACATAAAAATCCTCAACAAAGTACTAGCAAACAAAACCCAACAACACATGAAAAGGCTTATATACCATAATCAACCAGATTTACACCAGTGACCCAAGAATTATTCAATATATGCAAATCAATCAATGTGATACACCATATTAACAAACTGAAGAATAAAAACCAGATGATTATTAGAAGGAACCTACCTCTATAAATATAAGCATTTTAAGAGACAAACCAACAGAATACATCATTCTTAATGGTGAAAAACTGAAAGCATTTCCTCTAAGATCAGGAACAAGACAAGCGTGTTCACTCTCACCACTTTTATTCAATATAGTTTTGAAAATTATACCCATAGCAATCTGAGAAGAAAAAAAAAAGGAATCCAAATTGGGAAATTACAATTTTAACTGTTTGTAGATGATATGATACTCTTCATAGAAAATCCTAAAAATGCTGCCAGAAACTACTAGAGCTAATCAATGATTTTGGTAAAGGTGTAGGATACAAAATTAATACACATAAATCTCTTATATTCCTATACACTAATAATGAAAGATCATAAAGATATATAAAGGAAAAAAATCCAATTTACCATTTCAGCAAAAATAATAAAGTAATAGGGAATAAACCAGGGTGATTGTAATATATCAGGGTGATTATAGCCTTATGGAATGAAAGGAATGGGAGGAAAGAAATCAAAGATGACATAAACAGATGGAGAGATATTCCATGTTCTTGAATGGGAAGAATAAATATTGTAAAAATGGTACACTACCCAAAGCCATCTACAGATTCAATGCAACGCCTATCAAAATCACCAAGGGCATTTTCACAGAATTAGAGAAAAAAAAAAAAATTGTACTTTGTAAGAAACACAAAGGACACTAAATAGCCAAGGAATCTTGAGAAAGTAAACACAGCTGGAGATATCAGACTCCCTGAGTTCAGACTATACTACAACGCTACAGTAAGCAAGAGAGTATGTTAGTGGCACAAAAAACAGAAATGTAGATCAATGGAACATGATAGAAAGCCCAGAGGTAAACCTATGCATCTATGATCACCTAAACGATGACAAATGAGGTAAGAATATACTACAGACAAAAGACAGTTTCTTTAATATACAGTGCATATAAAAGAATGAAATTAGTATGTTTCCTAAAACCATACACACAAATTAACTCAAAATGGATTAAAGACCTAAAATGTAAAGTCAGACACTTTAAAAATTGTTAGAGGAAAAGACAGAACACTCTTTGGCATAAATCCCAGCAAGATTTTCTTGTCCCACGTTCTAGAGAAATGAAAATAAAAATAAAAATAAGCAAATTGTTCCTAATTAAACTTAAAAGCTTTTTAACAGCAAAGAAATGATAAACAAGACAAAAAGAAAATCTTCAGGAACTTTCCTGGTGGCTCACTGACAAAAAAAAATCCACCTGCCAATGCAGGAGGCATGGGTCTACTACCAATAAATGCTGGAGAGGGTGTGGAGAAAAAGGAATCCTCTTACACTGTTGATGGGGATGTAAATTGATACAGACACTATGGATAACATAATGGAGATTCTGTAACAAACTAAAAATAGAACTACCATAACTCTGCAGTCCCACTCCTGGAAGAAAATTATAATTCAAAAAGATATATGCACCCAATTTTCATTACAACAGCCAGGACATGGAAGCTAACTAAATGTTCATCAACAGATAAATGGATAGAGAAGATGTGGTACATATATACAATGGAATATTAACTCAACCATAAAAGGGAACAAAATTGTGCTATTTGCAGAGACATGAATGGAACTAGAGGCTGTAACACAAAAGGAAGTTTGTCAGAAAGAAAAAATAAATACCATATAATATCACTTATATGTGGAATACAAAAAAAATAATAATACAGATGAACTTATTTGCAAAACAGAAATAGAGACACAGATGTAGAGATTGGGAGTATGGATACCAGGGGTGAAGGAGGGTGGAATGAATTGGGAGATTGGGATTGATATATATATACTACTATGTTTAAAATAGGTAACTATTAATATAACTCTACAACACAAGGAAGTCTACTCAAAACTCTGGTGAGCTAAATAGGAAAGAAATCCAAAAATGAAGGAGGGAATATATGTATATGCATAGCTGATTCACCTTGCTAAATAGTAGAAGCAAACACAATATTTTAAAGCAATTATATTACAATAAAATTAATTGAAAATAAAATACAATGCAGAAGCTATTGAAATGTTGCTTATATCTGCATTTTCAACATCTTTTTACAAATATTATATTTTTTGAATTAAGTTTTTAAATGAATTAATGTTTAAATATATTACATATGTTAATATGTTAACATTTAAATAAGACAAAAGAGATGCAGTATACTGCATGAATATTATTTTTTAAATACCAGATGTGTTGTCTTCTCTCCTAACCCATATGAATTCTGCAGCTTGGTAGATGATACAGGTGGGCCTTCATAAACATTAGCTTTGCCCTTCCATCACTACCACAAATGGCAGCATCATTTC
Source organism: Cervus canadensis (assembly GCF_019320065.1). Classification (NCBI taxonomy): domain Eukaryota; kingdom Metazoa; phylum Chordata; class Mammalia; order Artiodactyla; family Cervidae; genus Cervus; species Cervus canadensis. The sequence continues at coordinate 8,830,503 of NC_057396.1, forward strand.
TATTGCAGATAACCGATCAGTCTTTATTCTTTCCCACTCTCAGTTTGTTTGTTTGTTTCCTTTTTTTTTTTTTTGAGAAGTAACATGTTCAGGTCCAAGGGAAATGTCATGATTTTGCCTGAGCCAGTCATGGTGACTCAATGCCTCTGCGTGGGACTGGTTGAGGAAAGGGCACTGATATATAAGCAAAGACTGCTTCAGAGATTTTATAAGAGATTTTCCTCCCTCATGGAGGCAAGAGTGGCATGAGGAAGGCTCATTTGTTCTTCTTCACCCTTCCTTGCGCTGTGGGCACAGTCTGCAAATGTGGTTTCTCTAACGGTATCAGTCATCTTACCCCTACCAAAGAAGAAGCCAAAAGACTAAACCAAACTGCGTAAAAATGGTGAAATGCTTAACATTATGAAATGTAAAAATAGAAATGTAGAGATAAGAATTCTATTAAGAATTATTAAATTATTAAATTTGCTTTCTTTTTTTTCTTTTCCTTTTTATTTATTTATTTATTTATTTATTTTTATTAGTTGGAGGCTAATTACTTCACAACATTTCAGTGGGTTTTGTCATACATTGATATGAATCAGCCATAGATTTACATGTATTCCCCATCCCGATCCCCCCTCCCACCTCCCTCTCCACCCGATTCCTCTGGGTCTTCCCAGTGCACCAGGCCGGAGCACTTGTCTCATGCATCCCACCTGGGCTGGTGATCTGTTTCACCATAGATAATATACATGCTATTCTTTCAAAACATCCCACCCTCACCTTCTCCCACAGAGTTCTTTGCTTTACTCAATTACTTTTTATAGACTTTCTAATGTATTGCCAAAATCCTGTAATTAAATGACATTCCTATGAAATGTAAAAGCACATGAATATTAATTAGAGGAAATAACTATATGATTTAAGGAAAACAAAAGTATTCAATTATTATATTGTTTCCTATATTCACAGAGTCTATCTGGAGGCAGGAATTATACAGTTTTAGAGTTGGGAGCAGATGGCTTACAGTGTCAATATAAAATTTTAAAATAAAATTTTTAAATAATGTAGGCTTAATCTATGAAACCTATCAAATATAATAATTTAGAAAATTGTCACTTGACTCATTAAATTATTATTAATTGCACAATAGGTTTGTCATGTACTTGGTTAAGAAATCCTTTAGGCCATAAGGCATTAATTAAAAATTCTTAAATTAGTAACAAGTCTCTAATCAAGTAATTTATTTTGAGGAAACAAGAACATGATTAAAAACTCCTTCAGGGATTCTTCACTACCCCTGTGACATAATAATGTAACTTTGAATTAGTAATAAAATACTTAAAATTGTATCAAGTTTTTGTTTAGGAAAATAGTATTTCTCTTATACTTACAATTCTTATTTTCCCCATTTTTAAACATCTGCTATTCACTCTGATGGTGGTGGTTGTTTCCTCTCTAGCTCTTCTCTGGTCTATCCTTAAAGCGACCTCCTCTTTTCTTTATAAAACATAAATCTGATAGGCTAGTCACTTAAAATACTCAAATTGCCTCTCATCTCTGAACACACTGCAGAGTGATTCAGTTGTATATGATTTGGCTGCCACCTCTCTTCTTCACTCTTACTTCCATACATTCTGAGAAGCACTCTACCCTCTGCCTACTCAACTAACGATTCCTCTTGAAATGCCTGTGCTAGAAGTGATCTCTTATTCCAATGTGTGTGCATGCTAAGTCACTTCAGTTGTGTCCAACTCTTTGTCACCCTATGCCCATGAGGTTCACGTGTCCATGAGATTCTCCAGGCAGAAATAGTGGAGTGGGTTGCGATGCCCTCCTCCAGGGGATCTTCCTGACCCAGGGATCCAACCTGTGTCTCTTAAGTCTCCTGAGTTGGCAAGCATGACCTGGGAAGCCCCTCATGATCCACATTTTTACTAAATTTGGCAGTCACACTTCTTCATTTTTATCAGTCTACTATGTATGAAGTAATATCTCATGGTAGAGGAAGCTGATTTATGTTTTTCTTCATTTTGTATAGGTTTCCCCTTTATAGCCTTGCTTTACATTTTTTTTCAGATCCAGATTATTTGTCAGCTATATGTACTGCACGTATCTTCTCTTTGAGAATGTGGAGGTTTTTTTTTTTTTTTAATTTTTTATCTATAGTACTTTTGATAAACCAGTTTTCTTACATGTAATGAATATTTCAAGATTTTCTGTTAGTGTTAACAATAAAATGTATTCATTGACAAGTGCTACTTGTACTGAAATGATAAGATATGCTTTTTATGTTGTTTTATAAAATGTTGTGGATTTTGTTTGTTGTGCAGAATTTTTAAAAAGGTTTTCCTTTCATATACAGGTCTGTGTTTCATGAATTATTTTATTTTTCACAAGGAGAATGTTTTTTACAAGTCTAAATTTTTTAAGAACTCCATACTCCCCATTGCTCAGTAGTACCTTTTTTTCTTTTGTCATATACTTGTATGCACACTCATATATGACTATCTCTGGGATGTCTATTGTGTATTTGTCCACTGACAAATTGGTAATTCTTTGAGTCAATACCACACTATTTTATTGATATAGCTTTATAAGTCTTTTTCATTCTGATAGGCATAACTTCACATATTAATTTTACTTATCAGAATTGTCTTGCTTATTCTTATTTATTTGTGCTTCTTATACACTTTATCTTACCAAGTTGCTCACAAAACTTTACGGTGGTTTTGTCTATGAGAAATCAAAAACATTTTCTCCACAAATGCATGGTATACAGGTTGTTTGAATTTTTCCTAGTTACTTCTAAGTTTGTATTGTATTTGCTCTTAAACTTCCATATTTTAAGTTATGTTTTGACCTTTCCTTCTGGTGCAGCAAAGTATCATTGCTAATATGTAGAAATACAATGAATTTGTATGTATTTGTTTTGCATCTTCTTAAGTTACTGAACTCACAATGAGCCAGTTGTAATGATTTTTTTTTTTTTTTAACTTTTAGATTACTGCAGTTTCCTACAGATAATCATATCATCTGAAAATAGGGACTGTTTTATTTCTTGCTTTCTGCCAGAGCCTGCAGGCAAACGAACTGGTCGAGAACACAATTACCAGAGTACCTAGGAAATAAGACTCAGAAAGATGGGGTTGAGAGGGACGGAGTCAGCTTGCGTCTGACTCTGACAACTTTATTGAAGAATACCACGCCTATATATATGCTAACAGGAGTTACTAAGAATAGATCGAGGGTTTGCATACGTGCAGAGCTACAGATGTTTTAAATTCCTACACTTAAGATCAGTAAAGCATTACCCTAGCGCCCAATATGATTAAGATCAATAGAACATTAACTAGATAGAAAATAGGCTTCATCAATAGAACATTAACTAGATAGAAAACAGGCTTCAAGCATGACGAGTTTATCAGCACCAGGAAAACAGGCGAAAGGTCACCGGGGTGTTTTTTCCCTGAAGGAGACAAATGCCAGTCTGTACTTTAACAAGAAGGGGTGGCAGGACAAAGAGAGACCTTTTGTTCTCTCTTAGGGCCATAAGGGGCCTGTACGTTCAGGCCGGCTCCCTGCAGCTTTCCAATCTGTATACATTTTTATTTCCTCTTTTTGCCTTGTCTGTTGTTCAGTTACTCAGTCGTGTCCTACTCTTTGCGACCCCATGGACTGCAGCACTCCAGGCTTCCCAGGCCTTCACTATCTCTGACCTTATTGCCTTTGCTCAAACTTCAAGTACTATGCTCAATAAGAATGGTGAGAGAAAATACTTTTGCCTACTTCCAGATCTTGTGGAAAAGTCTTTTTGAACATTCAGTATAATGTTAAATGTCAACATTTTAAAATGTTCCTTATCAAATTAATGAAGTTTTCCTCTATTCTAATTTTCTGATATTTACAAAAAAATTAATACTGAATTTTATCAAGTGATTTTTTTCATTAATTGAAATGATTATGTGTTTTTCCCTCATTAGCCAATAGGGTAGATTATATTGATTGAGTTTTGAATACCTGGCCAGTTTCAAAAGCATAGAATAAATGCTGCTTGATCATTTCATATAACTCCTCCTATGTATTGCTAAATTATATTTATTGCCTTGATAATATTTTCCTGAGCAGTTTGGCCTCTATATCCATGAGAGTTATTGATATGTCACTTTCTTTTACTTTTATTTCTTTTTCTGTACTTTGAGTTTAGTAGCATGCTATTACTAACTTCAAAAACTATATTAGGAAGTATTCCTTTTCTCCCACTGCTTAAAATGATTGGGTAAAATTGGTGATAATTTCTCATTCAACAGTTGATTAAATTCTTCAGTGAAATCTGGGTCTGAAAATTCCATTTTGGAAAAGTTTTAAATTATGAATTCAATTTCCTTAATTTTTGATAACTACAATGACAATACTGATGTCCTCTGTTTTAGTCTCACTATTGACATTTTTATCTGTTTTTTTCTTACTTGTCAACCTTATTGATCTCTTCAAAGAACAAGGTCTTTGTTTCATTGATTTTTCTCTATTATTTTTTATTTCATTGATTTCCACTCTTTATGACTTACCCTTGTTGCTTTTTGTTGTTGTTGTTGTTGTTGTTTAATATTTTCTGTTTTATTTTTCCTAGATTCTTGACATGTGAGCTTATGTTATCGATCTGAGACTTGCCCTCTTTTGTAATATATTCATTTAGAGCTAAAAGGTCCTGTCAATATTGCTATATCTGTGACCAATACATTTTTATATGCTATGTCTTCATTTTCATGTAGATATATGTATTTTTAAATTTCCCATGAGACTTCCCTCCCTTGACCCATGGGTTATTTAGAAGTCCAATATTTATGGCTCACATTTTAGGTTATCTTCCTGTTAACTTTATTTGATTTCTAGTCTGATTTCATTGTGGTTACAGAACACAATTTATATGATTTCAATTATTTTCAATTGATAGAGGTTTGTTTTATTGTCCATTTATGATCTACTTTTCATATGTTCTTTGCATGCTTGAAAAAATTGTATATTCTGTTTGTTGGATGGAGTGTTCTATAAATACTATTTTATCCTGTTGGTTGATAGTGATTTTGAGTCATCTGATATTCTTGCTGATTTTCCATTTATGTGTTTTTTCAATCTTTGAGAAAACTCTTGCTATCTGTAAGTAAATTTGTCTGTTTCTCCTTTTAATTCTACCATCTTTCACTTCATTCATTTTGCAACTGTGTAGTTTGACTTATACAAGTTTAGAAGTACTGGATCTTCTTGGTAGGTTGACCCTTTTAACATTGTCTTTCATAATCTTCTTTGCTCTGAAGTCCATTTTTTTGGTAATAATGTACAAAATCATAGTTTTGTTTGCTTAATATTTTATGATATATTTTCTATATTATATATACTACATATATTATATATATTATATTATATATATTATATTTGCTTTTCCTTTATAAAATATAAACTATTATATTTTATATTTAAAGTTATTGTCCTGGAGAGAGTAGTTGGGGCATTAAAAATATTCTGCCAATTCCTATCTAGTAGTTACTGTAGTTATACTCTTTATAATTCAGTGTAATTATTGAAATGTTAAACAGTAAGTCTGCTATTTTACTTTTTTCTGATGTTTGTTTCTGTTTTATTCTATTTTCATACATTAGCACTTTTTAAAATTTCATATTAATTTATCCACACTTTTGATTAGTATGTCTCCTTTTACATGCACTTTTAATGGTTATTCTGAGTATTTCAGTATATATATTAATACAAAATGTCACAATCTACCAACATCATTATTTTACCACTTTTAGTGGAGTATGGAACACTTGCCTCTTTGTGTATCACTTCACCTTACCCCATTTATAGTATAATTATCAAGTATTTTCTCTATGTATGGAACCACATCACACAGTGCTATAATTTTTGCTTCAAGTACAAAACAAAAGTTAGAAAATTCACAGGAGAAAAAAAAGCCTATTGCATTTATCCATATTTTTACTTACTGTATCTTTTCCCTTCCTGGTGTTCCAGGTTTCTACCTCTCATTATTTCTTGTTTAGAGAGCTTCCTTTAGTCATTCTTTTATTACTAGGTATGTTACTGAGAAGCTATTTTTGCATCCCTTCACCTGAGAATGTTTTGATTTCTCCTTCATTGAAGAAGTATATTTTACTAGGATATGGTTCTAGTTAATAGTATTTTTCAGTTTTTGATATTGTACCACTTCTAACTTCCATGGTTCTGGTAAGAAATCTACTGCCTTTGAAACTATTTGTCCTCGACAGGTGAGATCTCAGAAGTTTTCTTTTCCTCCTGCCATCCTCAAACTGTTTTCTGTGCTTAGGAAAAATATCATGGTGTCTTGGTGCAGATTTCATAGGCTTTATTTATCTTAAAATTTTCTCAATTTTCTTTCATCTGGATGCTCATGTCTTTTGACAAATTGAGATGTTTTCAGTGATCATATCTTTGAGTATTTATGCCCAGATTTATTGAGATATATTTGGTGTATATTACTTTATGATAATATATACACAAAAAGATTAGACTTACAGAAAATGTGAAATGATTACCAAAATAAGTTTAGTGAATGTCCATCACCATATATAGATACAAAATATAAGAAAAATATTTTATTTGTGATAAGACCTATTAAGGATTTTTTCTCTTAACTTTAATTTTTTCATACAGCACTATTTATTGTTTTCATCATGTTGTATTTTAAATTCCTTGTACTTGTTTAACTTATAGCTAGAAGATTATACCTTTTAACTCTCTTCAGCCAACCTTTTCCCCATTTGCTGTGGTAGCCACAAAATCTAGTCTCTGTTTCTATTTGTTTGTTTGTTTTTGGTGTACAATAGACTCACAACACAGTGTTAGACCATGATGCACAATATAGTGATTCAATATTTCTATACATTACAAAATTATCACTACAATAAGTCTAGCTACCATATCACTAAACAAAGACTTAATTATTGACTATTTTTCCCTCACTGTACATTTCATCCCCTTGACTAATTCACTTTGCAACTGAAATTTTGTCTCTCCTTATGTCCCTCACCTATTTCTCTTTTGTTCCCATTTCTCCCTGAAAACCACCAGTTTGTTCTCTATGTCTATAACATTGTTGTTGTCATTGTTGTTGTTATGACTGTTCATTTGTTTTTCTTTTAGTTGTTTGTTTTTGTTTTTGTTTTAGAATCCACACGTATAAGTAAAATAACAGCATATTTGTGTTTCTCTGTATGCCTTATTTCACACAGTGTAATAATGTTCCACCTTTATGGCAGAAAGTGAAGAGGAACTAAAGAACCTCTTGATTAAAGTGAAAGGGGAGAGTAAAAAAGCTGGCTTAAAACTCAACATTCAAAAACCTAAGATCATGGCATCTGGTTTTATCACTTCATGGCAAATAGATGGGGAAACAATGGAAACAGTGAGAGACTTTCTTTTCTTGGGCTCCAAAAGCACTGCAGATGGTGACTGCAGCCATGAAATTAAAAGACACTTGCTCCTTGGAAGAAAAGTTGTGACCAACCTGGACAACATATTAAAAAGCAGAGACATTACTTTGCCGTCAAAGGTCAATATAGTTCAAGCCATGGTTTTTCCAGTAGTCTTGTATGTATGTGAGAGTTGGACCATAAAGAAAGTTGAATGCTGAAGAACTGATGCTTTTGAACTGCAGTGTTGGAGATGACTCTTAAGACTCCCTTGGACAGCAAGGAGATCCAACCAGTCAATCCTAAAAGAATCCTGAATATTCATTGGTAGGACTGATGCTGAAGCTGAAAACCCAACACTTCGGCCACCTGATGTGAAGAGCTGACTCACTGGAAGAGAACCTGAAGCTGTGAAAGACAAGCCAGCAGGAGAAGGGGACGACAGCGATGAGATGTTGGATGACATCACTGACTTGATGGACATAAATTTCAGCAAGCTCCGGGAGTTGGTGATGGACAGGGAAGCCTGGTGTGCTGCAGTCCATGGGGTTGTAAAGAGTTGGACACGGCTGAGTGACCGAACTGAACTGAATAATGTTCTAGATCCATTCATGTTGTCCCAAAGGGCAAGATTTTATTCTGTTTTATGGCTGAGTAATATTACATTCTTTATAAGTACCATATCTTTATTTATTTATCTACTAGAGTGCACTTAGCCATATCTTGGCTACTGTAAATAATGCTGCAATGAAGAGAGCAGTTCATATACCTTTTCACATTAGTGGCTTAGTGTTCTTTGACTAAATACCCAAGAATGGAATTGCTGGATTGTTTGGTTATATTTTAATTTTGAGGAATCTCCATATTTCCATGGAGGTTGCATTCATTTACATTCCCACAAACAGGGCACAAGTGTCCTCTTTTATCTATATACTCACCAGCACTTGTTATTTCTTGTCTATTTGACATTAGTTATCCTGAAATGTAGTGAGGTGATATATTATTGTGGTTTTGAATTGCATTTCTATGATGATTAGTGATGCTGAACATCTTTTAACTTGCCTACTTAACATCTTTATGCCGGCTTGGAATAAATACTTTTGCAGGTCCTCTGTCTATTTTTAATGTGGTTATTTGTTTTTTATGTTTGATATCTTACGTTTGAACACATTTTAACTATGTTGCATTTTTACCCCTCTTCCTTCACATTTAATATTTTTGACATCATATTTTACACATTTTTATTTTGTGTATAACTTAACTACTTATAGTGGGATATAGATAATTTTAGAACTATTATCTTTTAACCTTGTTACTATAAGCAGTTGTTCCACTACTTTTACTGTGTAATTGCCTTTATCAATGATATTTTTCCTTTTATAACTTTCATATTTCTTGTTATAGTTTTTTCTTTTTCTTTCTTCTTAGAGAAATCACTTTAAAATTTCTTACAGAGATGGTTAAGTTGTGCTGAACACTTTTACCTTTTGTTTTTCTATAAGACTCACTTTTTCCCCTTCAAATCTAAGTGAAAACTTTGTCATGTAGAGTATTCTTGATCGCAGTTTTTCATTTTCCTTTCATGACTTTAAATATATTGTCCCACTCGCTTCTGTCCTGCAGAGTTTCTGCCAAAAAACAAACAAGCAAACAGAAACAGCCAACTCTCTTATGGGGATTCCCTTATAGATGACCAGTAACATTTCTCTTGATGCTTTTAAGATTCTCTCTTTATCTTTAATTTTTGCCATTTTAATTGAAATGTATCTTGGTGTGTTCCCAGATTTCTGTTTCATCTTGGTGTGGGAGTGGATGTCTGTTTCCTTACTCAGCTGAGGAAATTTTCAGCTATTATATCTTCAACTATTTCCTCTGTTCCTTTTCTTCTCTTTTATTCTTCTGAGAACCCTAAGATCCAAATGATAGTAAACTATTGTTGCTGCAGAAGTCTCTTACCTGTCCTGTTTTTAATTTTTTTTCCTTTTACTGTTCAACTGTGGTGATTACCACTGCTCTGTCTTTTGATTCTCTATGTTCCTTTGTTTTATTTAATTGACTCTTGATTATTTCCAGTATATTTTTTTATTTCAGTTATTGTAATAATAAACTTTGGGTTTACTTTTTATATTTTGAAACTCAATATTAAACTCCTCACTCTGTTTACCCGTTCTTCTCCCAAGTTCATTAAGCATTTTTATGACTGTTACTTTCAACTTTTTATTGGGTAGATTGATTATTTCTATTTTACATGGTTCTTCTTTTGAAGTTTTATCATTTTTCCCTTTTATTTAAAACATATTCCTCTGTAATATCATTTTACCTGATTCTGTTTTTACTTCTATCTATTTGGTAGGGCTATTACATTTCCATTCTTGAAGAAATGACCTTATGAAGAATATATTTTATGGGGCCCAGCAACACATTCCCCTCTGTTCATGAGGTCTGTGTACTCTAGAGTTGCTCCCTATGTGGAATACAAGGGCCTTTCTGTTGTAGCAGGACTGAGTACTGTGGGCATGCTCATAGAAGAGGATGCCCCCTGGCTCAGTGGCTTCCAGGCCTACCTGGAAATGTGCAAAGGGTGCTGGCCTATGGTTAAGGAGCGTTTGGTACTGGTGTAGTTAGTATCTTGGTGTATGTTTTTGACATGAAGAAATGCTGTATCCATGAGTGAAGAAATATTAAACTAGAAAGAATGCAAGACAGACTAGTAAATATGTATTTTCCAGGTATTATTACTGCATATATTTCAGACCATCCCAGAGTAAAAGAAATGAAAGAAGGCAAAATGGTTATCTGAGGAGACTTCACAGATAGCTGAAAAAAGAAAAGTGAAAGGCAAAGGAGAAAAGAAAAGATGTATCCATCTGAATGCAGAGTTCCAAGAATAGCACATAGACATTCCAGTGATGTCCATGTGTAGATTCTTCTCTTGTGTCGACGGAAGAGGGTGTCTGTTATGACCAGTGCATTCTCTTGGCAAAGCACTGTTAGCCTTTGCCCTGCTTCATTTTGTACTCCAAGGCCAAACTTGCCTGTTACTCCAAGTATTTCTTGACTTCCTACTTTTGCATTCAACTTCTCTTTGATGAAAAGGACATTTTTTTTTTTTTTTGGTGTTAGTTCTAGAAGATATGGTAAGTCATCACAAAACCATTCAACTTCAGCTTCCTCAGCATTACTGGTTGGAACATAGACTTGGATTACTGTGATATAGAATAGTTTGCCTTGGAAATGAACAGAGGTCATTCTGTCTTTTTTGAGATTGTACCCAATTACTGCGTTTCAGACTCTTTTCTTAACTATGAGTGCTACTACATTTCTTCTAAGGGATTCTTGCCTGCAGTAGTAGATACAATGATCATTTGAATTAAATTTACCCATTCCAGTCCACCTTAGTTCACTGATTCCTAAATGTCAATATTCACTTTTGTCCTCTCCTTTTTGATCACTTCTACTTTACCTTGATTCATGGACCTAACATTCTAGGTTCCTATGCAGTCTTGTTCTTTATAGCTTCAGACTTTACTTCCATCACCAGTCACATCCATAACTGTGCACTGTTTTTGCTTTGACTCCATCTCTTCATTCTTTCTAGAATTATTTTTCCATGCTTCTCCAGTAGCATACTGGGCACCTATTGACCTGGGGAGTTCATCTTTCAGTGTCATATCTTTTTGCCTTTTCATACTGTTCATGGGGTTCTCAAGGCAGGAATACTGAAGTGGTTTGCGATTCCCTTCTCCAGTGGACCACATTTTGTTAGAACTCTCCACCATGACCCATCCATCTTGCGTGGTCCTACACAGTATGGTTTATTGTTTCATTGAAGTAGACAAGGCTATGATCTATGTGATCAGGTAGGTTAGTTTTCTATGATTGTTGTTTTCATTCTGTCTGTCCTCTGATGGATAAGGATAAGAGGCTTGTGGAAGCTTCCTGATGGGAGGGACTGACTGTGGGGGAATCTGGGTCTTGCTATAATGGGAAGGGCTATGCTTGGAGTGGAAGGGTTTTTAGCTAAGAGTTGCACAGCTTGGTAGGGTTTTCTTTTCTTGCTCCTTTCAGTTCTTGTTGGGCATTTTTTTTTTTTTTTTTTTGGTCTGTGCCTATTGGCATTTTTTTTTCATTGATTCATATTTTAAATGAATGTTTATTGTATTTTGTCAGTCTATGTGTTTAAAGTTGAAATGTGAAAGACAATTAACTCAGTCTAACAAACTGATTACAATTCTACTGAATATTCTTTGAAAATTAAAGCATGCATGTGATGAATTTTTCAACATTTTTGTACTATATTAAGAATTTTTAAGAGTAAATACTGAATGTTACTTACCTCTAATACCACTCTATAGTCACACACTGTTGAAAGTAGCTGAGATGTAAATCTGAAGAATACTTTTTCTCACTGACAGAAAACCCAAATTCTCTCAAGCAGACACTGAACAATAAAGAGAAGCAAAATGATAAACGGAATACATTTAATATATAACTTTAGATAATTTTTAGAAAAAAGAAAATAGAGTTTTGAAAATAACACTCTGCATCTTCTAGCAAAATCAATAATGATTCTACTGAAAATAAAAATTTCCACTGCAGACATAAGCATTAATTATTGTTGTTGGAAAGAAAAAAATCAATATTTCCATCTTATCAAAATACATTATTTTTTAATTAATTCATTCATTTTAATTGGAGGCTAATTTCTTTGCAATATTATAGTGGCTTTTGCCATACATTGACATGACTCAGCCATGGGTGTACACGTGTCCCTAATCCTGAACCCCCCCCCCCCACCTCCCTCCCATCCCATCCTTTAGGGTCGCCCAAGTGAACTGGACCTGAAAGCCCTGTCTCATACATCGAACCTGGACTGGCAATCTATTTCACATAAGCTAATATATATGTTTCAATGCTATTCTCTAAAATCATTCCACCCTTGCCTTCTCCCACAGAGTCCAAAAGTCTGTTATTTACATATGTGTCTCTTTTTCTGTCTCTCATATAGGGTCATCACTACCATCTTTGTAAATTCCATATATATGTGATAATATACTGTATTGGTGTTTTTCTTTCTGATGTACTTAACTCTGTATAATATGCTCCAGTTTCATCCACCTGATTAGAAATTATTTGAATGCATTCTTTTTAATTGCTGAGTAATATTACATTGTGTATATGTACCACATCTTTCTTATCCATTCGTCTGCCAAAGGACATCTAGGTTGCTTCCATGTCCTAGCTATTGTAAACAGTGCTGTGACGAACAGTGGGGTACACATGTCACGTTCAATTCTGGTTTCCTCAGGGTGTATGCCCAGCAGTGGGATTGCTGGGACATATGGCAGTTCTATTTCCAGTTTTTTAAGGAATCTCCACACTGTTCTCCATAGTGGCTGTACTAGTTTGCATTCCCACAAACAGTATAAGAGGGTTCCCTTTTCTCCACACCTTCTCCAGCATTTATTGTTTGTAGGCTTTTGGATAGCAGCCATTCTGGCCAGCTTGAGATGGTACCTCATTGTGGTTTTGATTTGCATTTCTCTGATAATGACTGATGCTGAGCATCTTTTCATGTGTTTGTTAGCCATCTGTATGTCTTCTTTGGAGAAGTGTCTCTTTAGTTCTTGGACCCATTTTTTGATTTGGTTGTTTATATTTCTGCCGTTGAGCTGCATGAGCTGCTTGCATATTTTCGAGATTCTTTGTCAGTTGTTTCATTTGCAATTATTTTCTCCCATTCTGAAGGCTGTCTTTTCAGCTTGATTATAGCTTCCTTTGTTGTGCAAAAACTTTTAAGATTAGTTAGGTCCCATTTGTTTATTTTTGCTTTTATTTCCATTACTATGGGAGGTGGGTCAAAGAGGATCCTGCTGTGGTTTATGTCAGAGAGTGTTTTGCCTATGTTTTCCTCTAGGAGTTTTATAATTTCTCGTCTTACATTAAGATCTTTAATCCATTTTGAGTTTATTTTTGTGTCTGGTGTAAGAAAGTGTTCTAATTTCATTCTTTTACAAGTGGTTGACCAGTTTTCCCAGCACCACTCATTAAAGAGATTGTCTTTTCTCCATTGTATATTCTTGCCTACTTTTTAAAAGATAAGGTGTCCATTGGTGTGTGGATTTATCTCTGGGCTTTCTATTTTGTTCCATTGATCTATATTTCTGTCTTTGGGCCAGTACCATACTGTCTTAATGACTGTAGATTTGTAGTATAGTCTGATGTCAGGCAGGTTTATTCCTCCAGTTCCATTCTTCTTTCTCAAGATTGTTTTGGCTATTCGAGGTATTTGGTATTTCCATACAAATTGTGAAATTATTTGTTCTAGTTATCTGAAAAATACTGTTGGTAGCTTGATAGGGATTGCATTGAATCCATAGATTGCTTTGTTTAGTATACTCCTTTCACTATATCGATTCTTCCAATCCATGAACATGGTATATTTCTCCATATATTTGTGTCATCTTTGATTTCTTTCATTAGTGTTTTATAGTTTTCTATATATAGGTCTTTTGTTTATTTAGGTAGATTTATTCCTAAGTATTTAATTATTCTCATTGCAATGATTAATGGAATTTTCCCCTTAATTTCTCTTTCTATTTTCTCATTGTTAGTGTTTAGGAATGCAGGGAATTTCTGGGTGTTAATGTTATATCCTGCAACTTTACTCTATTTATTGATTAGATCTAGTAATTTTCTGGTGGTGTCTCTAGGGTTTTCTATGTAGAGAATCATGTCAACTACAAACAGTAAGAGTTTTACTTCTTCTTTTCCAATCTGGATTACTTTTATTTCTTTTACTTCTCTGATTTCTGTGGCTAAAACATCCAAAATTATGTTGAATAGTAGTAGTGACAGTGGACACCCTTGTCTTGTTCCTGACTTTAGGGTAAATGCTTTCAATTTTTCACCATTGAGGATAATGTTTGCTGTGGGTTTATCATACATGGCTTTTATTATGTTGAGGTGTGTTCCTTCTATTCATGCATTCTGGAGGGATTTTATCATAAATGGATGTTGAATTTTGTCAAAGGCTTTCTCTGCATCTATTGAAATGTTTTTATGTTTTAATTTGTTAATGTAGTGTATCACATTGATTGATTTGCAAAATATTGAAGAATTCTTGGATCCCTGAGATAAAGCTCACTTGTTCATGATGTATGATCTGTTGAATAGGTTGTTGGATTCTGTTTGCTAGAATTTTGTTGAGGATTTTTCCATCTATGTTCATCAGTGATATTGGCCTGTAGTTTTCTTCTCTGGTGGCATCTTTGTCTGGTTTTGGTATTAGGGTGATGGTGGCTTCATTGAATGAGTTTGGTAGTTTACCTTCTGCAATTCTCTGGAAGAGTTTGAGTAGAATAGGTGTTAGCTCTTCTCTAAATTTTTGGTAGAATTCATCTATGAAGCCATCTGGCCCTGGGCTTTTGTTTGTTGGAAGATTTTTGATTACAGTTTCAATTTCTGTGCTGGTGATGGGTCTGTTAAAATTTTCTATTTCTTCCTGGTTCAGTTTTGTAATGTTATTCTTTTCTAAGAATTTGTCCATTTTTTCCAAGTTGTCCATTTTATTGTCATATAGTTATTGATAGTAGTCTCTTATGATCCTTTGTATTTCTGTGTTGTCTGTTGTGATTTCTCCATTTTCATTTCTAATTTTGTTGATTTGATTCTTCTCCAATTTTTATTTATGAGTCTGGCTAATGGTGTGCCTGTTTTATTTATCTTCTCAAAGAAACAGCTTTCAGCTTTTTTGATTTTTGCTGTAATCTCTTTTGTTTCTTTTTCAATTATTTCTGCCCTAATTTTTATGATTTCTTTCCTTCTAATAACCCTGGAGTTCTTCATTTCTTCTTTTTGTAGTTGCTTTAGGTGAAAAGTTAGGTTATTTATTTGATTTTTATCTTGTTTCTTGAGGTAAGCTTGGATTCCTATGAACCTCCCCATTAGCAAGCTTTTACTGAATCCCATAGGTTTTAGGTTGTCATGTTTCATTTTCATTCGTTTCTATGCATATTTTGATTTCTTCTGTGATTTGTTGGTTACTCAGAAGCACGTTGTTTAGCCTCCATATGTTTGTATTTTAAGTAGTTTTTTTTCCCCCCTGTGGTTGACATCTAATCTTACCACATTGTGATCGGAAAAGATGCTTGAAATGATTTCATCTTTTTTGATTTTACCAAATCTAGATTTATGGTCAGGAAGTAATCTATCTTGAAGAATGTTCCGTGTGCACTTGAAAAAAGGTGAAATTCATTGTTTTAGGGTGAATTGTCCTATAGATATCAATTAGGTCTAACTGGCCCATTGTATCATTTAAAATTTGTGTTTCCTTGCTGATTTTCTGTTTAGTTGATCTATCCATAGGTGTGAGTGGGGTATTAAAGTCTTGCACTGTTATTTTGTTATTGTTAATTTTCCCTTTTCATACTTGTTAGCATGTGTCTTACATATTGTGGTGCTCCTATGTTGGGTGCATATATATTTATAATTGTTACATCTTCTTCTTGGATTGATCCTTTGCTCATTATATAAGGTCCTTCTTTGTCTCTTTTCACAGACTTTATTTCAAAGTATGTTTTATCTGATGTGAGTATTGCTACTCCTGCTTTTGTTTGGTCTCTATTTGCATGAAATATCATTTTCCAGCCCTTCATTTTCAGTCTGTATGTGTCCCTTGTTTTCAGGTGCATCTCTTGTAGACAGCATAAATAGGGGTCTTGTTTTTCTATCCATTCAGCCAGTCTTTGTCTTTTGGTTGGGGCATTCAACCCATTTACACTTAAGGTAATTTTTGATAAGTATGATCCTATTCCCATTTACTTTATTTTTCAGGGTTTGAGCTTATAAACCTTTTATGTGTTTCCTGTGTAGAGAAGATACTTTAGCATTTGTTCAAGAGTTGGTTTGGTGGTGCTGAATTCTCTCAGCTTTTGCTTGTCTATAAAGCTTTTGATTTCTCCTTCATATTTGAATGAGATCCTTGCTGGGTATAGTAGTCTGGGTTGTAGTTTTTCTCTTTCATCAATTTAAGTATGTCCTGCCATTCCTTTCTGGCCTGAAGAGTTTCTATTGAAAGATCAGCTGTTATCCATTTGGGAATCCCCTTGTGTGTTATTTGTTGCTTTTCTCTTGCTACTTTTAATATTTGCTCTTTTTGTTTGATCTTCATTACTTTAATTAATATGTGTCTTGGGGTGTTCCACGTTGTGTTTATCCTGTTTGGGACTCTTTGGGTTTCTTGGACTTGGCTGGCTGTTTCCTTCCCAATTTTAGGGAAAATTTCAACTATTATCTCCTCAAGTATTTTCTCATGGCTTTTCTTTTAGTCTTCTTCTTCTAGGACTCCTATGATTTGAATGTTGGGGTGTTTAACATGGTCTCTGAGGTTGTCCTCATTTCTTTTCATTCTTTTTTTTCTTTTTTCCCTCTGCTTCATTTATTTCCACCGTTCTATCTTCCACCTCACTTATTCTCTCTTCTGCCTCAGTTATTCTACTGTTGGTTCCCTCCAGAGCGCTTTTCATCTTAGTTATTGCATTATTCATTATTGATTTACTCTTTGTTTATTTTTCTAGGTCCTTGTTAAACATCTTTTGCATCTTCTCAATCCTTGTCTCTAGTCTATTTATCTGTAACTCCATTTTGTTTTCAAGGTTTTGGATCATCTTTATTATCATTAGTCTGAATTCTTTTTCAGGTAGACTCCATGTCGCCTCCTCTTTTGTTTGTTTTGATGGGCATTTATCATGTTCCTTTAACTGCCGAATATGTTTCTGCCTTTTCATTTTGTTTAGATTGCTGTGTTTAGGGTGGCCTTTCTGAAGACTGGAAGTTTGTGGTTCCTCTTTATTGTGGAGGTTGCTACCTGTGGTTCGGGTTGGACTAGTGATGCTGTGAAAGTGCTGCATTCAATATGCCAGCAAATTTGGAAAACTCAGCAGTGGCCACAGGATTGCAAAAGGTCAGTTTGCATTCCTATCCCTAAGAAAGACAATCCCAAAGAATGCTCAAACTACCACACAATTGCACGCATCTCACACGCTAGTAAAGTAATGCTCAAAATTCTCCAAGCCAGGCTTCAGCAATATGTGAACTGAGAACTTCCAGATGTTCAAGCTGGTTTTATAAAAGGCAGAGGAACCAGAGATCAAATTGCCAATATCTGCTGGATCATCAAAAAAGCAAGAGACTTCCAGAAAAACATCTATTTCTGCTTTATTGACTATGCCAAAGCCTTCAACTGCATGGATCACAGTAAACTGTGGAAAATTCTGAAAGAGATGGGACTACCAGACCACCTGACCTGCCTCTTAAGAAACCTGTATGCAGGTCAGGAAGCAACAGTTAGAACTGGACATGGGACAACAGACTGGTTCCACATAAGGAAAGGGGTACGTCAAGTCTGTATATTGTCACCCTGCTTATTTAACTTATATGCAGAGTACATCATGAGAAACGCTGGGCTGGAAGAAGCACAAGCTGGAATCAAGATTGCCGGGAGCAATATCAATAACCTCAGATATGGAGATGACACCACCCTTATGGCAGAGAGTGAAGAGGAACTGAAAAGCCTCTTGATGAAGGTGAAAGAGGAAAGTGAAAAAGTTGGCTTAAAAATTAACATTCAGAAAACTAAGATCATGGCATCTGGTCCCATCACCTCATGGGAAATAGATGAGGAGACAGTGGAAACAGTGTTAGACTTTATTTTAGGGGGCTACAAAATCACTGCGGATGGTGACTGCAGCCGTGAAATTAAAAGCCGCTTAATCCTTGGAAGGAAAGTTGTGACCAATCTAGATAGTATATAAAAAGCAGAGACATTACTTTGCCAACAAAGGTCCGTCTGGTCAAGGCTATGGTTTTTCCAGTGGTCATGTATGGATGTGAGGGTTGGACTGTGAAGAAAGCTGAGAGCTGAAAAATTGATGTTTTTGAATTGTGGTGTTGGAGGAAAATCTTGAGAGTCCCTTGAACTGCAAGGAGATCCACCCAGTCCATCCTAAAGGAGATCAGTCCTGGGTGTTCATTGGACAGACTGATGTTGAAGCTCCAATACTTTGGCCACCTCATGTGAACAGTTGAGTCATTAGAAAAGACTCTGATGCTGGGAGGGATTGGGGGCAGGAGGAGAAGGGGACGACAGAGGATGAGATGGCTGGATGGCATCACTGACTCCATGGGCATGAGTTTGAGTAGGCTCCGGGAGTTGGTGATGGACAGGGAGGCCTGGTGTGCTGCAATTCATGGGGTCGCAAAGAGTCGGACACTACTGAGACACTGAACTGAACTGAACTGAGTGGCTTGTCAAGGTTTCTGGTTTGGGAAGCTTACATCAGTGTTCTGGTCGGTGGAGCTGGGTCTCTCCTCCCTGGAGTGCAATGAAATGTCGAGTAGTGAGTTTTGAGGTGTCTGTGAGTTTGGTGTGACTTTGGGCAGCCTGTGTTTGAATGCTCAGGGATGTGTTCCTACATTGCTGGAGAATTAGCATGGCATGTCTTGCTCTGGAACTTGTTGCCTTTTGGGTGGAGCTTGGTTTCAGTGTAGGTATGGATGATTTTGAATGAGCTTTTATTGATTAATGTTCCCTGGAGTAAGGAGTTTTTTCCTCTCAAGTTTTGGATTTAAGCCTGTTGCCTCTGCCTTTCAGTCTTATTCTTACAGTAACCTCCAGACTTCTCCATTCATACAGCACAGGTGATAAAACATCTAGTTTAATGGTGAAAAGATTCTTCACAATGAGGGACACCCAGAGAGGTTCACAGAGTTACATGGAGAAAAGAAGAGGGAGGAGGGAGACAGAGGTGACCAGGATAAGAAGACGGGGAGTCAAAAAGGGAGAGACCAATCTAGCCAATAATCAGTTCCCTAAGTGTTCTCCACAACCCAGAGCTACCAGAGAGATTCACAGAGTTAAGTATATAAGAGAAGGGGGAGGGAGGAGATTGAGCTGACCTTGGGGAGAAAAGGGAGAGTCAAAAGGGGAGAGAGCAATCAGGCCAGTAACCACACCCCTAAGTAAAAATGGGTACTGAAGATTAGATTCTTAAAGGTACAAAATGGATAACAAATACCAAAAAGCAAATATTAAAAATCTAGAGTAGAGGATAGACTCTCAAAAATACAATATTAAAAATACAAAATAAAATCAATCATAAAAATTATAAATATATATATATATATATATATATATATGAAATTTGATTTTAAAATAAGGTCTTTTTGCCAGGTAATAAATATAAAAGTTGAGAAGTAATAAAGAACTAAAAAATAAAAATGTTTTAAAAAATGATAATAAAAATATATCTAGGAATTTGTCTGGAGCTGTTGAGGGCAGTGTGGTGTCAGTTCAGTTTCAGATAGTTCCTTGTTCCAGCTTGCACTTGTTCTCAAGGTCTATAGGCCCCCTCCAATGCTTAGTCAATGCTAACTTCAGGGTTTTAATCTGTTGTACCTATGACTTTCAGAGCAGTTCCCTCCTCTTTGTTTATTTTGGTTTCCTCTGTTTGCTTGTCTCTTCAGTGTTTAATGTCTGCCCTGACACAAGGGGGTGAAGGCGGTCACTTATTTAGGCTCACTTGTTCAGTTGTCCTGTGGGGAGGGAGGGATACTGCAAACAAGTATCACTGGTGTGTGTGGGGAGCACTCGCAGCGTATGAACCACACTGGGTTTGCCCCAGCTCTCGGCGTGTGTGCTTTCCTTGTCTATGCAGCTCAGGCTTCAGGGTGCTCTGCAGGGGAACTGTCCAAAGCGGGCCTGGGTTGCGTGCACTTCCAGGCCTAAGCTGCTCAGGTTCAGGTTCTCTGGTAGTCCACAAAGGCACAGACTCCATTAAGCATGCGTTTTGTACCTTTCCCAGGTCCCAGCAGCTCACGTGACCAGGTGCTTGACAAGCACACTGTCCCAGGTGGGCTGTGTCTTGGGTGCTGGTCCTGGGTGTGTCATGAGAGAGCCATTTCAGGTGTGCCGTGTGTCTCCTCTGGGGAGCTGATCTCTGGCTGCGACACTCCTGGCAGATGTCAACCATCCAGGATCCCAGGAAGACTTAGTTAGCAGCTGGGAGCATGCTCACAGTTTGGTGGAGCATGCCATCTCCGGGCCTGTGATTGCCCCTTGCCTTCCGGCTCTAGCTGTCGCCCTCTTGCCTCTCTGCCTTTGGCGGGGGAGGGCCAGTCTGCAGCTGGCTAGCTCTCCTCTGGTGTTTGCTCAGTCCTTTGTTCTGTGAGCAGGCCAGGCTGTGCCTCGGTTAGAACTTTTCATGGGAAAGTTTCTGTCTCTTTTTTTTTCTTTCTCTGGCTATCCCACAGTTTGGGTTGCTATATCATATTAGCTCCCTCAGATTATCCTCAGGGCTTTCAGGCCCTGTCCATCCTAAGCATGCAACCCGCATCCCTGTTCAGCTCCTGCTTGCTGGTGGCAAAAGCGAGCATCTGGGCTACTTCTCCACTGGCAGTTGTGGTTAGGTGCCTAGTCTGTGTTTTGTTTTGTTTTGTTTCTCCCAGTTATGTTGCCCTCTGAGACTCCAAAACTCCCTACCGACCTGCTGATGAGAGGGTTTTCTACTGTTTGGAAACATCTCCTCCTTCACTACTCCCTCCCCAGTATGGGTCTCCATCCCTAACTCTTTGTCTTTCTTTTTATCTTTTATATTTTGTCCTATCTCCATTAGAAGAGAATGGGCTGCTTTTTGGGGCTGCCTGGTGTCCTCCACCAGCATTCAGAAGTTGTTTTGTGGAAGTTGCTCAGCATTCAAATGATCTTTTGATGAATTTGTGGAGGAGAAAGTGGTCTCCCTGTCCTATTCCTCTACCATCTTAGGACCATCTTAGGACTGCCATCTTACAAGAATCGTTATTTCAAATTTTATTTTTTTTTATTCCTGTTGTTGTTTAGTTGCTAAGTTGTGCCCAACTTTTGTGACCCCGTGGACTGTAGACTGCCAGGCTCCTCTGTCCATGGGATTTCACAAGCAAGAATACTGGAGTGGGTTGCCATTTCCTTCTGCAGGGAATCTTCCTAACCCAGGGATCAAATGTGCATCTCCTGCATTGCTGGTGAAATCTTTACCAGTGAGCTGCCTGGGAAACCTTAGCAAACAGGTTTTTACTTTGATAATACCATATTTGATATAGAAGAGAGTGAAAAGACAGACATGAAAAAATTTCAAAAGTCTCAATTAATCTTGAAATATATAAAAATAATGCCAATGTGTTAATATTGGTCAAATTATTCTCATGACTGTTATATCAATATTAGTTATACAGATTTCAATAATGCTACCTTCTATCCAACTGTTTTATTATAATCCTTATTAAGGTTCTTTAATTGGACTTATTAAAGTTCAAGTCTTTACTCTTCTGGAGGTTCCGGGCAATAAACTTTTATGTTTAGTGCTTTAAGTTAGAAACACTTGTGTCCACATATTTTTATTCCTATTTATTAGCTTTACATTCTCTATATTTCTTTATTTTTATTTTACTGTATTATTATCCACATTTATCTGTTGGATTATGTAATAGTCCAGATAATGCTATTTTTAATCTTTACAAAGTTTTGAAATAGATAGTATTAAATCTCCATTGTATAACTAAGTACCATGTGGTCAAAGGTTTTCAAACACGTTCAAAGCTGTAGATCTCCAAGTAGTAGAATTTAATTTGTAAGTCATATCTGTATGCTTTGAAAACTTTCCTCTTAACAGTTGCACTCTTTGGCTCCTACATACATGAATAATGGTTAAACAAGCAAGTCATTGCATTGTCATAATACATCATTTTTAATGATGGTATTTATTGTTTATATTCATATTTATTTTCCTATATTTTTTCTTCATTATATTCTCAAATTGCACTGTATATTTAAATTGAATTAGATATAATGTACATATTTACTTCTTCATTTTTCATTTTTATTTTGTTTCTTCACAAGTCTGTATAGGATTTATTCATATAAATAGTAATAACAATATTTTCCCATCATTTTATAAGTTGATTGACACATTTAAATATTATGCACACTTTACCTTTGCTCTTCCCTACATATTCAAGCAGTTTTGTTACTGTAAAAGTGTGTCATGCATACTTACTTTCACTTTTATGTCTCTTTGATCTTAGTGTTTTCCTTTTGTTGACCAATCCAATAATTTAGGAAGAATTGAAAGAATAACCAACAAAAACAAAACAGAAAAAAGTGCTAAAAATAACTTAAGATACTAGTGCTTTGAATATGCTAAATATTCAATAAATATTTGGGGAGAAATAGATTTTATTAATGTACTTTAAATATGTAGAATATGTAAGCATGTAAATATGTGTAATACTTGTACATTTATAAAATGTACATTAAAAATGTACAATGTACTTGTACATTATGAAAATGTATTTATGCACTTTAAATATGTGCATAATACATTAAGAATATTTTAATAAATGAATATTTGAAACTATAAAATTATAAATGTTTCTTTAGATGTAATAGATGTTCATTGTATTTGTTGATTTAAATCCCAAATGGTTAACTAAATGAAGGAAAAGAACCATACATGAAGTGACTGTCTTGTTTTAACCTAAGTTCAGGAGGTTATATTGTCATATCTCTGTATCCAGGGAAAATCCTTTCATACTCTAAAAAGCTTGCTCATTCATGATGCCTTAGTAGTGATTTGAAGCAAGTATCAAAGTGTAGCATGGATGCAATAGAGATGATCTGCCAGCCATAGAGTGCTGGTAATACACTTTAGAATCCTTAGTAGTATTTTTAAAAAGAAGTGAAGGGAATGGAGTGTTATCAATTAATCATGTTATCTTTATGTGCAAAATTACAATTTTAAAGTGGCTTCCAAAACTGCTATGATATTTTATGACTTGTACTTTTGCCACAAATGCTTTTTTCTCCCTCTTTAACAAAATAAATAGAAACATTTTTAGCTCGTGAATAATTACTTAAATTGTATGTTTTATGCCCTAGACTATTTCATACAATGCTCTCTTACCGTTTGTGCCAGTATAGAATTTAAGGTAGCATTTTTTTTCTCATTAGTATATCTCCATCGAAAAAAAATGTTCTGAGAGTCTTTTATTGAGGGTATGTGTAAAATGTAAACTAGATCTCTTGCTTTAGTTTGAAATAGATATTGCACTTCAAGGTGATGCCACCTTAGTTACACTTATATCTAGATGTTTTATTTCTATGGATTTTCTTTTGCTCTTACTCCACCATGAGAAAAATATTCTTATACCATCTACCTTCTTATCTGTTTGCTGTGAGAGAGACTGTGATTGTTAAACTGTAATAGCAAAATATTTCACTGTGGAAAACATGATTATTTCTTTCTACAAACAGTGTAGTGGATTATTGAGTTATATATTTAAAAAAAGTAAAGAATCTCTGAGAAAGACAACTAATTTATGTCAACCATATATGTATACTTTATTTTTCATCTTACTGGAGAAGTATCTAACACTGTTTTCATGCTGAAACAAACATAATTTTGAAAATACTAATGCTTTGAGAGCAAAAAGGAATCAAAAAGGGAAGAATCATAGGACTCATTCTAGCACAAGAATGGACTTGTGGATACTTTAGGGGAAAAAGAGGGTGGGATGAATTGAGAAAGTAGCATTGACCTATATACACCCTCATATGTAAAATAGATAGCTAGTGAGAAGTTGCTATGTAACACAGGAAGCTCAATCTGGAACTCTGTGATGACTTAGAGGGGTGGGAATAGTGGGTGGGAGGGAGGTTCAAGAGGGATGGGATATATATGTATATATATAATATATATATATATATAATATATATATATAATTATGACTGATTTGTGTTGTTGTACAGAAACAAACACATTATAAAGCAATTATCCTCCAATTAAAAACTAAAAATAATTCTAAAAAGAAAATACTAATGCTTTGGCTTCACTCCTATAAGAATCTGAGAGTAGGGTCTAGGCATGGTCATCTGTTAAGCTCTCCAGTTTAATCCATTATATAGCTAAGGATGATGATTGCTCCTAACAGTAAGTGATTGACTCTGTTGTGCTATATATTATAGGAAAAACTACTACCGCCACCATCTGTTGAAAAACTTCTATGTGTCAGGGCTTCATATATTCCATTATTTTATATTATCATCACAATAACCATATGTATTCATTATTTCTACTTTTAGATGATAAAGTAGAGTCAGCAAGATAAAGTAATTTGCACGACTTATATAGCATGCAAGAATTAATGCTAAGGTATGTATTCAGGCCTGGAAGCACAATTTTATTTATTGCATATGACACACAGTGTTAAAATGATCGCTTCACTTTTTTTTTTTTTTGTAGATTTCTTTTTTTTTTTTTTTTTTTTTTTTTATTCTTTGAATCAGCCATGGATTTACATGTATTCCCAATCCCGATCCCCCTCCCACCTCCCTCTCCACCCGATTCCTCTGGGTCTTCCCAGTGCACCAGGCCGGAACACTTGTCTCATGCATCCCACCTGTGCTGGTGATCTGTTTCACCATAGATATTATACATGCTGTTCTTTTGAAATATCCCACCCTCACCTTCTCCCACAGAGTTCAAAAGTCTGTTCTGTATTTCTGTGTCTCTTTTTCTGTTTTGCATATAGGGTTATCATTATCACCTTTCTAAATTCCATATATATGTGTTAGTATGCTGTAATGTTCTTTATCTTTCTGGCTTACTTCACTCTGTATAATGGGCTCCAGCTTCATCCATCTCTTTGGACTGGTTCAAATGAATTCTTTTTAATGGCTGACTAATATTCCATGGTGTATATGTACCACAGCTTCCTTATCCATTCATCTGCTGATGGGCATCTAGGTTGCTTCCATGTCCTGGCTATTATAAACAGTGCTGCGATGAACATTGGGGTGCACGTGTCTCTTTCAGATCTGGTTTCCTCAGTGTGTATGCCCAGAAGTGGGATTGCTGGGTCATATGGCAGTTCTATTTCCAGTTTTTTAAGAAATCTCCACACTGTTTTCCATAGCGGCTGTACTGTTTGCATTCCCACCAACAGTGTAAGAGGGTTCCCTTTTCTCCACACCCTCTCCAGCATTTATTGCTTGTAGACTTTTGGATAGCAGCCATCCTGACTGGCGTGTAATGGTACCTCATTGTGGTTTTGATTTGCATTTCTCTAATAATGAAGTGATGTTGAGCATCTTTCATGTGTTGTTAGCCATCTGTATGTCTTCTTTGGAGAATGTCTGTTTAGTTCTCTGGCCCATTTTTTGATTGGGTCATTTATTTTTCTGGAATTGAGCTGCAGGAGTTGCTTGTATATTTTTGAGATTAATCCTTTGTCTGTTTCTTCATTTGCTATTATTTTCTCCCAATCTGACGGCTGTCTTTTCACTTTACTTATAGTTTCTTTTGTAGTGCAAAAGCTTTTAAGTTTCATTAGATCCCATTTGTTTAGTTTTGCTTTTATTTCCAATATTCTGGGAGGTGGGTCATAGAGGATCTTGCTGTGATTTATGTCAGAGAGTGTTTTGCCTATGTTCTCCTCCAGGAGTTTTATAGTTTCTGGTCTTACATTTAGATTTTTAATCCATTTTGAGTTTATTTTTGTGTATGGTGTTAGAAAGTGTTCTAGTTTCATTCTTTTGCAAGTGGTTGACCAGTTTTTCCCAGCACCACTTGTTAAAGAGGTTGTCTTTTTTCCATTGTATGTTCTTGCCTCCTTTGTCAAAGATAAGGTGTCCATAGGTTCGTGGATTTATCTCTGGGCTTTCTATTCTGTTCCATTGATCTATATTTCTGTCTTTGTGCCAATACCATACTGTCTTGATGACTGTGGCTTTGTAGTAGAGTCTGAGGTCAGGCAGGTTGATTCCTCCAGTTCCATTCTTCTTTCTCAAGATTATTTTGGCTATTCGAGGTTTTTGGTATTTCCATACAAATTGTGAAATT